>NC_088337.1:31912500-32530833 GCF_036884655.1 Musa acuminata AAA Group | reverse complement strand
AGTGGCATGTACATTAACCCATATGTGACACATATAACTTGGCCCTGTTTAATTACTACTAGATTCTAGTATGAGTCATCCTAAAGCTTCATCATTAGTGGAACCAATTATGTTCATATATTCTATGCAGATTGCAGTGTCACCTATCAGACAATTGCTATATATTACACTCATTTCATCAGCTTGGTTTTCTGTTGGAAGTATATTGCATTTATGGATCAGAAGCAGCCTCTGAATCATCTCTTCACACTGCTGCTGCTCCTTTCATGCCTTCTCTCCCTGGAAGCAGCTCCACCGTCAAGTACAGTTCTTCAAGGTTTCTTCTCACCTATGGAGCCACCCGAGTGCTGATCTCTTCTCTGGTTTGTGTTGCAGGAATCCTTGCATCGAGGAACCGAGACAGAGCTGTAACGAAGGCTGCAGTACAGGTTCTCTCAGTAGGGCATTACACCTTTTTGTTCTTTGCAAAGCAGTGATGTTTGTGTAAGATTGATTCATTGAATCCTGTTTTCCTTGTGCAGGTGATTAACAAAGAGATGATAGTCACGGAAGGAGTTCCTGTGAGCGGGGCGATGGACATTGAACTCAATGACTACCCGGGTTCAGGAGCAAACAGCCACCATGATCCTAAGAACCCTAGAAAACCGTGAATCACACTCCCAGTGTGGAAGATGGATTGGCGTGTACTATTAGCCACCTAGTGCAGTAGCCTTGATGAGTTCATGAATTATGTATGATTAGTACTGGAGTAATGGTATCAAAAAGTATTACAGTGGTCTCTCTCTCTCTCCCTCTCTCATGCTTCAAACCCGAGTTTAAATTGCACTACTGAACATGCAATGGACGCAGAAGAAAGCTAGGGAGAGACGACACACTACCTGTAGGCAAACGTAGTGTACTATAAGAAAGATGCATAGATATTTCAAGACAGCGTTAAAACCAAGGAAAAAGCATGGGGTTCAACTCCAGAAGTGGCATCGAGATTGATACCATCACACTTGTCCCTGCGGAATAAGATGAATAGATAGAAGGAGAGATCAATGAAATCGAGGAAGGTGAAGTTTGGAAGATGTGCAACTCAAGAACTAGTAAGAGGAGGCAGGCAATTTAGAAGAGCAGCTTCTGCGGTGAACATCGATCGTATACTGAGGAACAATCTTCCTCCTGATCTGGTTGTCCCGTTTCAGCCACTCCCACAGCCCCACATAAGTTCCATCTCTCACTCGGCGATGCTCCTCGTATCCCCTTCGCTTGTGTCATTACTCAAGTGAAGCATGGTGCTAAAGCCATCCTGCTACCCGAGAGGCCTATCAAGCCTTGTGTCACCTGAGAATATGCACTACTCATCGTGATCATCGTAGCACGTGAAAACAATCCAAAAACTATTTAGAATAAATCATTTTAACAATGCTGTCACGAAAGATGTCTTAACGAATCGTTCGTCACTTTTGCATGCTTGTACCGAGACATGACAATCTGTTTTGCCATTGTTTTATATGTTTTTATTTGTAAAAATACATGTTTGAACAGGTTACAATGCTACAGTGCGATCGCTCATCGCATCGGGTCGAAATGCCCTAAAACGGCTCAGTTTTTATGTGCCACGATTTGTTTTCTATAAGCCACATTTGCACACAAAAACATTAGCCATCTTAGCACCTTGGAACTCCCCGAGTAGCACAGGGTTAGATGGGGCTTCATATATTATCGGACATTGAAAAATCTTCATAAGTTCGCACGTTAACTTGATGAGAACTTACCTTCGCGCCCAGCACCCGATGAGCAGTTGTTTGTGGACTTGCAACTGTTTGTTCTACTTTTTAAAGTATTTATTTTCCTCTTTCCCCTATTTTCTCTTATGCACGCAAGATGCTCGTTGAATTTGCTTGTAAAGTTTTCGTTTTCGCAAAACATCGGGATTTGTTTGTCGCTCGTTTTTGAACTAATTAACTTTCTCTTTTACAGGTCCTTCGAGACCTGAGTGAGGTTGTAAATTAACTAACCCTTTGCAAATGTATATCGCAAGGGCGTGCCACAACTTAGGCAATCCTAGCTAAGTTCAAAAAATTGGCGCAAGGGTGTTTCGCGACTTAGGCAACTCAAGCTAAGTTTATAGTTTTACCGTAAGGATACCTGATGGCTTAGATAATTCTAGCTAAGTCCGTGACAATACGACTAAGTGATAAGTGATAAGTAATAAGTAATAAGCGACTGACAACAACGACAGAAGCATGGTGCAACACCGTCCTCTACACAAGAGCCTCATCCAATCCCATACCACTCGGGTTCTAAAGCGAGATTTGTAGGATGATGAGATTGGTTGATGTTTTGCTTACTCACTGTGGTCGCAGTTGCCATGGCCCAAAAACGTCCTTCGTCCTGGTGCTGTGGTTCATGTCCTTTTACGGGTGCTTCGATCCACGAAGGAAACCACAAGAGCAGATCAAAACAGGGATCCTTGTTCCTCTGCTTGAATCAAATTT
This sequence comes from Musa acuminata AAA Group, assembly GCF_036884655.1. Classification (NCBI taxonomy): domain Eukaryota; kingdom Viridiplantae; phylum Streptophyta; class Magnoliopsida; order Zingiberales; family Musaceae; genus Musa; species Musa acuminata. The sequence goes on along the minus strand of NC_088337.1, from coordinate 32,528,350 downwards.
CATAATAAAAAGAGGCTAAATAAGGAGATTAAGCAATTATGCAAATCTTTAAGATCTTGTAAGAAACATGGTGGTGTCATAAGATAGATGCATTAATATTTAGCCAGTACAATAACCAAGCTGAAAGCATGGAGATCAACTCCCCGAAGTAGTGGCATAGCGCCACGATAACATAGCAAAGAGGGACACAGAGGCCCTAAAGCACAGCTTATTCTTGGAAACACGTCTACTAGCTGGTAAATGCTGTGCAGAGCAGCAAACCGAGACCAAGAGATTGCGATTGATGCCACCATCGCATTGTTCCTGCAGCAGCACAAGATGGATGGTTAGAAGCTGAGATCAATATGGAAGAAGGTGAGGTCGATGCAAAAGCTCAAAATAGAATCGGTGTTGGCTCCACTTCTGTCTTGAGCTGAGACACACATGCTTGAGGAAGACACTAGTGCTACAAGAAGTCTTAAGAGGAACTACTACTTACAATAAGGAACGATCTTCCACCTCTGGTTGTCCCCTTTGAGCCACTCCCACAGCACAATAGTGGTTCCATCCCTCACTCCACCGTGGTCCTTGTCTCCATGGAAGGCATCAAAGTTCAAGCGGATGTTGTTCACCATCCTGATGCACCTGTACCCCTCACCGGTGTCATTACTCTCAGACCACAGAACGGACTCATCGAGGTACTCTGGGTTGTAAGGAACCAGTCGGATCTGAGACACACAAATACCAGGAATGAAGTGAGGAATTAGCAATTCAAGTGGTGTTTCAGCTGCTGAACTCACTGGATTCGTAGCTCCGATGGCGTGCTTGATAGCTTCGCCGGTCACTTTGTTGACGAGAGCAAAGCTTGGGAAACCTTCTTCGTCCTTCACCTCGGTCCCGTACCTCATGTCCTTGTACCAACGCTGCAATCCAAAAGAACAAATGAAGTGAGACAACAGCCCAAAATCTCGCCACGAAATCCAAGAGAAGACTTGTCACGGATCAATCTTGCCTGGTAGTCATCGTTGGGATCAGTGGGTGCAAGCACCACTCTTCCATCACGGACGGTGAGGGAGTAATCCGGCCCTGCCTTGGTCAAGATCCGAACAGTACGCTGTGGCGGCCTGCCGCCGGCGTAGTTGGTGGGGGGAGGAGGGTCGGAGGCTGCATGGTATACCAAACAATACTGAACAAAGAGCAGCTAAATATGCTCGATCTACTTCATTCTTAGCACAGAAATCAAAGGCATGGAAATTGATCAGCGAAGCTGATTGCTGCCTCTACTTGTATAGAGAAATTGACATCAATCAAGGACAAAGCTCTTAGCAGATGTTGCAGCAAGAGATCAAAGTTTCTCCTTTTTGAGGTAGAACTTACATTGGGGCTCGATCTTCCACCTCTGGTTGTCCCCTTTGAGCCACTCCCACAGCACCACGGTGGTTCCGTCTCGCACCCCTCCGTGGTCCTTGTCTCCATGGAAAGCATCAAAGTTCAAGCGGATGTTGTTCACCATCCTGATGCACCTGTAGCCTTTACCAGTGTCATTGCTCTCAGCCCACAGAACAGATTCATCCAGGTAATCCGGGTTGTAAGGAACCAGCCGGACCTGCAACGATCACAAATCGGGTGAAGGAAACATGAGAGCATCAGAAACGAGCGCAAGCTACACATACTGGATTTTGAGCTCCAAGGGAGTGCTTGATGGCTTCGCCGGTGACACTGTTGACGAGAGCAAAGCCGGGGAAGCCCTCTTCGTCCTTCACCCTGGTGCCGTGCCTCATATCCTTGTACCAGTGCTGCGATCCACGAAGGAGGCAGTCATCGATGAGAAGGGGAAAGGCCAAAACAGAAGAAGCAGAGAGCGAGCAGGAATCCTTCCGCTTACCTGGTAGGGATCATCGGGATCATTAGGCGCGAGGATCACGTTGCCATCGCGGATGGAGAGGGAGTAGTTCGGGTCGGCCTTGGTGTAGACCCTCACCGTGCGCGGCGACGACCTGCCGCCGGCGCTCGAGCAGTGCTCCTCCCTGTGGTGGTGGTGGCGGTGGAAGAAGTGCGCCATGGTGGCAGTCTCTGTCGACGGCGTGGGGTTTTATAGAGAAGTCGAGCTAACTTCTCATAAACACCCCTATCAATATCTATATTTCTAATTAACCCCTCCGATGAAACAAAACAATTTGCGCATCAAAAGGACACGCAATTCGGAGAACATTTTGATCTTTAAATTATTATTGTCCTATATATATAATAATTTATATTATATATATATATGTATATATTATAAAAAATTATGGCGGGGAAAGCGGAAAGCTGTAGGTGACACTGCCACGCGGCGGATCGATAGAGGATGAGGCGAGGACAAGTGTGGGCACATGTCGACAGCAACGCGGCGTGAGTCAAAGTAGTGGATTGGGGTGGTTGATTCGTGTTGTCGGTGCGCTCAGCGGGCATCCAATTTGTTACTGTTTTGCTTAGACGTGAAGGAAGAATGAGCGGTTGGTTGGTTGGTTGGTTAGGTGCGACCGATCATATTTTCCGAGAGAAATAAAATTAATATAAAAAATAAAAGATAATTAATTGAGGTAGATTTCATGCAATCCACTGTATCTTTTTTATATTTGCACGGCAGACTCAAAATCTTCCCAATAGAACAGCAATCTTTTTAGTCAATTTAAATTTATATCCCAATATATCATATCTTTGAAGCATATATATATATATATATATATATATATATATATATATATATATATTATTCTTACTGCTTTATTAAAACATTAGCATACATTGAATATTTAGATGGCAGCCGATTCTTTAACTTTAAAGGAGAAACTTTATTTTCTGATCAAATATAAAAACAGTTCCTAAAGCACATCATCAACGGTGTAAATCCTTTCATCAGTTAGGAATCGGAAACGAGGAATGACTCCAAGCAGAACAGGATGAGCAGCCTCTGCTTATGGCTGGCCAATGCAGAGCGGCAGGCGTCTGCTGCTTCAAAGAAAGCTTCCGTTCTCCCTCCCTCGCAAGCGCATTTGGCGATAAAGGTCGGCGTCGTTCCGTATGGTCGGCTCCTGCTTTTGATGCAGACGGCTTTTGACGTTTCCGAGTGGGAGCATCTCATCGTCTCGTCCTTCCTATTCCATGTGTCTCTGCGGCATCAGCGTCTCTATAAGGCTGCGGTCGTGGAGGCCCGTCGCAGGACTTCTGCTCCGCTTTTGGGGATGCTTTTGTCTACGCGACCACCCAGCTCTCGTTTATTCTTTTCCTGCATTTGACTTCTTGCGTCGGCCATGCAGTCTCTCTCTCTCTCTCTCTCTCTCTCTCTCTCTCTCTATATATATATATATATATATATATATATATCTAACATTAAATGGAAACAATCTTAAAAGAAAAACTATACAGCTAGAAGGGAAATCTTTTCTGAATTGGCCGAGAGAGAGAGAGAGAGAGAGAGGAGGAGGCGGAGGAGAGAGAGAGAGGCGAAGGAGGAGGAGAGGGCGAAGGCATGGAGCTGGTTTCGTGGTAGAGGATGACACTAATCTCAAAGCGCTCTAACAGATATATATATATATATACATATATATATAGGATTAATCATGGTCTATTGTCACCTCCCTTTTACTTTCTATACTCTGTGGAGAGACTAGTTTTCTCAGAACAGATCTATGCCACTGCTTCATACGAGCAAACCACGATACATTCTCAAGTCAAAATTTTTGATATTCTGTTACAGGATCAAAAGATATATAAATCTAATCTTAAATATATAATGATTTGATTTTAATTTTTAACATTAAATTTATTTCACACAACAGTTAGCATCAGAAAAATGATAAGCTTACCATCATCGATACATATTGTTGTTACAATTGCAGTTGCGATTGCCGCTGTAGATGATATTTTACGACAGAAAAGACTGTAAATTTTAGTCGACCTTTGTGTTACAGTCCCATCCCTACCGAAACCAATAATACATCTCAAGAATCCGAAGACCAGAAATTAAAGAATGGCGAATCAACCCAGGGGCAGACTAGTTTGTGCCAAAACCCAACTGCTTGGCTTCCTCGCCTGACATTGATGGTCATAGCTCGATCGCAGCCTTGGCTTCTGTTGATCCTCTTCCACAGATGCAGTTGTAAAACATGTGGACTTTTGGTTTGCCCAGACACTAGAGTTAGCAATATTTAAAATCTAGTCAGCTGTACAAGGAGCTGCTGACATAGCCTTATAGTCCGAATCAAAGAATCCCATGATCGGGGAAGAAACTAGCAGCTACAACGACAGCTTTAGATATTGAATTCTCTAGATTCGATGCTTGAAATCCTTGAAGGACCGGTGCATTCCTGAGGATTGGCATAAAAGTAATCCTCCTCTTTTGGCCTCCCAGGAATCACTTTCCTTAGTGTTGGTTGACCCATTCGGTTCTTGTGCACTGCCTTAACTGCAGTTGAGAACTGATCCCATGATAGTTTCCCATCCTGGAGAAGATCCAAAAGCTCCACAATTTCTCTCCTGTCCAACACAATTGTCCCGCGAAATCCGGCATACCTACACAGGAAGAAGAGAAACCTATAAGCACATATTTGAGCTGGATTTACACTGAAGAATGGATCTCTGGCAACGAATGTAATACACATTATTTTAGTTTGTATATCTTGCTCCATAGGAGATGCATTAGGTAAAAAACATCTGCCAGACCTAGCAATTGCACTAGCTTCAACAAATAACAAGGTTTAATTCAGCAGAAGCCATCTGATAAGTCATCTCAAGTGAACCCCCAAATGTATAACATCATAGAAATATTTTCTGATCAAGATGAGGCATACTTGATATTTATATTACTGAAAAGCAAGAAAATTAAGAAAAATATCTAGACCAAGAAATCAGATCAAAACAGTTGAATCTAGAGAAGGAACCAACCTGCGATGTCCTTCTACAACTTTGGCCATATTCCCATCGTAAGTGGGGACAAAAACATCACTTGCAACAGATACCAGATAGTCCAACGCAGCCATCTGAGTTGAATGATTCTGAAAAGGCCTCAATTCCTCGGCACTGAGAAGCATCTCCTTCCTTACCTGAAGAGTTATATTGTCGATAAGAAAGTTATATTGATATTTCATTCAACTGTCTGAGAATAGAAGGCCTACAATTTTGGGATACGAAGCCCTCAAAGCAGCCATCCTTCTTTCACCACCATAGATTTCACCAGAGGCAATGTATATTAGGGAATCCCTTGTGAAGCCCAGAGCTCGTAGCACCAATGCTGTTTCTTCAGGCGTAAGGGGACACAAACCTTCCAATCTTTTCTTTTCAGATACTATTTCCTTCTCTTTCCACCAGGGAAATGCATATCTTGAAGTCCAAAGGTCCCGACAGATACCTTTAGTAATTCAAAAAAACATACAGATGACAAAGAAATATAAAGGAATCAACTAAGCAAACCTCATCCTCGTTAGTTCTTCAGTTTCTTTGTCAGAGCATCCATGTGTACAACCAGAAAAGGACAGCATATCCATTTCATATCGCAGGTGAAGAACAACAAAGAAACCACTTCTCCGGAGAATTGAAATAAGCTTATCACCTAGGGCCTCAATTTCTGGTGTAAATCTTAATCCCTCATAATTAATGCGGCAACGAAGCTTTTGGAGTCGTAAAGGAAGTCCATTATTTGCGAGACGAGCATCAGTTCTATTAAAATGAATCACCTTGTGCTTCCTTACAAGTGGTAAAATCTGCAAACAAAACATTTGTTCAAAGATTGCATGCTTGGAATATTACGATACCCATAAAGAAAAATACTTCCTTTCTTAGCTAACCTGCTTCAAGTAGTACTTCTCACTAGACCAGCTGACTGGAGGCATCGTGAATGGTTCAGTACGGATTTTACTACTGAACTTTTTTGGGAGTGCTTTTATGATCTTAACTTCATCTCTCAAAGAATTAATAAAGTGATTTACATTGAATATATCACCAAAATCACTGCAAAAAATGCATGTATATTTCAAAAATATAACTTCAGAACAGAAGAAGTAAGCTGCGAGCTAGCAAAGAAGTCCATACCTAGGATCAGCCCAGAAAGATGTCTTGTCAAGTTCAGGGATTACTAGTGTTAGATTCAGATGACGTGCTATAGTAACCATATCACAGATCTGCAGGAACCAATAACAGTTATAACATAAGAGCAACTTCAGCAATATGAACTATGATGGCATTAATGAAAGACTAAATCAGCAGAAGAAATATAAAAAGATAACGATTTACACACCGCAGCTCGCATTTGATTTAGGCCCCCATTGCATGATACTTTAAGATAACCATTGCTTTTGTAAATTCCTAAACAAGGGTAACATATGTTGTCAACATGTCAAAGTAAAATGTGACAAGAAAGAAACGGAAAAAATAATTCTAGACAACAATATTTCAATAAACTACATACTGTATCTGATGCAACAGAACAAAAAGATTCAATCACCAAAATTTAATTTGATTATGTCAAACTCATTTCTTTCTCATACCACCACATTTGCTAGGATCTATGCATATGGTGGCACAATAAGTTCAATCTTGAATTATAGAAATGCCACTTTTGCTGTAGGCCTCTGCATCTTCATCTAAGAATCACTAATGTTTCTCCAACATTCAACTTTGTGATGTAAGTTAAAATGTCTAAACCTACCATTTAATCTGCACAGCCAAAATCAACATTTATTTCTTTCTAAGAAGACCTGCAACTGATCCAGCAATAAATTACTCTTCATGAGGATTAATCACTAAACTTCCATAATAAAAAGCTACTTATAAGATAACCAATGAGATTGTGAATCTAGAAAAAGGATGTAATAGAATATATTAAGAAAAAAAAAATATCAATGCAAATAACAGCATCATTGTCTGAAAGAATAATTTGTATGCTATAGAAGTTCTTGGCACTTGAAAAGCGTGTAGCAATGCTTTCTTGGCAAATTTTCAGAAATAAAAGAATAAAGCTTGGACCATAAGCAATTGTCATAACCCAAATGAGCAACAGCATAAATAACTGAGAGAAACCTATCAATAAACCCTTACTAGCTATCCATCGCATAGATAACCTAGCTTCTGTAATTGGAACTCCCAGATGGCCTCAAAACACCATTGAGAGTTTTGAAAGTAAAAAATGATAGAAAGGTCTACTTCTTTAGTATTATTACAGTAAATAAACTAAACGCTGTGTTACATATGGTATTTTGTTTACTAAGATGTCAGATTAGGATAAAGGCCTGATCAAGGTTTCAAATTCCAGTAGGACCGATATGTACATAGTACTGATCCGACCGATGACAGACACCCTCCATATAGCTTGTTAATGAACAGTGTTCATTTATTGTTATGATTATTTTCAGCAATGCTATATAGTCAGATATATCTGTACCTTACTGGTCTGACAAAATGCTGAAACCAATGCCAAATAAAGATTTTGCAACTTGCTCATATCAGTGAATAAATCAAATTATACAATATTCTAGTAATAAACCAAAGGTTAAAGAAATGTCAGGATACTAATTTATTCTATTTAAATGTTATACAAAAAAAACATTGATTAAAATAGCATTGGATGTCCAAGTTACTTGATCTACACCTTGAAGATTTGATTTTTCTTGTAGAATAGATTTTCCACATGCATAATACGATAAAGTATTAGAACAACTTTCCTAAAGTCCATCAGATTATTGGTTCCCCTTTGCTTTTTGTTATGCTTCTCTATAACTTTCGAAACATGGAAAAAAAAAAGAAGAGTTTGCATAACAGCCTTCTGAGACTCTTCAAGTTTCATCGAGTCCACTAAAATCTTTATCTCACTGCAAATTTCTTATAGTAGGAAGCTCCATCTTTATGTCCACTTGCAGCAGACATATGTGTGTGACTTGTGCTCCAGAAGGACTTGCAAGAGAAAGAAAGTTCAGGTGCTTGAATCTACTGGCATATTTCTAACCTAATCTCATCAACCATAAGTTAAACGATAGCATCGTATCCGTGCTCGATATTAATCCAATCATACGAATGCATTGACGACAACAAAAAAATTTAGAAACAAGGATTTCAAAGCGTAGGACGAAAAATATAGGCCACTGGTAGACATATTTTTCGTCTCACATACAGGAAAGAACGGGCACTCTTCTGATGACAAGCTTCCAAGATCGTAAGAACAATACCTAAGACGGTGAATAAAAACGTAATTCGTGTTCCCAGTTAACATACAGGTCATCCGTATTCAACTGAACCAAGAGATCAAACAGGCCGGCGCACTTTTAAGTCGAGGCAAGGGATCGAGAAAGCAAGCACCAAACGGATCAAACCACAACAAAGATGCAAAGTTGGAGAAAGAGAGAAGAGCAGGGAACGGGACTCACTCCGCGGAAGGAGGGCGGGCGGGAAGGAGCGGGACCCAGACAGACCGTGCTCCTCGCCACCGATGACGGAGAGGTCAACGGTGGCGTTGGCGCCGGCGCTTCGGCGGTCAAAGCAGGCGGCGGGCCACGACCTGGGGAGCCGCGGCTGCCACACCGACGTCAACTGCACGACCGCCGTCCAGATGAGGAAGCTGGACCCCACCCGCAACATCCACGTCCGCACCGCGGCCCTTCGCCACCCTCCTCCGCCGGAAGCCCTGCCCGCCGCCGGCGTGGGCTTCGGCGCCCTCGCCTCGTCCACCATCCACCGAACCCTCCCGAAGAACCACCAATCCCCCGACCAAATCCGCGACTGCATTCCGTTTGTAACACCAAATCAAAACCACGAACAAAGCGATTGTGAACAAAATAGCAACTCGACACTGATCTACGCAATTAAATCGCAATTAACATAAATTAAGATGAAAAGGGGAGAATGGTTTACCTTTTGACAGAGAGGAACCGAAGAGTGGAGCTAAGTAGAAAGCGAAAGAGACAGGGGGGCGAGGGAGAGGAGATCGCGAATGCGATGGATTGCCAGCCCGTGATGGACTTCTTCTACTAAACACGGAGTTGGTAGAGAGTGGGAATTGGGAAGCGATGCCTCTTCTTCCCCTTCTTCCTCTCCTCCCCTTTTCCCCCACCCTTTCGGATTCTTCTGCTACTGTTTTCTAGTTTGATTTAAGTTTCGGCGTTCGACAAGACAAGCTCGTCTTGTGACCGTTTCTTTGTATTCTGATGCAGTAGTCTTTGGGCCCCTCTGCAGGTTTTCGTTTTCGCTTTGCTTCCACCCTATCGTTTCATAATGTAGTTTTTACTTTGCTTTTCCCTTTTCCTGCTTTAGCTATCTGCCCAATGCCTAATCCATAGAACCTTGAAAGCGTCTGCTATAGAGTCAATGAGCTTAATACCAATCCACTAAGATAGATCTTCCAGAAAGCCTATACCATAACTTGAATCAAAAGAATCCCATAATTGACATGATAAGCCATCATTAATTCGAGAATTATTATTTTTAGATATATGTTTGAATTGATAAGATCTTCCTTTTTTTTTTTTTCTAATAATCATGGCTTATATCTTCCGTTCGTCCTTTACTCTTAGGACACACGTCCCAGGAGAGAAATAACTCTTTTATCGACCCGCATACATTATAGCCTTTAGTGTTTACGATAATTCTATGGTGCGAAGGTGATTCATAACAAATGCAGCAAGTTTTATTGATCCAATTAGTATTTAGCCAACTCCAAACCAAAATGGGGCATGTTCTCCATTTTCTCTTTGACATGGATGGGTTGGTTCTTTGGATTACATCACGCTTTCTTGCTTTCTTGCTTTGAGAAGAGAATTATCCAAGCACACGAAGGATTCACAACCTGACAAATACAACACATCATCCTCTGTTCTTCCTCTTTATGTTATCGTTTCATTTGGATCATCACAAGCGTCTCACATCACCTGAGAGGGGGGGGGGGTGGGGAAGAGGAGCAAAGCAAGAAGGAGAAGAGGCATTCGCGATCTCCTCTCTCTCTCTCTCTCTCTCTTTTTCGCATTCGACTTAGCTCCCCTCTTCGGTTCCTCTCTCTCTCAAGAGGTAAGCCATGCTCCTTCTTCTCGGTTCGTCTTAATTTGTGTTAATTCGATTTAATTGCGTAGATCAGTGTCTCTTTTTGTTCTCATTCTTTTTGTTTGTGGTTTTGATTTTGGTGTTACATGCATAATGGAGTATGGATATTTTCTACGAGAGAAACTCATAATATGTTGAGTCGAGAGAAGCCTCGGGCTAACTGTCACACCTTGGTAAGGAATGTCGCTATGGTCCCATCTCGAGTTTGATAGCTTTTAGCTACTTGACTAGTGTGTTATTAAACATCATGCGCTTGGAGTTTCCGGATGAGTCGAAGCTCCAAGAGAAGTGTTTCATATTCAACTTTATTGTTAGAGATTTTGAACTCAAAATAGAAAGCCTATTCGTATGCCTATTTGTTCGAATATTTCAAGATAAGTTAGGCACTATCCCTTTCTGATATGGCGAAACCATCTATTAATAAGATCTAGATAAAGGGGGTGTGCTCATCTCACTTCAATCTCAAGTGAGAGAGTTAGCTTTAGTATAAAAGTCATCGATGCTTGAGTCTTGATGATAACCCTTGGTACATATCGGATGTTGAACTCGTCTAGCTACTCGATCACTTCCTGAGACGTCAAATCACAATAGAACCTACTTTGAATGATTGGTCAGTGATCACTTACATGATATGCGTTTGAAAATAGAGACGAAGTTTTCTTATCGTAATACTAAAGCATCTCATACAAGTAATCACCGACCGACCAACTCAAGTAGGTTGATCCAAGCGCATCTCCCTTAATAAAAAAAAAAAGACCTATTTTTTTATTCGTTATTTTTTTTAAAATTCAGGATAGATGTCTCTATTTTCATTTTTCTTAGATGATCCGCATATTTTTTTCTATCGCCGTCACTCTATCAGGACGCCTCGAGACCCAACATAGAGGTTTGTTTAGTGAAATTGCTCAATATAATTTAAATGTTTTATGATTAGTTTAAGTCTGTGGAAGGAGAGTAGCTGCTGCCGATGGAAACGGGTATGCAGTCGATGGTTGGATGCAGACGTTTGATTCCATCTCGCAACGCGCGGAGGGGTTTCGAGGAGCAGATCACCGGTGTCTCGATATCATGTGGGATTACGATCCTGGAGTCTGTTGATTCCAAGAAATGTGTGTGGGAGTTCAATCTGAGCCTTTCTCGAAGGACTTCCTTGAAGGGATTCGATTTGGTCCACATAGATGTTACTTGTAGCTCGTGTGATATGTGTTGTCTCCTATTTTTCCCCCCTTTGTTTTCAGATGGATCTGAACGAGGTGAGGTGTGGCATGAGATACAGAGATTCCGCGAGGTTAAATAACAGGGACATTCATCATGACGAGGTGACCATTACGGCCTTATCTAAATTCCTTGTGCTGTAATTTTTGCAAATGGGATCGCAAATGTAATGGTCCTCGCCGAGATTCGTTTCTCCGAAAGCCCCAAGTTTGCCCTACTAATACATTGTTACGGGCATCGTCTGCATGTCCATATTGGCCAATCCAAAGAACTTGGTATTGGAAATCAAATCATTGTGAGGTCTATGAGTAACCAGCATATATGAAGTCAGATTTCAGAAGTAATGCAGCCTATGCTGGTAAGATCATGCATTTCCTATTCTCTATAGGCTCTTCGTTCATAGATTGATGGGCATAGCTGTGCAAATACATTCCAGTTTGCTGTGAGACCACCCAATTTTGTTTTTCACATCGAATCATTCATAAAAGTTGAACAAGTGGATGAAAACATTTTCACTGGAAGATGCAGAGCATACAAAAATTACTCTTATGAGGGACTATATTATATTGAGCTCACATGTTTTTAACTCATGGTACAAAGACCTGGGTTCTTATAAGGTCTAAATGGAGGAATCAAACCAAGGTACTGTCCTTACTGTTGACGGTGGATCTGATGCTCATTGTGTGTATAATTTTTTTTGTCTTTTATGATTCTCAAGTTGACACCAATCTCAAACGCCAAATTTTCTTGTGAGACTGTTGTAAATGATTTGTACATATTTTTTATACCCAAAGGTTAGTTGTTTTTATTTTATGTAAAGGAAAAATGCAGCTGCAATGTTTATTCTAGATATAGTTATCAAATGAACTGTTTAATTTCCTTAATGTGTTTCATTTCTTTTGCATCATTAAAATCACATATTCATGCAAATATTTTCAATTATATGGTTTCAAATGATTATTGAAACTTACCACAAAAAAATTAGAAACAGTCTGTGGTTTTCACTTCAATATTCAGTTTGACAGGATGCTGTAGCTTTTTTTATGCCATTTTATGATCCTGAGTTTGCTTCTCTTGTATGTTGCATATACTACTATTTGCTTTTTCATTATATAATTAACAAGAGAAATATCTCACAAGAGAGAACCTCGTTGATATGATTTTCTGCAGTCAGTACTCCAGCTATAGAACATGGAGGATGGAGCCTCATAAGTTGGTCTTAGCCTTAGGAGGCCAATGGCCGATCCAATTGTATATTTTTGGTCTGTCTAGATACAGCCTGTTTATATGCATTTATATGTATGTGTGCATATATATGTAGGTGACATGTAGATTAAGGGCATCTATTCTATCAATATTGTATCTGGGGCTTTATCTATCTTGTATTTGAGGGTTTATAGATCTTGCATATGGGGATTTGATAGTTTGTTATTCTTGTGTTCCATTCTTATATTGGATACCATATTTGACCTTGATGACTTCACCCATGGAATGGATGTAGATATATTAATTGAACCATATGAATCTACTACGTTGTTTGGTTATGATTATTTGCCTTTCTTTCCTCTTCTATGTCAGGGTATCTATTTTACTTTTTCTTGTTTTTGTGGGATTTCAGAGGAGCTATTGTTGTTACATGAGACTCTTATGTTGGTGTGGGTTTCTAGTTCCACTTAATGAAGCTTTCTTCATTGTCTTCACTCATGGATGTAGGCCTATCTGCTGAATCACATGAAGTCACCATGCCTGATCATGTGTGACCGTCTTTCTCTTTCTATGTTCTTCCCTAGCTCTGTTGTGAGCTTGATTTAGGTTCCTTGATGTACATGAAAGGGACCAGCATGAGAAGCTTCTGCCTCTCTTTGGACATTTTTCTGGGTTGCATCATTGTGCTTTATTTGTTTCCAATCTTTAAGAATCTTTCTTCCTTGTATCTTTGGATTTTGATCCTGTTGTGTTACAACTAACATTTTGAGTTATTGGCACTTAATGTGGAAATAATCCTATTCTTGAACAATTTTTCTTTAATCTTTGAAGGCAAGTAATGGTTTTTTCCTCTTGTTCTTGATGGGGTGAAAATCTTTGTTGGGAGTGCACATTGATACTGTTTATTTATTTTGGAGGATTTCATCACGTGTGATTGGAATTGTAGTTTGTGTTGCACCATGCATATATGTGGATCCTGACCATTTCATAGACAATGATCTCTTTGTCGCCTGTAGCTTATGTGGCTGTTTTCACTTGTGGGTGACCTACACAAAGTATTCTGATTCAGTTGTCACTCTAGGAGGGTAGAATGTTTGGTGAAGTGGAGTACTTATAGCTCCTAACCTTCACTTTTCCTCATTAACCTATGGCATTCATAATCATTGTTGGTAAACATTGTCCATGTATTTGCTTGGATTTTTTTTTTACTGCACTTAGGCCCTTAGTTGTGGCCTTTAACACCGAGTCAATACAATGCTTTCACGAAGCACCCTGCTACACCGGAGTCCAGTTCATTATAGATGTTACCTATGTCACCTTACTGATCTTAAGATGATGCCCATATAATCAGGTATGTCCTGAGGATTCACTTAGTTTGCTTTGGCACCTATTGAAAGAACACTATACAATATGATAGCACATACTATTTTCCTAGTGGTTTCCTAGAGGTCCATCCATTGCATATCACTCTACCGGGGTGCATTCTACCTCATTCTAGAATCTGCAAGATTCCCCTAAATACTACTACATTGATTGTTAAATCTCCAACCGCACAATGTGGTTGCATGAAAAGGACCGTTTGCATGGTGGTTCCTATTTCTGCTCCTTTCAGAGGTACTTGTAGTAAGATTTTAATGTCTGCATTTGTTTTTCTCTTGATGAATTTTACATTGATGAGCACCATGCAACGGATAACAGTAGACATTTGTACTTGTACATTTGTTTTACAAGTATATACAAGCTTCAACATTCATGTTACATACATATTCTTGGACTGGAAATGAATCATGAGGGAAAGTTCTTAGGAAGCTAATTCATTCTCTTTATGATTATTCTGCTTAGTATGCTAGTTCTGTTGACAAATTAATAAAAACAGTTGCATTTTCTTTTGTTACTTACGTACCTCTAACCTTACACATGAAGTTACTATGGTTCTTCTTTATGTTGTTCCTTCCCTTGTTATGATTCTCTTTACTCCATCAAGTACTCTCACATTAGGAAAGCATGTGCCCTTTGTTAATTGGCCCTCGTAACATTTACCAACTGTTTGCAGGCCTTTTTAAGTTATTACTGATAAATTAAAAAAATGTAGTTTTTCATTGATTCATGGTCAATGATCGTCTGTTACTAATGCTGAGATCAAATCACAGTCCTACCTAATCATTTGTTCTTTTAATGTTTTCTCAAAAGTTTGATTTGTTCAATTTTTTTGTGATATGTATATTCTTTTTCTATATTTATATAGAGGTATGCGTTATTACTCGATCTACATCTTTCTTTTCTTCTTCTGTTCAGCTATTGTTCTTGACCTTCTATTTCACATTATCATTCATCTTCTTGCACTTGTTAAACTTTTATCTTCTAGTGGAAGTCCATGACTTGTTGACTTCGGTTGCTGCACCAAAATTGTTGTTTCTTCTTTCTGTGTGCGCATGCATGCCTGCTTGTGTTCATTATTGCAAGGTCCATAATTAAGGCCATTTCAGTTATGCTGAGATTGTTGTGGCAGTTGAAGCCAGTGGTATGGCAGAAAATGGATTGGTTGAGTTTGTTTTTCTTATGAGAAAAGCTCTACTAGAGAAGTAAGCTGGCTTTTGCTTGCATAAAGCACATGAGGCTAATTACTTTCATAAATTTTGCTGAGCATAAAGATTGTTTCTTTCATCAACTCCTGGGAAGGGTTCTCTGACTTGTGTCAAGAACACAGGCAAATATGGTTGGATGCTTTGTGTAACTAAGTCCTGGGTTCCTCCATTGCTGAGCAGGAAAAGTAAACCCTTGATTGTAGCAATGTTAAGACAGGATAAAGAGTTAGCTATGTCAAGACAGGATAAAGAGTTAGGATAAAGAGTCGATCAGCATTACAGTTTGTACGACCAACATTTTCTATTGGTAACCTGCTCATGTTTGCATCAATCTTTTAGCAAGTTCTTTAGGTTGTTTTTTTCCATGGGTGAGGAGTCATTCGATACAAAAATCTGAGATTACTGCTTTGGGGTTCGGTTCTAGTGATACTGCTCACTGATAGCTGGTCTAATGATGCATCAACTATTGCCCCATGGCTTAACGTGACACACTTGAGGGGCCATTTGATACGGAAACTGATGCAACATGTAACTTATACTATTGCGTAGCAGTTTATGTGGGGTTCATAATTATATTATTGTGGGTAGGCTCACAAACCTAGCGACCTTTCTGAGCTGGATCCTGACAAAGGGTACATGAACATGAAATGAACAGCCATTAATCTTAATTATGGTAGCTAAGGTCGATCCAATGGTCCGGGGAAGTTGATGCTCTAGTTGATTGTAAATAATGAAAATTTTGAACTGGATGGTGGTTGTCATTGTCTTTGAGGTTTACAGCCATCAAGCAGTATCTATTTTCCTTTTTTTCTTTTGTATGCAATCTTTCACTTATAGAGTTCAATCATGGAGGTTGGTGGTATCGGTTACATATTGTCATGGGCCAAGACAACAATATGAGTAATGGATTTTCTGACACTGTCAATTTAGTACTAAGGCTTTTCAAGCAGTGTTATTAGTTATTTCATGCAAACAAGAAAAGGTAGGTATCGAAACAATAGGTGAGAGATGAGAAAACAATGGTTGAAAATATCCTAGACAAAGCTGTAGCTTTAAGTAGCAGCAAGCAGCAGGAGGAGCTAAAACATTTCATTCAAGTGATGGAGGAGAATTAGGAGACAAACCAAGACTCAAATGAATGTGGAATGTCAATAGGAAATTATAAATTTTACCGTACTTGGTTTTAAGAAATAATCAGATGAAAGGAGGATGCAAATAGCCCTTTTGAAGTTAGCTGGACTGCCTTTGGGTGTATATTTTATTCCATTGCTCCTCATTGCTTGTCAATTTTGGTGCTAAAGGAACTAATGGAGTGCCTTCCATGCATAGTGAAAACGACTTCTTAACCAATACCTACTTCTTGAATACTTTGGTGGATCGCAACCCATTTCTGCAATGCCTTTGTATCTCTCTTTAATTTGTTACTTCATCCAGAGGGACTGTGTGGTAGTTTCTGTTGTTCTTTCGCTTTCTCTGCTTGTGTGAATACATAGCTGGCCTTAAAACCTCAGGATGGAGAGTGGTTACAGTAAATTAGTACTCCGACTATTAAGTATGTTTTGGTTGTTTGGGGTTTTGAAGAGGGCTATTAGATTGAATTATGATTCCTTCCAAGTAATAATAGTCTTTTCAATCTTGACCTGAAACTTGGCATTCTTGTTTCTACCCAGTTGTTCATTTCATCTATGCATAAATTTATATCACTAATTTCATAGCGTACTTCTACAATAATTGTGTTCAGTTATTTTATTGTCTACAAATTAGAGGAGAGTAAGGCTTCAGATGAAGGTGCTGCACCTTGGAAAAGGGATTACCCCGAAGATATGCTGATACAACAAAAATATGCAGATGATACCATAAACTAAAAAAGCAGACAAAGTGAAGTCATGGATACCTAAAAAGCAAAAAAAACATGATTGTCTAGCACTAATTATCATCGGCTGGCCCTTGTTGTAGAGATTTATTTAAACTATTAGTGGTGGGATGTGAGCTCATTTTGATAGTTATTATTAAGGTTGAGCCTTAGGAAGACAGCACCAGCCCCTTAGATGAATGGCATCATTTGTGCGGTGACTTTGGCTCATATGATATGATGATTTTGTTCTGATCTTTCTTTTTATATAATAGTCCTCCAATTATGAAAAGAAAAAGGCAGGGAGGGAGGAACATGTAGATGGACAATGAACAAGTAAAATATTTTTTTTTGTTGAGACAGTAAGCATCAAGGCAATATGTAATCTATCTAAAAGCCATGGAAATGAAGTTTGTCTGTAGTCGAGCAGTGTTTGCACCCAGCAGAAGATTGCAGCTTTTTTCCACCCACCCTCTCCCTCCGGAAGAAAAGGTACAAGAAAGAAGGGGAAAAAAAAGGCTCCCTGTATTTTTGGCCCTAAAGTTGGGGTGTGACCTAAGAATCCAGCTGATGCCCACAGGGGAGGATGGTTACTTCCTCACCTTTCTTAGTGTATGCCCCTGGCACTTGAAAGGATGTTTCCATGGGAATTCACAGAGACATGAACTCGTCACTCCAACTTCAGAATAATCCTTGCTTGGGTAACTGGAGTGCTAAGTCAAGAGTCACTACTTTCTTTCTCCATCTCTTGGAAGAGAGTGTAGCCTTTTTTGGTCATTATACTAGATATCATTAGAGGACAATGAGAGGGACCATAAAGGTGAGGGATGGGGATCACCTTAAAAGATTTTATTGGTCTCCCTGAAACCAATCTGCCAGAGTGTTCTTGGAACAAGCCTACAAAGTTTTAATTCCTAAACATCTGAAGAGGGGGTAGTGCCACAATTATTTAATTTGGTCATGGTTTTCAAATTAGTCAGGTTGGTGTATGTAATCTTATGTTGCCGAGCTATGTGTTATAGTACTCTGTTAATGTGAAACCTAATATCTAACACAGTGCAACTTCTCGTCATTTACTACTCCTGTGATTGCAGAGGTTATTGCAGCTCAGAGAGTCTGACACTGTCACATGGTGCTGAATCAGTGGAGAGGCTTTGGTGGGGCTGGGAGATGTAGTTCAATCATGTCACCTTGGAGCAGTATGTGGTATATCTCCACCACTTTCTTCGTTAATGATGTTATCATACGATATGAAACTCCCACTAGGAAAAGAATCATGGAGCCACCACTGCATGCATTATCTGAGGACTAGAAAGAGGGAGGAAGCTTTTTGGAGACCTATGAAGCTTCTCATCAAAAGGGCGAAAGAATTAGGAAAGGTAAGGAATGAAAGGGCAGTAATGCTTCGCAGTAAAAAGTGACCGGAGAGCAAGAGGAGAGAGTGAGAAAGGGAAAAGCCAATTATGCAGGCAATTTGATGGTGATCTTGTGGCCGAACTTGTTATCTAGCGATCTTGCTGAGTCCTGACCCTGACGTTGTCTGCGCAAGTGACAAATGAGTGCTGTCATCAGTTGTGAGTCCACCGAGACAGCTCTATCTGTCCCCATAAGTTATGTAATCTCTGTACGTATTATGATCTCACTGTCAACTGATAAGAACTGGAAGCAAGATCACTTCCTATGCCACTGAAGAATCTTTAGAGACAACATTGCTAGTAGTTCATGTTCCGAGGCATGAACCATACTATTATTCTTTTTACCGTTTTGACTCTTCTCAACCTAGCTAAATTGAGCAGGCCTAGTTCGCTGCCTTGAGCAAGACGAACATATTTCAATTGGTCATCAAGCACACAGTGTGATCATGAGTTTGAAAATCCTGGTCTAAAATTTTCAGATTTTGAAGTTTGTTACCTGTGTGATCATCAAGAGTATTGAAGATCCGGTTCTGAGAAAGAAATTTCCACAGAGCTGAAGGAGCTTCTTCTCATGGAAGAACAGATGGAAGAAAAATCTAAGCAACCAACAGGTACAAGTTGGAAGAGCAGGTAGCTAGCGAGCTAGCTGGCTTGATGTGAGTATGGTATAAGTTTGGCTATTCTTGAGTTAGACGATTGGTTTCATATAATTAAAGATATTTCTCATATATCTAGTACTTTGCAGATGCTCAAGATTTTGGAAGGGGGATGTGCTCGAGAAGGACATTAGTCCTTAATAAGAGGAGTCTCCCAGCGAGGCACTTCCTGGAAGAAGACCACAACTACCACAGTAGTAATGGCGACATCTTGGTCTTAAAAAGCGGCTACGTTTCTACTCAGTTTGCGTCTCTATCGGACACATGTAACCACAGGTATGGTAGGTGGCTCCCAGATTCTACTGTGAGCAACAATTAGCAGCAGCAGGAGACGTCTCCAATGCCACCACTAATCATTGCTTTCCGAGGACCGCTGCCACCGGAGATGGATCAGCTCCCTGTTACTACTCCGTGTTCGTTCCTGAAACACTATGCATCTATCTGAGTTATCTATTAGAGATCCAAGTGCAGAATAACCTTGCATTTGCAGGTTGCAGTAGTACCTGCCAGTTGCCACTGTGCCATCTGATAATGATGTCAGACATATAGAAGCTCCAGTACTCTTTTGAGTTCCTATCTTGGCAGAAGAAGGATTTTGGTAGGTCTCGAGTCATTTATTGCTTTTAGATTAGGGTAAAGCCAAGTCATTTCCACCTTTGCAACGTTAAGCTTGCTTGAGCAGATACTTACCATCCATGGTTGTCGTCTACTCAACAAAATTATTGCAGCAGTAAGGTAGAAGCTGTAGCTGGCGAAGACGACTGCACGAGCTTCCTTTTCATCCCATTCTCTGTGATAAGGAAGCTAATGTCAGTGATGCGTGAGCTCCTGTTGCGGAATGTGGTATGAAGTATGATGCTCAACATGGACAGCAAAAGAACGAGGTTAGGAAAGAGAGGAAGGGGGGGGGGGGTGGAGTGGAGGGGTCTGTCTTAACCACTGCCTTGTCTGCTAAATCTCACAAATCTCTTCCGTGTGGCTAAAGCACGGGAGAAGTGAAGAGAAGGAGCATAGGGACCATACGCGAGTCAGAGGCCAAACTCTGCAGGCGAAGTAATAGCAGACGGTGGCGTTGCAGTCGAAGAGCTGTTCTCGTCGTCGGAAATGGAGGCAGTCGGTGGCAGGGAGCTGCAACCTTGAAGAACTACAAGTGAGGGGAAGAAAGCGTAAGTGCCCGAATACTACTACTCAATTGTGATGGAAGGCATGCTTAGGCTCTCCTTTTTCTCTTATCACTTGTTTCTGATGTCCTTTAATGGTAGCCCCGCAGAGCGAACATCAACCTTTAATACTCGCTTCTCTCTCTCTCTCTCACTGGTTGGGCTTCTTTGTTGCAGTCTTGCTATAAGAGGAGAAGCGGAGGAGGAGGGTTAGCACTCCAATCATTTGATTTAAGCATGGACGCCTACGAGGCGACGAGGATAGTGTTCTCCAGGATCCAGAACCTGGACCCGGAGCACGCCCCCAAGATCATGGGGTTGCTCCTGCTGCAGGAGCACGGCGAGAAGGAGATGATTCGCTTGGCCTTCGGCCCCGAGTCACTCCTGCGCTCCCTCGTCTTGAAAGCTTGGAAGGAACTCGGCCTCGTCCCGGACCCGAGCTCCTCTGCCCCCTGCACGCCATTCGGCGGCGGCAGTTCGGCTTCCCCCTTCCTCCTCCGCCAGAACTCCGCCTCCCGCCTTCCCGCAAGGGGGCTCCCGTCGCCGCTCGCTGTCTCCTCCCCGTCCTCATGGCGCTCCGACAGCAGTAGCGGCTGCAACGGTCTGAATGGGTCGTCGGACGAATTCCAGAACTCGGACGAGCTCATGAGCCCCGGTAATCTCAGAGCGTCACCCTTCTATGGCGTCGGTGGCGACGGTGGGGACCTAATTGATGAGTTTCATCGCTCGGACCAGCTTTCCTTCCTCAGCGACGCCGCCGCCGCCGCCGCCGCCTCTGATTACAGCTACCCCCTTTCTTTCGCCTCGAAGCACGTAGGCGACGTGTTTCAACCGGACCTCGAGTGTCGGAGCCCCAGCAGCAACGGCGATTGTACGCTCTTCCCTTACGGGGTGGGCTCGGGAGTCGACGGCTACTACCACCGTCGGAGCTGCTCCGCCGCGGACCTCGGCCTCGGTGATCCCGCTGCCGGGTTCGGATGGAGGCCGTGCCTCTACTTTGCTAGGGGCTACTGCAAGAATGGTACTGCGTGCCGGTTCCTCCATGGGCTCCCAGAGGAAGCTGTGGTCGCGCCCTCCGTGGTCGGCGGCACCAAGATGGATGCGGTGTTGGAGCAGCAGTGCCAGGAGCTGCTATTAAGGTCTAAGAGCCAGAGGATCGATGGCGTTTCACAGCTCATGGCCTCTGCGTTTCCATACTCCCAGACGGGCTCAGTGCCACCATCTCCGTCGTTGTCCTCCAGCAATTCCCTGAGCTTCTTGCTTCAGCAGCAGCAGCAAAATGAGAGCCAAAGGTACCATCTTTCTCGCATTAAATTGTTTGCAACTTGGCGTCTGTTTCAGTGATGCGTCTTTGAATTCGAGGATCTCAAATTGCCGCAGGGCTACAGCTGTGGCGGCGGCAGCAGCACTGATGCTGGGGGGGGATGATACCCACAAGTTTGTCTGCAGATCAAGATTCGAAAGAAACGATTTGATGGCAAATCCTGGTTCGAGGCAGATCTACTTGACCTTCCCAGCTGACAGCATCTTCAGCGAGGAGGATGTCTCTAACTACTTTAGGTTGGTTGATAATTCTCTTGTTCCTACAGATCGCTACATGGCTTTACAGTTCTTCAATGCTTATGATCTCCCTTCCTCTGCCTTCATGTTCTAATCTTTAGTTAGCGATTATTTGTTCGGTTCGTAGCATCTATGGGCCTGTGCACGACGTGAGGATCCCTTACCAGCAGAAGAGGATGTTTGGCTTCGTGACCTTCGTCTACCCGGAGACTGTGAAGCTGATCTTGGCTAAGGGCAACCCGCACTTCGTATGTGATTCCCGAGTTCTTGTCAAGCCCTACAAGGAGAAGGGAAAAGTCCCCGACAAGTACAGGCACTCTTCCCTCCTCATCCTTAATAAGAAGTATCTTTTATTGTGGGTTTTGATCTGTGCCACTGAATTGTAACCATGTTTGATGGTGGCCTTTTGCAACCTCTGACCTCAGGAAACAGCAGCAGCATGCTGAGAGAGGAGGTGATTTCTCTATGTGCATGTCTCCCACAGCCTTGGACGCTACCGAAGCCTATGACCTTCAACAGCTTGGTTAGATCCTCTAACCAGTTTTTCTCCCTTTTTTCTCTTTGTTATCAGTATGTTTTGTTTTTAAGGTTAGTGAAGTATTTTTCTGATGACATAACAGGAGCAAGGAGGTTGTACAACGGCAGCAGTCAGGAACTACTGCTGAGAAGGAAGCTAATGGAGCAGCAGCAACAAGCAGCAGAACTGCAGCGAGCCATTGAGCTGCAAGGGAGTCGATTTATGAATCTCCAGCTCAATCTCAACAAAAGTGGCCTCTCCAACTCCCCCGCTATCGCAGTCACTCAATCACTTAGTGATGTTGATAGGAGCAGTAATACCAGCAGTAGTAGCAGCAGTAGCCATGAAGGATCACCAACAGAGGGTATGTTAACTTATCATGACCACTTTCTTGTTGTTCTTTTGAAGATAGAGTTAATGGCTTGATTTGCTAGTAGTTGACTTTATGCTCTTCATATAGAAAAGAGCCTCGGTGCCGTGTTACCAGAAGAGAAGCCCAACAGTTCCGATGGGTTACTCCAGCAGAAGGCAGATAAGGAGGAATCTGCTGGTGAGCCGAACCCCAAAGAAGACGGTGATTTCCAACCAAGGTAATTGCTTGAACATCAAACAACCTACTATTTGTTCTCTCCCATATAATTCTTTTTACAGTTGCAATATTTTGAAGTGCAACATAAACAAACAATGAGTGAATAATGTGTTCCGTCATGTTTTCTTCTCCTTCCGAAGCAAGATGGGTAAATTTGTTTAATGTGCATATAACTTGGCTGCAGCATTGAGCATAACCTGCCTGATAGCCCATTTGCTTCCCCGACAAAATCCTCATCCATGCTCGACTCTTTCACTGCCAGTGAAGACGTGGCTACTTCATACATTGTGAACAACAGCAGCACCAAGGACTACTTACTTGCCTCCACATTGCTGCCCACCACTTTGTCTCTAGACATGCCTTCCTTCAGCTCATGCTTCTTCCAGATGCCAAGGTAAAAAGGAAAAGGGAAACACTAGCTGCACAATTGTTGTTGAACAAATTCATTGAACTAAGTTTGCAATGGTTCTTCTACATAAAACTTACTACAGATCATTTGTGACCTTTAGCAGGTTCTCTGGTCAAGGAGAAATTGGAATGTAGACCTGAAGAATCCCAGTGGAGTGATCGAGGCCTCCCCTTAAAGGTGAGCCTCGATCTCTGCCCTTTGTTACATGAAAACTTCACTAGTAGCTTATGGCTGTTTCTTCTCATTTTGGAACTTTTGCTTGATTTCTATCAGGTATCTCCTAGTAAAGCAAAAGGATAGTGGAACATAAGAAAAGAGAAGCTGCAGAATGGTTCAAGGTTTATGGTTCCCCCCTTTTTTTTCTAATTTTTTCCTTATAGTTTCTAAGTGTAAGCATTATAGGAAGGTCTTCCAGTGTCACCTCACATTCCCTTATCTACAGAAAATTAGAGAATTATGACAAGGAATAGCTGCCATCTATGAGCAATCAATCAGCCAATACACCAGCCATACATCCCTACCTCTGATATTGCTATTGCCACCAACTAATACTATCTATAGCTACCCATCACAACCCACCAAGATATATAATAATCTACTACACAGAATACAGACGACGACAAAGAACATGACATAAAGCCAGACTGATTACTGTGACGGAATAGGTCAGCAGGAAAAAAAAGAGCAGCAGAGATGATGGACTACTTCCAAGTCAGGGTGTATGGGGAGCAAAAGAGAAGAGTTGGAAGTTGTGCATGCCTGCAAGCGTTCGTGTTCCTCCTTGATGGTAGTCTCTCTCTTGTACACTATCATATGGCTTTTACTTTACCTTTTACTTTTATTTGATGATCCAGTGTAGGTGACATCAATATAGTAGACAAAGGATTTATTAAAAAGATGTTCTAGTTTTGCTGAAGTGTTTTGCATGTATGTAATGAAAAGACTAGAGCCTAGTAGGATGTGAGAAAAAGAATATGTTGGGCTTTCTCATTGAATTTTTATTTGCAGGAAACAGTGTAAATAGTATTATGGAGGACTAGACTATACATGTTAAAACCTTTATGTGAGGTCCATGTGCCAAAACCCACATCTTTGATTCATTGTTTTCTCCAATTGGGTTGTTCTATAAGAAATGTTTGGGTTAATTATGTTCTTATTTGAAGCCTTGGGAGCAGGGAGGGAAAAATGAAGGACCAGGGTGCAGACTCTGTGATGTCACTATTTCGAAACAGGATGAGATAAAGAGTTGGCAGTATGAGTGGATAAGCTCTTAGGCCAACATAGAGGTGACTCCAAAGGCAAGCATTCAACCAGCTATAGCTGTGGATCCTCCACACATGAGATAGAGACCTGTCTCTGTTTTAGATCCATTTTCCATGTGGGCATGAGATTTCATCTCCTACACAATCTATGCATTCTGAATTAGCCTTGCATGATTATTATCTGTGATGAGTTTCCATCAATCTAGGTTTTTGGATCTCATTTTTCTTGGTTCCTCGTAGGGGTCATTGATGCTAGGAATCATGCTTACAATGTTTTGTCCAGATTCACAACATCAATAGACCTGAGATTGGTGTATGCAGCTACCAAACCTCTATACCTTCAAGGAGGAGAACGTTGCCGATTGTTTTGCTTATTAAGTAGATTTTTATTTTGAAATATATAGCTTATGTCCCTTTAGTTCTCTCATATTTATAGAGATTTATGTCGACTTTTAACTCTAATGAATTATATTTTATTGGGTATTGGATTTTTATCTAATTATTCAAATATCTTGATTAGTTGATCTTTATCTAATAATCTTATTGGATTTTATTCACGAGATATAATAATTTATTAGTTTATTATATTATATTAAGATAAGGGTTCTAGCGGATATCTCATATCTGAATCTCAACTCGTTGCAACACCTATCATATGTGTGTGATATTCTAAAACTAATATCGAGTTGGTATAAGTTATATCTATCAGAACTTCTTATAACTCAATGAATTGTTCTCTTATAATATCATTCGACTCATCAACTACAGATGTGAGAACTT
Organism: Musa acuminata AAA Group; assembly: GCF_036884655.1. Classification (NCBI taxonomy): domain Eukaryota; kingdom Viridiplantae; phylum Streptophyta; class Magnoliopsida; order Zingiberales; family Musaceae; genus Musa; species Musa acuminata. The sequence goes on along the minus strand of NC_088337.1, from coordinate 32,503,103 downwards.
TCTCTCTCAATCCGAATGACCTTGGCTAGAGATTTATTTGAGCAAAAACACATAGGATCTTTTATGATATCGAGAGCGGATGATCCTCTATCGATACTCAATTATCCTCATAAGGTTGGCTACCACTCCCGATGATTAGTTATGTTAGATTTGGAACCATTAGGCCTATAAGTCCAGTATCAAAGAACGAAGTATTTTTATATGGCATCTTTGATGTCTCAAGTCTAAGGACCAAACACACAATTGATATCACGAAATTGCTATCTAACAATGAGGTATTATTAACCATCTAATATTCTGTGAGCGGATCAATCAATGAACTCATTCTAGAACGAGCACTTGCACTGTATCCCTAGTGTCCTTATATGAGCAACTATGAGAACATTTGCCTATATCATATAGACGAGTATACAACATACTAATCTATCCAGTTATCTCGATAGCTCTCTCGAGTAACATACGATTAAGATTATTTAGGGTATGTGTTTAAAGGTGAATTAGTCTAATTATTATAATTTTATCACGATTTGATTCTCATTGCATAGATTCATTGATACCATAATATGCACAACATGTAACATAAAGTATGAAAATACTAGTAATAATAATAAGTAAAAAGACTACATAGCATGTCACACGTGATATTGCTCACGTGATTGGCTTACAAGGCACCTATAGCTAACAAGATGTTAGTGTTATAAGCTAAAGAAAGAAAGTTCTATTGCCTTAAAATAGATTACATCAATTTAGTTGAGCCTCTACATCTAAAATGAGGTCCAAACCTACCAAGATACAGGATTGATCATACGAACAAGCCTAATAATGCTACAAACAAAAGACACACGAAGCAAGTCATGATAGACTCGATGACTTGTAATAGGCTAGGCATCAAGATGAGGTAGCGAGTCAATACCATCGTTAAAAGGCACTTCAGGCGCTATCGGGATGTACTAATCCTCGGGGTAATTGGTAAACGAATATACCTTAAGCTACATCCTTATGTATCTATTCCTGAAATAGGCTAAGGCGATATAGTACATGTACTAATATAAGATGACTCTCGATCTCTCGAAGCCCCTCCTAAACCTAGCGACGGCCTTGTAGTCGGTGATTGTCTCCTCCCAATACCTTAGTATCATGCGTTGCTAAGTCTCCAATGCCACCTTCAAGCCTCGAACCTACTTAGTGATGCTCATGACCTACTAATTGGCTACGTCGACTTGCTCCATGTTTTGGTTGTTGCTTTAGACCTTTCTCAACTACTCGGCATAATTGGTAAAGTGTCGTTCAACCTCATATAGTTGCCTTGCTAGCTCAGCCCCTCGAGCCTCTACCTTGGCAATAAGTGTAGGGTCCCCTCTCTCCTTTTTTAGCCCCTTTACTTCTTTATGGAGATTGTCAATCATGAGCGACTATTGGTGAATGACAGAGTTGACGTTCTGTACACAGTTAATGAGGGTTGTGATGTAATCATGATGTTATAAACCAAAGACAAAGGGGTAAGCAATGAGAAAATGAAGAGGCTAACCATGACTTAACTTACAAGCACTTTAATGTGGTAGCACGTGTCAATCAAAACCTCCGAGAGGGAGCGGTAAATCTACTTCACCACTCGTAAGCATAAGGACCCCCAACTATACTATGCATGCATATATCTTCACTCCATGCTTTTTGCCCCTATTATAAACCCTATCATCTTGACTGTAGGGATGTACTTAAAGCCAAGTTCGATAGGTCAACTATCTGTAATGCCATGAAGGGTAATGACATACCTCAATATTAAAACTATAGAAGATTACCTATAGAAGGGCAATGACATACTTCAAAGGTGTACCTATAGAAGATTAAAACTACTTATATGACATTTAAGTCATACCTTATGGGGCTAGGTTGAGACCTGCATTGATCAGCGAGTCCTCATCCATCTTTTAGACAACCTTTGAAGAAGAGAATTTATCTCTCAATCGGAGCACTTGATCAACTTCCTCATTTGACAAGAATGAAAGTGTGTTATTTATGGGGTGTGTCAACTAAACGAGATTGAACCCTCAATCTCGACCTGAATCTATATGAAAGAAGCACTCCTTGTAACCCTTATTGTTAGAAGGGGCACTACTAACTTTGAAATCCTCCCTAGTAATCAAGCAATAGTCGCTTTTCCCCTTACACAGCTTAAAGCAAGTAGTAAAGAGTTTACGGGTAAGGGTAATACCGATGCGTCAGTATTCTCTAATGAACATTACTAAGTCATGAGTTGGGCACCATTCGTGAGAGCGATATCCTCCACCATTGGAGGCAAAATACTATCATGGGGTGGAGGAAAAAAAATGAAGTCTCATCTCGAAAGAATTAGAAGACAAGCAAAAAGGACTTTAACATGGGGTCGAACGGATGGTGATTAGATTGAGGGATTTGCATATCAAACTTGATTGGAATGGAAGGACTTTAAATGATCCAAGAGTTATGCACTCACCATTGAATTTGTATCGTATGTACTTTTTATATACTCTAAGGCCCAAAGAACCATATGGTTTACGAGAATTGACTCCCCTAATGAGGGGGAGGTTGGGACTTCCCTTACCCTTGGGCTATCCAAGGACAAAACATTGACCTCCTCAGTTGACCGGTGGCTGTGAGACCAGGAGGAGCTGGTGCGAGAAAGGAATCTATAGAGGAGGAAGTGCATGATGTTGGAAGACCGAAGTATTGTTGAGCTGATGTGTTACGAAGACGAGAAACCCAAGAATCAACTCACCTTAGAGAAAATCGAGCCTAAGTAGAGGTAGCTCCTAAGGAGGTTTTGGAGGCTCAAATAGAAGAATATGCCTCAATCCATCATACTCAAGGGGGATTTATAAGGAGGTGATCAATCTCTCTCCTCCTATGATAATTACAAGTGTCTCTTCGGGTCGATTCTAAAGGAACATCAATTGACGAAGGGATACCTTGGAAAGCACGCAAGTGACCAATATACGAAGACCACTTTAGAAAGCACACAAGTGATCGATATGCAAAGACCATATTGGAAAATACAAAAGTGACCGATGCACGAAGACCAAAGGAACATACAAATGTGCCTTAAGCACGCGAGTTGAAAAATTATGACCCGTGCTAGAAGAAACTTGTTACGGGAGGAAGCATAAGACAAAATATGCTCGATGTGTGAGAGTTGGGAAAACCTGACTCGTGTTAGAAGAAACCCACCACAACGGAAGTCATAAGACAAAATGTGCCTAAGGTATAGAGGTCGGGAGTTCTGACCTACATCAGAAGAACTTGCTATGGTGGGAGGCACACGACAAAATATACCCGAGGCATGAAGGTCGGGAAGTCTAACCTACATAAGAAAAATCCACTATAATGAGAGGAACAAGATAAAAATGTATCCGAGACATGAGAGTCAAGAAATCCAACCCACACTAGACGAAACCTGAGGCATACGAGTAAAAAAAAACCCGACCCGTGTCAAAAGAAACCCATCATGACGAGAAGCATAAAACAAAATGTGCTTGAGGCATGGAGGTCAAGAAGCTCAACCTCCGGCTTGGCTTAGGCACAAAGGTCAGGGAGCCCAACCTCCACCTCTATCCAAGGTGAGGAAGTTGGAAAGCTTGACCCCACCTCTACCCAAGGCACAAAGGTCAAGAAAGCTGGGAAGCTCGACTCCTGCCTATGCCCTAAGTGTAGGTGTCAGGAGGACCAACCTCGCTTCCACCCAAGGCATTGGGGTTGAGAAGCTCAACCCCCACCTCTACTCGAGACATGGAGGTCAGAAAGCTCGACCCCCACCTTTGCTTGAGGCATAGAGGTTGAGAAGTCCAACCCCCACCTACAATTGAGGCATAGGGGTCAGGAAGTTCGACCCCCGTCTCTACTAGAGGTGTGGAGGTCGGGGTACCCGACCTCTACCTTCGCTCAAGGCATGGAGGTTAGAAACTCCGACCACATCTGACCGAGACATGTCCCTTGATAATACAAGGAGCAAGTCAGTACTGAATCGCCACCAACAATGGTGGAGGGGATTCTTGATGGATGTTCCGGGCAAACTCATTCTGGATGATACGAGGTGTATAATAGACTAAATATGTCAAATAAACTCGTGTCGAACGAACTAAACATGTCATCAGGTCGACTATGGAACGAAGAGGTATGAGCTTGATATGTCAGATGAACCAAACATTTCACTTCGAACCCCTTTGACAAGAGCCCCGAAGCATGCCTTCTGGAGAGAGAGGGTATAAATAATGAGTATGTCATTAACCAATTATCATTCATCATGTAACCACCACATAGTATCCGTAGAAGAAAATAATGTCACCCTCCACCCTTTTGCCCACGTGAGTAGATATCCAAGGTAGGTAGTTACATGTTATCCCCTTCCTTCTTGCCCACGTGGATAAGAGGCCGAGGAGAGATTGTTGAAAGTGGTTAGAAGTTACCTCTTCATAGAATATTCTATCTCTTTACAATCATGTAAAAAAATGATGAGATCTTATCTTTTTTGACTATTCATGTTTGCACTCATACTTATTGGGTTACTAATTTTTTAAGTGTCTAAGAGATCAGGTGAAGAAATCTCTCTCGATAAACCTATGCATATAAATCTAAATGACATAAAACTAAGATAGATGTGAATGATATCTTCCCGCGACACTTAGTTCTACCACCGCTCATCGAGTCCTATCCAAACGGGGGTGAGTAAAAGCTGTAACACGGTAAAAGCTTGCCGCGGAAGGGAAGGCCACAGCAACCCCGAAGAAGAATATCGAGGTGAATCAGCTTTACCGAATGGTTGGTTCGTTGGTGGTATCAGATCCGGAGTTCTCTAACACACAACCCGGATCCGTGCGCTCCTCTCTGTTACGAGACCCTGCACTCGCGTAGCCTCCGCGTGTGGCCCACTCTGGCCCCACAACTTAATCCTCTCTGCTACCCCCGCCCCTCTCGCTCTTTCCTCGGTCCTCCTCATCTGGTGGAATGCAGCCTGCAACTTAATCCTCTCGCTCTTTCCTCGGTCCTCCTCATCTGGCGGAATGCAGCCTGCAACTTAATCCTCTCTGCTACCCCCGCCCCTCTCGCTCTTTCCTCGGTCCTCCTCATCTGGTGGAATGCAGCCTGAGGAGCAGGACGCAGAAGCACGGAGAACCGAGCAATGGAGAGAAAGCCTTTGAAAGGTTCAAAGCCAAATCCATCATAAATTATGACTCCCACCGGAGCCCAAGTCGTAAAGCCACGAGCCGAGCTCTCCTCCCTCCGCGTCGAGCGTAGGGAGGGCAACGGGCGAGAAGATGTCGAGCGTCGTGCTCTTTGCGCTTCTCTCTCTTCTCTGCCTCTCCGCTGTCAAGGCGGAGGACCCGTACCTCTTCTTCACGTGGAACGTCACGTACGGCACCGCCTCGCCTCTCGGCGTCCCTCAGCAGGTCATCCTCATCAACGGCCAGTTCCCCGGCCCCAACATCAACTCCACCACTAACAACAACATCGTCATCAACGTCTTCAACCACCTCGACGAGCCCTTCCTCTTCACCTGGTCTGTTCTCCATCTCCATGCACCTCGAGGCGCAAGTAGCTGATAAGCTTGCTCTCTTCATACATGCTTTATGTGGTGGCAGGAACGGAATCCAGCACAGGAAGAACTCATGGCAAGATGGCATGCCGGGCACTAACTGCCCTATTGCTGCTGGCACAAACTACACCTACCACTTCCAGGTGAAGGACCAGATCGGAAGCTACTTCTACTTCCCCTCCGTCGGCATGCACAGGGCGGCCGGAGGCTTCGGCGGCCTTCGTGTCAACAGCCGCCTTCTCATCCCCGTGCCCTTCGATGACCCTGCTGATGATTACACCGTCCTCATCGGTGACTGGTACACCAAGAGCCACAAGGCCCTCGCCCAGCTCCTCGACGCAGGCCGCACCATCGGCAACCCGGCCGGCGTCATCATCAATGGGAGCCCCGGTAAGGACGCCGCCGGCGAAGATGACGCTCCGCTCTTCACCATGGAGGCCGGGAAGACGTACCGCTACCGCATCTGCAATGTCGGCCTGAAGGTGTCGCTCAACTTCCGGATTCAGTCCCACCTGATGAAGCTCGTGGAGATGGACGGGTCGCACACCGTGCAGAACGACTACAAATCCCTCGACATTCACGTCGGGCAGTGTTTCTCGGTGCTCGTCACGGCCAACCAGGAGCCCAAGGACTACTACATGGTCGCCTCCACCCGCTTCACCAAGTACATGCGGACCGCGACCGGCATCATCCGTTATGCCGGCTCCAGCGTCCCTCCGTCACCCGAGCTGCCGGAGGGGCCAGTCGGCTGGGCATGGTCCTTCAACCAGTGGCGGTCCTTCCGGTGGAATCTCACCGCCAGCGCCGCCCGGCCCAACCCCCAGGGCTCCTACCACTACGGGAGTATCAACATCACCCGAACCATAAACCTCGCCAGCTCCGTCGGGCTCGTCAACGGGAAGCGCCGCTTCGCGCTCAACGGCGCGTCGCATGTGGAGTCCCCCACCCCACTCAAGCTCGCCGAGTACTACGGCGTCGCCGACAAGGTGTTCAAGTACGACACCATCGGCGACGAACCACCGGAAAGCAGTGCCAGCATCACGGTCACGCCTAACGTCCTCAACGCCACCTTCAGGGACTACATCGAGATCATCCTCGAGAACCCTGAGAGGAGCATTCAGTCGTACCATTTGGACGGCTACTCCTTCTTCGCCGTCGGGTAATCTAATATCACTGCACGCCTGAGTTCGGCAGAGGAGTTCCGGTCCATGGTTGACGAGGTCGGTGTTTGACGTTGTGGATGCAGGATGGGGCATGGGAAGTGGACGCCGGCAAGCCGGAGGACGTACAACCTTCTCGACGCAGTGAGCCGGCACACGATACAGGTGTATCCGAGGTCATGGTCGGCGATCATGCTGACGTTCGACAACGCGGGGATGTGGAGCCTGCGGTCGGAGCTGTGGGAGAGGCACTACCTGGGACAGCAGCTCTACATCAGCGTGGTGTCGCCGGCGAGGTCCCTGAGGGATGAGTACAACATCCCGGACAACACGTTGCTCTGCGGTGTGGTTGCCAGCCTCCCGAAGCCGCCACCCTATGTCTAATTGCAGGGACGGGAACAGGCGCCGCCCTCTGTGGAGAGCGAGCGAGAGGATACCTGATGAAGGAGAAAGGCAGGTGAGACTAATAAGTGGCTTTTTCGCAGGGCCTTTTAGTCTTGTGATGTATTCGGCTCTAAATTTGCTGGGTTCTCCTCATCGCAAGTAAAATGTTATGATTTATATATACGAAAGGCCTCAAGATTTACCTCCGTTGCTGTTAATGTTTTCTTCTTCATCATGCCGTGGTTGATGATAGACAACTAATTCCCATCTTTTACGCAATCACAGCCTCAGTACTTGATCTACATTCGGCTTCCTGCTTTACAGTCATGAACATATGGTTACACTGAATGTAGCAGAATAAGATTAGTGTACACGAAAACAACTTATGCAACACAAACAATTCTAAAGAGGAGTATAAAAGTCACAGCTTTCTTTCAATTTGTATATTTATAATCAACAAATAAGGCGTTCCAAGCTTTAATAAACAAATAGTAATTTTGATGGGCAGGTGAGATTAAATAGAAGTGGGATAAACAATTTTACTATGGTAAACAAGATCTTCTGCTGATAGTTTGCATTCAGATAGTCTTCTCAATAAATATGCCACGCATTAAAGTTCTAATCTATATCATGCATACAATTTTCAGGAAGATAACTAAACAATGGCAGACCACCGAAAAGGGAGGGAAAAAAAAATTAAATCTACTCTAAATGCAATCGGCACCAATCAGATTGATGGTACCAGAAAAATAATCACGATATAAATCAGAATATGAATGGCAAAATCAACATTCATAGTCAGAACACAATTACCAGAACCGCGACATTACATTCCGCGGTCTCTGTAATCACATCTCTGGTTATACCAGGATTTTTTTCCGTTGACTTATCACCATGACAGTGTCTAGTCTCAGGACCCTCAGCTGCTTTCTCTAGTAATGGCTTTACAAAGCTCTCTTCCAAACCTCTTAATTTTCTAAGAATGCTTTTTGTCCTCATTTTACCTGATGCGGCTACCCTTAGATTCTGACAACCAACATACAGGAATATATTCTAGTATCAGAGAACAAACGAAAGATTAATTTGTCATCCGCCACCGGTCTACCTGCACTGTTGGGGACATGCCGAAACTTTACGCAAAGATACAGTATCAGCTATGGATTTACATTGCATTCATCCATAAACTTTTCATCCTGTGTAAGATATATCTTCCAGTATTTTTTGTATTCTGGTATACCGAGATCAAGCCAAGGTTTCATTTGGCCATTGTAATGCAATGATGTAGCAGTCTTCATATCCTCTACATTGACACTGTAGTTGTGGCCAAGCCCTAGCAAAGACCACCTTTCACTGAGGGGGTATATAAGATTCTTAAGTGCGAGTAAGCCTGCTGGAAAAGCTGCAGCTCTAAGAGATACTTCATTCTTTGTTCCGAACTGTCATGAGCACATTCAAATGTATGTTAGACTCGCAAAAAAGCTCATTAAGTATATATATAATCCTAGCAAGAACCAAAGGAACTTATTTAAGAATGACATGCACACTAATATATTCGTTTCAGTGTTAACATCAGGCATGTGGTTGGAATCATCCAGTGAAAACTATTTTCTAACAGGTGGGAAATTGCATATAATGGTTAAGCAACATAATGAATTAGAATCAGTTCTTTAAAAATATATATTCAGAGATAAGAATTAGATGCATAACTTAATGAAAATATCCAAAGAGTAAAAACAAAATTAGGAAATGCACTTAAGAATTAATATTTTCAAAAAATCAGGTGATAAAATTTTATGCACAATTGTTCAGTGATTTCTAGGAATACATAATTGTTAATGATTTGCATTGCATGAAAAAGCATTTTTGCCTGCTTCCATAATTTGGCAATGCATAAATCAGATAAACCTTTAAAAATACTCAATAACTTAATTATGAAAAAGTATACTTTTCTTTCATGATTCCATATTCATAAATTTAGGTTTAAAAAAATCATAAAATTCAACACAGTTGACTTAAAATCTCAGAAGTTATATCACTTACACTTTCGAGGAGTTGCAAGTATGTCCTGGTGACATTATGCTCTCTCCACTTCTCCAAGTCAATAATATTTAATCCTGACATCCATGCACAAGAGTCAGCATCATAACTGTTTCTGCCCAAAAGCATTTTCAGCTGACCAAATCTCAGCCTACAGAACTCAATAGCACCATTCACTTTTCCTTGCAAGTGAAGGTTCCACAATGATGATAGATCATGCTGAACAACCACATCGTCATCTAAAACCACCACCCTTTTTAGATTTTTGAATATTTCTGGAAGCAGATAGTGGGAGTGACCAAAAACTGTTATGTACTTGGTGCTCATTTGTGTAGTTGGTTGATCAGTTTTATGAATGTAAGCACGGAATTCCACAGGCAATGATAGCTTTGTGAGGCCATCATTATGAAGGTGTTCCAAATTAAGTTCTTCAAAATTGATGACCACAATAGTTGCCTCTTTATAAGAATTTCTGACAAACCAAAGCTTCATACCGAAGTAATTTTGTGCATCCGTGACAACATGAAAGATCATATTTTGACTGACCTATTAAATCACAAAAAGAAATGCCATCAAGGACCAGCAGATAAAACAACTTCTATAACATTGCCCCTGTTATAAAGATAAAATTTACTCACCTGAGAGTTCACAACTGTTGAATTTATAGTAACTGCAGCTGCAAGTATGTTTTTGGAGAAAATTACAAAATGCATAAGATTTGGGCTGTCAAGTTTATTAGGATGAGAGTTCTTGGAATCTGCAGACAGTGATTTAAAAAACTCTACTGTCAATCTCATTGACAAGCAATGAAGACTTTTGGGCATGGTCTGAACGCCAAGTTGGTAGAGGAATGCACTTTGCTTCAAATGAAAATTGGCTTCATCCTCAGTAAGATCAAGGATCTGCCTAAGTTTCTTGTCAACATTTTTGCAATCTACAGTGCATGCTTTAGTTCTTGCAATAGTCTGCTCCATTTTCTGTATTTTCTTTTCCACACTGAAAACCAAGACAAATTTCTATTCATTTTCTATCATATGGAATCATTAGCAAGATAAAACAGATTGGTGTATATAAGTAACTGATATCAATGGCCATTAGACAAAATATTGTGGTTAGATATACAATCAATGCTTAAAAGACCCAAATGATAGAACAATTAGAGATTACATGAAGACAATGAATGCCATGACACACCAATGACAGTATAGCATGAGATCTAGCACAGTATGCTTTGCTAGACAAACAAGAAGAGGGTCAATGCCTATAACATGAGATATTATTATAAAAGTAATTCAGATGGCAAACCGGAGGATATAGATCTATTCTAGACCTTTGTAGTTCAACATAAAAAAGAATGTTTTCATGCATTTGCAAAGCAGTTAAAGATCTGAAATGGCACATGCAAACTTTAAAAAATGAAAGGCTGTAAACCTAACGTCTGACCAAGCTTAAAGCTTACAATGGTGGAAGATCAGCATCAACAATGGCTTCACTAAGCATGTGCTCATGTTCCTGTATGTTTTGCTTCATATCATGAGATAACTTCTGTTGTCCATTAAGTTTTGCAAGGCTTGGATAATAAGCTCTGGCGACAAAGAGCTGATCTTTGAGTTTCTTCACAGTAGAATCGTCCATTACTTCTTTATGCTCTGTGGACCAAACACAATAGCTTCCAAATGTAAACTGACAATCTTTTCTGATTCCATCACCATTTCCACCTTCAGCATTACTCTTCTTGACATCCCTGCTACCAAGCTGGAGGAGAACGTGCAAATTTTATTGTCAGTTCTACATTGTGAAATAATAAACAAAATAAACAATCAACATACATGGCTTCACTTTAGTGACATGAATCCATAATAGCAACAGTCAGTCATGAAACACTCAAAGTGCCAATTAAGTAATGCAACATGCATAGAATTTAATTGATTGTAGTATGTCTGTGTAAAAAAGATATTAGTATATTACAGAAATAGCTCTCACAATATATATCATAAATCTTGCTCCAATTTCTTAGGAATATGCCATTCGTTCATACAAACATAACGATTTGCTATTACAGAAAGGTAACTCTTACCTTTGCAGTCAAGTCTGGAAGTGATCTTGATGGAACTACTTGTGGTTTAGGAAAAGCTGCAAAAAATAAAACAATATGGAACATCAATAGCATTTGGATCTCTACAAAAAGTTCACAATAAGAACTAAGCAGAGAGTAAACAGCATCGAGAAATTTCCTGATGAACTAGAACACAACTAATCTACATGGACCAGTCAAAATATTAACAAAAATGGTTCCCTAAACCAGTTTATACTAATACATTACTGTTCCTGATAAATGTACATAACCAGAAAACAGAAAATTCCAGATCCAGCAGGTAAATTATTATAATTATTACTCCATAGTCCATACCATATGAAATATATTGGATGTTTGTCATGATTAAGAATCTCTTGCTAGCAAAGAAAGTCTGTTGCTGAGAGACAAATAGAGGGCAAGACATGAGAGCACCACCCTGGTAGGTTGCCATTTTCTTGCAACCACCTTCCCTCAGTTTCAAATATGTATCTTAAGAAAATGGTCACCAACTGCCTAGCCCAGGTACATCCTGATATCCTAAATCTCTTTGTGGTTTTTATGCATCAAAGTCTAAACTTGGTCCTTATGTTCTCCCCTATATCTTTGAATATGGGAACTGGAAACTTGTGAAGGCAAAAAACCTCGAATATTTGATGTTGCATACCTTTCCGGTGAGAAATGATGACTTCTGGTTTATAGTGGGTACTGGTATTCTCTATTTGAGAGCGAGAGTTCAAATTTATTTCTTTTGAGTTGGAACCAGTGCCCTTCCCTGCTACAACCAACTGCCCTGTGGAGTTAGTGTCAGGCCTTTGATTTAGCAGATCACCAGTTTTGGACAGGTCACTCCCATTAGCATCCTGAAAAACACAAAAAAAAGAGCTGATTTTGAGGAAGCTACTGAGACAACTCACAGATTGTAGACTGATAGATATTATGGATAAAACATCTCACTAAGATGTAGATTAGAGAACTGAAATAACCACATAAAGCAGCACAGTGGCCAATAACACAATGAAAAGCCAGACAAGAAGTTTACTGCAGAATATCCTATCAGCCTGACAGATTTCAATCCTAGCAAAATAATGAACCTCAAAATAATGCAAAAAATTACTCTGTAGTAGCATAACAATAACTATGCAATTCAATCCATGAGAATAGCTTAGCTCAATGGCAAATTTAAAAGCACATCAACATAATACAATGACAAGTTGTTGAATTCAGATTCATTGTAAAGCACATCAACAAATACTAAGATATATAATTTGGACTCTAGCTGTGAAGTATGTGGAAACAAGGATATCACAAGTTCACCGAACTGAACAAACTTTTAGGCTCTTCTAGAACCAATTTTGAGAAGATAGAACCAAAACATGAAACCACGTATTCCTGGAAGGATGTCCTATATATATATATATATATATATATGCTTCTAAACTTTGGGTAGAGCAAACTTGGAAATTTGTGCCAGTCAACAATGACATGGTTGGAAATTTGCCACCAGAGAGGAAAAGCTGTTTTTCAATAATGGATTCCTGCAACAAGCATGACAATTCCCATGCACTACATAGTTGGATGGCATTTCAATGTTGATTAAACAAAACAAGAATATGTTGATCTAATAAGTAACGAATTAAGCCCATGCCATACAAAAACAGAACTGCACACGCATGATGCTTTTGTGAACTGAAATTTAAAAAGAACTTTTGAGACAACAATAAGTAGTTGGATGCCGCACCATCCATTCACTAAACTCAAAACTTCAAACTGAAGAAGAAGGCCACTCAAAAAAAAAATTTATGATGGAGGGTGACATTTCAAGAAAGCAAAGGTGACCTTTGAGAAGGTGGGTTCAAATCTTTTGACGAGCCTCTCAATGCTTGATACATCACCCTGATATGAGCCAATGCAAGCCGAAAGGAAGAGCAGCCGTCAAGGAACCATACTAGTACATCTTATATCAAGTAAATCAGTAGTACGGTGAGAAAGTAACCTCAGAAGAACTACCAACACCACCCAAACGACCAAAGTTCCAAGAACTAGTTTCCTGTGCCGACACAACGTTTTGTAGACATGTCAATTAATAGGTGAACTTACACTATTCAAGACTATCACAGTCCGATGAGAAGCTTACCGGAGGTCGGCGATCATCAGTCAAGTAACCTGCGCAAGTAACAAAAACCAACATCAAGATCTCGTCCCAGTAACACTTAAATCCCTAATTCCAACAAATCAGCACTGCAGATCTCTGACTCTCGGACTCCCCAACCAGGATGATCTACAACTACCAAGATCCAAAACCCACGACCCGAATGCAGATCAAACGAGCATCGCTCGCCGCGCCTCAGCCGAGGACAAATCGAAGCGAGAAAGAAAGGCAGCAGCCAATGCCGCCTAGCGACTCACCGGAGGGGAAGCGGTCGTGAAGACCGAGGAGGAAATCCAGGGGTACGAGCAGCGAGAAGAAGACGAGAACGAGCACCACCGCGGCGGGGGCGCGCCACCGACGCTTCGCCGGCGGAGTGGTCGAGATCGCCACGAAACTCTTCATAGCCTAACGTCCTCCTCTCGTCTCCTCATCCGGTCTCAGAGTCTCGCCTCTCACTTCACTCGCTTTGGCTCCGCAAACACAAAAAAGAAGGAAAGCGGAGAGAGCAGCGAGCGGGGGGAGAGTGTAAACCTTCTCGTGTAAATGGTACTACCCGAGTTTTCCGGTGCAGGAATCACGGTCACTCCCTGCTCGTGGACACGCGTCAGCGATCGTGTGACTGAATCATTGAAACCGTGTCTGGCGAAGTCTCTTGATTAAAATAAGCCCTTTACGGGACCCACCTGTCGGACCCGTAAATAAATCTCTTTCATGTGAAAATATTAATTAGATTAATAAAACTACCAACTTTTTTGAAACAAAATTTACTATTTACTATTTGCTTTTCTTTTTTTTTATTTTTTTTGCTATTGATAATAGACTGCTATTAGCTATCCTTAAAAATAATATTAAAATATAATTTTATTATTTATCATCTATAGAGAGAGGGATATGATAAGATTCCTCCAAGAAGAAGAAAGAAAAAATATGTTTATATCTCGAGAAATATTTTATTAAAAAAATTAAAATAAGTTTATAAAATAATATCGGATAATATATTTTATGTTATTATGGACGGAGGAAAAAGAGGAGAAAGTAGCGGAAAGCAGATGGATAATGATGGCATTGTAAATTAATTATGGTTTCTTTGGACGAAAGAATGCTTCTTTCTTCTTCTTCTTCTTCTTCTTCTTTTCGTCATCATCATGTTGTAGAGCACATTTGGTTTGGGGAAAGAGTAGTCTCATCCAAAGGAACCCTCCCTCATACGTTATATATGTATCTCTTGTTCATCATTTGTCATTCGGATGATGTTAGTGTTTGCTCTCTGTGTGTGTTGGAGTGAGTTGGGGTTTATCGGAGATGGGAGTCACGACGGCGGGTGGTGAAACTGAGGTGGGAGTCGTACGAGGCACTGAGTGTTCATGTCGGACGGCAGGCAGAAGCAGCCGCTGGTACGATGTGAATCGTGTGGATTACCGAACGGTGCATCACCGGACAAGAAGACGGTGGGGGGATAAGATGAGATCCGACTTCAAAATTCTATTATCAATATTTTTTTTTCAGAAAATAAATGTATGATCCTAATCGAATACTGATATGTGAGTGAGTCTAGCACAGTAAATATTAATTTTTTTCGTTATAATCGAAGAGAAATATTGATAAAAATTAATAAAAGAGGAAAATATCGATCTTCATTCGATCGTAAGAAAATTATATAATTTTTAAAATTTATATATATAATTTATAGATCCTTTGTTCTCACTTATATATCGCTGTAGTTTTCGAATACGACGACAATGTGTTTGTAAATGATTTTTTTAATAATAGTAAAAGATACACATCGTAAATTTGATCTATCATTATTTGATTTTAATTTTTAATAATAAATTTTTAAATATTATCTTACATGTTCCGAAAAAAAAATATATATTATTACATATGATTGGATCTATTTATTTTATGGTGAATGAACGATGTTCATCGGGTGGTAAGAAAATGACATAATTTTTTAAATTGAAGTATAAAAAACATAAAATAAAATCTCGAATTTTCAACCTAACATAAAATAAATGGGTTAAGGAGATAAATAATGGATCATCTTCTCATTTACATGGCTTTCTTCCATGACAGGTTACATCCACAAACAAAATGTTCCTTAGTGGTCCTCCTCATCTTTCATTGCAATGAGCACTGACATTGTTGTTGCTCGACAGTCTGGTCCTCAACTTTCTCCCCTTCTCTTCTTTATATGTTGTATATACACATCTATATCATTGTCTAAGGAGTGACAAGTCGAATGTACAGACAAACAAATAAGACTTGGACAGATGATGGGTGCATCCGAAACCCATCATGTGACTTGATGAACAGTTTGCATGCGATGGATGCCATCTCTCACTCTTGCTTTCTCTTCTGTCCTCGAGCACACGAACAATGAATGGGCTTGATCCGAGCTCTGCGAACCCTAATCTGTTAGGTTCGGCCAACCAAAAATAGATCATCTGATTGATGTCCGCACACACAGCATGATCCAAAAATAATTGATTGGTTGTCGATTTATAATAAAATTGACAAGCAAAAACATATAGAACGATCGAGCTGATAAAAACAACAGGTGATTGCCAATCCATATTCTCAGTGGTAAATGAACGTTTTATTGTAATCAGTAGTGTAATTACAATGTTTGGACCAAACAGTACTGTATCATCAAAAAGTCTTTACCACATTATCCGTTTCTCATAAATTTTATAAAAGAAAAGAAAAAGAGATTCCAATTCTTTCTTCTTTCTTTGTAAACACTCGCATGCCCTCCTCCCGTCAGCACCATTACGTCAGCACCATTACTACTACACATATGATCCTGTCATCTCTCCCAAGTAACATCCTTCCTAAATTTGCTCATAAAGCTTTGGACCGAAAACCAATCCTACTACTCATCTAACAGATATGTGCGCCTGCGCCCGCTTTGGTGACCGAGCGCAATCCCGCCCAAACATCTTACCTTCATCAGTAAGAGAGACCTTTACAGACTGTTAAGTCGAGCTTCGACTCAAAAACTTGTTTTAAACACCTGTACAAAGTGGACGGTTAGAAAAAATTTGATCTTGATGCTCTTTAGGTAACACGTACCAACTGATATCAAATAACTCATCCCCACAAACACGTTCATCAGACAACCGAAAGCCATCGGAACATGAACCGGATTGGATACAAAACTGCTCCAGCCTGAAACACGGGTGTCAAGATCAGGATATCTGCTCTATAAAATCTACAGAAGCAACATCGAATGGGATAAATCACAACATGTATTCCACCACCGCTGTCATGGATGAGGGACCGCCATGCTCAAGCAGTGATAAAGCCAAATCACACTCATGCCACCCCCTCAGGCCACTGGCCAACTTTCGCAGAGTCTCCTGCTTCACCTCATGCACCCATGCTGGTGCAAATTTCACCAGCAAGCCCACAAAACATGAAACATATGCTTTCCACGTTGCCGGATCACACCGAAGAATTATGTTGCCCTCCACAGCACCGGTTACAAAGTCCATGTGGATTCCTATAACCCGGGCTCGCCTTGATGAGAACACCGATGCGTATGCTGGGGATGTATTTCCGACCCCCCAAACAAGAGCCCCGCACAAGATCAGCATATAGGCCAAAGCGTAGCCTTGTAGGATGTTGGATACCGGCCCAGCACCACCTAACTTCTCCCCCCCAGCTGACAGTAGCATTGTTGGCAAGGTCTCCTCATAGAGTACCTGCACCATCTCCACACCACCTGCAATACACAAAAGGCACGTTCCCAGTGTTGCCACCTGCTGTACTCCTGATGCAGCAGCTGCAAGTGATATCCGACTTGATTTCAGGTGGGCAGGCCCATCAGAGGCCCACTCATTTGCCAGTTTGTGTGCCCACTCAATGACCAGCTTGAAAATCACCTCATTGACAAAATGGGTATCATGAAACGTTCGACAAGTCCGGAGGTAGAGAAACCCTGGTGCAATTGGTAGCCGGACACCCTGGTCGGACATAAACTGGCCTAGAAGTCCATTGACTCCACGATGTCCTGTAATGTGAGAACCTCCAACAACGGAAGGACCCAAAAATGCTGTGAAGCAGCTTCTTATCAGCTGCGCAACAGCATCTTTATCCCTTGAGAAGGGAGAGCGTGAGCAAGATAGGACGATAAAGTCATGCCACCTTCGCACCTTTTGAGTCCATAATGCTCCTATGATTGGCATGCTTGGCCAGGTGCAGCCCGTTGCACAGTTCTCAAGGGCCTGACCGACAACTCCATGGATGTACTCCACGCTCTTGTCAAGCTTGAATGTTATTGTCAAGCTCACAAGAGCTGCCATTGGCAATGGGAGCATTGGTGGCATCCCACCTGCCAGAAATAGTTATGTTAGTAGAGGAAGTGGAACTAATATATATATATATATATATATATATATATATATATATATATATATATATATATATATATATATATATAATGTCAAGAAGGAAGAAAAATATATGAAATTATAATAAAATATAATCTAGATTAACTTTTCAGCAACATAGACCATGTAACTGAATTGTTGGATGAACATCTTCAATAAAATTGTAGTTAGTTCACTCTTATTTTCCTTCCAGTATATATATTCAGATACAAACCCAGAAGTACGACCTACATTCTTCAGATATAACGTACTCTCTTTTCTGTAGTAGACATTTCATTACTGTTTTGAGGATGGTATATCAAGTGATATGTTAAACAACTTGTACTAAGACTATGGTTGTATGGATATATGGCATATACCACGGCACAGATAACACATTGCTGCTCCAGATAACACCAGGTAGTCTCTTATGCAAGGTTCGTAATATCGTACCGTACCAGTGTTTCGACCTGGGCTCGGTACCGGTACGGTACGATATACTGAGCGGTACACTCAGGCGTGGCGCACACTGCAGCTCTGCTACAGTACTGCTACAGTGTCGGACCGGTAATAGGCGGTCCTGTACCGGGCGGTACAGTTCGGTACTGCAGATACTGCTCTTATGTCATTTGTAAATAAATATCTTATGATGCTTCAACTTCTTATTCTTATGTTCAGCTTCTAAAGGCACAAAAAAAAAAGGAATTAGTCAAGTAGCCCAATTCAGTCTAAACTGATGTCAGTTTTTGGATGAATGTTGCTCGACCAAAATAGAGAAAGCAAAACAAAGAATCTAATAGTAAAAGAAGAACCAGAAATGAAATATTTTTATGACCAAGAAGATGCATAACGACAGAACATAAAACAAAACGCATACGTGGATAACAGCTCTTAATATGAACCCCAGCAGAGGCAAGGATTTCTTTTATTTCAGATTCAGTGGAGAGAAGAGTTGGAGAAGGGCTAGGCCAGTCAATTCCGTTCATTGGAACTGGTTTCCATATTCCACGAGTAATCTCAGCTGAAAAGTAGCTAATGATAGTAGCAAGAGAAGCTGGCAGAAAATCCACAAGATCTCTCAAACCTACAAAAGTTATGGTTAGTGGTACTAAAAGAAGATGAGTAGAATATAAAATGGCAATGCAGAGGCATAATGTGACTTTTTGCTTAGTTACTTTCTAATACTGCCAGTTAATAGTCCACACAATAACTAAAGAAAGATACGTGCTTGTCTCCATCTTGTATACTCACTATTTTCAAAGTGAAATGTAACATCTTCATCTTGTATACTCTAATTTTAAAGTCAAATGAAATGGCTTCATCTTGTATACACTATATTTTTAAGTGAAATGAAACGACAAGTTCTTACCCACTTATGAATTTAATCATGTGCATATGCTTAGTGTCTATCTGCATAGATTCAATGATGACACTAAAGGGAGTGATGTGGTCGTGCAAACCATGCTCTAATTTGGTATAGCATCCATCCATCCATCATTTGTCTAAGATAACATTTTAATACCAAATATAATTAAATTAAGAATGAAAATGCGACGTGGTAGGGGAGTATGGATTGAGAAATAAAGAAGCTGATGGAAGCATCTATCACAAAAAAAATGAAAGCTGAGAGAAAGATAGCAATATTAGATCATTCAAAACTTTGTTCTTGTTTTACTGCATCTTTAAACCCTTTAAGGCTTATTTATACATTAACCATTCAACTATTAATAAGATTCAATAAAATAGGGACTTTATCTCATCTTCGAGTTAAAACTCATCTAACTTCCTAAAGATAAGATCTTAGCATTTTTCTAGCACAATATAAATTAAAACTAATCCTAACAAATGCAGTATTTAAAATTAATAATACTCCCCAGAACAAAAGGCTTATGTTGAAATTTGACTCCCTCTGGATCGATGCACCAAGTGATAAGACAAACAAGGGAAATTGCAGTAAAGCTCAGACTTTGGTAAAACAATCCAATATCCTTCGCTTTTGTCCCCTCTCAGTCAAACAAGATATCCTTTCCAAGCAAACAACTACTAGACCATGGAATTGGCTAGACTATGAGTATAACTTTCCACCAGTTTATTGGTCATTAGATCACCACAAATGCCATTTGGAGTAGCAGATGTGTCTTGTCAATGCCGAAGTAGCAAAAGCTACCAATAGACAGATTGTTTAAGGCCAACCAACTAGTAGCAACTACCCAGTCTTGCCACATTACACCTCTTACCAAGATTTGACGTCATCCTCTCCAACCATATCCTAGAAATCCACCAGTTATAAAGAAAGTTAACTTTGCAAGAGGAACCATATCCCAAGTGGACAAAAATATAATCTTTTGGAAAAGAATATTACTATATGTAGATATTCAATCTGTCCACATTTGATTTCTTAGAGATGTCACCGCTAGCTGTTCGAGATCAAGGGGGTCTGTCCAAGACATGTTTCCAAACAGGTACAGGTAATTTGACCTCAAATCCGGGTTCGTCATTTCGGGCACC
Source organism: Musa acuminata AAA Group (assembly GCF_036884655.1). Taxonomy (NCBI): domain Eukaryota; kingdom Viridiplantae; phylum Streptophyta; class Magnoliopsida; order Zingiberales; family Musaceae; genus Musa; species Musa acuminata. The sequence goes on along the minus strand of NC_088337.1, from coordinate 32,482,852 downwards.
AAACCCGTCTCGAAGATTTGTCGGTACGACACATACCAGTATGTACTGATATACCAACACATGGTATGTCGGGGCGTGCCGACTTGGACTCGGGCGAGCCACGTCTCAGTGGCGAGTCGAACCAGTACATACTGCTCATACCATATCGACTCGGGCGGTACAGCAAACCTTGCCTCAAATAGTGAAGAAAAGTGCTGTTTGCTCTTACAAATTATCAACTTTAACAATGAAGTAATGTAATTCCTTTGACATGAGCACTAGAAATAGAGAAACTAAAGCCGTTTAGTGTGTGATAAATAGAATAGAGAATAAAGGATTCAAGTCGGAAGAAAAGAAGAACCAATGGAAGATGGAAAAAGAAAATAAGGGTTGATGGCCAATTTTTTTCACATGACTTTTTCAATAACTCAAAACATTAACGTCTAAGGAGTGCATGCTCCTTTTATGGAAATAGACCCCAACTTAAAACCTTCCATGACTAGCACTACAGAAAAAATATCCACCAAAAGAAAATCAACAATCATATTAAATGTATCTGAATCTTAAGTCAAACAGAATAACAAAACAGCTGAACTAAAACTATTTACTGCTATCAACCAACTAAATTAGACTCAACAACTAGCCTAGTAATTGACTTGAAATGGAACGTGGACTAACATCAATAACATGACTAAGTCTTCATGTTATTTGTGCTTGGAGTGAATTTGTTCTTTAAAATAAAGCCCTTCAAGCATCCTCTAGACTGTTCCATGCATAATCTGGACTACACCAAGTGTCTTCTATTATATGTGGGCTCGACCTCAGCATGATAACCCCTATGTATTGAGACCCTGTGGTTCTGTTTTCTTCACAGAGGACGGTAGAATTCCTGAGTGATGCTTAAAGCAGTTAAAGAGTCTTGAACTTATGTTTAACCCTTTTATCATATAACAGGCCCAACTTTGGCCAGCATTTGGCACCAGGTTGGCTAACTAGGCAACCAAGATATCCCAAGGTGATTTGTTTAATCTAGACTTTTACACAAAAACATGGAGTAGGTTCTTCAATATAACACGACTACAGGTAATTAATAATAAATACTATCTTGGCAAGCCTTCACACCATGTAAAAATTGCTACTCTACGACTTGAGTAATCACAGTTAAATTTTGGTTAAGGATGTGTAAATTGACTTCCCACACCTCACTATAGCAGGAGCCCTGCACACAGGATCAGATTTATCAATAAATGTTGCCTTTTCACTGCTCACCTTAAGTTCATCGAACCACAGTTTTTTTTTTTATCGATCAAGTGAGAAGCATGAGGCAGGAAGACAAGGATGAATCAACACTGTGGTAATTAGAAGATTATCAGCAATAATAAATTATAAACATACAGATAGTAGCTATCCTTTTCTCTGTTTTTTGTTTTCTTTTCCCCTTTGACTTCAACTCCTTATTTTCTTCTCCTTTTCTATGTCCAAAGGTACTCCAATCTTCTTTTCCGCCCTTTTTCCCATCTACATGGAGTGAATTTTTTATAATACGTGGTGTAGAACCACAAATTGCATAATTGACCAGTTCAGTATGATTCAACCAGTTTTTACAGGCTCTATCACCAATCAGTACATGGACCAGCCCAATCTGGGTGATCCGTCCGGCTCAAAATATATTTCTAATTTTTTTTCTTCTTTTAACCCTAGGGCTTTGCTTGAAAGTTATGTGACTTCTCAACTTCAACTGTCATACCTATGCTCGCCACCTGCTCCAGTACACTCCAGCATCACCTCTTCTTCCTTCTTCCTTCTTCGTCCCCTACCTTTCCTCCCCTAGTTGTACCATCATACGTCAGAACTGACAGGACCCATACCGATCCATCCATGGACCAGCACAGGTCCAATAACCAAAATTGGAAATGTTGTGTAGAATCATCACTCTAATTTCCCTATGCTACTTCACTTTCCTTTCACTTGCTTCTTTTCTCCTTATTCTCATTATACAAAGGACAGTCTTTTACCATGTTTAGCAGATAGTAAGTGTGATATGTATTCATTACTCTGTTTGTTCTTTACTAATATTTAATTTCCTTAGATTACCTTGATTGTTGGACAATTGACTAGAATGCGATATCAAATTTGGGCTATCATTCTGTCTAAGATATTGGTCAATGGTCGATATAATTCTCAAGATCTTCATGAAAAAGAAGATTTACAAAGTGTATTGGATAATGAACTTTGGAAGAACCTTCATTATCATGGAACTGTTGCTTGGAAAATCAAAATGATTTGATGAAGTTGAACATGTGTTTGCCCCTCCTACCATAGTGGTAACTTTATAAGACTTCTATGAATATCATTCAAACCTATATCGAGACAAATTAGATAGTTCTTAAATTTCAAATTTGATTTTGTTTCATTTTGGATAGTTTAGTTGGCTTGGCCCATCAAAACATTTTTAGTTTTTTCAGTTTTACCCTATTTTGATCATAAATCATCACTAATCAATCATGTCCACTTATAGAAAGAGGTTTTATAATGACTCCCACCTCAGTTTCACTAAGGCAGCATCGCCGATGGTAGAAGCGGCGATGGGGTGGTCCGCTGGTTGGGAAACGGCACCGACGGCCCTTCTCGCTCGAGCGAGATAGGGAAGCGAGGAGGAGAGATCGCTGACCAAGCGGGGGCAGCGGCGGCGGTGGTGGCCGCTGGTAGCAAATGGTAAGACCCTAAAGTCTTATCGTCAGATGCTCTGATACTAAATGATAAGACCCTAAAGTCTTATCGTAAAATGCTCTGATGCCAAATGATAAGACCCTAAAGTCTTATCGTAAAAGAAATGAAAGAAATGGAAGAAAAAGGAATGATCGCTTCGAGAGGATCGGCCTCATTATCCTTGATTGCTTCGAGGGGATCGGTCTCCTAGGGTTTGTCATAACAAACTGAAATAATATTTCATTGATTGATTAGAAAGGATTACATCACTATTTATAAAGTTCCACCCAGAATCCATCAAGACTTGGACTCTTAATAATAATTAAATATTAAATAAATCTCTATCCCACTCTAATTGAATTAAATAGACTTAATAAATATTACTCAAAAGCTCATAAAATAAAAGGGTCCTAACATCGACATGAGCTCTGAGCTAAAGGATTGGACAAGTCTTCACCATGCCACATATTTATGACAATACCAGCAGACACGAACAGCACAAAATAGTACATACCATGTTGCTGCCTACATCCTAAATAAAGAGAACAGCATTTTGAGACAAACATAGACACTTTAATGCAAGATAAAAACATTCTAATTTGTGCTCAATTGATGAAATGTTATTATGAAAATATCTCTTCATCATCCTTCTGTAATAATAATTTATTGGTTGTAAAAACCAAATTATAGGACACCTTATTTGTTATTACATGGTAGACGGGAGTTTTTACCACTTAACATAAGATTTCTACAACTAAATATACTGGAAAGTGGTAGATCAAAAAGAAAAAAAGGCTAGGTGTATTAGAACACGAATAAACATAGGAAATACAAACAAGAAGTAAGAAGAACAATCAACAAATACGTGCATCAAACCTGTCGTCAATTCTCGGGATGAAAGCCTCCCGTGAGCACATGCAGTCAAAATAGCTTCAAGAACAAAGGGAACTGCTTCTAGAATCTCCCATGCAGGAAGCATTGGCCTTTGGAAAGAATCGTCACTCGTACTTACAGGTGATCCACTTATGCTGCTACTAGAATTTGACGAGGGATTCCCAGAAACAGGTCCAGTTATCGACATTTTTCGACAGATCATACTCAAAATCTTATTGGCAACTTGATGCACAGGATTTTTACTACACAGACCAGAAAGAGTGGAGGCTATACATGCTTGATTCTGGAAATACCAACCCCGAAGTTTTGGAAATGAGTCAATGTAAACTGGTTGACTTGGTGATGAATAAAATGGGTCCATGTTATTAACAGTTCTGTCGACAGGAGAAGAGTTTTGCAAAGTAATACGACTGTTGCGCATCAATAAAAGATAGTCTAGCGTTAGTTCCATCCTCATGGAGCCTCCACGGCCTGCTATACAGTGTTCCTGAGGGGGCTTATAGAACTTCCACAATCGAATGAGAAACAGGAATGCACACGAGAAGACTGTGTAAACAGAGGGTTCCTCAGATGTGCTTGATCTATGACTGGAAAGAGGTGTCAGTGAACCAAAAGCCTCACAAAGTGGCATTAAAGCTGCCGCAACTTCTGGAACCTGAAGATACCATTATCTTGAATCAGTGATGAGAAGAAAATTTAAGAGAGGTATATTTAGGTACAGGCAAATGTAGATTTGCAAATCCTTTTGTTGGTTAGAAAATGAATGTGATGTAAATAATCAAACATATTATGCATTAATACAGGAATAAACAAGAGTACCATGCATATATCACTTGACAGTTCCCATCTTCCATAGGTTTCTAGAATAAAAACGTTTCGACAATTGTAACATTGAGCAAAACCTGGGAAATTGGAAATACTATCATTACATCACAATTACAGAGTATTGGGTACTACATGTTATGATGTTAATACTAAATTCTAAAACTAACACTAACTGGAGTTATCAATAGTCCCTCTATAGTTCCTCTCCAACATCTCTGTTCTTTTTAACTACCTTTTCTCTCTTCCTCTCTAATCTCTCTTTCTCCTCCCTCTATACCCCTTCCATTCATTTTCAGACATGCCCTTCTTCCCTTAAAAGAAAATTGTGCTTGATAAAAGGTGAAAATCCTATCACTTTATGGAGGAACAGAAGGAACAATAGAGGATTTGATTAAACCATCAACTATATACAAACCAAAATCAGCAATCATAGACATATCTTCGTATACATTATTAATTATATTCAGAACAAAAACGAATTACAAATCAGCAAATTTGCGACTGTGGAGAAATGTATTTCACCCAAAAAAGTTTTGCTTACCATCCCATATAAAGAAAGAATATGAACAATGTCCACACAAGAAACTCCAAATAAAATAGCACTGAGCACAGACATGTGGCCAATTAAATAATTCCCAACTCCAGATGCTGAAGAATCAGGAGGTATAGGTGGAGATAGCAATTTCACCACAATGTGCACAACATGTTCCTGGACCAGTAAAGAGAAAATTAAGAGTGAAGACAAATACAAAGTTCCTGAAGTGGAAATTAATCTGTAAAAGGATAACCCACTTGACACATTGGGATCATATAGATAACTGATATTGAATATCAAAGGACATTGACAGCTATAAGGCATCTAAAATATACAAATTTCATTCAATATTAACTATACCCTTAACTTAAAAAAAAAGGTGAAAAGAAAATTACATAGTTTTTTTCCTATACAGTTATTGGGTTGAATCAGGACATTTAATTAATAGAGAAGAATACAAGTTCTTTACCTGGACATTCCAGCCACGGACAAGGGACGCACCACAGAGAATCTTTGCAGCTGCTAATTTTTCTTCTTCTGATCCATTGACTGCAATGTGGTACATCTTCTCCAATTCTACTAAACTAAAGAGCAGCAGAGTAAGATCATGAATATAATGAATATAAAGGCAACTGTTTATGTATACATAAACAGTGTCATGATACTATCACTCAATCAGGCTAAAGAGCTGAAACAAAATCAATGCCATAAAATATAATGAACGCTAGTTTGGAGTACGAATATTAAATATACATCATGTTTAAAAAATATGCTCTCCGTGAAAATCAATATTTAAAATACTGACTGGACCTGCACAAATTGACCAGTATGGCCAATCAGTATTTACCAGTCCAACCAAGCATCCACAATGGATCAAATGGCACCACTCAGCACTCTTTGTCTTTTTTTAATATTTTATAACTCAGGAGCGACACAACAAAAAAGGATGTCCCTTGTCAAAGGTGTTACCTATTTATCAAATTTTCTGTACTTATTCCCTTGTTTTCTTTTCACTAATATATAGTTATTACAAGATGCATTAGGTATTACACTACATACAGGTGCAACTCAGGATTCAAAACCCGCCCTACAGGAAGACGTCCTCGATGCACAACCATCCAGCTAGCAGGACGATGGCCTTACTTTTTCTATATTGAAAGTTGGTAAGTGACAAAAATCAGAACAACTTCGACAGGATTAATTTGTCATTTGTCTTCAACCGTTGTGCTCAGGTGGTTGACATCATGAACAAGCTTGCTGCATTTGGAGAAAATTGTTCTTGAAGCAGATGCATGGTTTTACAAGTTATTTGTGTACTATATATTTTCCTCGAATAGAGAAGGCAACACCATCAGAAGAGGTTATGTTTCTTTCTTCCAGTTAAGGTAACAATTACTAAGTTCATTCAATATTTTTCACCTAAAGGCCTTCTCAATTTCTGTTGTTTGTTTTCAATTTGATGCAGAAACCAATGCTAACAAGGGCCAAATATGATGCAAGGACATTTCATACACAGTCATATCAATTCATATCTATACTCTATAGAGAAACATGGAGTACTGTTACAGCTAGGACATGCCTGTAACCAAGAAATGCAGCCAGTAAACTTTATCAGTTAACAAGTTATTCTAAAAGGATTTAGATTACCTAGATGCAGGAGTCACCATAAGGGAGTTTTTCAAAGAACCATTTAGTGGAGCCCCCTCAAGGAAGGTTGACCAAGGAGAATCTTGAACTGAAGTTGAATCCCTTGACAAAGCAGATGGACCCACATAACCAGGCCAAAAGTAAGCAGATGTATCAATCAAATTTCTTGCAATACAGGCTTCAACTATTAGATGCAGCATATTCCCAACTACATGTGCAGAGAAAAAAAAATACATTAGAAAGAAGAAACTCACAGCTTCAGGTCGGCTGTTGGGTGACTTGACGTCAAGGAAGGGGAAGAAAGAATAAAGCAATACGTAAAAGAACAACAATAATACCGGTAACAATCTGATAAACCAAGTGCTTGATTTGATAAAATCTGGTCTAATTTGAGCTTAGGTTAGTTGTGTGATAAGCAAGTCGATTAATTTAACTGAATCTAAATTGATGATCTCAACTTTATTTTGGATTTGGGTGAGCCTTATTAAAACCTACAAGTGCTGTAAGCCATAATTTGAGTCCACTTTTACCCGGTGTTATTGAGACTAATTTATGTTGGATCATGAAAAAAGTTTCACAACATTTTTATTTGAAGCATGGTTTGCCTTATCGATCCATACCGATGTACCGACCGGTCGGCAGCATGGTATGTATCGACATACCAACACATTGTACAATTGGATGTACCAACAAACTATTATGTACCACCCATATTGATCCCCTATCAGACTAATATATACCACCTATATCGGACGGTACACCGCGGTATGGCTAATCATGATTTAAAATTGACCTACACCTAACCTAGTACTAATTCCTAAAGCTCTATTTGCTCGGTTTATGAAGTTAAGCCAAACCCAAAACTAATTCAAAATTATTGGTTTGAATTAATCGACTAGGTCTTCCACAAACCTAAATCGCAAGTAATTTTAAATTTAATGTCTCTTTTTTTTTTCTAATGATATCCAGTCAGATTTGAGTCATTAGATTCCTTAGGACTTGTTGACCGAAACTGTTGAGTTTATTTGATCCTTCCATGAAATAACTGATTAGTTTAGTTCTCTCTCATTAGCTTATAGATTTTAATGAAAGTACCATGACCCCTATAATGGTAAATTAAAAGTCATAAGATAGAGAGAGAGTCTGTAATCAAAACTGAGTATTACATTTATCACTGAGATTAAGATAATCTGAAAATTATCAAGACAAACAAACCTGCTTTTATAGAAGAATCATTAAGCCCAACAACATTTAGATTGTTATTCCCAGCCTTGTAATTTGAAACAAAGACTGCTGCTTTTGTAGCAGCATTGTTTGCTGCATTGACAACTGATGGAGGAGGTAAGAGAAGTGCTGAAAATTGTCCTAGCATCTTAAGGGAAGATATCAATCCATGCCTTCTAGAAGAAAACTTATTCCCTTCATTTTCATGTGAATTGCTTCTCAGAAAGCCATTGTTGACAGGATAACGTATATCAAGCTCTTCCTTCACGACGGCAACGATTGCCAAAGGGACAATTGAAAGTAGCATGCACAATCTTGCATCAAGATGAGGTATTGGTCCTTCCAGAGGCTCACGATCCTAGTTGTGCACAAGTAGAATAACCAATATTAGAATCATGAGTATAATACATAAATTTTTGTAACAGATAAAAGTTGTAGGCACAGGCACAGAATTTTCACAACTCGCTGTACAAGTCGGAGAGCTGAAACCCAAAGAGCTTGAAAAGTCTCCTGCCAGCTTGCCTGGTTAATTACTTTAAGTGTCTTGGTCAATTCTGTTTAAAGAACAGATGATAAGTGAAAGTCCTTGTGACAGAACAGATATGCATATTAGGAAAAGGACACTCGATTAAACCAATAAAAAGAGCAAACCAACACAACGGTTCAAGAAAGAAAACTGGCACCTGTAAGAACCTCAACAGCAGATATGGCATACAGATGCTTCCCATCCATTGCGTTCTCCATCAGAATATCAATAGGAATCCAACAAGCATCCCTTCCAGCCCCAGAACTGTTACATGAATTCAAGCTACATGGCCCAGCATCAGCTAGAGCTCCAAGAAGCTGATGCTTATTCAAAAGGAGTTCTGTACTCGCTGCCTTCTTTATATTCATGAACAATTTATTCAAAATAGGACTGAGTGATAAGAAACTCTCTGATGTCAATATATTGGATTCAACAGTTTGCAGTCTCTGAAGAAGACCATTGAACTTCTCAGGCCTGTGCTTAGAATAAAATCTTTATCAGCAATCAGGATATTACCACGACATAGTTTGGAAATAATCTCATTGAAAACAAGATGCTAGTTTAAAATCAGGTCTCCAATTTAGAAGCTTCTATGACAATTATCAGGTACTGTCAGAGTTCTCTTTCAGTAGATATCTATAAGTAACATGCATCACCACTCTGCTAGTTGTCTATAGGCTTTCTTCACAAAAAGAGAAGCTCCAATACGAATCGAGAAGATTGATTAATGCCTCAGTACAGGACAAGGATCTTAACAAGGTGTTCAGGGAATGGAACTAGCTAGCAGGAAAAGGAGATAAATAGGACTCATGTCAATAGATGGTAACTCAGGTAGAAATCCAATAGTCACTGCATATACATCATCATTCAATAAATATCTGTCATAGTCTGGTTCTGTCTTCTCAAGGGGAATTACAATAACAAAGCAGACAAGGAAGCGGATAAAGGTTGATGAAACCAATATGAGCAATCACGAGAAATCATGCCAAGCAAGCAAGTGAATTCATGTACTAGCTGTTGGTGTTTTATGCAACCACTGGAGGGGAATTCACTCTTAGTAAGACCAGCATTAGGGAATCTATTAAGAGAAAAGGCACGCTTCAAAGCCAAAATTACAGCTAATAAAGGTTCCCTTCCGAGGATAGATGAACTGCTCGAATTGACTATAGTTTGCCATTATATTTTCCATATCTATTTTACAGCCTATAACCAGGTATCCTATGACTTCCAATTAAACAAGTCAATTCAAGGAGGAATCACCATAATTGCTCCAACGAATAAAAATAAGTGACCTAGCCCTTTTAATCGGTGGTTTCATGCTACATAGAAATCTACTAACAAAAAAACTTGATATGCATTTAAGCGACAAATGATATGTATTTCAGACCACTATATCCTTCTATCTATCCAATATCAACATCACAAACGATATGCATTTAAGCTACAAATTTTTTGTAACATAATAAAGATGAAAAAGAAGGTTCACACAACAAACTTAAAAGCTATTTATCAAAAAAAAATCTCATGGAATACCAAAATTATCAATGGACATTATAAGATTCACCCATGGTGGCAATTGATCTTGTGTGGCCCGTTAGAGATCCTATTCCAAAATAAATGAGACAAGCCCTTTGATTTTACTATTTGTATGTTCTTTAAGAATAATCCTACATGAAACAATATAAAAAGAGGATTGAAACATAAAAGTCATGATGATACATACATATTGATATGGATGAGATGAAGAAAAGCTTTTGTCTTTTTATTTGAAGAAATTTTTTCAGCCACCTCAATAGCCAATAAAGCATTTGTTCTACGTAGATGTTCACGATGCTCATTTCTCTTGTCATATGAATTCCCTTTAACATCTAACTCCATTACTTGTTTTCCACCATTAGCACATACACTGCCATGTTTGTCTGTGGATACCAATCGCAAGCCATAATCTTCAATTGTACAATCAATCAAGATTGTGATAACAGTCATAATAAACAAAACAACTGCATGACCAAAATCCATTTTTTTAACCCCATATGTATCTGAAAGTTGTAGGGCATCATCAACTGATTTTGCAATCCTGCAAGATGGATAATATTGCAAAGGGTCAATAGAAGGCTACAAATTTCACTTTGCACTCGAGAGTTAGACTTTAAACATGCCCAAAAGGCACATTTATCCAATTCAAAAGAAAATTTTAGGGACTCACATAAATTCCAGACAAGACAAGGAAACAACTGAAGAATAAAGACCTTATATTTTATTTGAGGACAGATAGATTGCAAATATAGAGGCCATTTGAAATTATGGAAACAGCTCCTCTACTTATAAGGGTGAGACTATATCTATTAACCGTCCCCAAACCCCACATTAGCATGTACCAAGCCCCCGTTTACGATCCAGGATGAATACAAGAAATCACAAGCATAGCAACATAAAGAGGAAATAAGCAAGTAGTGCAAACGAGAAGCACAGAAGTGCTATTACAGCAACAAAACATACTTTTTTTTTATTCTCTATTATCCTTCTCATCTATCTGTCTCTTCTTCAGATCTGTGTGGCAGGATTGAGAGAATTGTGTGTATGACTCTTGGTCCAGAAAAATACTAGGCATGTGTTGTTAGGCATAGCGACAAACATTTCTTACCCCGCTTGACTTTCTTTCATATATAAGACCAAGCCAGGGTTAAATACCCAAGGGAAGCTACTTATGACTCTTTCAAGAGCGCTAAGTGGAAAATATTCCCCCAGAGCTGATTGGGAGCATGCGCTGATGCAATCAACCCTCAGGCAACTAGCTTACATAGTCGACTTTCTAGAACAAAGTACAAAATCTATGATAACTCAGAAAATCCAGTTCAAAATAACAGAAAAATTCTAATCATGTTCCAGAGTTAGAAACTTGCAATAAGAATCAGATATCATCTAGTTTAGCCTACGATGGAATGAGCTACAGAAGTTTTGTGAATATTATGATAAAGAGTCCTGATAGACGTCTGCTGCAACTTGGTTCCTCTTTTTTTATATTGTGACTGATATGCTAAAGGCTTCTGATCTTTTCTGTGAACTCAGCAGAAAAAATTAAGAAAATATTCATCTATCTGTCTACACACGCGCACAAGTTTTGAATCAGGCATTGTAGAACTTGAAGGTATGAAAAGATATATCTTTCATGTTTGCATCTTGCAAATTAACTTCAAATGCCACTAATAGAAACTTATCCTCCTCTTAAGAGAAAATCACAGAGAACTTCCAACTGTGCCAGCAAGGCCTTAACCAAAAAGCAGCACATCATGTTCCAATATGTAGAACTTTGACATGAATGTAAATCCATGCAATAACAGATGCTGAGTGATACTGCATCTCCAGATAACATATGCAGTGATCAAGCAGTTGCCCATTCCTGTTTGTCCATGCCTGGGACATATATTTAGAAATCAACAAACACACAAACTTACCAAGCAGGAAAAGTCCTCTCTTTTGACTAGCTTATCCAAGTGCTTGAGAACCTAGACATAGTGCTAGAGAGCCTGCACATAGGGTTCAGCACATGGACCAAAAATAACCCAAATTGGAAAATTGAAAAAGCCCAGTATGCTTTCTTTTTCACTTATCAGCCTCTTTACTTTGCACAAATTTGGAAGAATAGAATGCTAAAGCACCAAAGAGCCTATCCATCTGTGTCATTCCTTTTAGAATACAAAAATGTAATAACACTATTATCACAATGTCATTCCTTTTAGAATATAAAAATGTTATAACACTATTATCACAACAACAACAAGTAGCACATCTTATCTACAATATTACTCAGTACTGCATACAATGATGAAATAGAGATCTAAGTTAAGTTCAAATGATATCAAGGTCAACATGATTGAACATTTATATAATTTTGCAAATTTAAAGGACCTATCCCCACACTTTAACATTTGCAATTTCTTTGTTCTTAGAAACTCATGCAAGGATGAGGCCAAGCAGAGTTCATCATCTTAAGAAATGTCCGATCACAAGCAATGGTTCAGGTGCCTTGGCCAGTAGACAGGTAATACGGTCTGCACTTTTTACTAGGAGATATCTGAATTAAAGAGTGATGATTTTTTTGTGAATTAATCCATAATATTAAATTAAAGAAAAGGAGTTAGTATTACCCAGATGTCATCCCTGATGATAAAATGTAATAGAAAACAAATAAGGAGCCCATAACTTCATACAGTCTGTTATTGCGAAATATTTGATGTGATAAGTTCTCTGCTTCCAAACTTTTATTCAATACAGTTATTTGCACTGATTACATTGGTTAAGCCACAGTGAATATTTAGGACCAAGTATGATGGAAGAAGACATATCCACTTTATCTGAGCAGCTTAAGACAAATTCACTCCACTGTCTTTTATTTTGTCTGAGCTTATACTTATCAGGGAAGAAAACCTCAAACTAACATGTCATTTAATTTAATATCTACACCTGTGGGATGCCACATCAGCAAAACTTCCTGCTTGAAAACGGCATTTTAGGTGAACGAAAGCCAAAGGAGAACTTTGTTCTCATAATTGCAAATTGTCATCTTCTTTCACAGCATGGCACCTAGTGTCTCGTCCATACTGGAGAGCTCAATGTCCAATATACCAAAGAAGCTCTTCTCTACCAGACCTCTTGCTGCTCAGCCCTCAAAACAGCATTTTAGGTGAACGAAAGCCAAAGGAGAACTTTGTTCTCATAATTGCAAATTGTCATCTTCTTTCACAGCATGGCACCTAGTGTCTCGTCCATACTGGAGAGCTCAATGTCCAATATACCAAAGAAGCTCTTCTCTGCCATACCTCTTGCTGCTCAGCCCCTCAATGGCAACGGCCTTCAGTTAAGGAGATGAAACTGAAACCCAAAAGGGACCACATACCATAACAGGATTATGCTTGTCCACATTATAGGAATATGTCCTACCAGATGCAAATGAGCCTACTGAAAGATTTTCAGTTGGTTGTGCGAATCCTCTCCCTCAGAATGCTAATCGGATGGCTACTGGTAGTTATGAATAATGTGTACGTCTGAACGAATTCTGACACACAGATTTTCTCTTTATGCCACTAAACCATCCATTATTATCAGCTAACTAAACTTCCTCTCGAACTATCTTCTATTCTCTAATAAATCAAAAGCATTCTCTACTACAATCACCAAACTTTTGCCAAGTAAAACTTTGCATCTTCAGACAAATCCATCTGAGAAATGGAACAGGGAAGAATTCTTGGGCAGCTGCTAATAATAGAAAGACCCTATCAAGAACTTGCCCCTTTAAGTTTTGTCTATCACATATAAATCTAAAGTGAAAAAGTTCTTGTTAGCTAACAAGTTTGTTTTCCGTGACCTCGAAGATAACTTACCAAACCTTCGATGGCTCATGATGCCATTTCTCCAACATCGACATGACGAGTTCAAACTCCACAGAATCCATGAGATTGGTTCTTTTAAGATATGAAATGTAGACAAAGAATTCTGAACCACAAAAACCCAGCCTTAAAGAAGCTGGGAACTTACTTGTCTCTGCAAGATCCAGCCTCAACCGAGAGCGATGAGAGGGCGTACCGGCTCAAAAGGACCAGGTAGAGCCGGTAGGCCTCCGGCTGCGTCCGTCGATGAGGGGTCACCCTGAACTCATCGAGAAACGAGAGACATGAGAGAAATATCATCAAGATTCAACAAATGTGAGGGAAATGATGCACGAAAGAAAAGGTAAAGAATTCAAGGACAAAGAACGATCAAGGAGACCGTCAGGGTCGCATCCCTGCCTGGGGGTGAGGAGGGCGAGGGCGTGGATGGGAGAGACGACGCAGGAAGCCATGGTCTGGTCGAGCAGCTTCCACAGGGACGGGTTGTTGTTTGCGAAACAGAGATTGGAGACAAGGACGCGACCCAGCTCGGGGTTGGGAAGCCCTAGGCCCCGCTCCTGGACGCACCGCGCCGCCTCGACCGCCCGCAGCAGCGGCGGGTCGCCCCGTTCCTCCGCCGCCTTCACCGCCACCATGACCCTCCGCTCCAGGTCCGCTTCGAGTCCGCCGCCCTCCGACGCCTCCATCGACGCCGCCGCGTTTCCCTCCCTCCACCTCCTCCGCCTCCCCCTGCGCCGATCCTCAGTAAAGCCGTACGAAACGGAGCTCACAGTGAAGAGGTGTGGGGGGGGGGGGGGGGGGGGGGTGAAGGAAGCAACGCACAGGATTTAACGGCGAGCCCTCGCGAACCCCACGATCCGAACCGTTGGTTCGGCACACGGAATTGCCGTGGCGACATTAGGGTACGCCATCGTCTCACCCACGAATAGTTCCTGTCACCCAATTAGGTGGCCCCCAAGCATCTTGCTGTGAAGGTGGGGTTGTGGGGCAAGAAGGTTCATGGAGATGGACATTGACCAGTTATTCGGTTCGACTTTGACTTATTGTGTCAAGCGCTTTGCTTAGATAGCAGAAGAAAGGAAAGCTCGATCCACGGTCAACAAAGTGACTCATGTCAACGTCAACGTTTAAATGATCTTATTAAAGCTTAAGTTAAATCAATTTATTTCCAACTTAAGTCTTTTTATATTAAAGAGTAAAATTACATATATATATATATATGATTTTTTTAGAAAAACCTCTTTTTTTTATTTTCTTTCATTTGATATTTCTTTTAATACCCCAAATATCTCTTATTATTATCTATCGCCTATACCCATCATGATTGTATTCATTTTATCGTAAATTTTTATTTATTTTTTTCTCGTCACCTATGTGAGGTTTGTCATAGTTGAGGTTTCTCATCAGTTTCATCGTAATCATATTCTTTTTCTTTTTTATTTTTGATGATAAAAACATGAATGATCATAAAATCAAAATGATATATGTCGATGAGAGGTATAACGGAGATAATTAGTTAAAAGCAAAATAACGATGAATTTAACGAGGAGCATTTAGGATATTTGAGAAAAATAATTATACTAAATAAAAAAAAATGAAGGGCATAAGAAAAATCGTCCATCGATCTATTTATATTTTATCAAAGATAATATCAATCTATAAGTATATATCTTTAGGACTCGAGATTTCTTGATTGTATACTTATCTTAACAACTAAGAAAGTATTTGTGAATCATAATCCTATTATAAAAAATCTATCATGCGTTTCATCATCACTAAGATTCTAAATATTTTTGAATCGTAAAGCAATATTCCGAACCCACCGGCAAACTGGATCGGATACCCCATAGTATAAAAGCTCAAATGCTCCTATAAAGTATCTTATATTATTTGCAGGATAATAGAAAAAGTATTTGTGATAAAGAAGTTGGCATCAACTTTGCTCTCTATACTTGAGGGATCATGGTTCTCACTCCAAAATTATGGACAGTCAAATCCATTGATTTTTTAGCAAAATAAAATATCAACAAGGTTGTATTTTTATTTAATCGAACTCCAAAATGAATTTTTGTTGAGATTGATAATTTCTTTTTATAAAATAAAATCAATTCAACTTACTAAATATCAATCACAATATTCGTTGGTGCTCTTTAGATTAATTACATATACGTTACCTTTAGCATTTTTATCCTTATGTTTTAAAAAATTATATTGACATTTTTATAGTTATGAAAGTGAAACATATAAGTCTATTTACCCTAATGATATCAGTTTTACTGACGAAAATATGAAAATAAATGACAAAGATAATTTTAACGATCGATGGCAAACGATGTCGATAGTGGTGGACGATAGCATCGCTAGTGTTGATGCCGATATTATTGTATGGCTACCTCCGATGACAATAAGATCTGCTCTCATCAAAATGTCATTTGCTTCTGTGAGGTGTACGTCATCGACCTCATCGTTGCTCACCCCTTATTGCTCTATATCTATGATAAAGTCTGCTTTCATCACAACATCATTCACCTCCATGAGGAGCATGCCATCGACCTCATCATTGGTCGTCCTAGATCGCTCTATATTTATGTTGACATTTACGTAGTTACGGGCGATAATTGTGTTGGAGTCGACATAGATGGTGGTGGCCACCTCGTCGCTGACCCGTTAGGTAAATCCTAGCCTCGACCCAAAGCTGGGGTCATCGGAGCTCCTACCACTCCCACCATTGTCGCTCGTATCTACGTCGATGCTAATGCAGATGTTGCTCGACAATGAGGGGCAGATTCTATCCTTGACCTGAAGCTAGGGTCACAAAAACTCCTATCACTCTCTTGATGTTGAGCGGTATTTGCATCGGTGTGAACATAAATGCAGGCGACAGGAGCTCCAGATACGTAGCCTCATGTCGAGGTCGAGATGCAGCCCCCATTGTCGAGCGACATTTGCATCAGTGTCAATGTAGATACAGGTGACAATGGGAGGAGCAGTAGGAGTTTCGATGACCCTGGATTCGATCGAGATTGGGATTCGCCCAAGAGGTCAGCGACGAGATGACTACCACCATATGCATCGACATTGATGTAATTACTGCTTGGCAACTATATCAGCATCGATGCAGATGGTTGTGAGTGCCTCGCCACTGATCTATTGGGCAGATCCCATTCTCCACTCGAAGCTGGGGTCGTTAGAGCTCTTATTTCTCCCCCTGCTCCCCTCGTTGTCGCTTGCATCTACGTCAACGTTAAGACAAATGTCACTCGGCAATGGGGGACAGATCTTAGCCTAGACTTGAAGTTGGGTCATCGAAGTTCTATCGCTCCACTTGATGCTGAGCAACATATGCATTAGTATCAATGCAGATGTGGACGACACGAGCTCCGATAACCCCAACTTCGTATCGAGGTTAGGATTCGACCCCTGTTGCCAAGCGACATTTGTATTAGTGGATGGAGCGGTAAGAGCTTCGATAACCCCAGCTTTGGATCGAGAGTGGGATCCACTCAACATGTCAACAATGAGGCGCCCACCACCATATGCGTCGACGCCAATACAATTGTCGCTCAGCAACTACATCTGCATCGATGCAAATATAGAGCAGCGTGGGGTGAGCGGCAATGAGGCCAGCGACATGCTCCTCGCAGAGGCAGGTGGCATCGCAATGAGAGTGGACCTTATCATCATCACTAAGCAATTGCGTCGACGACAATTGTTCGTCATCGAATATTAAATTTATATTTTTATTACTACATCGTTCGTCATCGAATATTAAATTTATATTTTTATCTTTTATTTTTTTATATTTTTATCTATAAAACTAATATCATTGGCATAAATAAATTTAGATATTTTACTTTCATAATTATAAGAATATTAATATAAATTTTAAAATATAAAAATTAAAATACTAAATGTAACTAATTAACTAACTAACTAACTATATAGCATAATATGAAATTGGGCTACGCTCTTCTCTCGTATTAGACAAACCAATGCACAACATTCGAAAAGCTGGCAGAATACACATCGATCGATCGATGCCCACAACTTTGTTGCAACCAATGGTCCTTCCTCATGCGGGCGGTTGGTTCTCTGTGCACTTGTTCTTCTGCAAATGTGTCAGCCAAAACACTCGAACCTAAATATTGAAAGAATTTATATGGGTTCAGATGGATGAAGCACGTCAACTTCATGTTCGATTGCAATTGAAGTCGAATCAATTAAGAATCAATATCGAATTTAGTTAATGATTCGATGATTTTTGTTCTTGGAATTTGGAATCGGTGACTTCAGTTCATAAATTATTTTTAAAAAAATAATTTAAAAAAAATATTAATTGAATGAATATTTTTTAAAAAATAAAAATTAAGTAAATTAAAATCAAAATCATCGAATTTTGAATCACGACCATCCCGAAAACGATAAGGGCGACTCATAGAAATCGATCGAGATGAGATCATGTTCGATTTCAATTAAAGTCGAATCAATTAAAAATCAATATCGAATTCAGTTAAGGATTCCATGATTTTTGTTCTTGCAATTTGGAATAGGTGACTTCAGTTCATAAATTATTTTTTAAAAAATAATTTTAAAAAATATTAATTAGATGATAATTTTGTTAAAAAATAAATAAAATTAAATAAATTAAAATCAAAATCATCGAATTTTGAATCACGACCATCCCGAGAATGATAAGGGCGACTCATATAAATCGGTCGAGACGAGATCATGATTTCAATTGAAGTCGAATCAATTAAGAATCCATATGGAATTTAGTTAACGATTCGATGATTTTTGTTCTTAGAATTTGGAATCGACGACGACTTCAGTTCGATTCCGGATCGATCGATCATAAATTTTTTTAAAAAAAATTAACGATCAAATATCCTTCAAAATTTATAAATATATCCATTCAAATACTAATTGAATGGATATTTTAAAAAAATTAAAAATAAAGTAAATCGAAATCGAAATCTCAAGGGAAGGCCGAGTTAACGTCTATCTAATCAAGTACTATGAGAGATAAGGCCACCCTTCTTCCCACTTACACTCCTCTCCTCCTCGAGCTGGGCAATGGTGGCTCCTGCGACTCTCACCCTCGGCCCATCCGCTGGCTTTTCGCCAAACCAAACCAAAGTGCCCTCCTTCAACCGTAGGCCTTCGTTTCCCCTCCCTCCCAACTCCTCCCACCTCAAAGCCAGAAGCAGCAGAGGAAGCATTCCCCGCCTCCAAGAAAAGCTCTACTTTTCCCCCCTCCCTACCGTCGGAGCTGTGGCCGTGGACTCCGATCGGATCGGATTATCGGAGCCTGCCCAAGAGGTATCCTGCCCATCGAAATAGAGTTATCTGCTTCCAAAGTTGGTTTCTTTTAAGTAGATCGACGCATACAATCGAAACGTGCTACAGCTTTATTTAAATTGGGATGGATTAGCGTTTCCCTGTAAAGATCCTTTTTTTTGTGGTTAATTAGTTAGTTTCTTGGACAAAGCTGAAATCTTTTTATCAAGTAGTTGACGCACAGAGTTGATACGTTTTGCTTCTTTTTCTCAATTTGCCCACTAATAAAAACTATATTTTCTTGATTTTAGTTCCTGAAAGAATTTGTCTAGATTGATTGATGCACAGAACTGACAATGCTACACATTTGGTGAGATTAGGATATATCAGCATTTCCCTGGTAGAGATGCCCTTTGTGTTTAATTTAGTAGGTTAATTTGAAGAAAGCTGAAATCCCTTTCCTGAAATATTTGATGCACAAAGATGACACATTTTAGTTTATTTTTCTGTACGATAGCAAAATAAGTCAACAACTTTCCCCTTTGATAGGAAGTCTCCTTTCCTATATTAGTTACCTTGTCTGAAGTTGGCAGTTCTTGAAGAATTAGATTAGGATAGTTGCGCAACTTCTCGAGATGTACTACCTTCTGGATGAGTTTATCAAGAATTCAGTAAACGGAGAATAATTGTTGCTTTTTTCTCCAAGGATTTTGTAATATGTGTAACTCTAAATTGTAGGAAAAACCAAGGAGGTACGACTTTGTGGTGGCCAATGCAAAATTCATGCTCGACGAGGAGGAACACTTCAATGAGTTACTGTATGAGCGGCGCCGAAACTTTGGGGAGCGTAACAGGGAGCAGGACTTCTGGATTGTCATCGAGCCCAAGTTCTTAGACAAGTTCCCTGGCATCACCAAGCGATTAAATAGACCTGCTGTGGCTCTTGTCTCCACAGATGGACCCTGGATGACGTAATTATCCTCACAAATTACTTCTATCTGTTAGCCGTTGCTCATTTCAATTATGTTCTTCTTTTCATGATTGTTGTTCTAGTCTGTTTTGATCTTTTGGAAGCTTGAAAGCTTCACCTTCATAGGAATGTTTGTTCAATTTGGGAGGAAATATAGTTTACACCTACTAAGGACATAATATTTCTGTCACAGAAGCCACTTAGGAACTGTAAGCATCGTAATATACTTCAATTTTCTTGTTATCTGCAACTTTCATGAACTCTGGTAGCATTCATTTACTTGCTTAAGTGCCGTAGTTGCAAAGCAAGGAAAACCTACAAGATGAACTAGGAAAATTGGCAGCTACTGTAACTTGTAATAATATCTGACTATCAGATTAGCAGCTTTGATGCTCTGAAGCTTATGAGACAGCCAGTTATGCTCTCTGGTTTCTTGTCTTGTCTTGTCTTGTCTTGTCATGCATTAATGTGAGCGGATTATTGTATTAACTGGGAAATTAGCTGGGTTTGCTCCTAGAAAAGACCTCTTGATCAAATAATCAGGATTACATTTAGATTCTCTGTGACCGATCTCATTGCTCAATAACTTTGTTTAAGAGGGATAGACCTCAAGTGGTTAAATTTACAGGAAAACACTAGTAGTACTGGTGCCTCAAGCTACCACGTTCTGAAGATTGATAAAAGTGATCGAGAGAAAAGCGTGAATAGATCATCAATTTCGATGCAAGAATGTCTTGCTAGTTTTCACTCTGCTTTCTTCAATTTAACATGTGTGGGGGAGTGTTTGATCAGCTGTTTCACTTATTTGTGCCTTTTAAGATATATATTATGCCTGAAATAAACATTTATGTAGAGAATTTTGCCTGGTTGCCAATTGTTGAATGAGTTTAAACTACAAAAGAAAGAAAAAAAAAAATCAGTCTTGGTACTCGTCAATCAATCTTTTAGGTCTTAAGCCAATCCATCTTGTCTAAAGTTGCCTTGACAACATAACTTAAGAAGATATCTAGAAATTAGACGGTCAACATTCTATAATATGCTCCATCTTGAAGTTGCTTACTTGCTCAGAATGGTTCTTCACAGGTTTATGAAGCTGAGACTGGACAGAGTTTTAGCAGACAGCTTTGAAGCAGACACTCTAGAGGAAGCTCTTGCCTACAATTCCATCGATCTAAATTTCGAGAAGCCAGAAAAGTGGACGGCACCATATCCAAAATACGAGTTCGGATGGTGGGAGCCCTTTCTGCCACCAGGCTCCAGCAAAAGCTCATCATAGATCCAACATTTGGTCTCAACACAATCTCTAGTTTGTTGCATGTAGCAGAGTATTTAGGCTAAATTGGCCAGGTTTTGAGTGGTCTTTTGTTTCCGATTATATAGAACTTCCCCAGCTTTCAATTACTGTCAAATGGTTTGGACAAGAAGTGGAGAAATTAAAGAGAACAGCTATTGCTGATCGACTTCTCTGTAATCACTACAAGAAATGACAGGAAAAACTTGATGGATTTAAGCATTTAGTTGCCGAAAAAACTGATTCGGTTTGCAACTTTCTTATACTACTCTGTGGAATCAAAGAGTGTTTTGATTCTATAACTGAAGTTCTTGAAAGTGCAGATAATTTAGTTGTCTTATTCGATCACAAGTGATGGATCCTAAATAGTCGGGGCGGTTTGTTGTTGTTATTGTGCTATTCGATCATAGCAAACCGACAAAAGTATAGATTTGTGAACCATTTAGTTGTGATCAGAATTTACTTGAGCTTTAGTGCATACGGTAAACTATTTCAATCTGATTCTGTGGAAGATTTAATTATGGTGACTTGTAGATTCTCACCAAGACTTGTATTACCATGGTTTTCTTGAAGAACAGAGTGTAGTTCGATCATTGATAGATACCTGATGAGGTTACCAGGTCTTCTTCCTTCTTCAGTAGGAGCTCCACTCCATGTTCAGGCTCTACGATCAATCTCAGTGCAGGGGAGTGGCGGTAGTTTGGCGACAAGGAGATGCTGAACCTGAGAAGGATAAGGGAGAGGAGGACCTTCAGCTCGGTCATGGCGAAGTGCTGGCCGAGGCACGTCCGCGGCCCGACGCCGAAGGGGAGGTACGTCTGCGGGAGCTGGCAAGCGCCAAGGACCCCCCGGGCAAATCTCTCAGGGTTGAACTCCAGCACGTCCGGCCCCCAGATGCTGGGGTCGTGATGCAGCGCCGACGACTGCACGAAGATGCTGACGCCCTTGGGGATGCGAACGCCACCGAACTCCATCTCCTGCATCGTCTCTCTCGCCACGTATGCGCCAGGGGGGTACAGCCTCAACGTCTCCTGGATCACCATGGTCAGCTGCAACCGAGCAAAACGACGTTAACATGGAGACGATCGAAGAGAGATCTGTAGCTGTCGTCTCCAGGGTTAACGCTGCTCGCTTACCGTCTTCATCTTTTGGAGGGAGTTAGCGTCCGGTGGACGGTGGCCACAGACCGCCGCCGCCTCGGCGCGAGCGCGAGCCTGCCATTGTGGGTGGAGAGCGAGCAACATGAGGCACCAAGACGTCGTCACGGCGGTGGTCTCGTGGCCGGCGAAGTAAACGTTCTTGCAGATGTCGACGACGAAGCTGTCGGGGGTGGCGGGGGAGGGAAGATCGTCGTCGGCGCTGCGAAGGATGGCTTGGAGTAGGCTCTTCTGCGAAGTGTACTGCTCGGTGCCATTGCCGTCCTTCACCGTCTTCAGGATTAGGGAACTGATTTCTCTGTTCAGCCGGTGCACTTCTCGGCCTCCTTTAGTAGGAAATCTGTGAGAACGACGGCGACAAATAAAGAAGTTTAGTATCAAAGTTATTGAATATTTTAAATATTTAATTAATATTTAATAAATAATAAATTTTATTTAAATTACATCACCTGATTAGTATAAAAAAATATCAATAGAATAGATGCTTAAATGTTGATACTATTTTTGTAGGATGTTAATATAATTTTTTTTTGACTTTATCTAAAATTATATGATTATAAAAAATGATTTCTTAAGAAACCATTATGATTTCTATTTAATTATTTTTTATTTATTTTTTAAAATTTATATTATATGATTATATTATTATTATTATTTATTAATTTAAATAAAAAAATATGTATGCATTATTAAATAAATATAAAAATTAAAAGGGTAAATTTATTATAAAATATTAAATGAACTTTTGAAATATAATTTTACCAAACAATACTCACCTTAATGCATAATTAAATTATAACTTGTTGAGACACGAGTAAGGAAACGAAACATTGGGAAAAGGAGGAGGATAAGTAGATATCCTAACATGATATAAAAAAAATATATTTATATATAATTTTTATTAAAACAAAAATATTGTTTTATAATATTTTTATACTTCGTTACACTACTTAGACAAAAACACATATTACATTATAATGTTTTTATGCTACATACATTATGATGATATTGTTGAAAACACTATAATACAATATAAAAAAAATACTGAAATTGGATTGTTTCATATGAAAATAAAGAAAAAGAGGTATTTTTATTATTAGGTGAAAAGAGAAAAATTCAATATATATATATATATATATTATATAGTGGAAATTGGGCCAATAGAATTTACCTTAAACCAGTGATTTCTGCAAATAGATTAGGACTCGAAACAGCCTTCTGCAGCTCCCTAATCTTCAAGAAGATCTCCTTCCCCCTGCTGTAATTACTCCCAAAGCATGTTCTTGAGATGACATCTGCGGAGTAGCGCCTCAAATCCTCGTCCACATTGATTGCTGCGGTTCCTCCGCTGAGCTCAACCTTCTCCTCCCATGACTTGAGCAATGGCCAGGCAGAGTCCACCATCAGCTCCACCATGCCCTGCACTTGGTCGGATGACATGCCGACGCCATTTCATGAGAATGTTTGGGAGGGAGGAAGTGATCTTTCCGTACCTTAACCTTGTCAGAGAAGAACTCTGGTGCTAAGATCTTTCTCTGGTGAGACCAAGATTTACCACTAGATTTCAAGATGCCTTGACCGAAGAGAGGCTCATGGCTCTTCTTCAAGTAAGAAGACTTCCCCAGGTCGAGAGATGAGCAGAGGCTGATCTCCTTCACCCAATCTGGATGGCTGACATGCAACACTACTGCGTTGCCCAGTGAGTACGTAAACACTGGACCTGATAAGAACAAGCTGATGTCTTATCAGCAACAGCAATATAATTATGTGACGATGGAAGAAGATTGTCAGGTTATGTAAGATACTACTGTTCCGGCACTAGAAAACCCAGTCTACTTTTTGATTTGATGAACAGTAATCCAAAGGCGAAAAGCCACCAGCTGACGGTGTCTCACCAATCAGGTAGGTTACAGATATGTTCTACGAATCATGTTGGGTAAAGCGATGATCAACGCAAAGGAGAATAAACATAAATGGAGATCCTTTGTGGGACGTCAACGACGATGTGCTGCACCTTTACAGGTATGGATGTCGACTCGGCTTCTCCACTCATCTACTCAAATCATGCTCCACCTAGCACTTGAAAGCAGGAGGATCCTTTTTCTTGTACGACTCCACATCCTCCTCCTCCCTCCTCTTCTCCCTGCTATATTCCTCGGTCTCTTTCCACAAACCAACCCATCCATCACGTCTCTATTTTGTTTCTCTTCACAGTGTCTTCGCTAGGCGAAAAAGAAAGGGGACACCATGTCTTCTGGAACGAGGAAGAGACACAAACCATCGGTGAGATAGAGATATGGCGATATACGTCCTGGTTTTTCTATCGATATTTGCAGATGGGATATGACGAGGAAAGAACAAACAACACTAGTTCAACATCGATACGTGTCCATCTTGGTTTCCTCACGATGGTATTTTGTCACCTCGACGTGCTAAGGTACCTCGACAAAGCTAAACCTATACGTGTATTCCTTGAATCGAGCCACAACAGACAGCCTTACCCCTTAACGCTAAAAGATGTCGACCGCAAAGCTGTTGTGTAGCTACAGATTCTTAATGCTCCTCTCCTCTTACGTGCGTGGATGATATGATCGATCCATAAGACCTTTCGTTCTGATGCAATCATAGAGTTCTGATCGACATCATCGCTTGCGTCTAAAATCTTAAGGTCCGTAGGTGAGACATGATTTGACTACCTATTATACGATACGATCATTAAAGTAGAATTGCCACAGCAAACTTAGGACAAGCAGCATATTATGTGGACGCAATTAGGACAAACTCACCGACGTTTTGTGATACTAAAGCTCTAAACTCTTATCGCTTGTTTCGTGTGTGGACGACGGACGATGCATAAGATCTTTCGTTCTGATGCCATCTTGAAGTCTGATTCGATATCATTGCATCTAACGAGTTAAGCGAGAAGGTGAATCGCTAAGATTCGACTGCGGTAATTTCGGTGATGCATACAACAGTGAAGGAAAAGATCCACCGATGTCTCAGTTCCTGCGCTCTTTAGCTATCAATCATTACAGAGTCCGAAGGTTACGTACTAAAAGGACTCAAAGTACGAAGGGGAAAAAGGAGAAAGAATGATGCTGCGTACCGTACTCCTTCCTCCACTGCTCAAAGTGAGGGAACACATGCTGCGTAAACCCATGCTTTACCTCTCCTCCTCGGCCTCCTCGAGTCCTTTCCGCCATTAGAAGCCTCTTCATTTCCAGCGAGCTTCCATAGAGGAACAACGACGGCGGCCCTGCTATCCCTTGCTGCCTCAGCTTGCTGCGGATGCCTTGGGGTCGCAGCCACGCGATGTAGTAGAGGTAGACAACCAAGCTGCAAACTCCTATCAAACACAGAGAAAGCAAAACCTGCAGAGGCACCTCCATCTCTCTCTCTCTCTCTCTCTCTCTCTCTCTCTGAGCTGCCTACATGCTTATAATACTGATGCTGATGAAAAATGGGACACACACACACACACACACACACACAGCTGCTTTTATGCTTATAATACTGATACTGATGAAAAATGGGCTGCTTTATGAGGTGAGTACATAAACAGTGTGTTGCATGGGAACAGGGAAAAGAAGATGGGATCCATGCTAGATAACAAGCCCTCGGCTTCGGCTACACACAGGGATAACAGAAGACTCTATTCTCAGAAAGCTGTTCCATCTTATCATTTAGGAGCCCTATGCAAGTAAGTGGACCACATGAACCATTGTTACTCTATATGAATCCATGGACTTGCACCATGCTCATAATTGTGTGTTCACTTGGTCACATAGGTTTATAATTTGATTAGGACAAGTTTGTCTAGATGCAGGGAAGAATCTTTTGGTGCATTTAAGAGCAGATTAGGCTGAACCAGTTAAAAAGTACTGGGGGGTGGGGGGGGTGGGGAAGTCACAGTTGGAAATGTACCTTCCCAACAGAGTCTATCTTAATCACAATATTCTATGCACCATTCATGTCATGCACCATTATCTTAGTCATTGCTAGGAAGACTTGTTGTCCATGCCTTGGGTTGGGCAAAAAGAAAGGTATTCTGCATGCCTTAGTAGCTAGCTGAAAGCTGATTCCAGAGATGGAGACAGCAGCTCGATGAAGCCCTTATCTGAAGATGTGCTATGAGTGCAGTCTTGTTGGTTCTTGTTGTCATGAACGATGGATGTGCTTTGAGTTCAGATCCAACATGGGAAGATCAAATATGAATAGTCAACTCTGAAGCTCCAAGATTTTTAGTGCCAAGCATGTGAATTCAAGTACAAATCGAGAATTTTTATTACCGAATGAAGAAGCGATTAGATTATGGAGATAACAAGGTTTTTGATTTGTCAAAACATTATGTTTGTCTCCATTGGCCCTCTTGTTGAATGGGTGTGACTCATCTCACACCTGAACCTATTTTTTGTATTGAGGAGAACACAACACTGATTTGAATTAGAGGAATTGGAACATAAATGTAGTTTTTAATTTCATTCCTTTTTTTCATCTCTTCACATCCTAATGTTTTACCTTTTGATGAAGTCTTCCTGTATCTCTTACTCAATAATTGTTCATCCAGTGCAATAACACAAAAACAATATGGCTTCTAATAATTATCCTATCACTTTTAAATCTGGATCTGATAGAGAGATAACTGATCATAAGAGAGTCTAAATCATCCTATCACTTCTAAATTATTAGTTTCTATGAGGCTTAAGAACACTGAATTTATTTCCCACAAGAAAAGCCCAAATTATAAATGCTTCCAGGCTACCTTGCAGTGTAAAGCCTGGAAGCATTTATTTCCTGCAGTCCTCAAAGATACTAGTGTCCCTATAGAAGCTATGGTAGAGATTAAATCTTAACTACAGCCACATCTATTAAAATGTTGTATTACCAAGTTAATAATATTCGAGAATTAAGTTATTTTACTTTTACTCTGTTAAATAGATATTGTCTTGAGGCATAGACTGGTGTGCCAAACTAAATAGGACAGTGACAAGGAAGGCATACATCCAAGAGAAACATTTATCTTTATATGACCTGCAGCCACAACACCATCATACAAAGAGATAAAGATGCCTAGGACAACTTGACTAGTGCTCGAACCAATATGATTAGTGACAGCAACAATTGTCCATGTGAAGCAGTCATCAAAAAGATATCATCAAACATTCCTCTGGAGTAGAAGGGAGAGCAAACCAAACCAAGGAGACACTAGCATTGAATATTTAAGCCACATCATTTTCCTGCCTAAATTCCGCTATAGATGCTTACACAAACAAACAAATCAGTGGACATGATACTTATCACAGAGCCATCTAAGTGAAACAAAGACTCATGTGGCTCAACCAGGTCCTCAGAAAAGACCGATGTTGGCAAAAAGTTTTTTAAGTAGCTCTTTTATCCTCAAATGTTTTACAGGTTCAAGTGCTGGATATCTTTCTCATTCTGAAAAACTAGTGTGTGAAATGAAAATGACAAAACAAGTGAAAAAAAATAATTATGGGACATAACATATGAAGATTCCCTCTTGCACAAAATAAATCTCAAACAAATTAGTGGCCAGATCTCGAGCTGTTCTGTTTCACCAGATCAGCGCCACTAACATATTTGGCCATGAAAGAAATCAACCGGAAAGGGGCTCCAATAAGTGGGGCGTCTGAGAGAGGAACTGCCTCTGCTATTTCATTATTCTTAACTCCAGTTAAGTCTTCCTTGTGAATTTGAATTTCATCAAATGGAACTGTTGCGGGTTCACTTCCTCTTGGCTCATCTGATGGTGGTGGTCCTGGTCGGTTAACAGTTTCAGAATCCAAGTCATTGATGCCATTATTAGCACCAAAGTTCTCCTGCAGTTGGACGGAGGGATGAACAGTTTCACCTGAATCCTTTATCTTTTCCCTGAAGTCTGATACATAATGACTTGGAGAGGAAGCTCTATCCAGCATCTCGACCCTATTAAGGTCAGTACCAGAAGGATGACCACCATGTTTTTCAGGTACAATGTATGGTTCATTCACCTGAATAACAATAATAAAAGTTTCAGATTCAACAGGAACAATATTAGAGATCCAATCAAACAGATTGTCAATCTACTTGGAGCTACACCAGTCCTATTCCTTGAGATGACTCTTATAAAATGTTTTAAAGGAAAAAAGATTATGTATATTGCAAAACATGGACGGTTAAGTCAATGACCATGAAGATTCAAGTAATGTGTATTGTTGTTCCTCCAATTTTGATCCCATTTAATGAGAATCAGGCTCAAGAAAGAATTTTTGGTCTATCAATCTGATCAGATAATTTTAAATACATGAAGGGTCATAGTCTGGCCAAGTCAATTTGGCATGTCAATATGATCAATCAAAACATGTGAACCAAGAATGTAGCACTAGGAAGTTGAGTACTCTTATTTCATAAAATATGAACTTCATAAATCATGTTCCATATAAATACATAAAAATGAATAAGAAGGAATTGAAGACTGGCATTTCACTTGTAACCTTCTCCGAAAGCTCTGTACTTCCAGATGTTTGATCACCAAACAGGGCACTGGATGCTTCTGTTTGTTGTGCAGAGAAATCATCTTCAGGAAGCTGCAACAATATTCTGTTAAGTGTAGTCCAAATCTAGAAGTTAACAGGGGCTAAACATGATTTGGTATTTTCAGACAAGTCATTTCTGTATACTAATAGTGCTAAAAGAAGCGACATGGCCAACAGTATAAGTTTCATAGTGAAAACAAATGCACAAAACTCAAATCCTGCAGACTTTCAGTTCTAGGCCCTTGCTTTTCCTTCCTATTTATGAAAATTACTCAGGTGCAATTTTATCTTCTGAAATTTATTGAAAATTAAACTCAAATCGCTGATCTATAGATGTCCAACAGGGCATGAAAGCCATCTAAACCAGTCCTTACTACAATTTGGCTAGAATACCATGTCAAATTGCACCTTAGAAGTGCATCTTCCAAAAGCTTATTTAGAATTGTTCTCAAGTTACCAGAACCATCCTTTTTCCTGTGAATGCATTTATGGCTTATAATAACAACTAGAGAAAAAGCCTTCTCCTGCTTATATTTGAGTCGGCCACACTGTTCTTTTCACCGGTTAGCTCTATGAGGGCAAAATCCACATATAAATCTTAGAATATGTGGGTTTCCTTTCCGATGCTTCTAAGACCCCATCAGTCTTCATCCGAGTCCCAAGCATCTCTAAATAATTATGACCATCGATTAAAAGAAGTGTTTTGACAAACATATTTATAGTCACTACATTTAAAACTGTGGAATAATTCCAAGAATTATCATCCATTATAGATCTATTTGGATCTAGAATAATTCAAATTATATATGAAAATTTGTTAAATCAGCAGATGACACCTTGAGACCCCATGAACAGAACCTAGTCCAAATTTAACCAAACCTGGGTAATAGGGATAGCTCACTGTTGTGGAATAGTTCAGGATATGGCAAACCATATTAATACCACAAAATTAAGGTAATTTATTAATAAACTCAGTAAATAGTT
Organism: Musa acuminata AAA Group; assembly: GCF_036884655.1. Lineage (NCBI taxonomy): Eukaryota > Viridiplantae > Streptophyta > Magnoliopsida > Zingiberales > Musaceae > Musa > Musa acuminata. Next base: position 32,452,911 of record NC_088337.1, on the reverse strand, counting down.
TAGACTAAAAAGCTGGCATAAAAAAGCAACCTTTGTCATCGTCTCAGTCAAGTTTTCATGTGAAGGAGCTCTCTCCTCAATGCTTTGAATCTTTTGCTCCAAGCCCGTCACCTTTTCCATCAACTGTTGATTTTCTTCGAAAAAAGTGTTTCTCAATCCTTGCAACTCTTTTACCTGCCAGGCTTTGTTATTTAATAGTCATATCAGAAATTTAGATTCTAAAGAGTTTGAGAAACTTACTCTGTGAATACACAAGAAGTTTGTAACATGAAACATCAGAGACAGAATATAGTTGAGGACATACTGATTGAAATTGAACCTGGTCAACAAGTTCATGAATCCTAAGACTTGAGATTTTAAAAACCGGTGACAAGTGGATAAACCATAACAATAAGAGTTTGCATTTACAAATGGCATATGGTTGGTATAATTTCATCATGATTTTCTATGTTTGTTGCTCAAGGTTACATGCGTGTATGAAACTCTGAGACAAGGAAATCAATGTTGGCTGGGAAGGTACATACAGGTCAATACTTACCAGTCAGGCATGAAACGGCAAGCGGAGCGTCCAATTTCAAATTTCAAATGGTCCATGTATGGTACAGGGCTTAGTGCCTAGTAAGCCCTATGAACTAAGTGGTAAGCTCCTTTCTTTGATGTTTCATTTCTTAATCCTGAACCCAACACCTCCCAACCCCCCCCTCGGCCACTACCTCCTCTTCCCTTTTTCTCTGTACCATGATACATTCTGGCATACTATTTGTTGATATGCTGGAACAGAATGGTCCGGGCCGTCGGGCCATAGGCCAGCATAGGTATGATTCCTGAAATTGAAAACACTGTTTTGAATTGTCTTAGCTTAGGTGGTTCTTTCACTATCAGATAGACAGGGACAGCTCCAAAATTGAAAATGATGTGACAGGCTATACTTGTTGTGGGTGGCTGAATGCGAACATTACATCCTAACGTCACATTATGGTCATGCCATGTTATCCATGAATGCATGTTTCTTGGCCCTCAAGTTGATGAATGGTCCTCTACAACAAAGACCCAAGAACTGATCATATGAAGGATAACTATCACCACCTAATTTCCTACAATGACATCCTTGAAAAAGAACACTCTCCTTTTCCTGACAAGCCCTCTGTACTTAAAGGAGTTCTACTCTCAAGGCCAAGTTAAACACAAGATCAGCAGTTATTCCCTTTTGAGGTTGCTACCTTTTCTCTAAAAAGTGCAAAATTGAGCATCAGAGAGTTGTATCTGGTCTTGATGATCTGTACCTCAACCTTCTTGTAACTCCATGAGGCCTAATCACTATGTATGCAGCTGCCACATCATCCTCTGTCCCTCCCCCAAAAGTAACCATTGGCAATAAGGGGTTTATTTATGATATAATCAAACACCAATAAGAGTAACGAGTGTGCTTCCCTAAGTTGAGCAGTCTGATATATTGATTCAATTCTCCAGAAATTCTGCTCTCATCACATAACTTCTCAAGCCATCTGTTTACTGAAACCTAAATTTGTGGATCCTTAAAACAAGATAAATCTAAGCCTATAAGTGTTGCTAAAAAAGCAGTTCTTACCATGTGAAACTATCTGAGTCATTTCATTTTGAAACTTAAATTGTGGGCCTTAGTGACAAATGAACAGAACTGCACAAACAAGTGTTCAAACAAGCTTCAACCGCCCCTTCGATTGTGAACCAAATTGATCAAGGTCCTGGACACTAGGAATCTTTAAACTGGACTTGCAAGCCCTTAACTTCTTTTGGGCCCTCACCGCCTTACATTGCTTCTTTGTTGTGGGGAGTTGAATGTGGGGAAGCAAAAAGGAGGCTGGATAACAAGCATAATTTTTCTTTATTGTTCTCATTGCCTTTGGGTTCTGCCAACACTTATGTTGGCAATTCTTGTGGCTGTGCCAACCATCAAACAGCATGAGGGTCACTACAATATTTCAAAACTTGTTTTAAATACATGTTTAGGAAGTTTCTAAGGGTATCAACACTACATGTTGTCATCATTTATCTTTTTTTTCAGGCCTACTATAAATAACAGCAAACTAATGATGCACTATAGATGACAATTCTTCAGTTTTGATGGATGATGTATCCTAATAGTAACATAATCAAGCATATATTGACAAGTCAAAACCGTTGCAGGATCATGAGGATTTCATAAAGCTAAGTCTAGATGTTTAATCAAGGATTCTTGCATGGATGTTCAATCATGACTTTCACCATTCAGAACAGAAACTTGTTGAACGAGTGAAATAACAAGAAGATGTTAAAACAATAGTAAATATTGTGTATAACATCCATTAACAACTTAAACGAAAACATCCATCAGCACTCAAGTGCTCTTTCTGTCTCTCAAATGACATTCTGACATAATTTGGAGAAAATCATAAAATAAAAATAAAATCTAGGATACAAAGTAAATTAGCCTAGTCTAAATATCTTAATGGCATGGTATCTATATCCATAAATCTTATTATTCTGCCAACATGAAGAATAGAGCTGGTTGAATTACATACCTGTGTATCAAGTGCAGTGCTAGCTTCCTCTACCCTAGCAATCCTTTCCTTCAATGAGATCTAAATAGTCAAAAATTTAAGTCATTACTCTACCATAAGAACTGAATGCATCATGAAGTTCTAGAAAGATGATGCTTGTTGGAAAAGTATGAGTAATGAGAACCATAAATATACATTTTTTACATGATGCTATGGTATACACAGTAAGGACCAGTAATTAAACCGTCGATAAATTATTATTAAATCCTTGATAAATTATTAATGATATCTCAGAAGAAATAGGAAGTACATGGCATTTCATTGTTATTAGTTTAAATTTGAATAAAATTAGTCAAAGAAGAAATCATGGACCTTTCCCATGGGATCTATAATAACAATTATACAAGCAAACTGGAATATAATTATAGGCATTGATACGTCAAGAATGACTATCAGCAAAATTGTATCAACTGCAAAAGAATAATGGCATCTTTGACACTAAACTAATGCTCAGTCAATGCCATTAATTCGGCAAATCTTGTCATCCTACTAGTGGCACTGTAAATCTAAAATAATAATCATTAATGTGAATATGCCAACAAGAACAGGTCAGAACAACTAGCCAAATTACTGTTCTAAAGATATCAGAAGGAACTACCTTGGAAAAATGGAGAATATATTTCATTTAAAGGCATAGTGATTCGATAATTACCTCTGTTAGAACCAAGCTGTCTTTGAAACTCTCGACATTCTTGAGTTTCTCCTCTACAAAAGCCTGCATACCCATATTAGCAATAGTCCTTAATCAAAAGCCTGGAGTAAGATGCAAGTGCACTAAAAATGAACTGTATCCACAAAAACAGGGACACACTCATGTTTGCTACACATATGGAATTCACTTGCGAAACCTTAATCGCTAAGAAAAACCAAATGCTGAAACCTCCACAGATTCTACACCTACACTGAACGCATGGAAAATTGCAAGTTTGAGAGGCACACGATGATGGCATTTTGCATGATAATCAGTAATTACCTCTTTTTGCGCACATAAGTCTACTTCTTCCTGTAAAACTTTAATTTTCTCCTCCAAGTTGGCCTGCAAGTGGTAGGAGCATGAGAAACATCCGTTTCAAGACAAGTTAACAACAGTAAAATGATCTATCATGCCATATTATTCATTATTTGTCAAGTGCATGAAGGTATAGCTAACAACGAAAAAAAAAAAAAAGAGAGAATGGCTGATATATGCATGGCGTGAGATTCTTATTCTTTCTTCGTAAATTTATTGCAGAGATTATAACAGCAATTCTAACTTTAAGGGGGGCATAGATTGCCTGTTTCTGGAACCACAAAGCTTTCTCATACTCCAACTCTCTGACTTGTTCCTGTAATTTGGCCTGTAAAATATAGACAAAGATGAGATCTTTCAAAGAAAGATTAAGCCTTATGTCATATAGTAAATGTGACTGAAACCACTCTCAGGAAAGTGTTGATCATTAAGTCTTCCCATTTAATCAATATTGGTGCACTTGAGTGAAAAATCAGCACCATTAAACATAATAAAGTATATTTGAAGAGACGAGGAAAATACCCAGTCCCTTTTATGATATCCCACAATACAATGCAAATAGTAACTTAATTTGTGGTCTACAACCATTTAAAGAAGAATTTTAAATGGTCTACAACCATTTAATTTATGGTCTACAATCGATATTCGTGCACTTGAGTGAAAAATCAGCACCATTAAACATAATAAAGTATATTTGAAGAGACAAGGAAAATACCCGGTCCCTTTCATGATATCCCACAGTACAATGCAAATATTAGCTTAGTTTGTGGTCTACAACCATTCAAAGAAGAATTTTCTTTCACATGTTTTGGAATGGTATCAGCGCTAATTCTTCCCATTTACTAATGCAATGAATGTTTGTGATGTTTTTTTAACAAATGGTATCAGCCAACGAAGATCTCCACATAGCACGGATAGTACTAAATCCTGAAAATGAGATTGTTGTAATATGAAAGCAGGCCTTGGTACAATGGTAAGGTTGCGCCTCTATGAGGTCTCGTAATTAGAAGTAAGGTGCATAAATTAATGCTCCCTGCATTGGTGGAAGCATCATGCATTGGGTACACCCTTTAAATTGTTATCAGATAAAACAAATATATATGTTGAGTACAAGTCAAAAAAATTAGCATGACAAGTATCTGATAGTAATTGTGCCCTTACTAGGGTATATAAACGTAATAACCTATCACAAGTTTATATTTGAACAATCGTCTAATTTAAATTTGGATTCTGACCGGATCCATTCTGAACATGAGACAAATATAACTCTAAGCAGCATATATTGAAATTCCACTAGAAAGAACTTATCTCCGCAATACATTAGATTGAGATTCAAACAATATTCAGGTTATTTTGTGCAGCTTATTACAAATGGTTTTCAAGTCAGAATATAATCATTGATGATGAGCAACAAGAAATTCGTAATTGTTTAATCAATAACACTATGTAAATGGATCACAGAACAGCATTGGACTTACAAAGTTCTCTTCATATATCTTGTTCTTGTCATGCTCCATATCTGATTCAGACACTCCAACATTCTGACCATGGACATCAGTGGAATTATGTGCATTGCAATTTTCCTCCAGACCAGAACCATTGTTTGACTCCTGCACAGCCACTTTTTCAGAATTGGATGTGGCATCTTCTGCAACTTTATTCTGGTTGCCTTTCTTTTTCTTGTTCTTCTTCTTCTTTGCATCCATTGTTTAGCTTCACAGCAAGAAACACTCGATTCTCTCACTCCAGCACCGAATTCACAATCTATACAGAAAAGAAAGAATTGAGGCAATGCTTGCAAATATTCTTACTCATAGATAGATCAAGAATATATAACGCTAAACAAGAATATCATGTTTTAGTGAAAAAAAACTTTTGCCAGATATATTCTCTTATCCAATGATCTAGAAATGTCAACATATCATGTCATTCGATTAACTCAACTGGAACACATATATACGCAATGTATACAAATCTTTAAGATTCCACCAATCCCTTCCAGGAAAGGGTGGAAAGCAACAAGAAACCAATCAAACGCCTCACATCAAACAAACGACTAAACTTACACATTCCATCTTGGGAACCCAGGGAAAGAAAGGCGCAACTCACAGTTCAATAAAACAGCCTAACATAAAGCAAATAGAAAGAGATCTACATCAGAGAACGACCGAAGATCCAAAATCTTCAGATCCAAAGATCCAAACCTTTGAAAGAACACGAATCTAGGGATCAATCATCCCCGAAGTGTGCAGAGATTCCCTCACTTAAATCAAGATTGTGATGAAACCCAACCCTAGAACCGATCAAGAAGGTCGCAATCCGTCCCGGATCGATCGAAGACTGAATGACGCGTCCCGAGATCGAATTCCCAAAGGTCGGTGCTCTTTAGGGCTACGAGATCTGTCTTTGTTTGGGGAAGAATGAGAGAGAGAGGGAGGGGGAGTATTTAAGGGTTTGAGCGAAACGTCGACAAAGCGGCATACAAACGATTAATGCACATGTCATGCCCCATCTCGACCGTCTGTTCAGTGGGGGCCATCAGATTTGTGGTTGGAAATGGTCAACCAAATAATTTCTTCTTAGGACGAGGTAGAGTTGACCGATATGATTCCATCACAATGAATACTGCAAATGGAATAAAGATAGCCTCTTAATTTGGGTTAATTTTTTTTGCTAATCAGTCAAATTATTTGTCTAAATATCAAATATTTGTCAATAAAATATCAAAAAATATTTTAAACTAATATTTAGACATACCCTTATTCTTAATTTATAAGATTGTAATTTTGACTAGGTAAAACTAATATGAACGGTTGGATATCCAACATAATGTACGCATAAAATATTGTTAGATTATATAGTTATATAATTAGGTAATATATATTATATATATGATTGTATTTTAGTTATGATTATCGATCAATAGAAAGTAAATTCTAGAATTCATTAGGAGATTATCGGATCTCTTCTAATTGTTTATTTTAGACTATTTACTCTTATTTATAAAAGGATAAAATACTAAATAAATAACGTGTGAATATATGAATAAATGGATATTCTTACACATACCTTTATTCTTAATTTATAAGATTGTAATTTTGACTAGGTAAAACTAATCCGAACTGTGTATATCCAACACGATGTAGGCATAAAATATTGTTAGATTATATAGTTATATAATTAGGTAATATATATTATATATATGATTGTATTTTAGTTATGATTATCGATCAATAGAAAATAAATTCTAGAATTCATTAGGAGATTATCGATGGATCTCTTCTAATTGTTTATTTTAGACTATTTACTCTTGTTTATAAAAAGATAAGATACTAAACAAATAACGTGTGAATATATGAATAAATGGATATTCAAGATACATAGATAAAAAGAGACGAAGATATGGTATTAATTAGATATTATAAAGCTTTTCTTATCTCTCCTTAGTCACATGAATATCTCTTGATTGTCTTTAATCTAGTTCTTATAAGTTTTGTGAAATATAGGAAGAGAAGAGAATATGAATCTAGTTCTTTTTGTAAATCGACGTTACGATAGCTTTCGGATTCGACGACGGTGCACCTGCACATCATATAAAATATTTCTGAATGATATCTAAATTTACGCACCATATATTTAGATCTACAGTTATTTGATTTCAAATATTAGTATCAAAAAATTATATAATAGTAGCATAATGATGATTTTTTTTATAATTATAATTAGTATCAAAGCTAGGCTTAAAATTAAATACTTTACATATATTTATTAGTACATTTCGCTCACGAAAAGGTGTTATTTGACTTTCATTTACGATGCATTGAAGATTTGTCTATTTTTTTATTTACTTTTTTATCTATTCTGTCTTATCATCTACTTATGTATGATGTAAGATTTTTTGAGTTTGGTCAACAAATTACTATCGACAGCTTACTATCGATGATAGTATTATTGTGGGCAACGACCTCCAGTGGTCGCTAGCCTAGTCACAAGCAGCAACTGACATTAATAAGAGATTACAAATCTTCTCTCATTTTCTCTTAGTCATATAAACTGATTAATGAGAGAGTATATATCTATTCTCATCTCCCCTTTGTTCATGATCTACCTCTCATAACGGTCCTACGAAGGATAAAAAGAAACGAGAAGGCTAGTCTACTTCTTCTTGTATATCTACATCGCTATAGTCATTGGATTCGACAATAGTGTACTCTCATTAATCGGATAAAACCTTTTTGAATGTCATCAAAAGGTACACATCGTAAATTTAGATACATTATTATTTGATTTTTCATATAATAATAGAATAACGATGATTTTTATGCTTACAAAAATATCATGCTAGCTTTCATAATATTAATATATTTTTCTGCTATTTATAAGCTTGATTGGAGTTTGATCATTTGCCATTTAGAGTGCATCTACATAGATTTCATATAGTTAATGTGAAAAATAATATTTATTTTCCTAATGGATTAGTCTTTGGGCCTAAAGTAATGTCGGGCATTAGTTGGATATCATTTCATGTTTTACCTACCCTAATAAATGTTGTTTCATTTTACTGGGTAAAGATGTATAATAAATCATAATTATAGTATCCATCTGTTTTAATTATGATAGTTAGAGAGTTGTAATAGTATTAGTATAAACAACCTTAAGCCGTGACCTCAGGGTCGACGCGACTTGATTCAGATCTGAATGATGTGGGATCTTCCTAGGACGACCCTTGAGACTGCAGGAGATTGACTGCGGTGGTCCGATCGCGAAGGAGTCACCGTTTCCTCCACCGTTTCCTCCAAGAGGGGGCTCCTCGCTTGGGCATTTAGTAGGAGACCTTCGTCTTCGCACCTGCACATAGGTCGGGTCGAGAGAGCTCGGCCCGACCCCTCCGACGATCAAGTTAGTGAATAGTCACAGGGGGTTTTCTATCTGTTGTCTCCCTCCCCTTTCCGTTTAGAACACGAGGGTATTTATAGAGAAGCTTATTGTTTCCTGATGTGCACGCTTGTAGGGAATAGGATCGTACTCCTGGTAACGTCTGACAGCGGTGTTGGCGTAGCGTGAAGGATCGAGCCTGAGCAGGATGTTAATGTGCCTCGGTCGGCGTTCCGGTCCGTGTTGACCAGGTGTTGCGAGATATCATCTGGGGCAATTGACGTCAACCTAAGTCTTATCGCTATTATTACCCTTATCAAATAGTAGGATGAATCGGAGAGAAAGAAGAACGACTCTCTTCGGTGTAACTTCAAATTGAACAGGTTGAATATATATATATATATATATATATATATATATATATAACTAGTCAGATAAATAATTTATAATATCTCAATTTTATATTTATACAAGTATTTTAATTTATAATATTTTTTTATTCAACACGAAAGAATATTACTATTTATTTATGGGAAGATAGATTTGGACTAATTCAACCACGTTTTTAAGATTGTAATATCTGTGTACTCATGTCAGACAAAAGAATGTTTCAGATAAGGTATGACATTGATTCTCGATTGACTCTTTTATCTTACCCTGCCATGAAAAGGACAACCACAAGATCAAGCAAATGCTTTCCCCACTTAGATTCGCTTCTCAATTTGGCACACCCCTCCAATGAATCTGAACCAGCCGTGACCCCATTAAGACGATGCAGTGATCTCTCTCTCTCTCTCTCTGCGCTTTCTTCAACCTCTCGGTCATCTGCTTGATCTTTTAGTGTATGCAAAATGCATGCAGCCACGGTGCAAGATTCCTGGCACTTTCCGTGAGCCTGAAGTATGCTGTATGTCATGGAGTCGATGACCATTTCTCCAGGCCAAACCCAATCACCGAAAGTCTTCAACATCAGCTTGATCTTCTAATGTGATCTCAGCGCCGACAACACTGATTTTTTTTGACATTGATAACAGTCTTGCCTGCCATTACTGTATGACTACTGTACATCTAATTTTGTTCGAATAAGATGACAGTATCTTTTAGATTTCTTCCTTTTTCTAGCAAAAACTACACATACCATAGATTTCTACGATTCAGCTTCATCAGATTAATGAGTCATTAGAACGAATATAAACACTATCAATCTTTCTATTAAGAAGAATTTTAACATATTTTTCTTTGTGAAAAATAGGAGCAAATTAATCATGAACGAGGCTTGTCGCATCCGTCATGTCTCACAAGAAGAGATAAATCTAGACATACAGTGGCCTACCACTGTCTTAATTAGTGGAAGGCTCATAATTAGTAGGCCGTCATTTTGATCACCCTTCATCAGTCATGAATAACTTATTTGTACTTTCCATGCGAGAGAAACTTTGAAGAAAGAAATCTTTGTGCGGGTCTTCCACCTCACACTGCTGACCTGAAAAGATTCCTTGGTTGTGGACTGACATCAATGTAAAATCTCTCAACCGGCGGACGAAGAATCCATCGGATGTTACTTCATCGATGCACAGGACAGGATACTTTTAATTAATTATACTTTATTTAAATAACATTTTTTAATGTTAGTAAGCTAACATGGCACCTTCTAGAATATTCTGATTTTATTTTTTAGATTAATTATAAAAAATATCCAAAGAAAGAAAAAATATATATATATCATATGATTGAATCCGCCAACTATTTAGCCTGGAACATCGTGAGTCATAGGTTGGCGAATCTGACATTATGACGCGCCGGATCTGCTAAAGCGTTCGTTCTCTGTCGGATCCGGAAAGTTGGAGGCATTCGTGGAACTTTCCATTAGTTTTTTAAGGGTCATTTCCTGCTCTCTCGTGGCTTGTATCGCGACACAAAGCTGGTGCTGTGAACGTCACCTCACGTGCGCGGACAAATCCCAAGCCCTGCAGCCGATGCCTTTTCCGTCCGCTCTTCCATTCCTTTTCTTATATTTAGTATTTTATATGCTTGGTTGCCATTCGGGTGCACTTCGAGATTCGTGCTGCAGCGCGTACTCATCGGTGGCGCAGTTTTGGCCATATGGAGACAGATTAGGGGTAGTTTGGGTATTTCATAATTATGAGCCCCTGGAGGGTTCGACCGTCGTTAAATGCCCCCCTCGTCTCCCGTTGCTTCGCTCGGGCTTCGCCTTCTCTCTCCTCCTTCCTTATCCTTGCTTGGTCTCCGGAATAAACCCTCGTTAAAACCTTGTCGGTCTGTGATCCGGAAAGAGGATGAACTCGCTTCTGGTTACTTCGATCGGGAGTCGTTGAAGTGAGAGAGGGGGGGGGGGGGGGGGTCTCTTTTTGGCTTTGACGTGGTTGATGATACTGCGAGTTTGCCGCCGGCCGTCTGATCCGTGGCTTCGTGCTATGAATCCGACGGTCCTCGGCGCCGCGGTGAAGTTCTCCGAGAAAGTCACCACCACCAGAAAGACGGTACCGGCGGCGACGAGTGGTCGCCGGGAGAGGCTCGTGCTCATCCACTGCACCGACGCCGACGCTACTGATTCCTCTTCCAGCGATGACGAGGGGCCTTCCGGGACCGCATGTCGCCGCGTGAAGAGGCATGTCCTGGAGATCGGGATCGCGGCCGACCCCTGCCGCGCGCCGCTCAAACGGCGGCCGCCCATGAGGGCGGTGAACCCCAGCTGCCGGAAGCGGTTCCGAGGCGTACGGCAGAGGCCCTGGGGCAGGTGGGCGGCGGAGATCCGCGACCCGACGCGGCGGAAGCGGGTGTGGCTCGGTACCTTCGACACCGCGGAGGAGGCGGCCGCCGTGTACGACGACGCGGCCGTCAGGCTGAAGGGCGCCAAGGCCGTGACCAACTTCCCCGTCGTGAAGGACACGTCGGCTGGCGTCGAAGGCAGCGAATCCACCTCCTCCGCCAGGGACGACGCCTCGGACAACCCGTTCCCCTCCCCGACCTCCGTCCTCCGCAACGGCGCCGACCAGACGCCGTTCGACTTCCTCGGCTACGGCGACGTCGACGCCTTCGGGTTCAGCATCGACCCGCCGCAGTACACAGGCGAGTTCTACCTGCCGAGACGGCCGTGCGGCGAGGCGGCCGGGGACGAGTTCGCCGAGTTCGACGCGGACTTCTTCCTGTTCGAGGCTGCAGCTTCCAATGTCTTAAATGACAATACTACCCTTCAACAGGGGTCTTTTCGATCTCTCATCCAGTTAAAACCGGAGTATTAGTGTGTTATACCAAGCGAGTACCGTAAGCGGCGGAAATGTTACCATTGCACTGTATGTCTGTTGTGAAGAGATATTGTCGTTGAGTCGTACTGCACGATGATGATCTCATTCGGTGACATATATTAATAATCTGTCGGGCGTGGCTCTTGTGGTGCGGCAAGGGTTGCGGCAGACGTGGCGCCATCCCGTCCGTTGTTTTGCGGCGGCTGGCACGAGTGGGGCCCGGGGAAGCAAAACCCACCCGCCTAAAACGACGGGAATGGGCCCCCAGCGTGGATTGTTTTATCCTCCTCCTCTTCGGCTTCGTCAACGTGGTCAACGTGTGGTCGGGAGGGTTGTCGTTCCATGATCCTCGCGGAGCCGTCCGATCGTTAGACTGGTATGCGGAGCGCCATCTGTCAGCCACGTGTGGAAAGGTCCCTCCGCTATTGATCGCGTGCCTGGAATTTGCTTTGGTTGATCTCACGTCCCCGGAGAGCAAACCAGTGGAATCAAGCGTGTGATGTCAGACGTGACCGAAGCATTCTCCAACTAAAGGATACAAAAAAAGGAGGACATTTGAAAAAATTCCTTCTTTATCCTTTGCAAAAAAAAAAACATATATTTTGTATGATAAGAATAAATTTAAACCAAATATTGATTATATATTATTACTAAAAACGAAAGAAGTCAGGTGACATACCATTACTTCGGATTCAAGGGCTTTTCAACCATCAATGAGATGTTGCAGTGGCCAAAAAAAAAAAAAAAAATCCATCATCGTATTCTATCCAGATTTCAGCTCTTGACGGGTCACCGTAACACTGTGGCCCGCACGCAGCAGCCGCCTCGCCATGTGGTCGGACCCACATTATCCTCTTCCTCCGTCAGCCCTTCGCCTGTGCGCATAAAAAAGAGAGGAGGAAATGACACATGGTCGAAGCAGCCCGCCTGGCAAACACGTGCGAGCTGTTGCACAGAAGATCTCAGTGAACAGGACGAAGAGCCAACCCATTCACCTTGGCGGGGTGAGAGAGACGGGGATGACCTTTTGATGCCGACGTCGATGAAGTAGAACGGCCTGGCTTGGACACCTCCACGGAAGTCTCTTTCTCGGGTGGGATGGCCTGAGAAGCCTCTTCACTGCCGCTAGCTGGTGGCCTAGCTTGGACCCCGGCACGGCGAAATTATTGCTGTGTTTTATTTCCTCGGCCTAGTAGGACTGATTTGACAAGCTAGTCCAGATTCAGTGTTCTTTCTTCACCTGCGTGGAGAACGGGTTAAGAGAGCAAGAGCCCATTGACGAGGAGTCAATCTCATGGAAAGAGTAGCTGTCAGTGTGGCTTACATCCTTACATTTTCTCCTTTTATTCTGTCTTACCACTTTCTCAATTTCATAAGCAGTAATCTTTGGTGCTGCAACAAGACAGAAGCGCATCATTCATCCACCGTTGTCCTACAAAACGGATACGGTGAGCACTTGGAATCTCTTGTGATAGTACTCGGCTTCTGAAGAAAAGGAGCGGACCTCACGTACGTCGTTTTCTCCAGCAATTGGGCCGGAAATCGGTGAGTCCAACACCAGCATGGTCGTCCATCGCTCGTCAAAGTTGGAAATGCAACCGTGTCCAGAAACACTAGGCCGGATCTCCCGTTGCATCAGTTTTTTTCCAAGCAATAGATTTGAACCACTTATGGTTCTCTATCTCATTGCCGCCGCTGCGAGGGCCACTGCGACTTCCAAGGCGCTTGTTTGCTTCTCTCTGCAGCAATTGAGACCAAGGAAAAATAATAGCCTAAGAACTTTCCACTTGAACGCAAGCATAACCATCATCAAAACTATGTAGAGATCCATTTCTTCTAGTAGTTTCAAGACGCAAGCCCACATCTCCAGATTAAGCATCATAAAAGTTAATGTACGTGCTCCGTAGAAAGATTGTTTGCATATCAACCAAAACATTAAACATGCATAAAATGCTAATGCGATGAGTGGTGAGGAAAAACCAACCTTCCCTGTCAGCATCTCAAACAGAAGAATTCCAACACTCCACTAATTAGCAGCTTTATCATGGCCCTTTTCGGGGAACGATTTCAGGTGCCATATACCAGTGTTCCGCAGAGGGAGTTTGATCTAGTGTTTTCATCAAACTTCTTTGCCAGACCAAAGTCAGTTGGCATGGCCTAAAAGAACATGACAAACTTGAGAAAGATGCAGATTGGAAGTTTGATCTAGTGAAACCCATTCTTGGGAAAATTGAGAAAGACAGCAGATTGGAAAAAAAGCAGAACAAGAGAAAGAAGGTCTCACATGATCATCTGCATCCAGGAGAACATTCTCAGGCTAGAGGTCCCAGTGCATTATACCATTTGCATGAAGGTGGGCAACAACAGATGTTAATTCAGCTACATATATGCGAGCAAGATCCTCTCTGATAATGTCTAATTTCTACCAAGTCGCACTTCCAAGTATTGTTCACAAGCAATTACTTCAGAAAAGATTATCACTTGAACAAGCCATGATTATAGATCCGAAAACACAGATGTCCACCTTTTATAAAATCTTTTGTCTACACAGCAGGAAAAGATACATGATGAATTCAACAGGCCATGATAGCAAAACTATCATTTGGTAAGTTACAGCTTTGCTAGAAAGCATTTCTAATCTTTGGGTCTACAAGTGGCCAAAGCTGAAGGGTCAAAATAACAGTGCTAGTTTACTTGTGCCAGATTGTATTGAATATGAAAAGTAAACTAATTTCTAATAAACACCAACTGTGATGCATAGCCTAGAAAAGAAACCAAATGCGCGGTCAAGATAAAGATCCTATTAAGGTATATTATAGAGAAGAGTCAAATTTCAACAAAATTTCCATCATTCGCATTATAGGCTATTTCGGATGTTTTTACAATCCTATATTGAGTTGTATTAATATTTATAAAACTGAAGGTGTCACATAGTTTAGTTGGTGAAGACAATAATAGTATATCGCAAGGCCTTGAGCTTGAATCTTGCCTTCATCACTTACCCTTTGCAGCAACAAAAAAAAATAAAAATCTATAAAACACAATGTGGATATAATTTGATTTAGAAAGTTTATTAAGCCAATTAGAATTGTAGTATGGAAGGTATAAAAGGTCGTTAAAATGAAATTTTATGAGATCATGATTCACTTCAAAAGGTGCTGTCCGACATAGTTTTATTTTGTAGGTCCTCAATGAAAACTGGAAGTGTTCTCTATTCTGTTGAAGGCAACGGAGCATCAATTCTAATTAAAAGAAATACTTGCAGAATTATCAGAAACAACCACAATGGCATGCATAGGAGGATAAGATCGAAAGAAGCCATAACTGAGATATCTTGATGAGAAGTCAAGGCAAAGTTGACACATTCTTTTTCAGGAACTTTTACGTTGGTAAACTCTCTTGCTTAAATGCCCCTTCGTGCTGAGGATGAAAAAGAGGATAAAACCCAAGTTTATTACGTTACTGACCTGGTGGCTTGTCACAAGCGAAGGTCTCAATTGGTTCTATGCTGGCCACCAGAATCTCAATTGTGAGGCATCATGAAAATTCCATCTTTAGAACTGCACCAAAAAATTAACTCGATCAGAGTACAAATAATTTCATTGAATGGTCATAGGTCAGGTAATGTGAAGAAAAAAAACGCTAGAACCCTAGAATTTGTCTTCGAGGACTAAATCGAGTTGTGGTAATTCGAGAAAAGGGCCAACCGTATGGTTGTCCTCCTTCCACCTACAACTCTTTCGAGCTATTTGGACCCCCAGTTTCACAAGCTAATCATACATTCCTCGGAAAAGGCAGACCCCAAGAACATACGGGATATACTTGAGAGATCCCCGACTAACCTACTCCTCCCCCACCTTCAACACCAAGATCCAAGTACATAATCACACAATCCCCTGTTTTCTTTCTCCGAAAACCGTTCCCAACCAAAGATCTAAGAACAGATCAAATTACATAAAGCTGTAACATCAGAGTACACATCAAATCCGCAAAAGGCCCCAAAAGAAAAGAAAGAGACGAGGCTTTTCATCCAATCCTCAGCAGAACAGAAGATGAAAGCAAGCAAATCGGATCAGTTTACCAATCTGACGGGAATGGCAAGAAAAGGGACAAATCTCAAGCAATCTGACCGATCCGAAGCGCGTTTTGAGAGCGAAAGATCACGATCCGGAACCGAAATTGGTACCCTTAGCGCATCGAGAAGCAAGAAGCATGCAGCGATTGGAGGAGGGGCGGGAAGAGGGAATTCTCAAACCTTGGCGATCAATTAGCGATCTCCGACGGACTCCTTTGTTGCTCCCTCGGTAAAAAAGAGAATTCGGTATACATATACATATGTATGTATACGTTTCGTGCTTTGGTATCGAAAAGAGTACTATCGATTACTGATTGGCATGTACTACTGATAAAGATGATTTTATGTTATTAACATACGATATGGGATCATTTGGTCGATCGTTTATGAATGCTTATTCCCATACTCATTAATCAATGTGAGATTAAATGATTTTATCAGTCTAGGATAAGAGCACAACATAACACCAAAAAATAAAACTATAAATTAATTTTTGTTTGGAATGAGATATTTCTTGTTCATGTATATAATGATACAAACATTAAATTTGGTCCAATTACAGACCGCTAAAAGATACGCATACGATAAGATTTGAGTTAATTAAAGCGTGATCCCAATCACCAGACATTTATTCCGACATTTCGGATTTTGCGGTGCCGACATAACGTAGCGATATATTATAATACGAGCACACTTTTCCAACCCGCTTATTTTCTACTCACTTGATACCCGACCTGCATCGTGCACAAGGCAGCGACGACGTTTCCAATAATAAGAAGGGTACGTAGAGGGGTAAGTGTAAATGAGTACCAATAATTGTCGTTAAACAATTGTTTCGTCCCGGCTTCTCCCCGGCCTGTTCACAGATCTCACTCTCGGTAAACCCGTCGGAGAAGCGGCAATAATGGCGAGGGAATGGATCGCTGAATCTCCTAAAGCATTGCTTGGATGATTATCTTGAGCTGAAATCCTTGCAATGGGGTTTAGATTTCGCCGAGCTTTCTTCGTAAAGATGGGATTTTGGAAGGCGATTCGAGGGCCATATGGGTGGGCGGCTATTTAATGGCTCTAGTTGGTGGCAGGTCTCGCATTAATTCGAGGAGATAGGAAGATATCGAAGGCGAGTAGAGGGGAATGAGGAAGGACCGCCGAGGCGTTTGATCGGGGACTTGTCAGTTGTTCCATTAAAGAGTAGTATAGTGCTAGAAGATGGTCAAGTCTCGATCTTTTAGGTTCTGCGTTGGTGTTGCTGTCGTGTGAGGGGAAGGAAGGCAGCGATAAGGACAAAGAAAGTAGCAACGGGCGAGAGGAGGAGAGGCGACGGCGAGGATTTGGAAGGTTAGGGTTTGGTCGGTCCTGGTGCGTTAGGCGCGAGTGGTAACGATCGCTTTCGGCTGTGTCGTGTCGCAATGCAGCAGCGGTGCTCGACCGGTCTGGCCCACCCCAGTGCTCTCCAATCCGCTCTTCTCCATCCACATGGTGTGTGTGCTTCCCTTCTCGGCGTTCTCGCTTTCATTGCTTCGTTCTTGAGTGAAAACTCGTCGTAAAAATCGCATTTTTATGATTCTTTGAACTACCTTTTCGAAGGGCCAGTGAGTTCGAATAATCTGATATCCATTGTGTTGAAATTGCTAAATAAGTGGATTTTATGACTAGCTTTTGGTTGAAAAGACATATTTAATTTAGATTTTTTCTGGTTGCAAAGTCTCACCACATTAATGCTACCAGTACCCTTTGTGGTTGGATATGACGAGTGTGCCTGTGAAGCTCATGTGGATTTGCTCCCCTTGCTTTCTTCCTCCAACTTCTGGTATTTTCATTGCCCCGCCATCTTTTTCCTTGCTTTTGACATTTTGGCTATCCTTTCTCCCTTCTTTTACCTTGAAATCCACTACCTATTTGATGCAAAGTCTGTGGAGCTGATAAAAATTTAGTTGGCCATGTGGGAGTAGCAACATTTGAACTTTGTGTGTTGGTAGATTATGTTGCACATGGCTTCTTCATTTCTATCAATGTTAAACTTTCTTCTCCTTAGTTTCTGATCAGCATGACATGATAAGGTAACCCACTTTTTATTGTTTTGTTTAACAATAGAGGAATTGTGTTGAAAGCCGATGTTCAAGGGACTATTCTGTGGGAGATTGATTGTGTTAGGGTTAAGTTTGGGATTGGGCAGAGCATTATGTGTGTGGGAGGTTATCTTTGCTTGCTGAGCTTTGAAATAAATTGTCTGAAATCTTCTTTTTTGTGGTTTGCTTATATTACAATTCTCGGATATTTATGCTGTCATAATGCAGATCTTCCGGTGAAAGTAGCTCTGAGATAGCGATTGTACCTGAAGAATAAAGTTCCAGTTGAACAATGGATCCCGAGATTGGGAGCATCCCGATATTTCAGAAGGTCTAGCCTTTTGCTTTATTAGTCTCTGTTGTTACTTTCTTCTTGCAGATTTCTTGAGACAGTGATAGTGATTGCGACTTACAAGTGGATGTGACAAACTTTGGTGATGAAGACATTGGTGTTTTGCTCTTCTTATTTGAAATTTAGATTATTTGCTGAAAGACTTTAGTTGATTTTCAGAAAGATTCTTGGAAGACCATGCTGTTTCTGGCATATCAGAGCTTGGGTGTGGTTTATGGAGACTTGAGTATATCTCCTCTATATGTCTTCAAGAGTACATTTGCGGAAGATATCACACATTCAGAAACAAATGAAGAGATCTTTGGTGCACTGTCATTTGTATTCTGGACTCTTACACTAGTTCCTCTCTTCAAATATGTCTTTATAGTTCTAAGGGCTGATGACAATGGCGAGGGTAAGTCTGTAGCCATTGAGATATCTTTTCTGCAGCAATGAGATTGACCTGTTTTCAATGTCTAATTGATTATTTTGCAGGAGGTACTTTTGCATTGTACTCTTTGATATGTCGACATGCAAACGTAAGCCTTCTGCCAAACAGACAGGTTGCAGATGAAGATCTCTCTACTTACAAATATGAGCACCCTCCGGAAACAACAAACAGGTCAAGGATCAAAATTTGGCTTGAGAAGCACAAGAGCCTGCATGTTGCTCTGTTGATTGTAGTTATGCTCGGTACCTGTATGGTAATTGGTGATGGAGTTCTCACTCCAGCCATATCAGGTACGTGCGATCATCATTTTGCTTTCCTATACTTCTGTAAAGATACCTTATGATTCTGCTAACCTTCTCCTTTTGTCTCCAGTTTTTTCTGCAGTTTCAGGGCTTGAGCTGTCCATGTCCAAGCATCACCATGAATGTAAAATTAGCTAATTCATGAATGCTTCTTTTTTTTTCTTTGGATGCTTCTTTTTTTTTGGGGGTGTGTAACAGAGACTGTTTCACTAGCGTTACGATGAATGAGAAAGTTGCAAACTCCCTTTTCAATACTTTCACCTTTTTCATGGTGTGATACAGTATGTTGAAACAATCACTAGATTGTTATATGCAGGAAAATCCTTATTAGCTTGATAACTCCATATATCATGTCATTTATCTATTGTTCCTTTTTGGTGTAGAGCTTCTGCTCAAATCTAAGCTGCATAAATCTTCACAAACTCAAGGATTTAATTATCCTTGTGTAAGAGCCATTTTCCTTCTTTCTGAGCCTTTTGTTCCTCTTAGTTCCTTTCTTCAGGGTTCCCTTATGGTGTCTATATTCTCCTTCATCCTTAATTCTGTTCAGGTTTTACATACGGAGTGTGGACCATGGCCATCTAACTGTAATTCTCTGATAACTACTGTTATTTGAATGCAACTTTCTGATAGATTTGACCATTTGGTTGTAGCAAAATGCCAATTAAATCATCAATGACCTCATTATTTGAATATTATCTTTGCAAACCTACGACTTGTTCTACTTATATTATTCTGCATGAAACAGCCAATAGAGCAGAAACTAAAACAACCACAACCTTGAATATAGCAAATATGAATACTTCTGTTTGAAGTAACTAACTTGATCTGAGAATGTTATTTTAAGATTGTTAGTCAATTAATGAATTATGCTTCTAAAATTGTCCTCTGGAACAACATGAATGATGCCAGTGCTTAGCTGTAAATTTAATGTTGGTTGATATCTAAAGGAGTCCAAGGAAAGTTAGAACACAGACTGATAAGCCCATGAAATTGAATTGCACTAAGATAAAATCATCTTGTAATTGTGTCTGATGCAAATTAGTTATGAGAAACCATATAAATCATAGATCAATATCTTGTCTGATGAAACATCCATGTATGCAGATGCGGTGGTACCAATAACATGCTTCATTTTAGTATGTTTGTTTGCACTTCAACACTATGGTACACATCGGGTTGGAATTCTGTTTGCACCAGTTGTTCTGACTTGGCTATTGTGCATCAGCGGCCTTGGCATATACAATATCATCCGCTGGAACCAACATGTCTATCAAGCACTTTCTCCATATTATATGTTTAAGTTCTTGAAAAAGACAAAAAAGGGTGGCTGGATGTCATTGGGTGGGATATTACTGTGCATAACAGGTAAATTCAAAATATTATCTTTTTCATTAATAATCTACTAGTAGCTGCTTTAGGACTTCTTTCTGGCATTATGAATATGTTAATCTCATGAATCCAAATATAGTTATGCAAAAGAATAAATGCAAGTGTCCCACATCAACAATTACTCAAACCCTTGCATTTGTAGTTATGGAAAACCTATGAACTAGTGATTTCTTATTATTTCCATTGAAGATTAAACCCCAATAACTTTACCAGTAGTTAAATTTTGAACACATTAAATTAAACAATTCCTGACTTACTTCAAAAGCACTACAATAACAGGATCAGAGGCAATGTTTGCAGACCTCGGTCACTTCTCGTACACTGCAATTCAGGTTCTTTTTTTTTTTTTGGAAATTTATTAATTTATCTTCTTTTTCATCTATCAACTTGTAATTGATCTTATATTTCTATGCCTATCTTAGGTTGCTTTCACTTTCGTAGTTTATCCCTCGCTCATTTTGGCATACATGGGTCAAGCTGCTTACTTGTCGAAGCATCATAGAATCTATACCAGTTACCAGATTGGCTTTTATGCTTCGGTTCCAGGTATGTGCTCTTAATTCACAGTAATGCGCTTGTCACACATATAGCTTAACATAAATGACATGGAGCAACAATCTACTACAAAAGTAATATTTCCATTTTAAAATCATTAAATTATTTATAATATCAAGTACTATAGTGTTCTCTATATGACAATATTTATCTAATAAGTCAGATTTAGGTAACTTCCTGCGGGTGCATGATTGGTAGTCCGGTTGGCTGTTTTCAAGAGGTCAAACAGATCTTTTCACTTCAGTATCTTTGAGAGAGGATGTACAGCATTATGAGTGTGATTGCTGGTGAACTAGCATGAAGTCACTGTTAGTTAAAGACCTAACCCCAGAGATAATTGGTTTAAACTATATGATGTCGGAGAGAGGATTAAGTTTATCACGTGTCTGGTGCTGTACTTGGGTATCTAACAATCAATGATTATGACTAAAGAACTAGGTCTGACATGTAATGTATGAAAGGCTTTTTTATAATGAATTTAGATTTCAATGATATAATAATTAAAAAGGAAATCAAAAATGGAAATCAGGGTGTAAAAGGATACTTGGCACTGACTAGCAATAAATGAGATTCTGAGAAAGTATTGTGTAAAGGATAGGAGTTCACAACTTCAAAATGACTTCAAAGATCTACTACTTTTTGAGGAATTAATGTAGCAAAATTATGTTTCTTGATTTGTATGACATGTCCAAGGATGAAGTATACTCATTAAGAATGTCTTAAAGAGAGAGGATGTGAACAAGTATCCAATCGATGGGCAAAGCAACATTTGTAGTCTACCTCAAGAAATATGCATCTGTATTAAAAGAATTTGAAATTCATGTGTGTTTTCAGAAATTTTGAACTTATGTTGAGAAAGGCAGAAAGGCTGAATACTTAGGTCAATAGCTGAATCTGTCTTAGAAGAATGGATAATCCACTGTGCCTCTAGCAAATGATAGGACAATTTGAGTTTATTTGCATCAGTAATCAAAAAATTGTCTCCAAATATAGTTAAATGATAGGATAACAGCTTAGAAATAAAAAACTATGCACATTAAGTAATAGAATTGATCCGATTTAAAGTTTCCTGCCATTATATTAAAGTATTATTAGGAGAACAGATATGATACATTCAGAGTCAATCACTATATCTTAAATATAATCAAAATCATTGTTCTTTAGCGTTTTTGTTTTTACCATGCTACTCTCAGCCAGCATCTTAGAAAAGAATCTACGAGAGAGCTTGTGTAATGAATATAATTTAATTATTTTAGTATACATTTCAACTTGATGGTTTGACACCGACTTTCCTGGTCTTATAGTGAAAAACATGCTGCAAATTTGGCTTTATGTTTATCTGATTATGACTGTTGCAAGTAAATGTGCATGACACTTCTAATCAATATGGAAAACCCAGAATTTTGCTTAGAGATTTTAATATTGTTTCTATAGAATGCTTAAGATGGCCGGTACTTGGAATAGCAATACTAGCTTCAGTTGTCGGGAGCCAAGCAATTATCAGCGGAACATTTTCTATCATTAATCAGAGCCAATCACTCGGGTGTTTTCCAAGAGTCAAGGTAGTTCACACCTCTGAAAAAATTCATGGTCAAATCTATATACCAGAGGTCAATTGGATGCTGATGATCCTCTGTATCGCTGTTGCCGTTGGATTCAGAGACATAAAGCACATGGGAAATGCTTCTGGTATTTTTAATTATTTAGATATTAATTTGATGTCTGTTGCCATTTTCCACTTAGCACTCTTTTATCTTTTTCACTCCAGGGATTCCTTACGTTCCTGTTTGCACAATGCAGGACTAGCAGTAATCACTGTTATGCTGGTGACCACATGCCTCACTTCCCTAGTCATGATCCTTTGCTGGCACAAGTCTCCATTCTTGGCCCTTGTGTTTCTTCTCTTCTTCGGCTCCATCGAGGTCCTCTACTTTTCTGCTTCCCTGATCAAGTTCCTTGAGGGTGCCTGGCTCCCTATCCTACTTGCACTCTTTCTCATGATTATCATGTTTGTCTGGCATTATGCCACAATCAAGAAATATGAGTTCGACTTACACAACAAGGTCTCCTTGGATTGGCTTCTTGCCCTTGGCGAGAAACTTGGTATCGTTCGTGTTCCTGGCATTGCCCTTGTTTACACTGATCTCATCACTGGCGTGCCTGCCAATTTCTCCCACTTTGTCACCAACCTCCCTGCATTCCATCGCATCCTGGTCTTTGTGTGTGTGAAATCTGTTCCTGTTCCGTTTGTGCCTCCTGCTGAAAGATATCTTGTGGGGCGTGTCGGACCACCGAATCATCGTTCTTACAGGTGTATTGTCCGGTATGGGTACCGTGACGTCCAGGAGGACATTAATGCTTTTGAGTCTGAGCTCATTGCAAGTTTATCTGACTTTGTATGGCTCGAAGCATCACTCGGTGGACATCAGTCTAGTGAGTCAGTGGATGGTTATGAATATGGACTTACTGTTGCTGGGAGCAATTTGCTCACACGCCGCCACCTCGATTATAATACTGAGCTTCCTTCTGAGGAAAATGCAATAGAGCTGGCACCCGAGACTACAGTAAAGAAGGTCAGATTCTTCCTAGAGGAGAACAATAACTCAGCATTGTCGGAGGCCGTGAGGGAAGAGCTTGAGGATCTACTGGCTGCGCGTGAATTCGGGTGTACCTTTATACTGGGGCATTCTCATGTTCAAGCAAAGCCAGGATCATCGATCATGAAAAAGCTGGCAATCGACGTTGCTTACAACTTCTTGAGAAGGAATTGTCGGGGCCCTGACGTGGCCCTCCGTATGCCTCCTGCATCCCTTCTGGAGGTCGGGATGGTTTATGTCCTGTAATCTGGTTCTGTAAACTCAAGTACGTAGGAATCATGTCATGCTTGTTTGCAAGAACCATGTCATGCAGCTGTAAGTCAAATTACTTGTGGCATTCAGCAGATAGTGTCAACGGTGCAAGTCTTATGTTGTAAGAAAATAATGTTTGATAGAGATCCTCGGACAACTTTTACCTAGCTCCTGCTTTACATAATAATGATTGGTAATGTCAACAGTGCATGTCAGAGAGTCAATTCCTTAGCCTTTGATACTGCAGAGGGAGGATAAAAGAAGTACAACCATGTCTGTTCTGACATGGCAAATTGTAGCCAATCCACAAGAACCCAAAAGGAGGAAGATGAAAAGAACTGCAACCCAAGTCATTCATGAACCATCAAGTCTTCACAGAGTACCAATCTATAGTTACATTTTGCAGGGGAAGTCACTCATTGTTATATTAGCAGGTTGGGAGAATTAGGATCCACCTAATGCAGCTGCGAGTCCTTGGAAGATTCCATCGGAGATTTCTCCTACGACTGCACCTGAGGCTTCAGAGTGTTCATTATGGAGCTGGAGCTCATGTTGAATTATGAGCAGGGCAGCTATGAAGGAGTGGTCAGTGTTTGGGCTGATGGCCACCCCAAAAGCATTCTTGGATACTGAGCTGTTCACAAACTTGTATTCTTTGCTCATCTGCATTGACATGTCACACAATTCTATCAACTTGCAATGGTTTCTGAGCCAAACCTACCTTAATTCCTCACATCAACAAAGTGGCCTTTCGGATTGATTAATATGAAACAAGGTTTCAGCATAAAAATGATTTTATATTGAACTAGACTACCTATCTTCCACAAGATATTTTGCATGTAATCCAATGTTGGAAGAAATGTAAGCTTTGATCTAAATCTAAAGGCAAGAAAATTATGTGATTAGATGGGATTTTGGCTTAAAAGTCTTATGGAATACACATGATAGTTGGAGTTATCCTTTTATTAATAGAGGGTTTCATATAATGATTTAGACACAACATTGAGATAAAAGATAAGTAGAGCCTTAATCATGTTTAGATATTCGGGATTTGAGGTTTGAGACAGATATGTATGCTCATCATCTTCTCATAAAAGAATTCCGACAAAATTCGAGGCCTATAACCTGTGCGACCTCCGTGGAAGAATCTCCCTTGTACACCGTGCATGATCTCTTGCGGTAGCTTCCCTTCATCTTGAAGTCACACACCTCCTCCTCCGTGTTGGCAGCTAAGAACACGTCCAACTCGGTCTTGAATTGGAGAGCAGAACTCCTCCTGACGCTAAACAGCAGGTCTTTAGGATCCGAGCTATCTCCCTTGAAGACCTGCCACCGGTCATGGACGCTACGCAGCTGCATGACAGAACAACCAGAGTCAAAGTCTTGAACTTTGCAGAAAGAAGGAAGCGAAGCAGAGATGAAGAGGTGGACCTTCTGCTGCATCGAAATCACAGGCTTGCCGGAGGCGTCGACGACCACCTGCCTGTTTCTGAGGTTCCACTTATGGGCTTCGACCTTGAAGACGACGTTTCCGTTGATGTCGGTCACCGCGAGGTGGTCACAGTTCAACCAGGCGGCGTCGATGAAGAACGTGAGGTCGATCGGGTACGACACGCAGAACCGCGGGTCGACGATGGCGTCGGGCCGAGAAATCGGACTACTCGAGTCCGACATCTTCTCTCTCTCTCTCTCTCTCTCTCTCTGACAGCCGAATTGGAGGATAAAGATCAAGCGGAAGACTGGATCGAGTTTAAGATGACGCAATAGATGACATGAGCCACAAGCTCAAGTGAGAAGGCAAAAGAAAAGTAGGCCATCATCTCTCAAAGACCGCTTCAGAGAGTGCATCAGTGCAAGCAGACAAGCCTAATAAATCTGAGGTTCTTCTTCAGTGTTGACGATGTCAATTAGCTTTCGTTTTCTTTAGGGGGAAAGGTGGAATTAGTCCACTGAAAAAGCATGATCAGCTATAATATATAGTTGAGATTCCTAATCAAAAGAAACACATAAATCTCCTAATAACAAAAAGGATAAACAGAACACCGAAAATATCAGGAAACATGAATCTTCAATGCTTGAAAGAAGTGGCTGTGAGCACTTCAAACAAGCTTTATGTATGATCTCTAGACAGTGCATAGGGCTGAGAAAGACCCAATATCCACCTCACTTTCACTTCCCTGTTATACATATATATGATCTCTAGACAGTGCATAGGGCTGAGAAGAGACCCAATATGAATTCTTACATATATAGCCAACCCACAATAACACAAAAGGAGGAACATAAGATTAAGTACTGCAACCAAAGTCTTCCATGAACTTCCAAGTCTTCACCAAGTACCCATCTGTGGTTTCCCGCTGCAGAGGAAGTCACTCGTTGTTATACTAGCAGGCTTGGAGAATTAGGATCCACCTACTGCAGCTGAGATTGCAAATGAGATTTCATCATAGATTTCATCAGAGGTTACAATGTCTACTTTAAAGAACTCATGTCGAATTATGGCCAGAGCAGTAATGAAGGAGTAGTCGGCGTTTGGGTTGACGGCCACCCCGAAAGCATCCTTGGATACTGAGCTGTTCACTAATTTGTATTCTTTGCTCATCTGCATTGACATGTCACACAATTCTATCAACTTGCAATGGTTTCTAAGCCAAACCTACCTTAATTCCTCACATTAACAGAGTGGCCTTTCGGATCGATTAATATCAAACAAGATTTCTGCATAAAAATGATTATATATTGAACTAGACCACCTATCTTCCACAAGCCTTTTTGCATCCAGAAGTGAATGCCAAGATCCCTGAGTTCCATTTCATGTAATCGAATGTTGGAAGAACCGTAAGCTTTGATCCAAATCTAAAGGCGAGAAAATTATGTGATTAGATGGGATTTTGGTTTAAAAGTCGTACCAAGTACATATCATAGTTTTGAATTATCCTTCTATTAACAAAGGGTTATGATTTAGACAACATTGAGAGAAGAGATAAGGGAGAGCCTTGATTATGTTTTGATATTCAAGATTTGAGAGATTATAAGTTATCATGTTTAATATGAGTTTTTTTTTTTTAAAATATTTTTATTCTTTTCCATTATACTATATGATTTATTGATGTCCATCATCTTTTTCAATAAGACATTAGTGTTAGGATCGAGTCGGCACTGAAACGGGGCTGAATTAGTGCGTACGTAAAATTACGTCGAAACTTCGTATGATGAAACCATATCAAAAAGTGTTTAACATTAAAAACATTCGTCAAAAGTATGCAGCTAAAGTAACGAGGAAGTAAAACAGTTGCAAACTAAGTAAATGACGACAAAGAAAGAAAGCGCACAAATTTATAGTGATTCAATCGTCTTGCCCTACATTCACTACCGATTCCTCTTCCGTCAAGGCTACCAGCATTCACTAATAATCTTTTTTCAATGAGCGAGGACCAACTACCCTTATAACTTTATTCTCCTTTTGACAAGCTCAATAGAGAGAAGAACTCTCACAAGATTACAATAGAGTTTTCCTTTATTTTTGTTCTCGGTGTATTTTAAGTAGAGAGAAAAGAGATATTTATAGACCCAAAATGGATTCAAACTTGAAGCCAAAACTAGTATCATCTCGAGTCTTCGGGTACTAGCGGTACCACCGCCTGCCAATCTGACACTAGGCGGTGCCATCACTTGACAAAGCCTCGTAGACTGGGCTCTGGTGGGTACCATCGCTTAGAAGCATTAACTACCAATAGTACTGTCGAGAGGCTTAGCCTCATGCGATGCCACCTCTTGGCATGGCTCTAAGTGTCCGAGTGAGCTATCCATCCGGCCCAACTCAACTCTAACTTAGGCTCAATTGGCCCCTAATTGAGTTAGTCTAATTCTAATCCAATTATAACTTAAACTATTTCGATCTAGACAATTATTACAAAGCATTAATCATATGTTGTTCGATATGTCATTAGTTTATCGATGCTTCGTATAATCTTTTGGCACATCATCCTCTTTTGTGGCCTTTTGCCCAATCGGCATGTTGACTTCCGTAACTTCGATCTCCTTGGCGCAATGTCTGCTCTTCTAGGCCCGATGCCCGAACTCATGGCACGAAGTCTTCTGCCGACACATCGACCGATTCTTCTGCTTGACGTCCAATCTTCTGACATGTTCGAAGATTAATTCTTCCTGCTTTAATTATCACTTAATGATCGAAGCTAGTCCTGCGTTACTCAAAGCACATATTAGATCATAAACTCTATCAATTAGTTTTATCATCAAAATATGAGATTCAACAATTAAGACCTTAATCAAGATCTCACTAGAGAGAGAATTAGATCTATTAGAGAGATAAATAGTTGTATAGAGAAAATCATAGGAGAGAGAAATAATAGAGATAAAAAGTCTAAGGAGAAAGAAAATTGTAGAAAGAAACGAAAGAGAAATAAATTATTAGAAAGAGAAATCAGATCTTAAGATAATATAGTTAAGAATTAATCACAATAGGAACGAGAAGTAGATCTGACAATCATAAAATAGGACGAAACTAGATAAAAAAGCAATCGATAAATTAGATTATAATAGGATAGATATGATCAATAAGAAAAATAATTCGCATACAAAAGAGAAGATTGAAAGTATGGATAATGACTTTTATTTGTTATTTTAAATCTTGTTATTATTTTTCTCGTATCAAAAAGTTTAAAAGAAATTTATCTTTGATTATTTAAAAATATAAAAAAATATATAGAATTTTTATTACTCTTTGTAAAAATATGATAAATGATATAGATTTTGTATTACTCTCCCAAGAATAATAGATGATAAAAGAGTACTAATCTCTCATTTAATATTATATGAAAATCTTATTTTATGAATCTATAGAATTAAGATAGAAGTCTCAGTAATTTTAAAAGAAATTTATAAAAGAGGTATAAATCCTCCTATATTGTTTGAAGTAAATAAAAAAAAATGCATGATATATGATATATAAGTAGAAGAAAATGAAAATATCTTAATAGAAAAAGTTAACGAAGATACCTCATCATATATGATAGATTTTTCACGTCGGTTTGTAGATTCATTTGAGAAAAGTCGATATCAAAAATATGTTTACCTTTAAAAAGTGTTCGTAAGCATAGTAAAAATAAATCAGTTTGCAGTAAGGGAATGAAAAGAAAAATATAAATACAAATAGAGTTTTATAGTGGTTCGATCGTCATAACCTACATCTATTCCCGAATCCTCTTTACTCGAGGCCACCAGCTTCCACTACCGATCTTCCTTCAATAGGTCAAGATCGACTACTCTTTTACACTTTTTCTCATTTTGATAGGCATAGGAGAGAACCATTATAACCTCTCTTTCTTAAACCTCACTTCTCCCTTTAGACAAACTTCTAAACACTGATAGAAGTGATCCTAAATCCTAAGAGAGTTTCCAATTTTTCTTAAGTATTTTTTTTCTCTTTTTAAACTCAATTTCATGCTCAAAATCTTCCTACTCCATGCAGGAATAGTTGGGGTATTTATAGACCCCAAATAGATTAAAAAATAGAGTAAAAAAGATTTCATCCTAGGTTTTCTACTTCCTAGCAATACCACCGCCTGCAGCATTAACACTGGGTGATACCATTGCCTGATATAGTCTTGGAGACCATGTCTTTGAGACAAAGTCTTTGGCAGTGCCACTGCTTAACCCAACTAAATGAATCTTTCTCTTGGCCCAAAACAATCCTAACATAGGCCCAATTGGTCCATAATTGAGTTGACCTAATTACATTCTAAATCAACTCAATTAGACCTAAACTAACTCGATCTAGACAAATTATTACAAAGCATGAATCATATATTGTCTGGCATGTCATTGGTTCTTTCGACGCTTCGTCTGATCCTTTGACGCATCGTCCTCTCCTTTGGCGTATTGCCCAACCGGCATGTTGTCTTCTCGTAACATCTGATCATCTTAGCCCAATGCCCAAATTCATGGCACGAAGCCTTCTGCCGACACATCGATCGATCCTATGGCCCGACGTCTAATTTCCTAACATGTATAACTCCAGCTCAACATCTGTTTCCTCTTACTTCAATCAATTTTTCTCTTCTTAATCGAAGCCAGTCTTGCGTCACTTAAAGTGCATATTAGATCACAAACACATCAATTTGATTTCATCATCAAAATCTGATATTCAACACCATATACATAATATTAATTTTATTGAAGTAGATGATTATGTTGGATTATACTATTTAATTTTCATAAAAAAATATAAATATATTTTACCTCTCTATAAATTTTTTTTTTTATAAAGTTGATCGTTAACCCGTCAAAATAAGTTGTTAATCAAAATAAGAAAATTTTATAAAGTCTGATAAATATTCTATGAAGAAAAAAGTTTGATATTTATGCAGTATTCATCAGATTGATTTTATATTTAGGGATTGGTTTAAGAAAACTAAGATTCC
This sequence comes from Musa acuminata AAA Group, assembly GCF_036884655.1. Classification (NCBI taxonomy): domain Eukaryota; kingdom Viridiplantae; phylum Streptophyta; class Magnoliopsida; order Zingiberales; family Musaceae; genus Musa; species Musa acuminata. The sequence continues at coordinate 32,422,715 of NC_088337.1, read as the reverse complement.
AAACAAATCAAAGTTTTACAATTGATTATAACAGATAAGATAGAATAAACCGAGCACAGAAAACTACTATGGAATATGGTTAGGAATTTAGAGATTCTAAAAAACATTACGTATAGCAACAACATAAGATTGCATCAATTTTCAAGACCTTCCATAATTTTTTTTACAAACTTTAATTTAGGAGAATATGTTCAAGATAGGAGTTACTATCGAATCAAAGTCTTGAGTTATCTTTCTATAATCAGAGAATAATATTTTATTATAAATTCAAATGGGAATATTATATATATATATATATATATATATATATATATATATATATATATATATATATATATATATATATATATCAAGGGTGTTACAATCACCCTCACTCAAAGGCTTAACGTCGTCGTCAAGACCCAACATAACCCAGATCAAACCCTAGCATAGTACATGTGAGGCGTAGTCTAGTGGTGGCTCCACGTCGTGACAAGTCCTCTGACTCTCTCTACGGATAGCCCTTTCCTACTCGAGCCCCCTCACCATGCCTAAATGCTAGGTCGGCTCTAATACCAAATGTCATGACCTGGGCCGATGGACTAACTGGCCTATCAACTTTGTTTGGTCTAAACTACTGACCAAAATGCTTAAGCTGAAGTTGATAGTAGTACACTCATCGGACCCACTTTCGATAGAAGTCAATCTTAATATTACCCACTTTCGATATGAGACTAATCAAAGGTGTTACAATATTTTACCTCTCTATAGGAAAAGAAAATTTTAGAAAGTTGATCGTTAACCTGTCAAAATAAGAAAATTTTATAAAATGATAAATATTCTATGACGAAAAAAGTTTGATATTTATGATTGATTTCATATTTAGGAATTGGTTCAAGAAAGCTAAGATTCCAAACAAATCAAAGTTCTACAATTAATTAGAACAGATAAGATAGAATAACATGGTTAAGAATACATGGAAAACTATTATGGAATACATGGTTAAGAACTTAGAGATTCTAAAAAACATTACGTATAGCAACAACATAAGATTGCATCAAGTTTCAAGGCTTTTCATAATTTATTTTGTAAACTTTAATTTAGGAGAATATATTCAAATATTAAATCAAGCTTTGCGATTAGATAGAATTTTAGTTTAAAAGTCTTAATCAAGACAGGAGTTACTATCGAGTCAAAGTATTGAATTTATCTTTTTATAATCACAGAATAATATTTTATTATAAATTCAAAAGGGAATATATATATATATATATGAGGATGAGGTTTGAGACAAGTAAGTTTTGAGAATTTAGTTGTTGAAGTGTCTCTATTATCATCTTACGATTTCTTCCTTGGTGTTGGCAGCTAAGAACACATCCAACACGGTCTTGACTTGGTCAGAAGAAGTCCTCCTGACGCTAAACAGCTGATCTTTAGGATCCGAGCTATCTCCCTCGAAGACCTGCCACCGGTCATGCACGATACGCAGCTGCATGACGGAACAGCCAAAGTTGGATGTGTGGCAGACACGAGAAGGTGGACCTTCTCCCGCATCGCGATCACAGGCTTGCCGGAGTCGTCGACGACTACATGCCAGCTTCTGAGGCTCCGCTTACGGACTTCAACATTGAAGATGACGTTGCCGTTGATGTCGGTCACGGCGAGGCGGTCACAGTTCAACCAGGAGGCGTTGATGAAGAACGTGAGGTCGATCGGGTACGAAGCGCAGAACCGCGGGTCGACGATGGCGTCGGGCCGAGAAATCCGAGGACTCGATTCGCTCATCTTCTCTCTCTCTCTCTCTCTCTCTCTCTCTCTCTTACAACTGAATCGGAGGAAAAAGATCAAGCGGAAGACTGGATCGAGTCAAGTATTTGTTTAAGATATGACGCATATAGATGACATGAGACACAAACTCAAGTGAGGAGGCAATAGAAAATAAGCCCGTCATCTCTCAAAGACCGCTTCAGAGAGTGGATCAGTGCAAGCAGACAAGCCTAATAAATCTGAGGTTCTTCTTCGGTGTTGACGATGTCAATTAGCTTTCGTTTGCTTTAGTCCACTGAAAAAGCATGATCAGCTATAATATATAGTTGAGATTCCTAATCAAAAGAAACACATAAATCTCCTAATAACAAAAAGGATAAACTGAACACTGAAAAGATCAGGAAACATGAATCTTCAATGCTTGAAAGAAGTGGCGGTGAGCTCTTCAAACAAGCTTTATGTATGATCTCTAAACAGTGCATAGGGCTGAGAAGAGACCCAATATCCACCTCACTTCACTTCCCTGTTATACATATATATGATCTCTAAACAGGTTCAGCTGCGGTGCAAACTACATATTATAATCTTACATACATATATAGCCATCCCACGATAACACAAAAGGAGGAACATAAGATTAAGTACTACAATCCAAGTCTTCACCAAGTATCCATCTGTGGTTTCATGCTGCAGAGGAAGTCACTCGTTGTTATACTAGCAGGCATGGAGAATTAGGATCCACCTAGTAAAGCTGAGATTGCAGATATGAGTGCAGTTGAGATTTCATTTGAGATTACATGAGAGATTACATGAGAGATTACATCAGAGATTCTAGTGTCTTCTTTAAAGAACTTATGTCGAATGATGGTCAGAGCAGTAATGAAGGAGTAGTCGGTGTTTGGGATGACGGCCACCCCGAAAGCATCCTTGGATACCAATCCATTCACCAATTTGTATTCTTTGCTCATCTGCATCGCCATATCACACAATTCTAACAATTCAACTCCACATAAAACTTGCAATCAATGCTTTGATCTAAATCTAAAGCTGCTGAGATCCGTGTGCTGTACAGTTTATTCTGGAGAAGGTAAGTACCTGCGCGATCACCATGGAATAGTCGCCCTTGTACACAGTGCATGATCTGTTGCGGAAGCTTCCCTTGATCTTGAAGTCACACACCTCCTCCTCCTTGTTGGCAGCTAAGAACACGTCCAACTCGGTCTTGAATTGGAAAGCAGAACTCCTCTTGACGCTAAACAGCAGATGCTTAGGATCTGAGCTATTTCCCTTGAAGACTAGCCACCGGTCATGGATGCTGCTCAGCTGCATGACAGAACAACCAGAGTCAACGTCTTGGACTTTGCAGAAAGAAGGAGGCAAAGCAGAGATGAGGAGGTGGACCTTCTGCTGCATCGAAATCACAGGCTTGCCGGAGGCGTCGACGACCACCTGCCTGTTTCTGAGGCTCCACTTATGGGCTTCGACCTTGAAGACGACGTTGCCGTTGATGTCGGTCACCGCGAGGTGGTCACAGTTCAACCAGGCGGCGTCGATGAAGAACGTGAGTTCGATCGGGTACGACGCGCAGAACCGCGGGTCGACGATGGCGCAGGACGGGGCAGCAACCTTAGAAATTAGTGAACCCATCTCTCTTTCTCTCTCTCTCTCCCTCTCACTCTCGTTTCAATCGTTGTGTTGTTGGCGCACAAATGAATCGACATATGTGGTTGCAAGTGGAATTATCTTTCGGTGGGCGAGTGGATCCATGGTCAAACCGCGTTTCTCGATCAAACCGCGTTTCTCGATCAATAGAAGATAATAACAATAATTGAAGAAGCTTTATTGTTTCTCGATCAAACCGCGTTTCTCGATCAATAGAAGATAAGAACAATAATTGAAGAAGCTTTATTGTAGAAATGAAATAGCTTTAGCTTGAATATATTAACATGTTCCCTCTCCTATTTATATAGATTAAGATTAGGAGAAAAGATTTCCCTCAACAGAATAAATAGAATAGAGATATTTCCTCATATAATTGAGGAAATCTTATCTTCTATCAAGTTGGAAAAATCTTATCTTCTATCACTTACCATAAAAAACAATTCATAGTTCCCCCTCGTCGCCCTCATCACAATTCAATGGCTTACTTCATTCACAATAATATTCAACATTCTGATGACAAGCACAAACAAATTCAACACTAACAGAAGGTTGGACTGACTTGAAAATAATAAGTATGCTGCATGTAACGTCAATTATAGAACGAAAATGCTGCAGATTCTGATAATAAATTTGTCACATTGCCTACCAGTCTATGTTTTGCTCAAATCAAGAGTGCGTGCACCTTTAAGGAGATCAAAATAGAGGTCTAGTGAGGAACAAAATAGAGTTTACCGACGACAATGCAGAAGAGCAACAAAAGCAATGAATCCGATGCTCATAAAGAGAAGAGTATTGGGAGAGACATCTTGGCCCCCGTAGCATCGTCGGTGTGGAACTGGAGCATCGTGCCGGCACCTCCCCCCTGCTGCACCACCACCGCCACCACGACCACCTGGCCTGATGTGGCCCTCCGTGTGCCTCCTGCATCCCTTCTCGAGGTCGGGATGGTTTATGTCCTGTGGTCTGGTTCTGTAAACTCAAGTACGTGGGAATCTTGTCATGCTTGTTTGCAAGAACCATGTCATGCAGCTGTATGGCAAATTGCTTGTGGCATTCAGCAGATAGTGTCGTCAACGGTGCAAGTCTTATGTTGTAAGAAAATAATGTTTGATAGATCCTTGGACGACTTTTACCTACCTCCTGCTTTACATAATAACGATTGGTAATGTCGACAGTGCATGTCAGAGAGTCCATTGCTTAGCCTTTAATACTGCAGAGGGAGGATAAAAGAACTACAACCATGTTTGTTCTGACATCGCAATTTGTGGCCAATCCACAACAACCCAAAAGGAGGAAGATGAAAAGAACTGCAACCCAAGTCTTTCATGAACCTTCAAGCCTTACGTAGTACATATCATAGTTTTGAATTATCCTTCTATTAACAAAGGGTTCATATAATGATTTAACAACAATGAGAGAAGTGATGAGGTAGAAGTGTTGATTATATTCAAGGTTTGAGAGATTATAAGTTAACATGTTTAATATGAGTTTTTAATTTTTAAAATATTTTTATTTTTGTTTCTATTATACCATATGATTTATTGATGCCCATCATCTCATGAAGAGATTTTTCAATAAGGCATTAGTGTTATGATCGAGTCGGCACTAAGACTTAGTGTGGGTGAATTAGTGCGTACATAAAATTACATCGATAATTCGAAACTTCGTACGATAAAACCATATTAAAAAGTATTTAACTTTAAAAACGTTCGTAAGAGGAAGTAAAGCAATTGCAAACTAAGTAAATGACAGCGAAGAAAGAAAGCACACCAATTTATAGTGGTTCGATCATCGTGACCTACATCCACTACCGATTTCTTTTCCGTCAAGGCCACCGGCATCCACTAATGGTCTTCCTTCAATGGGGGATGACAAGCTCTATTCTCCTTTTGACAACTCTATTCTCCTTTTTACAAGCTCAATAGAAAACCTTTATACCCCCATTCGCTCATCTCTTAAATAGAAATCAACACTTAGACTAGAGAAGGAGAACTCTCACAATATTACAATAGAGTTTTTCCTTGTTTTTGTTCTCAATTCTTGAGTTGAGTATTCTGAGCAAGGATGAGAGAGGCATTTATAGGTCCCAAATGGATTCAAACTTAGAGCCAAAACTAGTCTCATCCTAGGTCTTCATGATACCCACCACCCAATAGATACTAGGCGGAACCACCACATGACAGAGCTTTCGAGACTAGCCTCTAGTGGTACCATTGCTTGGCAACATTAACTACCGACAGTACCGCTGGGAGGTTGAGCCTCAAGCAGTTCCACTACCCAACGTGGGCGGTGCCACCGCTTAGCATGACTCTAAGTGGCCGAGTGAGCCATCCATCAAGCCCAATTTAATCCTAACTTAAGTCCAATGAGCCCCTAATTGAGTTGGCCTAATTCCAACCCAATTACAACTTAAAATTACTTCGATCTAGACAATTATTACAAAGCATTAATCACATGTTGTCCGACATGTCATTGGTTCATCGACGCTTTGTCCAATCCTTTGCCACATCGTCCTCTTTCGTGGCCTTTTGATCGATCGATATGTTGACCTCTGCAACTCCGATCTCTTTATCCCAATTTCCGCTCTTCTAGGTCCGATACCAAAACTCATGGCACGAAGCCTTCTATCGACACATTGAGCGATCCTCCGGCTTAACGTCTAATCTTTTGGCATGTTCCACTGTAGCTCAAAATTAATTCTTCATATTTTAATTGTCTCTTTATTATCTAAGCTAGTTTTGCGTTACTCAAAACATAAATTAGATTATAAACTCTACCGTTTTATTATCAAAATCCAAGATTCAACAATTAGAGCCTTAAATAAGATCTCATTAGAGAGAGAACTAAATTTGTTACGGGGAGAAAATAAATATATTAGAGAGATAAATAGTTGTATAGAGAAAATCATAAGAGAGAGAAATAATAGATATAGAAAGTCTAAGGAGATAGAAAATTCTAGAAAAAAACAAATAAATTATTAGAAAGAGAAATTAGATCTTAAGATAATATAGTTAAGAATTAATAACAATGTAGCCGAGAAGTAGATCTGACAATTATAAAATAGGAGGAGATAATAAAAAAAGCAATGGATAAATTAGATTATAATAGGATAAAGACGGTCAATAGAAAAATTAATTCGCATACAAAAGAAAAGATTGAAGGTATGGATAATGACTTTTATATGTTATTTTAGATCTCATTATTATTTTCTCGTATCAGAAAGTTTAAAAAAAATTATCTTCGATTATTTAAAACTATAATAAATTATATAAATTTTTTATTACTTTTTGTAAAAATATGATAAATGATATAGATTGTGTATTACTCTCCGAAAAATAATAGATGATAAAAGAGTACTAAAGCTGATCTCACGTTTAATACTAGATGAAAATCTTATTTTAAGAATCTATAGAATTAAGACAGAAGTCTCATTAATTTTAAAAGATATTTATAAAAGAGGTATATATCCTTCTATATTGTTTGAAGTAAAAAAAAAAACATGATATATAAGTAGAAGAAAATGAAAATATCTTAATAGAAAAATTTAATGAAGATAACTCATCGTATATAATAGATTTTTCAATTACATTCTTACTAAGATACAAGACGTTTAGATTGTACAAAATACAATCTACCATATGCATAATATTAATTTTCTTGAAGTAGATGATTATGTTGGATTAGATAATTTAATTTCCATCAAAAACATAAATATATTTTACCTCTCTATAGGAAAAGAAAATTTTAGAAAGTTGATCGTTAACCTATCAAAATAAGTTGTTGATCAAAATATAAAAAAATATATAAAATCTGATAAATATTCTATAACGAAAAAAGTCTGATATTTATGTTTGATTTTATATCTAGGGATTGGTTCAAGAAAGCTAAGATTCCAAACGAAACAAAGTTTTACAATTGATTAGAACAGGTAAGATAGAATAAATCGAGCACATCAAAAACTATTCTGGAATACATGGTTAAGAATTTAGAGATTCTAAGAAACATTACGCTTAGCAACAACATAAGATTGCATCAAGTTTCAAGGTTTTTCATAATTTTTTTTACAAACTTTAATTTAAGAGAATATATTCAAATATTAAATCAAGCTTTGCGATTAGATAGGATCTTAGTTTAAAAGTCTTAATCAAGATAGGAGTTACTATCGAGTCAAAATATTGAATTTATATTTTTATAATCAGAGAATAATATTTTATTATAAATACAAATGGGAATATATATATATATATATATATATATATATATATTCTCCCGCATCGCGATCACAGGCTTGCCGGAGTCGTCGACGACTACATGCCAGCTTCTGAGGCTCCGCTTACGGACTTCAACCTTGAAGACGACGTTTCCGTTGGTGTCGGTTACGGCGAGGCGGTCACAGTTCAACCAGGAGGCGTCGATGAAGAACGTGATGTCGATTGGGTACGAAGCGCAGAACCGCGGGTCGACGATGGCGTCGGGCCGAGAAGTCCGACTACTCGATCGCATCATCTTATCTCTCTCTCTCTGTCTCTTACAGCTGAATTGGAGGATAAAGATCGAGTGGAAGACTGGATCGTTTCAAGTATTTGTTTAAGATGACGCAAATAGATGACATGAGACACAAACTCAAGTGAGGAGGCAATAGAAAATTAGTCCGTCATCTCTCAAAGATCTCTTCGGAGAGTGCATCAGTGCAAGCAGACAAGCCTAATAAATCTGAGGTTCTTCTTCAGTGTTGACGATGTCAATTAGCTTTCATTTTCTTTAGTCCACTGAAAAAGCATGATCAGCTATAATATATAGTTGAGATTCCTAATCAAAAGAAACACATAAATCTCCTAATAACAAAAAGGATAAACTGAACACCGAAAAGATCAGGAAACATGAATCTTCAATGCTTGAAAGAAGTGGCAGTGAGCTCTTCAAACAAGCTTTATGTATGATCTCTAAACAGTGCATAGGGCTGAGAAGAGACCCAATATCCACCTCACTTCACTTCCCTGTTATACATATATATGATCTCTAAACAGGTTCAGCTGCGGTGCAATAAATATGAATTCTTACATATATAGCCAACCCACAATAACACAAAAGGAGGAACATAAGATTTAAGTACTACAACCAAAGTCTTCCATGAACATCCAAATCTTCACCAAGTACCCGTATGTGGTTTCACGCTGCAGAGGAAGTCACTCGTTGTTATACTAGCAGGCATGGAGAATTAGGATCCACCTAGTAAAGCTGAGATTGCAGATATGATTACAGATGAGATTCCATCTGAGGTTTCGTCTGAGTTTTCATCTGAGATTTCATCTGAGATTTCATTTGCGATTTCATTTGAGATTTCATTTGAGATTTCATTTGAGATTTCATTTGAAATTTCATCCGAGATTTCATTTGAGATTTCATCTGAGATTTCATTTGAGATTTCATCAGAGATTTCATCAGAGATTCCAGCGTCTTCTTTAAAGAACTCATGTCGAATTATGGTCAGAGCAGTAATGAAGGAGTAGTCGGTGTTTGGGTTGACGGCCACCTCGAAAGCATCCTTGGATACCAATCCATTCACCAGTATGTCTTCTTTGCTCATCTGCATCGCCATATCACACAATTCTAACAATGCAACTCCGCATAAAACTTGCAATCAATGTTTTTGATCTAAATCTAAAGCTGCTGAGATCTGTGCTGTACAGTTTATTCTGGAGAAGGTATGTACCTGCGCGATCACCATGGAAGAGTCGCCCTTGTACACAGTGAATGATCTCTTGCGGAAGCTTCCCTTGATCTTGAAGTCACACACCTCCTCCTTCGTGTTGGCAGCTAAGAACACGTCCAACTCGGTCTTGAATTGGAGAGCAGAACTCCTCTTGACGCTAAACAGCAGATGCTTAGGATCTGAGCTATTTCCCTTGAAGACTTGCCACCGGTCATGGATGCTTCTCAGCTGCATAAAAGAACGACCAGAGTCAACGTCTTGGACTTTGCAGAAAGAAGGAAGGGAAGCAGAGATGAGGAGGTGGACCTTCTGCTGCATCGAAATCACAGGCTTGCCGGAGGCGTCGACGACCACCTGCCTGTTTCTGAGGCTCCACTTATGGGCTTCGACCTTGAAGACGACGTTGCCGTTGATGTCGGTCACCGCGAGGTGGTCACAGTTCAACCAGGCGGCGTCGATGAAGAACGTGAGGCCGATCGGATCCGGAACGCAGAAGCATGGGCCGACGATGGCGCCGGACGGGGCAGCAAACTGAGAACTTGGTGAACTCATCTCTTTCTCTCTCTCTCTCTCGTTTCAGTGGTTGTGTTGTTGGCGTAGAAATGAATCGACATTGGAAGGCCAAATAAAACAACAAGGATTTAGACTTGAGTTTGATCATATGTGGTTGCAAGAAATGGAATTATCTTTCGGTGGGCGAGTGGATCCAAATCAGTGGCCAAACCGCGTTTCTCGTGCATTTACATTTGAATTGGAGGAGAATACTATCACTCGGATCATAAGGAAACATCCTTACCATAAAAAACAATCCATAGTTCCCCCTCGTCGCCCTCATCACAATTCAATGGCTTACTTCATTCACAATAATATTCAACATTCTGATGACAAGCACAAACAAATTCAACACTAACAGCAGGTAGGATTGAGTTCAAAATAACAAGTATGCTGCATGTAATGTCAATTATAGAACGAAAATGCTGCAGATTCTGATAATAAATTTGTCACATTGCCTACCAGTCTATGTTTTGCTCAAATCAAGAGTGCGTGCACCTTTAAGGATATCAAAATAGAGGTCTAGTGAGGAACAAAATAGAGTTTACCGACGACAATGCAGAAGAGCAACAACAGCAATGAATCCGATGCTCATAAAGAGAAGAGTATTGGGAGAGACATCTTGGCCCCCGTAGCATCGTCGGTGTGGAACTGGAGCATCGTGCTGGCACCTCCCCCCTGCTGCACCACCACCTGGCCTGATGTGGCCCTCCGTGTGCCTCCTGCATCCCTTCTCGAGGTCGGGATGGTTTATGTCCTGTGATCTGGTTCTGTAAACTCTTTTTTTTGGTAAGTTCTGGTTCTGTAAACTCTTAAGTACGTCATGCAGCTGTAAGGCAAATTGCTTGTTTGCAACAACCATGTCATGCAGCTGTATGGCAAATTGCTTGTGGCATTCAGCAGATATTGTCGTCGACGGTGCAAGTCTTATGTTGTAAGAAAATAATGTTTGATAGATCCTTGGACGACTTTTACTTACCTCCTGCTTTACATAATAATGATTGGGAATGTCAACAGTGCATGTCAGATACTGCAGAGGGAGGATAAAAGAACTGCAACCACATCGCAATTTGTAGCCAATCCACAAGAACCCAAAAGGAGGAAGATGAAAAGAACAGCAACCCAAGTCTTCCATGAACCTTCGAGATGACATCGCTTGCCGGTCTGGGCTATACCTTGATAGAGACGGGACTCCAGCGATACTATCACCTAACAGGGCAGTGCCACGAGGCTAAGCCTCATGCGGTTCCACCGCTCACCTTGGGCAGTGCCATCGCTTGGCATAGCTCTAAGTATCGTCAAGACTCTAGCGATACTATCACCTATCACTACCTACCAACATTAATCGTCAATAGTATCGTCAGGAGGCTAAGCCTCATATGGTTCCATCGCCCATCCTGGGTAGTGTCATCGCTTGACATAACTCTAAGTGGTTGAGTGATCTATCTATTCAGCCCAACTCGGTCCTAGCTTAGGTCCAATAGGCCCCTCGTTGAGTTGACCGAATTCTAACCAAATTAAAACTTAAAACTATTTCGAACTAAACAATTATTATAAAGGATTAATCATATGTTATCTCGCATGTCATTAGTTCATCGACGTTTCATCCAATCTTTTGGTGCATCGTTCTCTTTTGCGGCTTCTTGCCCAATCGACATGTTTACCTCCGCAAATCTAATATCCTTAGTGTAATGTCTGCTCTTTTATGCCCGATGCTCAAACTCATGGCATGAAACCTTCTGCCGATACATCGACTGATCCTTCGATTTGACTCCAATCTTCTGACATATTTCACTCCAGCTCAACATTAATTCTTCCTACTTTAATTGTCTCTTCATGATCGAAGCTAATCTTGCATTACTTATAACACAGATTAAATCATAAACTCTATCAATTGATTTTATTATGATTCAACAATTACAGCCTTAATCAAGATCTCACTGGAGAGAGAGAATTACATATGTTTGAAGCAGAAAATAAGTATAGTAGAGAGATAAATAGTTGTATAGAGAAAATCATAGGAGAGAGAAGTAACAGATAGAAAGTCTAAGGAGAGAGAAAACTCTAGAAAGAAACCAAAGAGAAATAAATTATTAGAAATAGAAATCAGAATCGGAGTGACACTAAGAGGGGGGGGGGGTGAATTAGTACGATGGATTAAAACTTATAAGTTTAAAACTAATTCATAAATACAAGGAGATTTCGTTTCGATAGTAACTTGAGTAGATGAAAACCGAAAGCTAGCAGTAGTGTAAATAACAATTCCAGGAAAGTAAGAACTCACACGTTCAAGGAACACACCAATTTAAAGTGGTTCGATCAAAATGACCTATATTCACTTGTGAAGCCTTCTTCGAAGAGGCTTCCAACTTTCACTAACAAATCACTTTGAATGTAAAGAACAAATACCACTCTTACAACCTTTTACAGTGGTTCACACTCTTACAAATTTTCAACGAGAAAAAAGGAGGTGAGCACTCAAGCAATTGAAAATAAGACTTGCTAAAGACTTTGCTAAGGCTTTTATCGCAATCTATTGCTTCTAAAAGGTTATATTCTCTACTAAGAATTGAGGGGTATTTATAGGCCCCAAGAGGATTCAAATTTGGGTTCCAAAATTTGAATTCTCTTGGGTTCCTGATGCTGGCGGTGCCACCACCGAACCTCTCGGGTGCTGGACGGTGCCACCGCCCAGTCCGACGGTGCCACCCCTAGAACTCTCGAGTTCTAGGCGGTGCCACCGCCTAAACTATTTTAGCTCATTAGTTGGGCTTCAAACTTGACCCAAACTAGTTCGAACTTGGGCTCAATTGGCCTATAATTGGGTTATAGGATTAACCCTTAATCCTAACCTTAATTACATATAAACTATAAAATTAAGATATAGCCCTAAGCAAGTTTTTAATCGATAACATCAAGTTTCCTTCCGGCGAGGTTTTCGGCTAACTTCTGGTGGACTTCCGATACACCCTCGGATTTCTTCCGGTAGACTCCCAATAGGCTCTCGGGTCTTGTGGTGAATTCAATGAGTCTTTGACAAGTAGCCAATCCTTCTCGGTGATCTCCGCGAACCTCTGACGATCTCTCCGGCGGACTTCCGAAAACTTCGGCAAGTCCCCGATTTCCTCTCGATTGGTGACAACAACATCTCCAACGAATCTTCGGACTCTCGAACACCCATCAAACTCGACTCCGGTAGACTTGCTTTATGTCTTCAAGCATCATAGTGAATCCTGCACAAGTAAAGCAAAACTTCGATCTAGACAATTACTCCTAAGCAATCAAGTTGTCCGGCATGTCATTGGTCCCTCGACACTTCGTCCGATTCTTCGACGCATCGTCTTCTCTTACGGCCTATTGCCCAATCGGCCAGTTGACTCCGTAACTCCGATATCCTTAGCGTAATACTCGCTCTTCTTGGCCCGATGCTCGAATCCATGACCCGAAGCCTTCTATCGATACGTCGATCGATCTACCGGTCCGACGTCTAATCTTCTTACATGTTCCTCCGGCACAATATGATTTTCCTGCTTTAATTGTTTCATCCTGATCGAAGCATCCCGCGTTACTCAAAACGCAGATTAAATCATAAACACATATCAAGTGGTTTTATCATCAAAATACAAGATTCAACAAAGATAATATAGTTAAGAATTAATCATAATATCCACGAGAAGTATATCTGATAATCATAAAATAGGAGGAGATAATTAAAAAAATAATCTATAAATTAGATTATAATAGGACAGATAGGATCAATAGAAAAAATAATTCACATACAATAGAGAAGATCGAAGGTATGTATAATGACTTTTATCTGTTATTTTAGATATTGTTATTATTTTTCTCGTATCAAAAAGTTTAAAAGAAATTTATCTTCGATTATTTTTTAAAAAATATTAAATTATATAAAATTTTATTACTCTTTGTAAAAATATGATAAATGATATAGAATTTGTGTTACTCTCTGAAGAATAATGGATGATAAAAGAGTACTAAATCTTATTATATGAATCTATAGAATTAAGACATAAGTCACATTAATTTTAAAAGATATTTATAAAAGAGGTATATATCCTTCTGTATTATTTGAAGTAAAAAAAAATACAAAATACATGACATATAAGTAGAAGAAAATGAAAATATCTTAATAGAAAAAGTTAATGAAGATACCTCGTATGAATAACATTCTTACCGAGATACAAGACGTTGTGATCCTACAAAATACAAGCTACCATATGCATAATATTAATTTTATTTGAGTAGATGATTATGTTGGATTAGAGCTAACTGGCATATTAACTTTGTTTGGTCTAAACTACTGATCAAAATGCTTAAGCTGAAGTTGATAGTAGTACACTCATCGGACCCTTATAAGTCAATCTTAATATTATCCACTTTCGATATGAGACTAATCAAAGGTGTTACAATATTTTACCTCTCTATAGGAAAAGAAAATTTTAGAAAGTTGATCGTTAACCTGTCAAAATAAGAAAATTTTATAAAATCTGATAAATATTCTATGACGAAAAAAGTTTGATATTTATGATTGATTTGGTATTTAGGAATTGGTTCAAGAAAGCTAAGATTCCAAACAAATCAAAGTTCTACAATTAATTAGAACAGATAAGATAGAATAACATGGTTAAGAATACATGGAAAACTATTATGGAATACATGGTTAAGAACTTAGAGATTCTAAAAAACATTACGCATAGCAACAACATAAGATTGCATCAAGTTTCAAGGCTTTTCATAATTTATTTTGTAAACTTTAATTTAGGAGAATATATTCAAATATTAAATCAAGCTTTGCGATTAGATAGAATTTTAGTTTAAAAGTCTTAATCAAGACAGGAGTTACTATCGAGTCAAAGTATTGAATTTATCTTTTTATAATCACAGAATAATATTTTATTATAAATTCAAATGGGAATATATATATATATATATATATATATATATATATATATATATATATATGTATGTATGTATGTATGTATGTATATGAGGATGAGGTTTGAGACAAGTAAGTTTTGAGAATTTAGTTGTTGAAGTGTCTCTATTATCATCTTACGATTTCTTCCTTGGTGTTGGCAGCTAAGAACACATCCAACACGGTCTTGACTTGGTCAGAAGAAGTCCTCCTGACGCTAAACAGCTGATCTTTAGGATCCGAGCTATCTCCCTCGAAGACCTGCCACCGGTCATGCACGCTACGCAGCTGCATGACGGAACAGCCAAAGTTGGATGTGTGGCAGACACGAGAAGGTGGACCTTCTCCCGCATCGCGATCACAGGCTTGCCGGAGTCGTCGACGACTACATGCCAGCTTCTGAGGCTCCGCTTACGGACTTCAACATTGAAGATGACGTTGCCGTTGATGTCGGTCACGGCGAGGCGGTCACAGTTCAACCAGGAGGCGTCGATGAAGAACGTGAGGTCGATCGGGTACGAAGCGCAGAACCGCGGGTCGACGATGGCGTCGGGCCGACAAGTCCGACTACTCGATTGCATCTCTCTCTCTCTCTCTCTCTCTCTCTCTTACAGCTGAATTGGTGGATAAAGATCGAGTGGAAGACTGGATCGTTTCAAGTATTTGTTTAAGATGACGCAAATAGATGACATGAGACACAAACTCAAGTGAGGAGGCAAAAGAAAAGTAGCCCATCATCTCTCAAAGACCTCTTCGGAGAGTGCATCAGTGCAAGCAGACAAGCCTAATAAATCTGAGGTTCTTCTTCAGTGTTGACGATGTCAAGTAGCTTTCATTTTCTTTTGTCCACTGAAAAAGCATGATCAGCTATAATATTTAGTTGAGATTCCTAATCAAAAGATACACATAAATCTCCTAATAACAAAAAGGATAAACAGAACACCGAAAAGATCAGGAAACATGAATCTTCAATGCTTGAAAGAAGTGGCAGTGAGCTCTTCAAACAAACTTTATGTATGATCTCTAAACAGTGCATAGGGCTGAGAAGAGACCCTATATATATATATATATATATATATATATATATATATATATATGTATAAACAGGTTCAGCTGCGGTGCAAACTACTATAATCTTACAAACTATGATCTTTCATACATATATAGCCATCCCACGATAACACAAAAGGAGGAACATAAGATTAAGTACTACAACCCAAGTCTTGCATGAACATCCAAGTCTTCACCAAGTATCCATCTGTGGTTTCATGCTGCAGAGGAAGTCACTCGCTGTTATACTAGCAGGTATGGAGAATTAGGATCCACCTAGTGCAGCTGAGATTGCAGAGATTCCATCTGAGATATCATCAGAGATTACATCAGTGATTACATCAGTGATTGCATCAGTGATTGCATCAGAGATTCCAGTTTCTTCTTTAAAGAACTGATGTCGAATGATGGTCAGAGCAGTAATGAAGGAGTAGTCGGTGTTTGGGTTGACGGCCACCCCGAAAGCATCCTTGGATACAAATCCATTCACCAATTTGTATTCTTTGCTCATCTGCATCGCCATATCACACAATTCTAACAATGCAACTCCACATAAAACTTGCAATCAATGCTTTGATCTAAATCTAAAGCTGCTGAGATCCGTGTGCTGTACAGTTTATTCTGGAGAAGGTAAGTACCTGCGCGATCACCATGGAAGAGTCGCCCTTGTACACAGTGCATGATCTGTTGCGGAAGCTTCCCTTGATCTTGAAGTCACACACCTCCTCCTCCGTGTTGGCAGCTAAGAACACGTCCAACTCGGTCTTGGATTGGAGAGCAGAACTCCTCTTGACGCTAAACAGCAGATGCCTAGGGTCTGAGCAATTATTTCCCTTGAAGACTTGCCACCGGTCATGGATGCTGCTCAGCTGCATGACAGAACAACCAGAGTCAACGTCTTGGACTTTGCAGAAAGAAGGAGGCGAAGCAGAGATGAGGAGGTGGACCTTCTGCAGCATCGAAACCACAGGCTTGCCGGAGGCGTCGACGACCACCAGCCTGTTTCTGAGGCTCCACTTATGGGCTTCGACCTTGAAGACGACGTTGCCGTTGATGTCGGTCACCGCGAGGTGGTCACAGTTCAACCAGGCGGCGTCGATGAAGAACGTGAGGTCGATCGGGTACGACGCGCAGAACCGCGGGTCGACGATGGCGCAGGACGGGGCAGCAACCTTAGAAATTAGTGAACCCATCTCTCTCTCTCTCTCTCTCTCTCTCTCTCTCTCTCTCTCTCTCTCTCTCTCTCTCGTTTCAGTGGTTGTGTTGTTGGCGTAGAAATGAATCTACATTGGAAGGCCAAAGAAAACAACAAGGATTTAGACTTGAGTTTGATCATATGTGGTTGCAAGAAATGGAATTATCTTTCGGTGGGCGAGTGGATCCAAATCAGTGGCCAAACCGCGTTTCTCGTGCATTTACATTTGAATTGGAGGAGAATACTATCACTCGGATCATAAGGAAACATCCTTACCATAAAAAACAATTCATAGTTCCCCCTCGTCACCCTCATCACAACTCAATGGCTTACTTCATTCACAATAATATTCAACATTCTGATGACAAGCACAAACAAATTCAACACTAACAGCAGGTTGGGCTGCATGTAATGTCAATTATAGAACGAAAATGCTGCAGATTCTGATAATAAAATTGTCACATTGCCTACCAGTCTATGTTTTGCTCAAATCAAGAGTGCGTGCACCTTTAAGGAGATCAAAATAGAGCTCTTGTGACGAACAAAATAGAGTTTCCCGACGACAATCCAGAAGAGCAACAACAGCAATGAATCCGATGCTCATAAAGAGAAGAGTATTGGGAGAGACATCTTGGCCCCCGTAGCATCGTCGGTGTGGAACTGGAGCATCGTGCTGGCACCTCCCCCCTGCTGCACCACCACCGCCACCACCACCACCTGGCCTGATGTGGCCCTCCGTGTGCCTCCTGCATCCCTTCTCGAGGTCGGGATGGTTTATGTCCTGTGATCTGGTTTTGTAAACTCTTAAGTACGTCATGCAGCTGTAAGGCAAATTGCATGTTTGCAACAACCATGTCATGCAACTGTATGGCAAATTGCTTGTGGCATTCAGCAGATAGTGTCGTCAACGGTGCAAGTCTTATGTTGTAAGAAAATAATGTTTGATAGATCCGTGGACGACTTTTGCTTACCTCCTGCTTTACATAATAATGATTGGTAATGTCAACAGTGCATGTCATAGAGTCATTGCTTAGCCTTTGATACTGCAGAGGGAGGATAAAAGAACTACAACCATGTCCGTTCTGACATCGCAATTTGTAGCCAATTCACAATATCCCAAAAGGAGGAGGAAGATGAAAAGAACTGCAACCCAAGTCATTCATGAACCTTCGAGATGACATCGCTTGCCGGTCTGATATTAGATGGTACCATCACGATAGAGTCTCGAAGATTGGGCTTTAACAATACCATCACCTAATAGGACGATACCACCACATTAATTGTCGACAATATCATCAGGAGACTAAGCCTCAAGCGGTTTCATCGTCCACCCTCGACAGTGTTACCGCTTGGCATGGCTCTAAGTGGCTGAGTGATCCATCTATTAGGTCCAACTCAGTCCTAACTTAGGCCCAATTTGTACTTAATTGAGTTGGTTCAATTCCAACCCAATTCCAATTTAAAACTATTTCGAACTAAATAATTATTCTAAATGATTAATCACATGTTGTCCGACATGTTATTGGTTTATTGGCGTTTCATTCAATCTTTTGGTGCATCGTTCTCTTTTGCGGCCTCTTGCCCAATCGGAATATTAACCTCCGCAAATCCGATCTCCTTGGTGCAATGTCCGCTCTTCTAGGCTCGATGCTCGAACTCATGGCACGAAGCTTTCTGCCAACACATCCACTGATCCTCCGATTTCACGTCCAATCTTCTGACATATTTCACTCCGGCTCAACATTAATTTTTTCTTCTTTAATTGTCTCTTCATGATCCAAGCTAATCCTATATTACTCAAAATACAGATTAAATCATAAATTTTATCAACTAGTTTTATTATCAAAATATGAGATTCGATAATTAAGCCAGAGAATTACATCTGTCTGAGAGAAAAAATAAGTATATTAGAGATATAAATAGTTATATAGGGAAAATCATAGGAGAGAGAAGTAACAGAAAGTCTAAAGAGAGAGAAAACTCTAGAAAGAAACAAAAGAGAAATAAATTATTAGAAAGAGAAATCAGATCTTAAGATAATATAGTTAAAAATTAATCACAATATCCACGAGAAGTATATCTGATAATCATAAAATAGGAGGATATAATTAAAAAAGCAATCGATAAATTAGATTATAATAGGACAGAGACGATCAATAGAAAAAATAATTCACATACAATAGAGAAGATCGAAGGTATGGATAATGACTTTTATATGTTATTTTGGATCTTGTTATTATTTTTTTGTATCAAAAAGTTTTAAAAAAATTTATCTTCGATTATTTAAAAAAAAATATTAAATTATATAAAAATTTTATTACTCTTTGTAATAATATGATAAATGATATAGAATTTGTGTTACTCTCCGAAGAATAATGGATGATAAAAGAGTACTAAAGTTGATCTCTCGTTTAATACTAGATGAAAATCTTATTTTATGAATCTATATAATTAAGACATAAGTCTCATTAATTTTAAAAGATATTTATAAAAGAGGTATATATCCTTCTGTATTATTTGAAGTAAAAAAAAATGCATGACATATAATTAGAAGAAAATGAAAATATCTTAATAGAAAAAATTAGTGAAGATACCTAATTTTCAATAATATTCTTACTAAGATACAAGACGTTAAGATTGTACAAAATACAATCTACCATATGCATAATATTAATTTTATTGGAGTAAATGATTATGTTGGATTAGATTATTTAATTTCCATCAAAAACATAAATATATTTTACCTCTCTATAGAAAAAAAAATTAGAAAGTTGATTGTTAACCTGTCAAAATAAGTTGTTGATCAAAATAAGAAAATTTTATAAAATCTGAGAAATATTCTACGAGGAAAAAAGCCTGATATTTATGATTGATTTCATATTTAGGGATTGGTTCAAGAAAGCTAAGATTCCAAATAAATTAAAGTTTTACAATTTATTAGAACAGATAAGATAGAATAAATCGAGCACATCGAAAACTATTATGGAATACAAGGTTAAGAATTTAGATATTCTAAAAAACATTACGCATAGCAACAACATAAGATTGCATCAAGTTTCAAGGCTTTTCATAAATTTTTTTACAAACTTTAATCTAAGAGAATATATTCAAATATTAAATCAAGCTTTGCAATTAGATAGGATCTAAGTTTAAAAGTCTTAATCAAGATAGGAGTTACTATCGAGTCAAAGTATTGAATTTATCTTTTTATAATCAGAGAATAATATTTTATTGAATAATATATATATAAGTTCTGAGAATTTAGTTGTTGAAGTGTCTCTATTATCATCTTACGATTTCTTCCTTGATGTTGGCAGCTAAGAACACATCCAACACGGTCTTGACTTGGAGAGAAGAACTCCTCTTGACGCTAAACAGCAGATATTTAGGATCAGAGCTATCTCCCTTGAAGACCTGCCACCGGTCATTGACGCTACGCAGCTGCATGACGGAACAGCCAAAGTTGGATGTGTGGCAGACGTGAGAAGGTGGACCTTCTCCCGCATCGAGATCACAGGCTTGCCGGAAGCGTCGACGACTACATGCCAGCTTCTGAGGCTCCGCTTACGGACTTCAACCTTGAAGACGACGTTGCCGTTGGTGTCGGTCACGGCGAGGCGGTCACAGTTCAACCAGGAGGTGTCGATGAAGAACGTGAGGTCGATCGGGTACGAAGCGCAGAACCGCGGGTCGACGATGGCGTCGGGCCGAGAAATCCGAGGACTCGATTCACTCATCTTCTCTCTCTATCTCTCTCTCTCTCTTACAGCTGAATTGGTGGATAAAGATCAAGTGGATCGTTTCAAGTATTTGTTTAAGGTATGACGCAAATAGATGACATGAGACACAAACTCAAGTGAGGAGGCAAAAGAAAAGTAGCCCATCATCTCTCAAAGACCTCTTCGGAGAGTGGATCAGTGCAAGCAGACAAGCCTAATAAATCTGAGGTTCTTCTTCAGTGTTGACGATGTCAAGTAGCTTTCATTTTCTTTTGTCCACTGAAAAAGCATGATCAGCTATAATATTTAGTTGAGATTCCTAACCAAAAGATACACATAAATCTCCTAATAACAAAAAGGATAAACAGAACACCGAAAAGATCAGGAAACATGAATCTTCAATGCTTGAAAGAAGTGGCAGTGAGCTCTTCAAACAAGCTTTATGTATGATCTCTAAACAGTGCATAGGGCTGAGAAGAGACCCAATATCCACCTCACTTTCACTTCCCTGTTATATATATCTATGATCTCTAAACAGGTTCAGCTGCGGTGCAAACTACTATAATCTTACGTACATATATAGCCATCCCACGATAACACAAAAGGAGGAACATAAGATTAAGTACTACAACCCAAGTCTTGCATGAACATCCAAGTCTTCACCAAGTATCCATCTGTGGTTTCATGCTGCAGAGGAAGTCACTCGCTGTTATACTAGCAGGCATGGAGAATTAGGATCCACCTAGTGCAGCTGAGATTACAGATGAGATTCCATCTGAGATTTCGTCTGAGATTTCATCTGAGATTTCATGAGAGATTACAGTGTCTTCTTTAAAGAACTCATGTCGAATTATGGTCAGAGCAGTAACGAAGGAGTAGTCGGTGTTTGGGTTGACGGCCACGCCGAAAGCATCCTTGGATACCAATCCATTCACCAATTTGTATTCTTTGCTCATCTGCATCGCCACATCACACAATTCTAACAATGCAACTCCACATAAAACTTGCAATCAATGTTTTGATCTAAATCTAAAGCTGCTGAGATCTGTGTGCTGTACAGTTTGTTTTGGAGAAGGTAAGTACCTGCGCGATCACCATGGAAGAGTCGCCCTTGTACACAGTGCATGATCTCTTGCGGAAGCTTCCCTTGATCTTGAAGTCACACACCTCCTCCTTCGTGTTGGCAGCTAAGAACACGTCCAACTCGGTCTTGAATTGGAGAGCAGAACTCCTCTTGACGCTAAACAGCATATGCTTAGGATCTGAGCTATTTCCCTTGAAGACTTGCCACCGGTCATGGATGCTGCTCAGCTGCATGACAGAACGACCAGAGTCAACGTCTTGAACTTTGCAGAAAGAAGGAAGCGAAGCAGAGATGAGGAGGTGGACCTTCTGCTGCATCGAAATCACAGTCTTGCCGGAGGCGTCGACGACCACCTGCCTGCTTCTGAGGCTCCACTTATGGGCTTCGACCTTGAAGACGACGTTGCCGTTGATGTCGGTCACCGTGAGGTGGTCACATTTGGCGGCATCGATGAAGAACGTGAGGTCGATCGGATACGGAACGCAGAACCGTGGGCCGACGATGGCACCGGACGGCGCAGCAAACTGAGAACTTGAACTCATCTCTCTCTCTCTCTCTCTCTCTCTCTCATTCATTTCGGTCGTTGCGTTGTTGGCGTATAAATGAAGTGACATTGGAAGGTCAACGAAAACAACTAGGATTTAGACTTGACTTTGATCATATGTTGGATATGATTGCAAGAAATGGAATTATCTTTCAGTGGGCGAGTGGATCCAAATCAGTGGCCAAACCGCGTTTCTCGTGCATTTACATTTGAATTGGAGGAGAAGACTATCACTCGAATCACACGGAAACATCATTACCATCATAACATTCATAGTTCCCCCTCGTCACCCTCATCACAATTCAATGGCTTACTTCATTCACAGTGTTCAACATTCTGATGATAAGCACAAACAAATTCAACACTCACAGCAGGTTGGATTGACTTCAAAATAACAAGTATGCTGTATGTAATGTCAATTATAGAACGAAAATGCTGCAGTTGGGGCAAACTCCAAGGATTCTGATAATAAAATTGCCACATTGCCTACCATCCAATACATTGTCTGTGTTTTGCTCAAATCAAGAGTGCACCTTTAGGGAGATCAAAAGTCAGGACGCAAACATGGAGCTCTAGTGACGAACAAAATAGAGTTTACCGACGACATGCAGAAGAGCAACCACAGCAATGAATCCAATGCTCATAAAGAGAACAGTATTGGGAGACATCTTGGCTCCCGTAGCATCGTCGGTGTAGAACTGGAGCATCGTGCTCGCACCTCCTCCTGCTGCACCAGCACCACCACCACCTGGCCTGCGTCTGCGCAAGCTGGCAGCTGCTGCTGCACTACCTCTTGGTGGTGCTCCGCCATTGGCAACCATCTCGACTGTCGCAAAAAAATAATAAAAAGTAAAGCATACAAAACACAATCTTAAATATGGAGAAAGATCGTGTGTTCACGATGGAGCCAAAACAGCAGAAGAATGCAGTGAACATGTTTATGATGCAAAAGATGCATTCATTAGATTGGATTGCTAATGGCCAGAACCAATCATGTATTAGTTTTTTATTACAGTTAAAGAAACAAGAAAAAGAGAATTTCACACTAATAAATATCAACCCAAAGGAGGTTAGAGGTAACAAGTACATCTCCATAGTGCAAAATGAACAAAAATTCCACTGATACAAATATTGTTGGCATGATACACTATTTGCTCCTGTTGTAGCTAATCTTGCCTAGCCACTTGAGTATTAAAATAACCATCAAGGACTTGTGAATGAATAAAGGAAAAAGAAAATTTTGAAGGAACTTGAGGTCAATAACCATTCAACAATAATTTCCATCGCAACCAATGTGGTCGTAAAACAATCACCTGGGGCTTCGGCTAGATTTCGACTAGATTTCGACTAGATTTCGGGCCAAAAACAAGCCTCTAGATGTCTAAACTATGCTCACATGGACCACTATTTGCTGAACCATTAATCTTAAATAACACCCATCATTACCATCATTACAAAATCTTTTGTTAGACGTGATCAACTTTGAAAGACTGATAATAAGATGTTATCTTAAAATGAAAAAAAGAATGGCCAAAAAATAAAAGGGCTTCAGTCGTCTGTCATAGTGATTTAAATAAGAGCTACAACACTCGCCTAAGTGCTCGGGCAAGGCGAGGCCCGAGCGTCTCGTGTGTGGACCATGCGGCGCGCTTCAATGAGGCATCGCCTGGGCGCTCGCTCGAACCTAGGCACTGGGCATTTTGAACGAGCACCCGGTTCAATTAAGCAAACCAAACCGGTTTAAGTTTAGTTTGGTTCGTAGTTTCTTACCTCAAAAGTCACGCTTCATGCCTGCACGACCCCGAGGAACCCTAGCTCTGCTTCTGCCTCTGCCACCAACGCTTTCTATCGCTACCTCTGCCGTAGACTCAACGGATCGAGCACCTATTTTTTAATTATTTCAATAATTATATTTTTAATTATAATTTAATTATTTTTATTTAAATAATTATATTATATATTTTTAATATTTTAATATTTTAGAGTGCCTCCCTTTGCTCGGGCGAGCACCTAAGGCCTCAAGCACTTTGGGACCTTAGCGCCTAGCACTTTTTAAATCATTTATCCATCAGAATTATTTTTAGTCTTTCTAATGTTATTCCCTGCTTGGCTAACAACTTTATTTTATTTAACATCAATGTATATGCATCATGTTCATAAATTCTACGGATACATTTAACAATCTAATACATCTAACTGAAAGTAGTTCCTGTCATACTTAAAATACCTACAGATAGGATGCCTGTAAAGCATGCAGCTTCATCAGTAACCAATCGACCAAACAAATAGCTCAACAAAAAAAAAAAGGATTAATAAGTGCCACAGATATTGGAGACTGTTCATAATTCATTAACCAAATTGTTTGCTAAAGCCACCAAATCAAATATATGATTTCTCCTAGAATTTTCTCGCCACTCAGTAAACCACACAAATTTCTAACCAAACATATTAGTTCTCAAAATTGTCTTTTAGCAAATGGTGGTGAAGATCAAGCACTGAAAGAAAGCATCAAAAGGTTATTTAGGATCTCAATGTAATTCCAGAAATATTACTTAACCAGGGCAAACAGATCTACCCTCTGAGAGCATATTGTGATACTCCATAGATAAACTTGACAACCCAAAACAATAGTATATGTTCTCACGAAATTCACACACTTCTATCGAAGAAAATCAACGGATTAGTGAATTCCTACCATCACATCAACCCAAATATCAGAGATCTGATCAATCAGTCCTTTAATTCAAGGATAAGAAATGATATAAGTGAATTAAGGAGACGTCGGAATTACCGATCCTAAAAATCCAGATTTCTAATGTAAAAAGCGTCCTCAGACCAAGGTGCCAAATTGATCAGGTGAAACAGAAAAGATCGAGACGGGATGCATGTGGCTGCGATCAAAATCGTACCTTTGTGCAGCTGATGGTCGAAAAAACGCTAGGGTTTCCAACGAGGATACCGCCCAAGAGACGATCCCGATCCTTCGTGGGTATTTGACTTGCGGCATGTCTAATAGAGCTGTAAATGGGCCGGGCTAAAAAGCCCATGTAATGAAATTATATTTATTTGGGGAAGAAAAATGAGATATATTTATTTTAATGATATATTATTTCGGATAATTGGTAAGAAAAGAAGATAAATATTATTTTCATAATATTTTTTGTTCGGACCAAGTCGGCACTAAGAGGGGGGGGGATGAATTAGTGCTTACGATAAAATCACGTTGGTTTGGAAATTTTCGTTCGATGAAAACTGATCAGAAAGATGCTTGATTTGAAAGCACATTCATGAGATAGTGAAAATAATAAACAAGTAAATCAGTTTACAATATAAATAAAAAACATAAGAGAAATACAAATCATATTTATAGTGGTTCGATCGTGACCTGCATCGACTCTCGATTCCTCTTCACTCGAGGCCATCGGCTTCCACTACCGATATTCTTTTAAAAGACGAAGATTAACTATCATTTTATACTCTTTCTCTTTTTCACAAGTTCAAGAGATAACATTTACACTTAGTCCTCACTTTTTTCTTTAGAAGAACTTCTAACTACTACGAAGATATGACTTTATACTAAGAGATTTACAATTTTTTCATAAGGATTTTTCCCCCTTTTTTCAACTCAATTTCTTGCTTCTCCACGTAGGAATAACCAGGTTATTTATATATCACAAATGACTTCAAAATTGGAGCTAAAAAAGGTCTTATATCGGGTTTCCTGGGTCCTGACGGTACCATCGCTTAACACATCTAGGAGATTGTGTTTGGGTAGTATCACCGCCTGATATAATCTGGGAGATTGTGTCTCAAAAACTGAGCTTCTAATAGTGCCACCGCTTGAACCGATGGTGCCATCGCTTGACCCAACTTTTGGGTCATTGAATGAAATTTTCTCTTAACCCAAAATAATATGCTAAGTTGGCCTTTAATTGAGTTAGCATGATTCCAACCTAATTACAACTCAAAACTATTTTGATTTAGATAATTATTACAAAGCATTAATCACATGTTGTCCTGCATGTCATTGGTTTTTTGGCGCTTCATCCAATCTTTTGTCGCATCATCCTCTTTTGTGGTCTTTTACCCAATCAACATGTTGACTTTCACAACTTCGATCTTTTTTGACAGTATGTCCGCTCTTCTAAGCTTGATCCCCGAACTCATGGTACGAAGCCATATGATGATAAGTCAACCGATCCTCCAGCTCGACATCCAATCTTCTGACATATTCCACTTTGCCTCAACATTGATTCTTCATGTTTTAATTATCTATTCATGATCGAAGATAGTCCTGAATTATTCAAAACGTAGATTAGATCATAAACTCTATCAATTGATTTCATCATCAAAATTCGAGATTCAATAGTTTTATCTCAAATAAATATCATAATAAATAAGGCAGGCATGTAAATTGACAATAAAAATATTGATATTAAGGTTTTGGGGTAAAATCCCATAAAAAGTAAGGTTGGTGCATTAGAGATAAAAGGTCTTAATATCGGATTCGGGTCGGATCAAGAATTCTACCCGTTTCAAAGTTTAGTTCATTTAGCCTACTCGATCCGGCCCACAAAAGCGGCCTCTCGACCAAATCGTCGGTTCGTTCCCCCTTGCGGAAGGAAAGGAATTGATGCGATTGGAAGACGCGGCGAGACTC
Source organism: Musa acuminata AAA Group (assembly GCF_036884655.1). NCBI lineage: Eukaryota > Viridiplantae > Streptophyta > Magnoliopsida > Zingiberales > Musaceae > Musa > Musa acuminata. The sequence continues at coordinate 32,395,854 of NC_088337.1, read as the reverse complement.
TCCGATCCGTCCGAAGACCCTTCGATTTCGATCGGTAGAGGATGAGCTCCCGGCCGCCAAATCTCACCTTTAAGCTCGTTCTCCTCGGGGACGGTAACTCCAATCCCCCTTCCTGTTTAATCTTTGTCTACCTCTTTTCTTTTTCGTCTGAATCTTGGTTGAATATGTTTGAGCGTTGAGTCGGCGTAGGGTTTCCTTGCGCCGTTCAGGTGGCTGCGGAATACTTGTTCGTTGGATTGGTTTCTGGGGTTTCAGTCTGGGATTGGATTTGATGTAGATGTGGTCCATCAAATTTGTGGGCCATTATTCCGTGAATTTTCCTGTATGAACTTGGCAACTAAGTTTTTGTAAAGGATCAATATTAGCTTCCTTGATGTCTTATGCACGAGTTCGACATAGTGAAGGTGCAGTCTGTAGCCAAATTGGGATCTTGGAGATTGGATTTCCCACCATTGATCTGACCATATCTATGTCATACTTGGTGTTGCAGGTTGTTATTAGGAAATATTCACATATGAGTGATATATGTATGTACTGAATTTTAAAAGATGGAAGGAAGCTTATGAGATTTCTGAGACAATGTTTATGTTTCATGCCCCTAGCATCATCAGTCATCGTGTACATGCATGCTATCAAGACAACTTATTAGTCTAAGCAAGGAGACCCAAATGTATGATCTCATGTTTGCATTTAGGTGGGTTCATGTCATGGTGTTTCGGAGGTGCAAAGTGCAGGTTTTGTTCAGGGTGGTTAGACTTCAAAGTTGTTTGCAATTGATTTGGAGTATTTTAGTCTTAAATAGGTCCATAAGGATGAATCTGATTGGACTAGACGTGACTGCAAACAGCTGCAGATATCCTGATAGTTTGTTTAGGAAGAAAAACAATATGCTCTCACAACCTTTAGATATAAAGATTCAAGAGGAAGGACGAAAAAAAGAGAGTAGTGAGTAGAAATCAAGACAAATATTCCAGCACTACTTATTGTTCTTTACTAATATGAGGTCATAGTTAAATAAAGAAAGGAAGAACACCGCGGCACTAGTAATTGCTTTTGTTAGTAAGGGGTCAGCATACACATGCAGTTGGCCTACATGCTGTAGGGCAGTACATTTCTTTGAGAATTTAATCTTCTGTTTTATGAATCTCATAATGTACATTTTTTTTTACAGGTCGAGTTGGGAAAACCTCCCTTGTATTGAGATATGTAAATAATGTTTTCTCCGAGAAACAAGAAGCTACAGTGCAAGCTTTCTATCTAAAAAAACACCTTGTCATTGAAGGTGTGCCTGTTACCTTGTCTATATGGGTGCGTTTTCTTGTCTTTTTATTTTTAATTATTTGGTTTATGTAAAGCACTAGGCTAGTAGTGGACATATCTTTGGTCCTATGGCTCATCACTCACGCTTTCTGTGAAGTTCTACCACTAATTATTTTTTCAAACATGACCCTGGTTCTTTTCAATTAAATCTTTGTGAAAAAACTAGATAAAAAAATAAGGTGATTTTGACTTAGCCACCTGTTAGTTTGTATTTGGATGACTTCGCATATAACCTTCTTAAATAGCTTCATTGAAAATCTTAAGTTCAAATGCTGCTTTTTGAGATAAGGTGGAGCAGCCATAATTTTGATTATTACTTAGGAGAAGCTTTATGTTTAAGAATGAGGAACAATAGATTTGATCAACAACCAAAAAAGGAAAAGGTTTTCCTAAAGCAAGCAGAACATTTTTCTCAATAAATGTTCTTAGCTGCAAGCAGTGGGATTAGCATGCTGCAAAACTAATGCAAGAAAGGACTCTCTAGATGCAAATTCAATATTGTTTTTGTGAAAGGACATTGTTGCAATAAAAACAGTGTCAACTTCAGATAGTTTCAACATCGAATGTTCCTGTATCAGATATAATGTTTTTCTAAAGAAAATTTTGAGGTTCAGAACTTTTCTACTTCTGTAGTCTTGTTTTGTTATGCAAAGATCTTTTCTAGGTTTTATGAAACTACACTGTCTTCCCTATTTGGCATATAGCATAAAGTATATAGCAAGAAGTTGCTCAAATTTTCCAGTGCACTTCTAGCCAAAAGATGCAGATCAGTATCGAATTATAAATTTAGGTGCCAGTCATGAATGGGCCTTGCAAGACACAACAGAGTCATATTCATATTAACAAGGCAAAAAGCACCCAATTTATGGGTTTTTTTATTGCAGTCAAAGCTTAGAATGATCATATTTATTATGCAGGATACAGCTGGACAGGAACGTTTCCATGCTTTGGGCCCCATCTATTATCGCGATGCTGATGGTATGTATCTTGCAAACTCTATCTTCAGCATCATTGATGAATTTACCTTAGAGAATTATGAACATTTTATTTTATTTTTTTGGTGATTGTGGATAATAAATACCTCACTAAATGTCTCTTGATAACTGCAGCAGCACTTTTAGTATATGACATCACAGACAATGATTCTTTTCTTCGAGTCCGAAAGTGGGTTAAGGAACTTCAGCAGATGGCATCAAAGGATATAGTCATGGCCATAGCAGCAAATAAAAGTGATTTAGTTAGATCAAAGAAGTATGATATACAAGAAGCTGAAAGGTTTGCTTCATTCAATCCTTTTCCTTAAATCTTGAAAATATAATCAGAGTTGCCAAGATAGCATACTGTTTGCAACCATACATGTTATGAACTCTTTGTAAGTTTTAATAGAGTTATGAATGGTATTTTTCAAAGTCTTGTTTTCACATTATGATTCATGACATGGTGAAAGAGTGATCTTGTTACAAGTTATTCCATCATGGTATGTTAATAAAGTCATAAATCATAACTTTTTTCCACCTCTGGATTCACATTGTGTTACTACTTTTATCTATAATTCGCAAGATCAATAGTGATTGGTTATGGATTATTCCGGGAAATTTCAGTTGCCATAGAAATGTTTTACTCTCTCCTTTTTTTGAACTCATAGCTTGTCAGTTTGATATATTATCTTTATAGTGCAGCTATGCAGCAACGATTGGATCAAAGATTTTTGTGACATCTGCCAAGTCTGGAACAGGAGTAGATGAAGTCTTTATTGATATCACAACACGTGAGTTACCCATTCACATAATTAAGAATTACTTCAGTGTTTTGTCTGGTATAGACAAATTTACTTTTTCCGTTACTTGTGATGCATCATAACAATAGAAATTACCTATCATCTTACATGAGACAGGCACTCATCTCGTCCTCAAGTTCATTTTAGTATAATTCCAGATTACATTCTAGAAGTTTCAATATACTATAGACAATCTGCAATAGTGTATATTTGAAGAGACCAATCAACTTAAGACATTGAGGTTATAATTGAGATCAACGTTCAACTAAAAAGTTGCAGAAACATTCTTTCATGTGTAGCCCATCCAATGACAGAGGTCTTGTGTTCTGGAAAGTCCTTATTTATTGGGCTAGATTGTACTGTGTATTTTATGCAAAAGCATGTCAATGTTCTGATAGGTTTCATGAAAATTGTGACAGTAACTTTAATTATTGTTGATCATTTAAATTTGGAAGCAGGCAGATGCTTTTCCAGTGATGCTAAATCTTAAGACTTTTTAACTTTTTAAAGCTACCATTCAGCCTTTGCATTTCTGTATACCTCTATCAGTATCATTTGTGATTGATAGTATTATAACGTGCTGTTATTTTGCTCAAATGAAGGATTATTGCAGAAGAAAAAGAATAGCACCAATGGCTTGCTGCCTGCTCCACCGAAAAGAGGGATTCTTGTTGTAGATGATGAACCTGAGAAAGAACCCCCACCAAAGTGTTGTTCATAGTATCAAGATTTAAATTTTTTATGAGGTAATTGCAGGTATCTCACTGGTCACAGTATGCAACTAATATGTTTGAATAAAGTGTTTAAAAAGACTTGCAGAAGCTTTACTAGAGGTGTGCTGTACTCCACTCCATCATGAGTTGATCAAACAGTAGGAAATCTAGGTCCATTTATGTCCCCAACAACCTGATTCCTTTTGCCTTCTTTATTTTTGATATAGCATCTCTTGTTGTTTGTCTATTCTGTGCAAAATTGAATGTTCTACCTAATGCCAGCTCCAAGTTTTATGCTTCCATCGTGACTGTCAAACCATTTCTGTAAATTCAGGAACAAGAATAGCTCTTTCATTTAATTCTTGCTGAATATGACGGTGCATACCTAAATGCTGGATCCATTTGTTGTATGTCTAAAGGATCTCTCAGCTGTCAAAGATGCACAGTAGATTGTACACGATTGTGCGTCTCTTAATGCTTTTCTTCTGTTGCAGATTACAGATACGTTTTGTTGTATACAACCCACTGTGGCCGGCCCCACACCCTGTGGAGACCAGTGAAGGCATCACTTGGTTTATGTGAGTGCGTCGTGTTCACAGATTAAGATGTTTGGTAGAATCTTTGTTTTACCGAAAATTTGACTTGTGTACATATTCTTGCTTTGCGCTTGCACAAATAATGAGTAACTTATCGACCTATGAATTTGTTACTCATGATCTTGATATTTTGTGTCAACTGGATCCATAATGTTTTCATAGATCCTGTTGTGTTGTAAAATCACTGTGTTAATCAGAACAATGTTGGCATTCTAAGCCTGTTCTTTGCTTTATAACCAGTAGTGCATAGTCAGACTCTTTTTTTTTTCTATTCTTCTTGATGATGAAAAGTTTGACTTGATCATGATAAGAGTCTGCTTTCATGTTCATATTCTAGAAGAGTGGGTTAGATTCGAGTCTCCAATTCAAAAGTCAAGGTCAACCTCTCATTCCAGAGCAAGTATTCCTAACCTTAAAGAAAAGCTTGGCAAATCTTTTATATGTTAGGGTATGTAGCACTAGTTTGAGCATGGTAAGAAATGATATTGGACTCCACACCAGTCTTCTTTTTGTGTTGGTCATCCTATAATGATTCAAGACATGGTTTCATTATTGTATCCGATCAAAGAATTAAACCATGCTACCAAACAACAGTTGTTTCTATCATATCATACTGACTTGTGCAAAAGAGGGATGGAACTCCAAACCCTCCATCAGATGAAGAAAAAAGAGACCCACCTATCATTGACATTACTCTTGTAATTTAATGTTTAGATTTCCTTTACAAGACGCAATGCCCATTGCCATAGCTACCTCATTAATTCGGCACACAAAGCAAACAAAAAAGTTCTCTTTGTATTTTGACAAACACAGGCTCTCCATGCCTATCCTCACATCCTTGCATAGAATTAATAATATATACAAGTAAATACAAAATCTATTTCTTTTGCTTACATCCATCTTAATAATTTTATTATATATCAATAATAAAACATAAGAAAGAACTCGTAATCTAAACTCAAGACCGAAATTTCTTTCATATAAATATAGAGAAATCTTCCACACACACACATAAATCAGGACATGGATCCAACCTCCAACATCTCCTAAAAGATTTATAATCTCTGTTGACTTATTACAGATCCTCATTAATGGGCAAGAGATAGTTGGTTTTAGGCATGCTGATTGACGGATGGCAAAAACTATGTGGAATTGCTCCACCACGAAGCCATCGAAGAAAAGTCTTCGAGCTTGAAACCGATGGCATACGACCATTTCAGCATTGTGACTTCGAGCACCGCTTCCATGGAATCTGCTCACGACGCTTCATTTCCTTGGGGAGCAGTCGTACGTCACATTGCAGCCGTCCAATAAATGCGAATACTTCCACACCCAGCTGACAAGCTAGCTCGGGAAAGCGTAGCCGTGCACCAACAGCAGCAGCAGCAGCAGCAGCAGCAGGGCATTCGTCGCCCGTGACGAACCCTTCAAAGACGGCGGATGGTGTTCGTCTTCACCGTAGAAAAAAGGAAACCAGCAGGCATTTCGACGAACACTTACGTTACCGATCGCGATGGCGCAAAACAGTAATGAATTGTTACTGTCGAGGTAATTGCTGATCTCATAATGTAGGGAGTGAGCGGGAGCCACCTGTCCGAGCTCAGACAGCATTCATTTCGAGGTGCCCCCGCACTCCCTGTTGCAGAGTGAATGAGCTCCCTGTGTCTCTTCGAACGATGAACTGTCACCACGCTAATCCACACGGGAGAGTATGGCATCCTGTCTTGATGGATGAATTCATTCGTATTGTGATGAATGAATATTGATACGGAGAATATTGAATGAATGAATGATAATTCATAGGGTGATGTGGGTTGAAGAATCTACGCGCCTTTCTTTCCCTACGATGAGTGTTAGAAAAGCGATATTTTCTCACTTGCCAACTATGATTTCAGGAAAGATCGTATGAGCTGATCGTAGAAAACATTAATCCATGGTGATGAACCTTTTCTTCTTCTTTTCTGATTATTTGACTGTAGAAAGTATTAATTCTTGGTGATGATTTTTTTTTCTTCGATCGTTTGGCACAAGCGATCATCATCCGCTTATCCCGCACAAACGTCAACCCTAACGAACAACGACCTAGTCCTTCGCTGACGACACATCATAACAAAGTATATCAGCCAATCGTCAACATGAATGAGCTCCTAAAGGACATGTGGATCCACCCTAATCGGTCACTCGGGTATAAAAGCGAGCCTCAAAAACCTAAAACGAGGAGGAAGAGAAGGAAGAACTTTCATTATTCCCCACTCTAATACTAATTTTACCATCAAAAAGGTCAAGTTGAGAACTCACCCGATGTTGATTGCTTGTGCAGGAATCCCGACGAAACCAAGATATATCTCGACTCATTGAACCCCGAAGAAGCCCAAACCACCTTGGTCCAACATGAAATTCACCTCGTGCGAACAAGTAACATCTTGAGATTATAATAGTCAAACCTTTCTCTACTCCAATCATCTTTGTGACTATCAAGTAGACCTCCGAGAGAGGCTTACGCCTTTGGGATAGTATCGAGCTATGCACTAAATCTCCAATTGACCACATCAAGACAATAACAAATATACTATAATCATATTTGAATATGGGATTGCACAAACAAACTACAATACAAATTCGTAAGCTCGAAATGATCGCAGGATTTGGTCGTCGCATATTTTATAGCCTTATGCGTATCTCAAATCTCGATCAACTATGATGAAAATTATATATATATATATATTGAAATCAGGGAGATGTCAAAGCTGGCGGTCATGGTCTTCTTCGATCGCCTTTCGGCAATTTATTAGAGACGGCAGCTGCCCCGGCCGTGTTTGGCCCGTCACAGACTTCTTCTAAAGACAACTCCATTGTTCGGTCAGTCTTTGTCTGACTTCTCTCGAGTCTCCCTTCTCGTTCCAGTAAAAGAGCACCACCTGCCATCCCCAGACCCATCAGCTTTGCTTTGACCATGCGAGGGAGGGATGACAGTGGCCGCTCCGCACTTTCCTTATATTATGGCGTCCACCGGAAAAGGAACGAAGAGTAAACACGGCAAGGTCTCTGCAACCAGAACGGCCATGGCGAAGCATGCGTCCCCCTCTCTGCCATCTTGTTCTTGAGACAAGGAAGGGATGATCGAAGAACAGAGCAGAGAGGAAAGTTAGGAAGAGGGGGAAAGCTGAAGTGCATACATCTCTCTTCTTCCTGTCCCAACAAAAGGATCAGGTACTGTTATTCTCCTCTTCCATGATTTGTTGTTGCTTTTGGTAGGTATTTTCTTTGCATACATCATAGCATGGTGCGATTTAGATTGTCTCCCTCTGGAGACCGCAGATCCATACGATACCACAAAAATAAGAGTCCTTTTGTTTGTGCCGTGTGTGTGCGCGTGTGTTTGTGGGAAGGAAGAACGGTAAGATAAAAAATAATTAGGACAAATGCCATTTACAGAGGAAATGGAGAGATCTTCTAATGCAAGAGAAGACATAGAGCGAGATTTCCTGTTGTCGAACACAGCAAGACAAGCAAAAAGGAAAACAACTCCAAGATAGAATGTTGGTATACAAGATTGACTTGCAGTCCCTGAAACTACTTCTACCTTGTTTGGACCAGAATTTTCCTGGCTGGGGAAATAGTCAAAATCTATCTGAGCATGACAAAGTTGACTTCGATGTTGTTTCAGAAGAACAAAGTTGAGATTTTGTTTCTTTGTGCTGGAAATTATGGTTCTTTACGTTCGATTTCTACATGGTAGTCTTACGGATTTCTCTCTCCGTTGTGGAGCTGCAGAACGCAAGCAGAGGAAGATGGATTCCGCCGAGCGTGGCGAACACGAGAACGATATCCAAGTAGATCTCGATGCCGATTCAACCGGCACCAGAATGCGGCTCGTGGATTACATTCCCATTTACGTTCCCACGGTGGAACAGGGGCTGCTGAATCAAAGCCACCGCCACGAGAGAAGATTTCTGGACTTCCTCAAAGCTCACCCATCGAAAGATTGGTTCCTCCGGTTCGGGTTCGTCGGAAGACTCTCACCCTTTTCCTTCTTGCGACGCAGTGGGAATCCATCCGATGGCCGCCGTCTGCGTCGTTTCCGTGTGCCGTTTGTGAGGAAGATCAACTGGGGAGCTCTGATCCGATACTTCAAGAACTGGATAAAGAAACCTGTGAACGTAGCTCTTCTTATCTGGTTGATCTTTGTGGCGGCAGGGCTTCTGATGCTGTTCCTCTTGATGACGGGGATCCTCAACGGAGCCATTCCCAGCAGCTCCAACAGAAAGAAATGGACGGAGATCGTCAACCAGATTCTCAACGCCCTCTTCACCATCATGTGCATATACCAACACCCCAAGCTGTTCCACCACCTGGTGCTTCTCCTCCGGTGGAAATCGGTCGACAGGGTGGAGCTCAGGACGGTGTACTGCAAGGACGGATCTCATCGAGTTCACGAGAGGGCTCACATAATGCTGGTTGTCTTCCTCCTCCACATTACTTGCTTCGCCCAGTACGTCCTCTGCGGCCTCTACTGGGGGTACACGAGGGACACGAGGCCGGACTGGGCCGAGAACCTCTGCATCGGCATCGGAATCGCAGCTCCGGTGATCGCCGGTGTTTACACGGTCTTCAGCCCGCTGGGAAGGAAGTACGAGGAGCCTCAATCCGTCCGCGAATCTCGAAGCCAACGGGATCAGCCGGAGCTGAAGATATACAACAGGCGGGTGGTGGTCACCAGCCCCGAGTGGATCGGAGGGCTGTTCGACTGCTGGGACGACCCAACCGTGTGCTGCGCCTCCTTCTTCTGCACCTTCTGCGTGTTCGGGTGGAACATGGAGCGGCTTGGGTTCGGCAACATGTACGTCCATATCGCCACCTTCATACTGCTCGTCGTCGCCCCTTTGCTGGTCTTCAGCGTCTCCGCCCTCAACATCGACGACGACACCATAAGGTACATCGTGGGGATCTTCGGTATCGTGGTCTGTGTTTTCGGGCTGCTCTACGGCGGGTTTTGGAGGATTCAGATGAGGAAACGATTCAAGCTTCCCGCAAATCCTTTCTGCTGCGGGTACCCCTCGGTGACGGACTGCGTGCATTGGCTGCTCTGTTGGTCGTGTTCTTTGGCTCAGGAGGTGAGGACGGGGAACTTCTATGACGTCGAGGAAGACAGCCTCTGCCGGAAGGCGGCGGACGAGGAAGGCCGGCCGGTGCTGCTTCCTCTGCCGCGGGAAGGAGGGTCGGGATTCATGGTCACATCCAGCGGCGGCGATGACTACCCTCGAAGGAGCTACTCCTGCCCACCCAAAGTCGACCCCACGAGTCTGCAAGCTTACGCTGATGCCACTTCGACATGGCCGTCGTTTACCAGATCCTCTACGTGCGGGAAGATCCATGCGATGAGACCACCTACTCCGGCGTTGATCCAACTGGACGAAGCTTAGACAGCTCACGCAAACAAGCATGCACGCTCGTTCAGCGCCGGCACACGCGTACAGGAGCAGATCCATCATCATCATGAACTGGGCATCTGCTCCCGGTGCAAGATTTAGGGCCTTCTTCTCCTCTGTTGGCATGTTTGAGTCCATCAGTCAGATGCAGAATTACAAATTACAAAGCTTTCCCAAATCCTTCTGTAACATAATTTTGGTCTTACAAATAATAAAGAGCTTATAATTCTGTAGCTGTGATTTACTTGTGCAGCAATTAATGGAATTCAATGAAATCATGTGAATGACTCCCTTAAAACAAGACTGTGATTTGTGCTTATGAATTGAAGACAAGGAAAAATTCCAATCAATTGGTTTTTCCACTTGCAGGGATTAAAATGTCAGATAGATAATAGTGGAGGAGCACAAGTGGCAGCAAATAGTCACTGTTCTTCTTCCACTAGCAAATGCAGCACACCTGTTGTCAATTCCATGCATCAAAGTGCAATTGCCCAAACTCTCTCACTGGTCTCTGCAATAGGAGGATCCTTTGTACAAACCAAGATAGCTGCTGATGTCTCATTCCATGTACAAAACCTCTTTCCCTATTTTTATATGATCCATTATTACCAGATACGAAGATTTCGCTTGATCTTTCCTTGTTTATTCAACTGTCAACTCATGTTTCACCAAAAGTCAAACTCTCCTTTTTGTTTTCTTTTTCCTTGCAAGATCAGATAAATTAATCACCAATAGAAAGGGGGGGTGATGAATGCCTGTCGCCATGGAGTTAACTGATTCAGGCACTATAGGAGAGAAAATGACAAGCATTGCAATGACAAGATGATCTCTGTGCAATGCTGCACTGAGTTCGTTCTCCTCGATTTAATAGACTGATCATTCCTCGCAGTCAGAACATATCGGAACTCGAAAGGCCAATGCCCATTCGTTCCTTCAAAACAAACATACGCTCTTAGTTTTTGGATGCTAGGAATCGTAATTTTTAATTAAAAATAATTTTAAAAAATATATTAAAAATTATTTATTTATTTCTAAAATTAATTTTAAGACTGACGATTTCGATTATCTAAATAATAGGAACCAAAATCGAATGACCCGTTTTGGTTCGATTCGGAACCATCGAACTGATTCGGGCTAATCCAATTCTAATATAATTTATTAGCCAAATTACATATTAATTTTAGATTGATTTTTCATTTTACACGCACGAGGGATTTTAAATCGAGTAAAACTCCTTTTTTTTCTCGTAAAATATTATCTTTAAATTAATAATCAATTATTAGCTTTTATACGTCTAATAATTTAATGTGGGTGGCGGGCAGCACTACACCGATTAAGAATTGAGTGCTTATGTGAAGAAAGTGGAAGGAAACTTCATTGCCACCCATCGATTGACGAGAGGGGACCGATGGCTTTACATGCACGCATTACTACGTGGTGTCATCCATATGAATAAGATCATAGGATTCATCTGATGTGCATCGATCCAAAGTGGGCATTTCACACCCAAAATAATGGGATGTAAATATATGTATATATATATATAGGTTGATGATGTGGCACATCTCTATTGGTTGGGTCTACGGTTTTGACTCGACGTGGCTGACCGATCTGGCGAGGACGCAACGTTCGGAAGAATGAGATCCCAGTTTGGTGGAGCCCTGCGTACGTGGACGCACCTAATTTGACAGCCCGCTTGCTGAGCTAATGAACTCACCGAACGCCACCATACGAAGCGAGCGTCAAAGCGTCACACGTCACTTTTGCCTCCTACAGTAATTTACTATTTTGCCCCCCCACAGCACTAGCGATTTCGGTGCGCACACGCACCGACCGACCGCCGACCAGGTTGCGCCGGGTACCGTATGCTTGGGGAACCCAGACGAGTAGCCGAGTGGAGCCCACCAGCTCCTCCCCCCCCCCCCCCCCCGCCCCCCTCGGCCTATATAAGCTGACCCCATTCGCCTCACTGCTTGCCATCCCAGACCGGAGCTTCCTGCTTCCTCGTTAACGGCGGCTGAGACCCACAGGCCACCACCGAAGCTGGCGAACGGCAGCCGAGTAGCGGAGAGCCCGGAAGGGACGGTGCGAGACTTGTATGAGGCCATCAACGGGCGGGACGTGGGGAGGCTGCACCAGCTGCTGGCGCCGGACCTGGAGTGGTGGTTTCATGGCCAGCCGGAGCACCAGCACCTGAAGCGCCTCCTCACCGGCGAGGCGGAGTATATCGCCTTCGAGTTCGAGCCGCAGGAGGTGGCGTCCTTCGGCTCCACCGTGGTGGCCGAGGGGTGCAGCCCCGGCGCGGTGTGGGTCCACGCCTGGACAGTCGACCCGGAGGGCGTGATCACCCAGGTGCGGGAGTACTTCAACACCTCCCTCACCGTCACCCGCCTCGGAGGCGACTCGGCCCTCTCCTCCCCCGCCTCCTCCTCCTCCAAGGACTCTGCCGGATCGACTCAATGCCTGCCCGTGTGGGAGAGCCGACTACACCAGCGAGCCCGGAAATCACTTCCTGGCCTCGTACTAGCAATATAATCTCATTGTCTTTGGATAAGGGTTAGGGTTTATGTTTGCAGCTCTGCTGGTGTTGGGTTTGGATGTGTGTGTGTGTGTGTGTGTGATCACAATAGTTCTTCTGTGTGGCTCTTTTTCTTTGTTTGATGTATCCTTTTTAATAGCTGAGTAAAACAATGCATGCTAGTTTTTAATATTCAGTTTTTTAAGCTAAATTTGAGTCAATTAATATTGGGAGCCCCAAAATCAAGACAATATTCAGAGATTAATAATTAAAAATATATTAAAAATTGATATAAGATTTCATATGATTCGATGACTATTGTCCACATCCAAAGTAAAAAAATCAAATTCTTCTTAACAAGACATTCGAATCATCGACCTTTCTCTTATAAACTCAAAATCATCTTCGCTCAAGCAAAAGACCTTCTCTTATAAACTCAAAAGATTTTTTATTTTTTCTCTCTATTTATTTAGAAATATTGTAAAAAAAAAACACGAAGCATTCCTCACTTTTTACTCTCCTCTTTAATACACATATGATATTTATAAAAGAATCAAACTCTATGATTCATTATTCTCTTGTGACATTGGTTTTTGAAATCCCAAAATATATGTCAATCCTATTAATTAATATATTTCCTAGCAATTGTTTTTCAAGTAAGACGATATCTTTAGTTAAATTTAAAATAAAAATATTTATCGAGAGGGAACTCCGAATTATTATATATAATAAACTCCATACTTTATTATCAGTCGAGAATTTCTAATGTTATAAAAAGAAAGAAAAAAAGAAACATATTGATATTGGACTTGTATGTGGATAATATTATCGTCCCACCCATAAAGCATATTTATATACGAAGCCCATAATATCAATATATGTTGTGCGGATCATATTCTTTGATGATCAGAAGTCCCTTGTGATTTGGGGGAGGATCGAATCAGTGGTGGATGCTACGAGCATGATATGTAAGGCGATTAATCCTTCGTCCATTTGAACCTATCGATCGCTTGACTCTCACATCACACACACCTCCATCCCTGATAAGAAGATGCTATCAGCTGCTGCAGATGACCGACGCGGATACGAACAATATGCATGTTGGTATATTCCTCTCGAAGTGTGCTTCCACTCTCCCACTGGCACATATATGCGTTTCACATCCATGAAAGAATCAAGGAGGAAGCAAAGAGGAAGAAGATGCTGTAATCTTTATGATCAACTCTCAACGCGAGCTCCGAGAATATGTTCTTGATCTTGTCTTAGACATATCAATTCACTGCAGGCCAAAGAGCATCATGACAACCAAGTTGTTCCCGATGTCACTTGTTTAGGAATCACATATATGTCATATATAATAAGACTGTGTCTGTCCGTGTATCCACATCACAAGGAAGTAGTACGTCTCTACTTACTGCTGTACCATTATGATCACAATCAAACAGCCACAATCACTCTCGTTACCTAAAAGCTTAGGTAATGTGGCAGTCATACCTAAGGGATGACGGAAAGGGCAAGAGGATAGCCTTATTTGTTTGCCCACCTGAAGGCACACTCGAACAAGACAACAGGATGCACCTGAAAACCCTACAACACCATTTGATGTGCAATTAGGTCTCTCTGATTTGTTTTGTCTGGAAACCGAAGAGCAACATATTCTCAAGAACATCACCTTGGCCATTAAAATATGCGTTTGAGAGAGAGAGAGAGAGAGAAGCAATCATTGAGAAATATTTTATCCTTAGAGTTATGGTCAAAATAGGTTCTATAAAAGAATGCACAGTATTAGCTGTAAACCTTTAACATACATGCAAACCATCTCTTGTCAATTGCTTGAGTTTGCTTCCACCATTTGGATGCTTACTTATTCCCACTACTCGAGCAATTATGGGACTTGTTTTTTGTTGGAAAATTTTCTCGAAAAATAGTGGATATTAAGAAATCATTATAGAGTGACGATGGAAAATAATAAAGGAGAAGGTAGAACACAGTTTGCAATAGAGAAACAATGTGATGTGTAGTTTGCAATATGAGAGACCAAAAAAAGTGTTCATATGACAAGATAGAACACAGTTCCGATTCCTTGTTGAAGAACACGGTTCTGTACAACTTGGCATTGATGGTTGAAGCACCATCCCATACATACGATTGCAGAAGGTACATTCCTCTTACATCTTCCCTTCACGAGTCTTCGCAGATGCTCTCGAGATGCGGTCGCCAGACTCCGACCCGGCCGTTTCGGCGGCGACGATGGACGGATCTCTTCTCCGAGAGGATCCCGGTCGGATAATTATCGTCGCTCTGTGACCTGGTCACGGGCGACGAGGTGTGCCGGCTCCTCTTCTTCTGCTCCGGCAACGTCGAGGCGGGCACGAGGAAGTAGAAGTGGCCCCGCTTGAGCTCCGAGTCCGGCGACACGATCAGGATCTGACGCACGACGCTTTGGGTGCGCGGGTTGGTGAGGACGTGGTTGGGGTTCGCCGCCAGGACCTCCCTGGCGGAGACATGGCGGCTGTACTCCTCGACCTGGCCGTCGAGGTGGACGACGCGGACCACGTCGAGGGCACCGCACGGGAGGACGCAGGCCAAGCAACACCGGAGGCTGTTGCCCATCTCTCTCTCTCTATCTCTATCTCTCTCCTCCTTTTCCTTCGTTGGATGGTGGGACGACCATGGCTATTATAGGGAGTGGAACTGAGAAGGCAAGTAGATCGCGTTGGAAGTCACGTCCTAAGCTTCGTTACGTGGGATTTCATGCACGCTATTGTAACGCGCATCAAAAGGTGAGCTGCTCATCTGACTACTAATTAAACATGGCAGCACTGTTTGACCTCATGAAATAATGAACACTTGTCTATATTGGTCGATCGTTGACCTTTTTATAGTTGACCATTTTGGTGGATCCTTTTTATGATTTCTGCAATCGGACAGACAAAGTCAGTATTAATTCGTCTGTAATTTCTCATGCAAGCACAAAAGTAGAGTTGATTCGAAAGATTTATATGCCTTATCGTCAAAGAATGGTCAAAGTCAACGAGAGAGAGAGAGAGTGGAGGGAGACAACACAAATCACTAATTTGAGGATCCGATGTTGTTACTGATTTAGATGTTATCCATATGCCGAGTCTCGATTGATGGTAAATGTGTTTGATTAGGTAAAAGATTTTGACAGTTCATCGTAAGACTATAGATTTAAATTCTACTTATTTTTTGGAAAAAATAAATAAAAACCCTCTATTAAGATTAAAACGGAGCCATTAATCATAAGGGATTAGTGGTTTACACAAATCCAACCCCATCTCTCTTTATATGACTATACTTCATGATTACATGCGGTGAAGACGAGATAATCTTTATATTACAGCAATCTATTTATTGTACACTACAATGATAAGATATGTACACACAACACACAAACACATTTACCATGAAGACTATACGACGACCCGTCTCTCACAAAATACTCAAGAGAACGAGTCATTCTATCGAACAGAAGAAGAAGAAGGAATCTTCTCATGATTACCATATGTTCGGGCTTGAAAGGAAGTCCCCATAAGAGACCCCAAACTCTGAAGTCTCTGTGGCCTCCTCTGGGCCTTTGTCCCGGTCATCAACCCATGGCCATAGAAGACTGTCCTTACAGTCGAAAGGATTTTGCTCGGTGCGCCACAAAGACCCTAACGTTGTAGCATCTGGATTCTGGAAGCCCGACGACATGCCTAAAGGACTAAAGCATTGCCAGTTCGTATCTGCATGGACTGTACCAAACTGATCGGGAACATTGACTTCGGTATCATCACCCATCAACCTCAACATCTCCTCGACGGAGAATTCATCGTCAGGTGCATCTGTCTGATCTCCATACTGACAAACCCCCATGTTTAAAGCATCAGCTGTCGATGAAGGCTCCTTATCACATCCCACCTCACCTTTTAGTTCCTCGTCGTCTAATTCGGCCTTGGGAAAATGAACTTTATCTTTCGGTTCGATGCTTGGAACTTTGATGTGACCCGTGCTGGAGATGGAGGCATCGATAGCATCAGAATGATGTGAAGTCGTAGTTGATTCACATGACTTGCTCATCACAGCTCCAGGTAGATTGACACGGGCCAAACTGCCATACATCGCTCTTGCTGCATCATCATAAGCAAGAGCAGCTTCGGTAGCAGTTGGGAAGGTTCCCAACCAAAGGCGGCCACCCCGGTTTGGTTCTCGGATCTCAGCAACCCACTTGCCCCAGGTGCGCTGTCTTACACCTCGATATCTGCAACTAGGATTTTCTGGACCTCCTTTGCCTCTCATGCAACCTTTCTTTGAACCTCTTGCAGGTGGTTTCCGGATTGGCTTTTCACCATCCATGGAACAGTCAAGCTGGCGACCATGCTCTTTCCACCGAGCAATCGTCTCCGCCACGGTATGAGAGCCATTCCTCCCTCTGCGTACTCTCTTTTTCCTGAAAGAAGCAAAGAACAAACAAATTAGCGCTTGAACAGAACAGCAAGAAACTAAAAATAAACAATAAACAAAACCAGAAGGAAACTGATAACTAATGAAGATAAATATATCATCTTCAACATGAGAAAATCATTCGGATGCAAATCAAAGCACCTGGCCATTCGCCTACCAAGAATGTAAATAAATAAAGCAGGTGGGTTAGTGAGGAATTTTGATTCCCATGCCAAAACTCCAGAATTCGTGGAAAAATATGAAAGCACATTCAACAAGCAAAATATAGCATCTGGCACAGGTGAATGGCCACATACAAACGGCTTGAAGTTTTGAATTTTAGAAGTGTCTTGGGAGTAATATACATCCAAAATACAATAGTTTTTCCTGTTGTCTTATAACTTATGTCTGGATTAGGAGATGAAAACCAATGTGACTACTCATGTAATAGGATTTGTAATGACTGCTTTGGAATTAAAGAAACAGGCATTTTCAATATCATACCTAGATACTCCACGGAATTAATGCAAGCAATCACCTGGCGCGCCCCAACTCTACTTCAGCAGAAAAGATCATAAGACAAGTGCAGAAAAATAAGTACAGAATGTGATTTGGCAAAAATAACCATAAAGAGCATAAATTAAGAGATTTTTTTCAACTACTTGAAAAGCATTCAATCAACTCACTGAAAACAACAAAACAAATTCCAAAAGCAAACAGAAAAATCTAGGACCATGACTTCAGCCATGAATTTCTTCAAGTCAGGAGAATGTGACCACCAAAAACAAAGCTCCTATAGTCTCAACATCATTATTTCAACCCCGACAACAGGTTTTTACTAATTTTCCGATTCTCAAAAGAAAGGATGAATCAGTCAGAATCCAGATTTCCAGTATATAAGCTACAAAGCTTGGGTCCTATAATCTAGAGAACAAACACAGTGATGCAGTTCAAATCAGCTTAGATTAATGACCTCCAACTCACCCACTCGAAAGGTTCAAGCCAAAGTGAGCGACGATATCTCACAATGCCCATTTCTTTTAAGGATGAAGTTCAAAGAGACTCCAGCTAACTTCAACGAGAAAAATATTATGGTGGGCAATCTCATACCAGTTTGTCCAGGAGCTCTCTCTAAAATTCTAATTGGAAGGTAGTGAGAAATTTTCCCATGAAAATGGAACCCGTAGATCCCACAATTGGTCTACTCTCAAGATCAAAGCCCTTCAACTTTAAGCTCAAGAAAAATTTTCCCATGATCGATTTTAAGCCTGTGTTGACCCTAGAAAATAACAAGCCAGTATCATACTATTGGACAACAAAAGCCTCAATAGCTTATCCCAAGAAGCCTCAAGTGTAACATGTAATGCTTACAAGTCCTCAACAACTACTAACTAGAAAACCCCTTTGGTAAAGCCAGGTCCAAGTTTTCCAAAGAAATTTTACCAAGGATGGTCATCTACTTGCTTCCCTCGAATCACCTTTGCACGCGAGGACGAACCAAGGGAGGAAATCCAATGATTTTCAAAAAATTCACAAGAAACCATCAGCTACATACGACCAATTCGGGGCAGTTCCAAATTCTGAAAACCATGGAATGCAACAATCATTTTGTGTTCCGTTCAATCATGGCTTCAGTTCATCCCTGTAGCACGAAAAGTACTTACTTGGCATATCTTTCAACCTGTTCATAATCTCCCTTAGGGAAGCAAGACCATATTTCCTAGACATAGTGAAATAAAGAGCCAATTGTAAGACATTTCTATTCTTCATATAAAACCTTAATAAAAATCACTCAATAGAAACAACCGAACATGCTCACCAGAACCTGTAGTGCCAATCTTTGGTTTTTGTATCATGAACCGAAACCAAAGCCAGAATTCAAAACCAATTCTCCATCAGTAGCATGCTACCATTACCCCACATTGACCTCAAAACCCCTTCTGCACTGCAACGTTCTGATCCGAAAGAATTCCAGATCAACCAAAGGCATTGGTTCCAAGCATAGACTTGCTGGAACCCAATACATACTAAGCCCATTTCCAACGGCTTAAACTTTTGATATTTCTTAATTATCCAATCAAAACTTTTATCATGGTTATCAGAGCAGGTTGTAAGTTCTTCAAACTATTTACGCATGCACATGGATTGACTCTCATGTGATAAGCCTCATCTAGTTTTGCACATGAAAGAGGATGTTGGAACCTAATACATATTTCGCCCTTTCCTAACAGCTTCAAATTTTCGGATTTGTGATTACCCAATCAAAATATTTATCAGGATTAGAGTTAAAAGAGCAATCAATTGTTCACTAACTAGAAAATGAGAAAGATCCAGTTTGTAACTACCTCACGCGCCCCCTTAAATCCTCTCGGACGATTCTAACTCCTAGAGAAGCAAAGCCCTAATTTCTAGACCCAAACTGAATCCGAGAACCAAAATCCAAAACCTCCGAGGCTTCACACGCGTCAATCACCCTACCCTAAAAAAAAACAAATTTTCGCATTCGATTTCTTTATTGCCCCTACCGCAAGGAAAAGATGGCTAGATTTTTGCTCCAGGTAAAAAGAAAGATCACATCAAAACCCCAAATCTGTTAAAAACTGAATTTTGAGATGAAGAATCGTCGAAATCGAGAGAAGAAATCGACGCCAACCAAGAAAAACCGAAACAGCAATCAACAATTGACGTAAGGATTCTCCCTTTACCTATCGGACTCCATCGTCATCTCCTCCTGCTGCTGCTTCTCGGATTACGGCTCGAATCCCTCAACCTTAGCGATCTCGAGTTGCTTCGTACTTCCCTCTTCTCGTTTCTTAGAATCGGAGGGAGAATTCGGTTGAGACACCGATATATTTGTAGGAAGGTCGGGAATCACGAGACGCGTCACGAGGTAAAACGTCGGATTCGAAACACGTGTTGGCGGAAGCTTCGGGAAAGGTCTGGTGCCTGCCGTCAACGGCACATCTCTTCGATGTAACCGTACACGTAGACGGTCAATGAGAGTTATATCAGATTTGTGAGACGACAGCCGTGCGATCTCGGACAAACGGTCAGGATTGCTTGATGGGGGCAAAGGAAAGACTACGGTCGACGAACAATGGATAACGTTTTGGGACTCGAATTAGGAATTTTCGGGGACAACGCATGTCGATCCCAATTTGTTGGAATAAGAAATATTTCTGGGACTAGCAATGAAATTTTTGTTTTTATTGCTTTTGTTTGAGAAATTAATAATGAAGTTATTTGGGATATGATTTTTTTTTTTCACTTCCAAACAGAAAAAGATGCCTTCAATCACAAATTACCAAATATCACTTTTTTTTCCAGGAAAAAGAAAGATATTCCTAGTGAGATAAAACATCTATTCATATTACCAATGAATTATTATTTTTAGTTTAACCATTCATTTAAGGATAGAGATTTATAGAGAAGTATTACTTATATCATAATAATTTAAACAGTTCCATCCATAATCGTATCAAAAATCATATGTTTCGATCGCTGATAATATTGTTCTGAAATCCTTAATACATCGTTGACTCTTCATCATCATCTTCATTGCCTCCTCGATTAAGCAGTATAGGGGTACAACAATGAATGTTGTATATTTTAAAAATTGATCGATCACCGCAAGTGTCAATCCAAGTCCTCTTATCGCTGACAAGTTTGATATAAAGTCTAAGAAAATACATTATCACGACCTTTCTGGCATAAGCAATGTCTCCAAAAGTTCTATTGGCTTTCGTTGTTTTACCTTATTTTGTTGGCAAATAAGACACGTTTGAACATATTCCTCTACATCAGTCCTATCTTTGGTTAAGACCCTCTGTATGAGAACTAATATTCGGTGAATATACGTAAGTCTTGCCCAAAGGAAATTGTACACTTAAGAGTTCACATCTTAAATTATCCACTCAGGAAATATAAGCTTTATTTCTTTTTTTATATATGCTTGGATCCAAAATTATCATGTCTTACCTTCTTTAATCAGTTGCATCAAGGTTACTACTTGGAGATCACTGTATGGTCCATCCCTAATCCTTAAAAAAAATTAGAGTACAGTTAACTTACATGGTCTTTGTCTTTCAATTGCACAACATTCACCGGCTCCACTTTTCTACTCAATGAATAGACCATGTCATTTGTTTTTTCGAGTTTATACTCTATTGTCATATCAAATTTAATCAAGAAGACCTACTGTCATACTTGCTTTGGGGAGAGTTTCTTTTGAGTTTGTAAGTAACTCAATGAGGTATTGTTTGTCTTTAGCATAAATTATATTTCGAGGAGGTGGTGTCGTCATTCTCGAAAGGCTTGTAAGTAACTCTCCTACATAAGTACTCTAATAATAAAGTTCAAAACATTTGTATAGACTTCGAAAGGCTTCCTATAGTATGACAATTTGAGTATTGATTCTTCTAGTATATTTGTCCGACTATCACCAAGGATGCTCCTTTTTCAGCAACTCTACCAATGGAGCTGAGCGCTTTGAGTATCCATCTATAAAGTACTGATAATAATTGACGAAATCAAGAAACGATCTCAGCTTTGATACCTTCTTTGGTGTTCGGCACTTGGCCACAATCTATACCTTCAAATTGTTTATCTAAATAGATCTTTATCGATTTGATGTTTTAAAAATAAAATCTTTGTCTAAGCAAATTAGCACTTCTCTCTTTTCACGAACAAAATATTTCTCTTAGAATCTTGAAAATTATTCGAATGTGTCTAACATACTCCTAAAGAATTTGGTTATAGACAACAATATTATCCAAGTAGATGATCATGAACTTATCCAAATACTCCTTAAATAATTGATTCATGAGAGTGTAAAAATATGATCGGAGTATTAGTTATACCAAAGGCATCACTAAGAACTCAAATGCTTCAAACCTGATCACACAAGTAGTCTTCGCTTCGTCACCTTCAGTTATATGCATCTGTTAGTATCTCAACAAAAGGTCGAGTTTGGAGAAATACATTATCTTGCCCAATTGGTCGAGCAAGTCTATGATGAGCGAGATTAGATATTTGTTCTTTATCATTACTTAGTAGTTTATCGAGCTACTTCCTAAGCTTTGTCAACTTTGGAGGGGTCATACAGTATTGAGGTCTCAAAGGAGGCTTAACTTTCAGCTCCAACTTGATACAATTATCCACGCCTCTTCATGATAGTAGAGTTTTCAATAACTTAAGTGGCATAATATTTGTAAATTCTTTCAAAACGTCTACTACTATAATAAGTTTGTGAGTGGCCTCCACATCAAATGGCTCTAGCCTTACTACGATCATAAAAATTAATTTGCTATTTTGCACTCTATTTTTTAATTATAAAGCTGATATTTATTGTGAATCGTTCGTTCCTCCTCAAGAAATTAAAACCACACAAGTGTTGTTGCCTCCCATCCAACATAGGGAGTTTAGGAATAATATTGGCATCAACTTTACCGCATGCATTAACTTCATTCTAAGGATTACTTGGAAGTCATCTAGTGGCACCACCATCATGTTTATTCTTCCGCTTTATGTTCCAATTTTGATAGAGACCCTCTTTGTCAGCTTAGAGATTTGCTTAGGTTCCAAGTTTACAATCTTCATCCAACTTAGTTATTCTCTAGGTTCAACCCAAGTCATCTTGTTTCTTAGTTAGCAATGAAATTGTGAGTAACGTTTATGTCCACTATCACACAGGTTGTTCGACCATTTGGCTTGATATTCATGTACATCAACTCGTTGTTTCCTGTTTTCTGTTACTTCCTGTCTATATTCTCTCTCACTTGACTTTACAATACGTTCAATAAACGCATTGCTCTTATTCGAGGTCCTTGCAACTCCTTATCATCGCTATTGGATTTCAAACTACTTGATCTAAGGGCAACGACTTTACTCTTGTCCAATCCAGGAGGATAAAATGATACTATTAACTTATCGAGTGTTTGCTTTTGTAAGTACTCCCTCTTATATATAGTACTCCCTCACTATATATGATCCTTTGCACAAGAAGCACCTATCGGGTTTTGGAGTCTTGACTTTTAAAATTGGCCTTGTGCTTGATTGCACACTCTTTCCCTCGCAATACTTAGATATGGACGATTTCTCAATTTTTTTTTTCTCGAGTTCTCCAATAAAACAAAGTCGATGAATACGGGTACTCTCGTGGGCAACATAATCTTGGACATGGGTTGTTCGTGACTTCAACATTCATATCTTCCATCAATCGATCTACTCAGGATTCCACTTTTGTCTATTCGAGATTTTATCTCTCTTTTCAGTTCTCTACCTCAAAGAAATCACAAAAATCTTGTGAGGAATCAAAGTGGTGATTTGACTACCTCAGCAACTTGTCATTTGAGATGCCCGTTAGTGGGAATCAAAGTGGCGATTTGACTGCCTCAGCAACTTGTCATTTGAGACCTGCACTTGATCACGGGAGAAGGGCAAGTTGGGAACCTTATTGAGTTGACTTCTCCAACTCAGGAAACAAAATCGCCAGAACGCCCGAGAGTCGATAGTTCCATTTCCTGCAAAGCTCAGAAGAATAGAAATGGTCAAACGATACGAAGAACACTAATGAAAATTCTTTATTAATGCATGAATCCATGATTCGATGAAATGAGATCCAAAATTTGAATTACATTTTTCTCCACTCGAATCACAGAGTCAAAGTCACGATCATTTTTCGGTTGCTCTGGCAAAATAATAATACATGCACTTCACACAAACAAAGATGCATAAGAAAGAAAGGGATAAATCTTACAAAATATCAAGATTCATCGTACTGTACCATACTGATATTTCGATTCAGACTCGATACAATACGATACCGATGTACCAAGCAATACATCAAAACATACCGAACAATACACTCTAATGTATCAAACAATTTTATATTTTTTCATACTATGTAGTGTTACAGTATAATACTATAACAGAATATAATACTGTAACGGTACCGGACGATCCACATATCGATAACATGTCAGATCGGTATATACCACCCGATACGGGCAATACACTTCGATATGACAGACCTTGCAAAATACTACATATATATGGTAACACAATTTTAAATGCTTTGCCTCAGAATAAAACATCAATTTTCTGAATAGTTGCTTGCTGCGCCTGTCGGTTCCCAGCTTAAATAAAATGGAATAAACTTGTGCGAAAAATGTCAAATTCCTAAACATCATGAGGTCCAAGCACCTTCCTGATTGACAAAATAAATGGCACAATTAAAGGAACAAATTTGTCCTCTGATACGTAAATTTAGCAACACTCTAACATCATAAAAATTCTAGGCGGACTCGGTGACTGGGTACTCGAATACCACGTCCTTCCCACATAGCTTCCTGTAAACCCCTGTAAAGGTCTCCAGTTTATACTCCGTGTTGTTTCGCTCCTTTGGGTCCAGGAAAATCTGATAAATGAAAATTTATTTAACTTAGAGACAACATTTTCTTCAGTGGACTGTAAAACACAAAAATTAACAAAATAAATTGCAGTCTGTGATATGCCACTAAGAAAAGGCCAGGAAAGAAAAATGGATTAAATAAAACAACTTTAAACCTTCATTTAATGGAATGAACAGAAATGACACAAGCACTAAATGTAACACCACCATAATAAGACTTATTATACAATAGTAATAAACCATTTCAGGTCAAAAGAAGATGCAGAAAAATGCCTTGACTGTCATTCTAATAAGTATTCAAAAGAAATATACGATGGCAAAATAGACCATATCGACTGATGATTACAGCATAGAGATGCTCAACATCATCCAACAAATTCCGATAGGAGATATAGATGGCATCAAATCTGTTCAACCTACTATGGAATTAATCACAAGGGACACACCTTCATGAGCTTAGAGCCATCCAGACGATATCTTATGCGCTTTCCAACAATTTCAGCAGGATAAACCACATCTTCCAATGTGGCATCTTGAACAGCAGTGAGAGTGCGGCTGCGAGGGCGCACAACAGCAGAGCCCTTCTTTGGCGGCCTCAATATCCTTCGAGTGGCAATGAGAATCACATCCTACAAAATAAAGCAACACAATGAACTTTAGAAGGTACAAAGGTGTTTAATCGCACTGAAAAACCACAAAGGCGATCTTCAAAATTGACAAAGCATAATAGAACTTTTCGACATCATGTTCTAGGTTGCTAATGAGAAGATGCTGTGACACCACTGTGAATTAGACTCAAATACAAGATAATGTCAATAAAAAAATTTGTAATAACAGTCAATAAATCCAATAAGCTTTTACCTGCTGCGTTGATTGATGTGCATATTGGAAAAATGAGACATTTTAACATAAAGCATATTGGACCTAATAACCAGGTGAATATGCCAAGGAAAAAAAAAAAAAGAACATACAAGTGCACAAGACTCCCATCAATCAGTATATGCAGCCTTATCTATCTTAATATTCATGAATTGTAGCCATGGAATTTTGTCATGAGGTTTTGAACAACTCGACTATGTATTTTGAACACATATATTCCAATAGCACCCATGCAAAGGCATTATTCAGATCACCAGAAGTTCTTTAGAAGTTGTATTAATAAATAATCATATGTGGTTCATAAAAATGTTTCCTGCTACAAAAGATCACCTGGCACTCTCATTAATTCGACTTTGACCTAAAATCATTTAACCACAACAACATAAAGAAGATCCAACCCTCGCTTACCTTCCCGCTAAACTTCTTCTCCAGTTCTCTAACTAGCCTCACATGAATCTTCCTGAAGGCTTTCTGAAGCCTATACGGTACATGGATAACAACAGCTTTCCGGTTGCCAGCGATATCAACTTGACTGCATCAGAAGAACATGAAATGACGAAAAATAAGCAGCTTGAGGCTTGTCCACACAAGATAAGAGGAAGGTCGATAAACTCACACTGCTGAGTTGATGTAAAGATCCTTCAAGTCACTCTTTAACTCTTGGTTTCCATTTTCCAAATCAAAGAATGCCTGCAACAACTAGAAACTATTCGCTAAAAATATTTAAATGGAACCATCAGGAACAAGAAAACCAAGATTAACAACTAGCCTGTGCAACAGTGTCCTCAAACTCAGTCGGCTCAGCACCCTTCTCCTTTTGAATCTTTTTCCTTGCAGTAAACATTTTGATAGCCTTCAAAAGGATACAGAAGCGATTCAAAATAAAAACAAAAAACAGTTTTTTTTCCTTTAAATAAATAGGTATAAGATGAGCTATGGTAAACATATGAGGACTCTACATAAGCTTCTTCAGTTTTCTGTTTCTCAGCCATAGGCATAGGGCGGGCTATATGACCATCTATCACAAATTTGTCTTATCTGATGCAAAAGATATCGCTGCCGATCCATCAAAAATCGTTACCCATGAATGAAATAGGACTTATATATTTATAGCTAAAGACTCTCCTTCACATGTCAGCTCGTAGAACCGCCCAAGCTCAACAGCGTGAAATATGATGCCACAAAACCTTCCTATACCATGTTTACTTATTAATAATAGCTGTCAATCCATTTAAAAGCTTTAGCCCGTCGATGAGAGAGGATTTATACATTTACATTCTCGATACATGTTAATCGTAAATTTCTGAAAAGGTCGAATAACAAGTGGCAATCTTGCATCATAACAAATGAGACGCAGCAGACTTTAACCAGTGTGCAAAAATAATGTTCTAAGCTACTACAAACATAAAGATAACCAGTAAAGTACCAGATGACATAACATGATTAACTGTATACGATATATGGTTCGATACAATACGAATCACATCTAATTGCTACGACATGGGATGAATAGATGCACGTCAATGATCTCAGAATCCAATTTATATTATGCTAAAGTCTTTGACAGAAGGTAATCGGCATATCAGAAGTTCAAAACAGTTAAACGACGCCGACTTCAAATCCCTCTTGATGCGCTCTAGTGTAAGAATCAGAACCGAATCGGTCATCAGATCAGTCTATGCTTTTGGATTGGAACCGCAGCCATGGATCGAGGGTGAAAACAGTCGGTACCTTGGCGCCCGCGGCGAGGGTGGAGAGAACGAGGACGAGACCGCTGCCGCCGCCTAGGGTTTAAAGGCCGAAACGCTCCTCGCCCGCTCGGCCTTTATGAGCAAGACGCGTCGCGGTTCGGTGCTTTCCATGATCGGTGCAATCGGAACCGTCCAATGGAGGAGCAGATGTTAACCGTCGGATAAAGATCGGGCGGGCAGGGTGTCGATGGTCGGTCCGCTCACGAACTCGGATGGATGGCCGGGTCATAAAAAACGCGCCACAATTACCCGCCAAGATGACCCCGAGAGAAAAGCGGTGGGCCCCGGAGGCTAGATCAACGGGTATGCGATTACGTAATCGTCTGTCCACAAAGCATCCCACTAATAGACATTATTTACAATAGTAGCAGTCGGTAAGTATGTATTTATGTTCATATACATAAAATAAATACTCGAATTATCGAGACATGGTAAAGAGTTCTTTCGCTTTTTGGGGTTTATCAAGTGTTGAGTATTTATTTTGCAAATGAAGACACTGCAATTGGGTTTTCACGGTAAAACCTTGGGTTGTTATTATTGTCATGATAGATTTCATTGTTTCTTGCCTTTCATCAAATTCCATCCACCAAAAGTCGCATAGGCACCATATCCATATGTCGTCGTCTTCATGTGTCATTGCGTAAACATCATAAAGTATCCAATAACATGAGGTCCAATCTCCAGCACGCATAAGTACATTGATTAACTGGAATTAAAATGGCATTTACATGGAGCTTAGACATCATTTGCATGGCGCATAGGGATGGGTGACAAGCCACCAGCCTTGTAGCAACAAATTGTCAGCTGATGATAGATACTTCACTGTATGGAATTGGAAGTAGACCTCTCAAGAGAAAAGTTGACCTGAGAGATGGAACATATACAAGCAGAATGGAAACCACAATTACGTTGATCTCCTCTTTGTCTTTATTATCCCTAGTCTTCGATGATAGAGATGAGAAGCGAGGCCTCATCCGCTGAAGGAGATTGCTCGTCTGGTTGTGCGAAAGACGTGCACGGATTAGTTAGCTCTTCGAACGAACATTAAGAAAGAGGTAAATGAAAGAACCTGGCATGGTAACAGGCAAGTAGGGGAAGAGACGGTTGATGAGCCCTCCACCTTCTTCTTCTTCTTCTTCTTCTTTCTTGTGATTATCCTCGGTCCCCTCGACAGGGCCGCCCGGAACGGAGACGGTCAAGTTAGACACAAGACGACCGATGAACCCGACACCATCGTCAACCTCTTCGGCTCCCTTGAGGCTGGAGTCTACAGAATCTCGCTTCTTGGCCGCCATTATCTCTTCTGCTTCCTCATCGCTATCTACTGCAGGCCCTCCGTTGGGTGGATCTTCTGGCTTCAGAATGGATGAAAGAGAGACGAAGCTCTCGCTCGCATCAACGCTATCCTCCATGGCTCTTATCCCCCTCGTTCTCTCGCTCGCTCTCCTGGATCAACTAAATAGTAGCGACATCGGGAGGGAAACTCCCGCAGGTTGTACACGTACTCCCACGCTTTTGTCTTTGGGCTCTCTGTCGTGCTTTGGAATGCGTAGCCTGGCCACCGACTCTTGGATGTCTATCTTCTCTGCACGTGTACGTAGGACGGTGGAATGCCTCGATGCCGACATGCATGCGGCAACGAGAGGTCGGTTTCGTTCTCCTTCGAAACCAAGTGTTGGCTGTCACAACACTTGTTTGAACGAAGGTTTCCAGAAAAATTAAGCAGACCTCCGCTCTCCTGCATAATCTGTTTGAACCTGATCTGATCTGATCATCAGCATGGCTCACAGCTCGTCAGATGATGTGCACTACCTGCCATCCCAACCGACCATGTCATCAAAGGAGTTCCGCAAAGCATCTCTTGAAGCCATCGCTTGCGGAGGCTACCGCCAAAGCGATCCTGATCCATAGTCCGTCGTTGCCAGGTCGCGGCCACACAACATGCTTTTGCAGAAAGCATGCTTACACAACACCATGTAGTAGAAAATATATGCTGCGATCGTGAGGACTTGTAAAACACATATCTTGTAGGCAGGAAAATGAGAGACCAAAACAAGAAGAAGAAGAAGAAGAGATCCCACTGTAGGTGTCAAAAAGGTACCTGGACAGTCATGGTAATCTTCCACGGATATCAACAAAAAAGATAACTTCAGATCCTTTGGGAAGCTCATTTCTTCCATCAGTGGAACGAACGAAGTGGTACTTGAACGTAGGTACCTGCATGCCATCCTTGAATTTCTTTAACATCAAACACTTCAATTATGGAAGTTCAAGGAAATCTTAATCTGAGACAACAAAAATAGATAGAATCGCTGTATATAATTTCTCCATACTTGGATGGTAACTGATCGATTATGCTTTTTACCAATATAGGTCTCATCTAAGAGGGGCAAAGGATTCACCTCTCCAGAAGACCTCTTCAGCAAATTCAGTGTTCTTCTAAGTCTGTTTGGTACTCCAAGAATGCTACCTGCTATAACTATGAAATACACAATGTCTCGTTGCTTGAAGAACAAAGCACACAAAAGATGAAGCTATTAACTGTTCTTTTTTTCCCATTCAGGTGGTAAATGTCACCAAGAAAGTGATTGGAGTTGCTTCCTTTCAAGCAGACAGCCAGTCTGTCGATCATAATTATATAAATGTTACAACAAAAATGCAAGATGGAAGAGCCAGCTACAAGCAATGTTAACTCATGTTTACACCTTATGGAAATGAATTAATCCATGAGTTTGTATCTTTTCTCTTGGACACCGGTAACCCCCATTTGTATCTCAATTATTGTGTGAAGTGGCACCTACATAGGTAAAAAAGAACCTAGTCTGAACTTATGTACCTTGCAATAACATACCCAGGGAAGTTTCATGTTTGCTGAAACATACACGCAAAGCCTCAATCAACTAATGACTTACCTCAATGTCCGGAATTTCTTTTAGTGGTCTGTCAGCAAAATATGCATACAATGCTCTCAACACGGCCTATAAGATATGGAGTAACTAAAAAATTAAGTACTTCACGCAAAACATCCATACAATAGACAATTAAGCATTCAAGCAAATTACCTGGTGAGAAATGACAACAACTGGTGCACGTTGTCGTTCGAGCTCAATAATTACAGGTTCCAGTCTGAAAATGATGTTCGTATTAACATCTTGAATGGAGAATCATGCAGGCATTTTCATATAAGATCCTCTGGTGAATAAATAAAAAAAAGTAAGTCAACAAATCAAATTGAATCACTAAAACAAACCTTTGAATGACATCCAAGTATGACTCCCCACGAGGGTATCGATATCTAAGCTTGTCCTTCTTACGAGATCTGAATTTTTGACATGTGAAGAAGTTACAAGAAGTTCTAACAAATGCCTAAAGGATCAAATGGTGATAACTGGGTATACTGGTATTCTTGAAAGTGAAAGGAAACCATATGTGATGCTATTTATAGTATGTTTTATTAGTGTCTTTACGATAAAGAGGTACAAAAGTGACTGATAAGTTCAATTTCAGTTAAAAAATACACCATGAAAAATAAATTGGTTTCATTAAGTTGGATTGTACTATTCAGTCTAAAATAATGACTTTGTTCTGCAGCTCAATCTGCATTAAGATTGACCAATACATAAGGCTTTTGCCAATAAAGAATCTATGGATCGATGCGTACAATTTTATCCTGAAAAGTAGCAAGTTTGTTTCTATGATGGTAACGATGGTCACCTAGATCGCAGAAGTGCAACTTTATTATAATACCAACACTTGCCCTACGGCTCTTATATGCTTCAAGAGCATAAATTGGCCATATAAAGCAAGTTGATATGATGTGGAGCTATACCAGAACCTTGCTAGAGCCTGATTGCTACAAGGGCTAAAATTGAGCTTTGTGGATTTAAATTTTTTCCCGGCCCAAACTCAGAGCTGGCCTCAGTTCATGCCAATTAGACTTAAAATGCCAAAATATGGAATCAAGTGGATAAAGAGGTAGGACCATCACATTGATTCATGAGACATACAGAAGAAAGAACAAAACGGTGTGCCAATGATGTTACAACACAGCATAAAAACAGAACAAGAAAACATTGAAAAAATGATAGTTGTGGAGAAAACGATAATGATTGGTTATAAACGGTTCTGGGCTCAGAAAATGTTTTATCTGCATGAGATTTTAAGAGAAGAATTGGAAAGATGTCTAATGTTTATGCCAAAGGCGAACTTCAAAGTTTCATACAAATTCAACTGTTGATAAAATAAGATAATTGGCAACTCAAATTCACCTCGCATAATGACGAAAACAGGAAGATAGACAGTTTAAATATTTCACCGTCTTGAATATGCAATGCTTTTGTACAACTTTAGAGACGGTGACAGCTTATGCACAATTAATAGCTGCTGTCTCAAAACTACCACTTTAACTGAAAAAACAAATAATACAAAAAAAAAACATAAAATGCAACATACACTAGATATAAAATGTCTAAAGCATGAAATAGTCAAACATGATACTATACTATAGAAATACTCAAAACATGACAAGAAGCAATGTTGTGTACTTGGTTTTATAAAAGCTCTCCAGGAAAACAGCATCACTGTAGAGATAGTAAGAAACTTTCTTTTTTTTAGTGATTTAATTTGAGATCCCACCACCCTCCTTTTCCTCTTCTCTTGCTTTCCCGTCAATAATGTATAATAATTCTATTTTTACCATCCATCAACGTTTTGAATATCGTACCATATCGATCTACCGATCAGTTGTCGGTACAATACGTACCAAACTATACTAAGTGTACCAAAACACAGTACACTAAGATGTACCGATGTACCACCCATACCGATCCTCTATCAGACTGGTACTACTGTCGATACCGAGTGGTACGGTACGATATTGCAAACCATGCCCTACACCTAAACAGTAGAAAGTCAAATCTCCTATCCATGTTGCTAAAGCAAACACAAGTTTGTTTTACCTTTTCACATTAAAATATCTTCTTAAAAAAAAAAATTTATCAGAAAGAAGCCTCATGATTTTCCAATAGATTTTAGGTACAATATAGGGCAAGAACTATCCAGATTTATGTGATATAAACCATTACCAGAGGACTACTACTCTACATATGACTAACATAAGACGGCATTTTTGATACATACACATATTCCTCAGGCATGTTTTTCTTTATTTCTTCATAAGTCATTCCATCACAAACTCCAACATTTATCTCTTCAAGAGCGCGCCATTGTATCTACAAGCAATAACAATAACATTAAACTACCATCATATTAACTGATAAAAAGGAAACAGTGCATGTGACTTCAACTTAGAATCAAAATATCAGAATATACCTTTGGGAATCCAACAATTGGGCTTGCAGTTAGTATTGTTCTTTGTAGTGTGCTAGTCCATATCTAAGACATTTAAAGAATAAATAGAATTTATATGAAATACAGCCAACTTATTATGATATGAATAAGAGTCACAAGCTAAGTGATTATTTATCTAACTATATGGTTGTCAAATCTGTAATGACAAGTACGGCAGGCATGATAAAAAAATTTGAGACAATAAACAAAATATTAGACTTAGATTCTGAGACATTTCTCATTAACATCATAGGTGACATAATATAAGGGATCCTTGAAGATTCACAGAATGAAAGTACAAAGAATATCTGAAAAGCTCCCTGTGCTTTCTTCTACACTTTCTTGTACTAACTATCCAAACAAAGAAAAAGGAGGGTGAAGAATGAAGGTACAAAAAAGATCCCTGTAAGTTCTTCACTTTCTCACTGCATAAAAAAGATGATGAATAATTCAAGGAAATATTGAAGCTTGTTATAGATGTTATAAATTGATATTGGCCAGGAAAAAGAAGCAATTTAGGAATTGAGCAGTACAAAAGGTTCAGTAAAGAAAGTGAACTAAAGCACAAATGTTATTCTTACAGAAGCTGTCCTCTCAGACTTCAGTCTCTTCTCAACAAAGTTTGCAAGTTTCTTTGCATAAAGTTCACCAGCTTCGCTGCTCAAAAAAGTCGAAACTAATGACACTCATAAGCCCTCCGTTTTCAAGTATAAATGCTAAATCAGGTTCACAAGAACTAATGAACACTAACTAGAATTTCCTCTTATGAAGATAGATACATGCACATAGCATGCTGAAACTTATCTTTGGGATATCAAATATAAACGACATATAATTATCATAATAGCAGTAGAATGTTTCCATATGAATAGAAAAAAGAAAACAAAGACCAAACATATGGTTGAGTATTTCGCATTATGTACAAAAATCTCAGGTGTCCAGAGATGTATAAAATATTATTATTTTTCCTTCATGGTACATAATGAGATAACCTCAAAGTCCACTTTTCACCAAAAATGGGAGAGTTTTATTGAGACTAACACCACCGGAACTTCCAAGACATAGATGCTTTATGAAGTATGTTATTTTAAGATTAAAATTATAAAATCCAGCAATTTGGAGGATATTAAAAAGATTAAGACAGAGTTAACCTCAAAACGGCGTCACCTCCAATTCTTCCTCTGACATTATCTCGACTTTCACCATGCCGAGTAAGCAGAATAGGCCGGGGTGTGAGATGAGTATTCACCTGCATTGTAAGTCTGAATAGCATGACACATGACAAAAGATTTTATTAAAGAAAACTTGAGTATTTTTGGTTTCTTATGACTTTCAAACAAGCAATATTAGTAAATGGTTATGTTCAGTATATGAACAGTGTACTGGTACAGGACAACCAATGCAAACATGAATATTGAACGTTACTTCCAACATTCGGGGTGGGTCATTCTCTTCTCCCTTTTCTGTTTACATACCTGAACTAATGATTTCAGTAGAAGATGTTTTGTATGTCGTGACAACCACATTTTACCTAAGCATGGATAATTCTATCAACAGGTTGATGCTGTTGGTACCATCAATTCTACGATTTAGAATGCATGTACAATTTTGATATTGACGTGCTTACCAAGAAGAAGACAATTCGGCCAGGAAGATAACCACTGATGTTGTTAACCTGAATAAAAGATTTAAGTTTTAAAGCAATAAAGGTCATCAAAAAATTTAAACAAAATAAAAGATAATAGCATTATATGCTGCAAAATAAATACTTTAGTCATGTAAAGTCAAAAGGCAGGTTCAGAATTTGCACCAAGTTAAGAAATAAGCAGAACAATATTAAACACTAATATGGATTTTACTAGTGAAATTACCAGTGAGGACTACAGCAATCAACTTATAGATACAATATGACAAGCAAAGTATATTTGATGGAGGTTATTAAATGCTAATCAAGTGAGTTAGTAAGACAGCTATAAGAGAGTTAAAACTTAAACGTACCTTGAGCTAATGCCAATGATCTACAATGGCTAAGGTTTCGTCATTCAGATGTGTTAATGCAGTTGTCTTTGATGGAGGTTATTAAATGCTAATCAAGTGAGTTAGTAAGACAGCTATAAGAGAGTTAAAGTGCCTTGAGTTAATGCCAATGATCTACAATGGCTAAGGTTTCATCCTTCAGAGGTGTTAATGCAGTTGTCTTTGGACAGAGCACTATTGTTGCATTCTCATCAGAAGGTACTAACAATTAGAATACTTGAAAACCAAAATGCATTTGCATTTATAATGGATGGTAGAAAGTTTTGTGTTTTATGGTTCAACCAACAACACACTCGAGCAAAAAAATTACGTAAGGGTGACCAAGCCAAGGCAGGTAGCAATAACACTGGCACCTTGCCACCAACATATTTGGTTGTTCTAAGCAGTGACAAGCACATGCCCCCAAGCCTATAAGTCACCAGTGTGATCTGATGCTGTGATAGAGCAATCCCTAAGCCCAAAAAGATGAAGCTCAGGTACAACAAAGATATGTATCCAAGCAAAACAAATTATAACTCAAATAAAAGAGTGAAGAATTAAACTCACTTGTATCTGGCCACCTTGTCCGCTGACCATGTCAATCATTTTGACATAAGAACCCTCCTCTACCGGCTCATATACCTACAGATGACTATATATCATTTATTTTAAACTTAATAAGCATCTGAAATTAAAAGATGCTACCTGATAAACGTGGCTAGAACAAAAGGTATGAGCTTGGAACCTTTTCATAATTAGCTAAGCGTTCTTTGAAGTCCCGCATTCCAGATTCAAAATCAGGTCTGCAGAATAATAACTAATGTACCACTCACCATGGCTAATTGACACATATATATCAAAAACAAAATGTTGAATGCCGATACTCACTCTTCTGCATAATCAGGACTTTGTTGAATTTTCAGGCGGATATTTCTTTCTATTATGTGTTTGTCATTGCAAATTGTTTCCAGAAATATGATCTGCAATTAGGACAGGTTTGAGTAAACAAACAAAAGTATCACGGCTGGATTCAACAAAATTTTAATAAAAAACAGACAAAAGAAACAGAAAATGTGGAGATAGTAGAAGGGAATATATATTCTCTTCACTTGGAAATCACATGTGATAGGTGAAATGAAAGGACCAAGAATCAATTAAATGGCAACCTAAGCCTTTATGCTATATGTTCTACCTGAATCAATTATGAATATGAGATACCTTGAAAATCAAGCGGAATATTAAAAGTCAACAAAGAAGAGGCAATAATGACAAGAAGAGTAGCAGACACTTGAAAGGTACCTTACATTTTCCTTCAGCCATTTTCATGAGCATATTCCTTCGGTTTCTGGTGCTATTTGTTGCATCAAAGATACCAACCTATAGTACAACCAGAAAGAGAAGAGCCAATTATCCCATTGAACCTTTTTTATCACAACAAAACTAGCACTATACCTGACCTCCTTCTTGCATCCAGGCTATCATATCATCCATAGCTAAAGCAGCCACCTAGAGATATTAAAAAAGTACAGGGCAAAGTAAGCCGTTAAGTTGAATGAAGTTTTTTGCTTTATTATTAAATTTTGAATCAAGTTAGTAGGAGAAACTCTTCTGCAGTTGTTGTAAAAATACTCATCCTTGCCTAATCAGAAGTGCAACTAAAAGCTATATATATAACAACGAGCATAAAGATTAACAATTGAAGAAGTTCAGTACTGTTGTAACTTGTAGTCAAAATAAAAGAAATAGCAGAGAAATAGCAGTTGTAATTGCGTGTTGCTACCTCATTGCGAGCCTCCAAACCTTCTGGATTGTCCCCACGAAAAAAATCAGCAGACTGCATAATGGCATGTTCTGACATAAATTATTATGGAAAGAAGAATGGACAATTTGTTATTAATAGTTAAATGTAAAAAGATTATAACATGAGAAACAGATGAAGAAATAAATGAATTTAAATTTGAATAAAATCATAGTTAAGGATAGGTTGCACATGGAAAAAACACCGACAGTGGTTAGTAAGTTTCTTAAAAACATAGGATAGCACACACACACACATATATACATAAAAGAATATATATATATATATATATATATATATATATATATATATATATATATATATATATATACATATGTACATATACATACATACATACATATACATATACTTACATACATATATATGCATACATATATATACATAAATATATATATATATATAATAGTTGCACAAGGAAAAAATACCTACAATGAAATTAGTATTATGTTCTTTGTAAATGAAATTACTTTAAGTGATGACAGTTTAAATAAAATTAATTTCTAACTTTAATTATAGTGGTAAATCTAAGAAACAATATGTTTACTAAGATCGAATATATATGTAAATTTAATAATAAAAAATGATATAGTTAAGTTGGGTGGACAAAAAGTTCCAAACAAGTAAAGTCTTCAAGTAATTCAGATTAATTATTGGACAAGATGAAGCGATCAATGACGAAATTATTCATACTTCATAGATCAAAATTTTAGATCAATTATTTAACAAGATGAAGCAATTTATATATTATTCATACTTCATAGATTGACGATATTATTCATACTTCATGGATTAAAATTGGATGGTTAAAGTGAAAAGGTGCATCGGAAATTTTGTGCGATTAACAGCATTAACAGCTACTCTTTATGTTAAAAAGAGTTTTTTAATAAAATAATTACTAGGCAGTGATGCTTTATGGAATTTATGAATGCAAGTGTTGGATGATTAAGATGCAACATGTACAAAAATATTATGTTGCTAAAATAAGAATGCTAAGATGGATATATAATTTTTTTTATGAAAAATAAATTTTATTTTCATCCAAAAAAATAAACATAGCATGGGCATGTTTTAAAGAGATCTATGGACACTTTAGTAAGATGATATGATTAATATTAGTATGAGGAGAGATAGAAGAAAGGCTAAGGAGACTTTCCTAGAAAATATAAATAAAAATAAAATGCTCCTGATTTAATTAAGGATATGAATTTATACAAAACTTGATGAAAAAAAAAATTCATGTGGGACATTGCGGTTTGTTGTTGTATACTTGTATTTAAAAAGGAAAGTCAAAGTAAATGTTTATTTTTTTGTGAAAACACATGAATATTAATTGTAAGAGATATAATTGCTATTATAGAAATTATATGGTTTAAAAATAAAACATCTTGGTTTCCTAAGGGCTCTTTTCCAAATATAAATGACTGAGAGTGTGGGTTGTGTAGTTTACATGAGTACTTGCCACGTCAATGGTCTTTTGAGCGCATCAAGTTCTAGATTGTAATTCATTTATGTTGTTAGCTCTGCAGCTGCCTTGCCCATCCACATCCCAAGAATGTTGTTGGCATATACTTCTTTGTTCCCATCTAAAATCCATCCCTTGAACAGCATTCCCTCTAATGCCACCTGATAGGGCATATTTTGGCCCCAGATGAATCACCAGCGGCGTCACACCCCATCAGCCACAAACCCGATGCCATATGCCATCAGAACCCCGAGGTGCACGCCACGTCGGGTTCCGTACCGATACACTATGTGACATGACAACCCCGAGAGCTCGGGGCGGTGCTGTCTGATGCCGCTCAGGCACCCCCAAAGACGCCAACTCGTCAGAGAAGTCGTCCCGCCCCCATGAAAGTCAGCGGCCACGCCGAACCGAGGCGCAACCAATCCTCGCACGTTGGTATAAAAACCCCTGTACGACGCTCGGCCTAGGGGACACGAAAAAAGGCAGGAAAAAAAGAATACTCGACTGACTTGCTCGTCAGAGGGGCCAAAGTCGGGAAACACCCGACGAATGCCATTTTTGCAGGGAGGCAATCACCCCCGAGCGGCGAACGTCTCCACCAGGGAATCGCCATCCGGTGCGCAAAGCAGGGTAATCCATCGGCCCGGATCCCGACCAACGCCAACTAGCACCCCTTCCCGAGGGCGCGGCCACGTCGCGAAGAAAAGCTGCCTACCACCCCGGGGACGGAAGGACGTGACCCACCACAAACAACACTCTAGTCGGCAGACCATAGAGCGCTGACCCGCATCCACTCACCTGAGCTCGACCAACCCCGCCGGTCCGACTCACGCCCGAGACGCTCAAGAGGCGCAGCCACCTCATCATCCCATTCACTCCACCAGAAGTCCCCGACATCGACCCGCAGACCTAACCGTGCTGACTCATCAGCCACGGTACTATTGTTCACTAACACCACCAATCCCTTATGCTGCAGGCCTGCACATTTCTCTTAATGCTGCCAATCCAATATGTTGCGGGCCTGCAGAACTATTCTTTCCTCCTGATGAATGGCCACGACCTCTTATTTGACTAGATTCAAGTGATACAATTTTTATTCTTTTCACATATATTAATAGATTCACTGCTAGTTAATTTATGAAATCAGATTTAACATAAAAGAATGCTTTGGTAAACAGTTAACATAAAAGAAAAGCACAACACATCTTTTATCATACCTGGTTTGTTCCAAGCTTAAGGCGGCGATACTGTCGACCAAGTTGCAAGTCAAACAAAAGCAGTTAGTAGTATAAACTGGATCAATCAAGATAAAGAATTGGCTCTGTAACATAGGCACTAGGCAGAATGTAGAAGCTCAGTCTTCACCTTGCCAACATTGAAATGTTTGGTCTCATGACCTAACCAACGCAGATATCTAGTAAGCTTGGCTGCTGTGAAGGTCTTTCCCCGGGCTGGCAAACCAACCTATAACATCACAATATAACAAATAGAACAAAGCATTGGCAAAAACCTGTTAAAGACTACATGTTACACAAAAATCGAGAGTGAAAGCTGAGAGGTATGCTGAAGATGGCCATAAGATATAGGATAGAGTTTTTAACTAAAGTAGACTATCAGATTTATGTCACCGAATGGCCTAATGGATAGTTCAAATAAATGTCGACGAGGATGGGATAGCTTGAGGTTTATACATATCTGCTACATGTATTTGTCATATTCAATATCTCTATTCTTTTAATTTGTACAATTGGAGCAGACATGAAATAACATAATATATGGCATAATGGCAGTAAATACTTCCAGTTAAAAGAAAAGTTTAATTTTATATGTTGTTACCAACACAATGGCCAACCTACTATCCTCCTTTGGTCCAAGCATCTGATCAGCTACAGCTGCGGCTGCAACTGCTCCAGCTGCTGCTGGCATGGCCTTCTACCAATTAGTAAAATAGAAAATATAAGAAACATTAGACATACAGTTACATGAGCAGCAAATTCTCCGAGCTAGAGAAAAGCAAAATTTGATGAATATACTCTCTAGAAATTTGTCTAATGGCATAGTTAAATAAGTTCATGAGAAACGTCCAATATGAGGTGTTCTGACACTTTAAATAAATGCATCGTAATAAAAGAACTTTCGAAGTGAATCATTAGCACAGGCAGTATAATGCCAGTTCAAGGTTCAGCTTGTCCAGACAATGTGCTTGGGCACCCTCTTTCAGCCAAGACAGATTAGCATAATAAAAGAACTTCCAAATTGAATTGTAAGCACAAGCAGTATAATGCCAGTTCAAGGTTCAACTTGCCCAGACGATGTGC
This sequence comes from Musa acuminata AAA Group, assembly GCF_036884655.1. Taxonomy (NCBI): domain Eukaryota; kingdom Viridiplantae; phylum Streptophyta; class Magnoliopsida; order Zingiberales; family Musaceae; genus Musa; species Musa acuminata. The sequence continues at coordinate 32,356,047 of NC_088337.1, read as the reverse complement.
TTGGGCAACCTTTTTTCATACAGATTAACATCACTAAAACTTTCATCTTGTTGTTTGTGTTGTTGAGAGTGTAACAAGCTCTTACTGCAAGATAGTGTGCTTGTGGACTTAACACGCCTATCAGACCATGTAAACAGCTTAAACAGATAGTGTAACAAGTTGTTACCCACCCTGAAGAAAATAAGAGGAATCAGTTATGACAAACAGTAGAATTATTGGGGATACAGGAATGACATGCATATCCTAGAGTAGTTGTTTACAGACTCAGATGAACAACTGAACTAAAATACACACATGGTCAAGCAATGGTACAAAATGACAGGTATGACAACCATGCAGGAGTGGTGTCCTGCAGGCTGAGATGAACATACAGACTACAAGAGACTCATGGATCGACTAACAGTAAAAAATTGATAGGTATAACAAAAGAACCATGCAGAAAGCTGATGTCGATTTTTCTGCAAACATGAACAAACCTTTGTCTCAGAGCCCAACTTGGGATCAAATGTGAATGCACCTGCACTAGCTGATTTAACAAGTCTAGGAGAGCCCACACCCCTATCAACTAAGAGTCCTTTTTGGCCATCTTCCTTTAGCAATGGTGAAAACGTGCCAACCGACTTCGATTCAACCATACCAGGAGCTGGAAGAAGTTTGGGAGGATCCAAGACCATAGAATCCATATCCTTAGCAAAAAATAAACAAAAAAGGATAGTTATTTCTAAGCTTCCTAATTAAACTACTAGCAATAACATTAGAATACATCTGGACAGCAAGCATATTATCAAGCAAAACACCTACATACAGAGTATACTGACTGCTTGAAAATGAGAAAAAAATTGATATGAGAAAAACAAAATTTTGAGCAATACCATCAATAAGCCAAAAAGTAGATAAGGGTAACTGAACAGTGCATCAGATGAAACATTGAAGAACTCTCTTGCATTTGACTTCTTACGAGAAGGTCAGTAAAAGAAATGACGTGCAACTATATATGCAGGCCAAAAAATATTATTTGTAGGTCTCTGACTCATGGAAAACCTGAAAACTAGGAGAAGAGTTGCAACTTGCAAGTACCTTCTGGCTGTTGGAATGGTCAAGTGAAAAAACACCAGCTTTACTCGAGTCATATGAACTTCCACTTGAGGCATCATTCTTGGAGGAAATTCCAGTATTAACCAAGGATCTTGGTGTCTCTGTCAAATTAGCAGCATAAACTACACCAACGCTGGAAGATGGTGCTGGAACAACATAGTGTTCTAAATCAAGCTCCAAAGTGGATGCTGGCCCATTCTGGTGGAAAAGATGGATAAATATGAAAATTATAGCAATGAAGAACAAGTCATCAATTAGCATATAGCAGAAACTAGACAAGGATGAGAATGACAGGATCAAACTCTACCTTGGCTACGACAGACCTGGTAAGAAATGCAGTATCAACCAAGAGATTACTAGAATCACTTATGAACAGAAACAACAGAAAGTCTTGCAACATCTAGATTTTCACTCAGCAATATTTTCTCTCCATCTAAAAGTTTCACATTACATAATCAAGATTTAAAAAAATCATCATCATTGAAGCTTTTTCCAGTCATGTTGTTCCCTTGCATAGCAAGATCACAACTCAACATTACGGTTGCGCATTTTTAGATACCATGTGAGTGATTTGTCCATCTTTAAAACTTCTTAAAAGTCCACCTTTTACAACTGCATGCCCCTCGAAAAATTAATGCATACTCCATATTGACTATTATTCTCCTAGGGTATCCCAAATCTACCTTTCCATCTCCTTGTTGCCTGATGAACAAACTTGCATATGAATCTGAACCAGATTTTCGGGTCTCTATCGATGCAACACTACTGTCAACTTGACATTAAAAATTCCAAAAATCTAAAGATGTCATCACAATACACATCAGAATAAAACAAAGTTCACCATTATTATTTTTTTATCATAAGCCTTCCATAATTACTGATGATGTGAATCCATCAAATAAAACAAAGGTTTCATTGAGTTAGTGTTTCTGCTATATGCTAATTGATAGTAACACATCATAATGGAACAAAGTCTTTCTAGAACGCTAATTAAAATGTTTGTCTAGTAACATATGAGTTCAAAAATTACCACATCCCGGTCAGGGTTAATAACTGACAGATCACTTGGGAATTTCCACAATAGCCTTTACACATAATTGTCATGTACAATATGCACCAATCATTAAAGTATAACCATTTTACCTAAGAACTAGAATTTTTTCCATTTTATCTTTGTATCATGGTAATCTAAAAGTCATAAATAGAACCCAAAAACCCAAAGAAATTCTGGCAAATGACCCAAATAGTTGGGAATGATTCTTGTCCTTGGATCTTAGCATACTGGTGATGACATTAGATATAGCATTTCCATTTGTTTCTGATATTCTAGTCTTTCTTTTTTTTTCAAGAAAACCATGTTCATGGTCACGTTGACTAGATTTTGTTAGAGTCATCCAGGATGAAATTTATGGTAAAATAGAAAGATCATTTTTATTATGCTAAATTGCCTTCTTAAAAGGCATCAAACTGGAGCTTGTAAGTTCCGGGAGTACCTCCGAACCCATATTATCGGGTGCAACATTGATACTGACATCTGGAATCCCTCGTACCCTCGACGGCTCAAGATTCTCCTGATATGCCCTCCAACTAGCTGCAAGATCGAACGGGGACACTATGTCCACCTTAATGAACAACCTGTACTCAAGAACCTCCTCACATCCGCCCACCTTGAACAGCGCCGACCTGGCATCCTCCTCTTGCAGCATCCCTCCAGTGAGCAACCGGCTCGGCCCCTCCTCCACCACGCATGGCACGTTACTGTACTTAGGCTTCAGCAAGAACTTGAAGTCCAGCGTCTCTAAAGAAGAAGAGGAACAAGAACAAGGCCGAGCAACCAAAACAGAACAATGAAAACGCAATATAACGGAGGCAATCGGATCCAAGAACCGGAGTGGGCTCGTCCATACCGTGATTGGGGGGCACGACGAAGCCGAGCTCCCACGTCGACGCCGACTCCCGGGCCATCGAGAGCTAAGGGATCATCGAACATCAAGAAGCGTCAGATAGAGAGAGATAGGAAAGAGGCGAGGGAGGGTAGTTGATCTTACGGCCTTAGCGGAGTCCCAAGAACCGGTGATGGGGGCGGAGCCGTAGACGTGGGGGATGAGATCGCCTCCGATGTTGAAGTTCTCCATCTTAAGGGAGACGTAGAGCTGGCCGTCGCGGCCGCCATGGGAGCTGTCGGAGTTCTTGGAGGCGCTTGTCCCCATCGGAGGAACGCCTTGGTCAGGAGATGGAGTTGAGTGGACGCGATTAGGATATGGGAGTTGAAGAGTCGGTGTGACGGAGGTATGGCAGCGAGTGACGTTGAAGAAACGCGATGTAACCGGCGAGCGGGGAAACGGAGAAGTGAGTGGGCGTTTCCACCTCGGATTGAATTGGGCCCACCGACGAGTGAGTGAGCGTGAGAGAGGGGGAGAGAAAATGGGGGACGTCGATGGGATCATGTTTGCTGAAGGAAAGAGAAGAGCAGATCTGGTCATCCAATCTAATGGACGGTGCAGATGATAGATGATGTGATGGATGGACGGCTTCGATCGGTGATGTAGATCACTCTTTAATATTGTGGTGGGTATTAAATACACTAAATAGTACATGATAATTGTTATTTCTACTTCAACATCTTTCCTGTATTTGAAGATTTATTTAGTCGATAAAAATCTTGATTGGTCTATAATAAAATATTAGAAAATTACTATTTAAAATTATGAAAAACGTTTATCGCATTAATATTTTCATATTATTAATAACTAAAAATGGCTCTGACTCTATTTCGCCCGAGACCACATTATTTTAGAAAGACATGAAGAAAAATCTAATTTGGTTCCAAATCGTCGTACACATGAACAGTCATAATTTAACTTAATAATAAGTTTTTGTATGTAAAATATTGATCTCATATTCAACCTATTAAAGACTTTAATATATGTCATTTGATAAAATATTACATCTAAAATAATTGGTCTCATAATAATATATTACATATGAAGGTTTGAGATAAATTTCTTTACGAAACAAAAATAAAAGAGCAAGAAAATAAGATTTTCTTAACTTTCCACGACTGTTTGAGGAAATCTCTCTCAACTAATCGATCTTGATAAAAGAAATCTTTACCTTTACCTAATACAAATATAATCTCATTTATTACCTCTTAATTTGTATTAGAGCGTCTCTTGTCGTGAATAAGATTTACTCCCAGTGATAACAATTACTAACAGGTAGCCTTCTCCCCTGCACGGTCAGCGGACCCACACCGACATTGGAACATACTCTCTTGCGACTCCACACCGACATTGGAATATACTCTCTTGCGACTCCTTTGCACTGACTCTACCCCTCAATTGTGCTTTTCTTCTCTGTCTTCTCCTTTCATTCCGGGGAACTCTAACAAGCTTTCTGTCTCATCTACTGCAAAACCTTTCATTTGATCATTCCTTGGGAACTAGTATATCATCTTATTTATCTGTCTCCTCTCAAGCCAAAGCGTATCAAGGATTTGCTCCACCGAGCCATCTCGGATACCGAAAACTCTTAATCCCCTTGCTACTCATCACTGTCATCGCTACTAAGCATAGCATGGAACAGTAGTGATTCTCATCGAGGACCTCATCTCGGATACCGAGAGCTCTCTGCTAGCAAAGCCTCTATGTAATTCCTCATCGGCGGAGCTGTAATAGTTCCGGTGTCGATGTCATCCCTCATCCTCTATCTAACAAAAACTATTTTTTTATTATTCACTTCTAACTTTGATAACAAGTAGCATCGTAACTAATTATAATGCTTGTCTTAGTAATAAAAGTCATCGGCTACTTTTTAGAACATATTCTATATCCTACTCTAAACTATTTGAAATTATTTATATAAATGTTTGGGGCCTTGCTCCAACCACTTTTTTTGATAATTTATATTTTATGTAATTTTCATATATTATTTTACTAAGTACATATGGTAAGTTTCCATGGTTTTTACTCACTTTAGAAAATTTGTCAAGAACTTCTTTCGGTCTACAATGAGTGAATATCGAACTCTAACATCTTGAATCTTAGTTTGTAGTATACAACACATCAAATCACCCTCCTTGGCCATGTCAAATAAATATAGCTGAAATTGGTTACGCCCTTCTACATCAAGCCTCAATGCCACCAACCTACAGCCTTTCAAACTACAGTCTACCTCATTAATCGTATGCTTACTTCAGTTCTCTAATATCAATCACTATTTAAAAATTATTTTATAAACTTTCAAACATTCAAAAACTCAAAATACATAGTTGTCTCTGTTATCCATGGCTATGCCCCTATGCCTCACATAAGATAACACCAAGATCTAAACCTTGTATCTTCATATGATATTATCTTAAATATAATGCTTTCCGATGCTACGATCCTCAAACTCAAAAAGTTTTTATATCACGTCATATCACTTTTGTAAAGTCTAATTTTCCCTTCCAAAACCAAGGGTCTCTAGTCATGCGAGTCACTCCAACAAACATACATCATAGTATACCTCAAACAACGTCAAACAGGCCTCTCACCACACCGTCCAATCCTTCCCATCATGATACACATTTACTTTTTCATAAGTTAATCCTATTGATGAAGCACTACCCTTAGAAACATAACCACCGTCGTTGCTTTCTCTTGGACCTAATGATACTGAAGTACCTTAGTGTGACAAGATATGTATCAGTGACTCTCCACGAATACCTATACCTACCGCACAACCTAACAATCCCATTGCACATGACATCCCATGACAATATGCTCCAAAAGTTGTGTTTTCAAACCACGTCAAGTTCTTGACCTTCATGTCATCACAAACTCTCCACCTGAGCCCATTAAACTCACCATCATTACTCAAGCTCAAAAATCTCCACACTAGGATAAAGTCATGTGTTAAAAATACCCTTGTACCATTTCATCACATAAAAAATATCATTGGATATAAATGAGTCTTTCGAATTAAACGGAATCTAAATGAATCCGTTGTTAGATATAAAGCACGTCTAATAGCCAAAGAGTTTCATCAATGACCTGGTGTTGACTTCACAAAGACATTCAGTCATATTGTTAAACCAACAACAATCCGACTTATCCTAACTTTAGCCATCTCAAAAGGTTGGCACTTATAATAACTGAATGTTATCAATGCTATCTTACGTAAGACTCTAACTGAATATATATTTATATAGCAACCTTCCATATTCATCAATCCTAAATATCCAGGGCACAATATATTTTGTAAACTTCAAAAAGCTATTTATAGACTTCGTTAAGCTCCAAGAGCATGGTACACCGAACTTGGCTCATTTTTAACATCAACTAGCTTTATAAATTCTAAGTTTGATACTTTATTATTTTTACGATAATAAAATAGATGTACAATATATCTACTAGTGTATGTGGATGATATTATCGTCATAAGCAATAATTCTATGGAGATCAAGGGATTTCTCATGCAATTGGCAAATCAATTCTCCATCAAAATCAAAGATCTAAGAATCTTGATAACTACTTTCTAAGAATAGAAGCAATATACACAACTTCAAGACTCTTTCTCTCTAAAAAAAAGTATATTCAAGATTTATCATCAAAGACGAACATGTAATACGCCAAAGAGGTTGCCACTCCACTCTTTGCTATTGAATCACTTAAGTTATATGATGGCAGCCCTACTACATATTCTATATAATACCGACAAGTACTTAATTTTTTACAGTACTTATCTCTCACATGTCCCGACATCTCATTTGTAATCATTAAATTATCTCAATTCATGTATCGGTCATCCACTATGCATTGGTCTGTAATAAAACGAGTTCTGTGATATCTCAAAGGGGTCCTCAATCATAAACTTTTTCTCCGTAAACACTCATCACTTCATCTCCATGCTTTTGTCGATATTGATTAGGCAAAGAACATTGATGATAGAATATCTACATTGGGGTATAATCTTCCTTGGTTCAAATCCAATCAATTAGAGTTCAAAGAAGCAAACAACAATCGCAATATCCATAACTAAAATTAAATATTGAGTCATCGCCACCACTACAGCATACCTCAATTGGGCCACGAATCTACTAAAGGAACTCGATATCAACTCCATCCTAACTCTTATAATATATCATGATAATATGGAAGCCACTTATTTATGCACCAATTCAGTATTTCACTTATGTATGAAACACGTTACCATCGATTTTTACTTCGTCTGATATTAAATTGTCAGACATCAACTATGTATTTCTCATATACATACGACTGATTAACTAGTAGACTCTCTCACAAAACCTCTCGTCCGAGAGATATTTTCTTTATATTGGTCCATGATCGATGTAATTAACAGGAGTTCAGTCTTACAGAGTCATGATAGAAGATAAATTTTTCATAATCTTTCATAACTATTTGAGGTAAGTTTTGAAGATATCTTTATCAATTAATCGATATTGATAGAAGAAATCTTTCCGTTGAATTCATGTTAATGCAACTCCATTAATATCTTTTATCACCTCTCAAACTATTAGGAACAATAAATCTCCATGTGCTTTGATCAGACAACCTCAGCACGCTCAATTAGGGTGAACTCTATCGCTTGTATTCATCTCATAGCGTGGAAAAGGAGAGACGAGGGGCGCACACTGGAACCAAAACCTGCGTTCGCGGCCACCGATTTGGGGGCGTTGGATTGCGAGCCGGCAGCGGCCGCACTCGTCCTTCGTTCCGTCTTCCCTCTACCCACGGGCGACCGAGTGCGCTCGTCAGAGTTGGCCGCGTCGGAGGTGGGTTGGGCTCAAACGGGGGCGGCGCCCGACCCCGCTGTCCGCCACGTGCCGCGTCGTCCACCGACGTACGCAGTTGCCACCCGCCTGCCAACTACACAACACAAACCACCACCTTCACTATATTAATAACAACGTTCCAAAATCAAATTCCTTTATTATTATTATTATTATTATTATTATTATTAATAAAAAATCATAAATCCAAATATAACTCAAATGTTTACTTTCGTCTTAAAAGAATAATAATTTGGCCCATAATAATAAGTATAATGGCATCATACTTACGTCATCACTCGATATTTGACTGTTGACTGTTGACCGACTTCAACGTGTCGCTCATCTACCAAGAGCAGTAAAAGATTCCTGAATCTGCCCGTCCAGTCTTCTGTAACACGACGCCCTCAAACGTAAGTTTGCTGCGTTTCCCATGCAGTCAACCTGACACAGTGCCGAGGACCATCGAGACCCCGACAGAAGAAAACCATGGTTTTCTCCGTTTCAAAGGGCTACGTGGTTTTCCTCTCCGACCATGGGTACATCTCCGCCGTCTTCTTGTCGATCGCTGTTGATCCTAAGCAGCCTGTGACCTCCATGCTTCTCCCGCCGAAACCGCTCTCTGGTTTTGCCCACCAAAATGAACCCACACGAAATGAAAAGCCACCTAATTCCCTCGTATAAGAGCTCGTCGTCGGTCTCTTGAGAAGAACACACGTCAAAGAAAAAGGATTGTTCTTTAAGAGAGAGAAAATAGCTTGTTTTAGCCACACACAGTCGGTCTCGCGCTCAGTGGCGATGGACACTAGGATTGGGTCGGTGGACGCGGCGATGGAGACCATGGCGAACGGTAGCGTGGGCAGCCCGCCGACGGCGCACTGCCACCCCATCGCCCCCGCGGCGCAGGCTGAGGCGGCGGAAGCGACCCTGGGCCGCCACCTGGCCCGGCGCCTCGTCCAGGTTGGCGTCCACGACGTGTTCGCCGTCCCGGGGGACTTCAACCTCACCCTCCTCGACCACCTCATCGCCGAACCCGGACTCCGCCTCGTCGGCTGCTGCAACGAGCTCAACGCCGGGTACGCAGCCGACGGTTATGCCCGAGCCCGCGGCGTCGGCGCCTGCGCCGTTACCTTCACCGTCGGTGGCCTCAGCGTGCTCAACGCCATCGCCGGCTCCTACAGCGAGAACCTCCCTGTCATCTGCATCGTCGGCGGGCCCAACTCCAACGACTACGGCACCAACCGTGTCCTCCACCACACCATCGGCCTTCCGGACTTCTCGCAGGAGCTCCGCTGCTTCCAAACCATCACTTGCTATCAGGTAATCATAAATAAAAAGCCGATTCTGTTCGGATCTTTTTCTTGTATTGAGCGTGCAGTTCGAATCTTGTGACGTCTCCGATGCGTTTGGACTGCGCACAGGCAGTGGTGAACCACCTCGACGACGCTCACGAACTCATCGACACCGCCATCTCCACCGCGCTAAAGGAGAGCAAGCCCGTTTACATCAGTATCAGCTGCAATCTCTCCGCCATCGCTCACCCCACCTTCAGCCTCGAGCCCGTCCCCTTCTTCCTCTCCCCCAGGTAGACTTCCTCGTCGCAGCTTTCGCCTCCCTCGTGTTCGATAAGAATCCACAGGTCGGTTGATTTTTGGATCCTCTTCTTCGAACTGTCAGATTGAGCAACCAGATGGGGTTGGAGGCCGCCGTCGAGGCGACGGTGGAGTTCCTGAACAAGGCGGTGAAGCCGGTGCTGGTGGGAGGGCCCAAGATCCGGGTGGCCAAGGCCGGGAAGGCCTTCGTGGAGCTCGCGGACGCCTGCGGCTACCCCATCGCGGTGATGCCCTCTGCCAAGGGGCTTGTCCCAGAGCACCACCCCCGGTTCATCGGCACCTACTGGGGCGCCGTGAGCACGTCCTTCTGCGCCGAGATCGTCGAGTCCGCCGACGCCTACGTCTTCGTGGGCCCCATCTTCAACGACTACAGCTCCGTCGGCTACTCCCTGCTCCTCAAGAAGGAGAAAGCCATCATCGTCCAGCCGGAGCGCGTCGTGGTGGCCAACGGGCCGGCCTTCGGCTGCATCCTCATGAAGGACTTCCTCCAAGCGCTCGCCAAGCGGCTCAAGAAGAACACCACCGCATACGAGAACTACCACCGGATCTTCGTGCCCGACGGTCAGCCGCTGGAGTGCAAGCCAAAAGAGCCGCTGAGGGTGAACGTGCTCTTCAAGCACATCCAGCAGATGCTGTCCGGCAACACCGCCGTCATCGCCGAGACTGGCGACTCGTGGTTCAACTGCCAGAAACTGAAGTTGCCGGAAGGCTGCGGGTAGGAGCTTTCGATCCCCTGACAGATGAATCCCTTCCTGGGGGAAGAACTAACTCGGCTTTTGCTCCTCAGGTACGAGTTCCAGATGCAGTACGGATCCATCGGTTGGTCTGTGGGGGCGACGCTGGGGTACGCGCAGGCTGTGAAGAACAGGAAGCGTGTGATCGCCTGCATCGGTGATGGAAGCTTTCAGGTGCCGCTTCTGATCCTAATGCCCTCGTATGGCGAGTACTGAATCAGCGGATTCTGATCCGCTAACCTCTGCGTGGACTGCAGGTGACAGCTCAGGACGTGTCGACGATGCTGCGGTGCGAGCAGAACAGCATCATCTTCCTCATCAACAACGGCGGGTACACCATCGAGGTGGAGATCCACGACGGACCTTACAATGTCATCAAGAACTGGAACTACGCCGGCCTGGTGGACGCCATCCACAACGGCGAGGGCAAGTGCTGGACGACGAGGGTGAGCACAGCACTCGGTACTCGGACGGCAGAGCGTTCGCCGTATCTCCAAACGTATTCATCGATCTGAACTGCGTGTGTGCAGGTCCGGTACGAGGAGGAGCTCAAGGAAGCGATCGCGACGGCGGCGGGGGCCAAGCAGGACTGCCTGTGCTTCATAGAGGTGATCGTGCACAAGGATGATACCAGCAAAGAGCTGCTGGAGTGGGGCTCCAGGGTTTGTTCTGCCAACAGCAGGGCACCAAATCCCCAGTAGCAGTGATCGATCCCAGTGTCATCTTCTTCTTTATCTTGATCTGTAATCTGTCATCTTCTCATGTTCTTGGTGTCTTTGTCACGATGCATGTCATGAGACTACTTTTAATCTTCTAATACAATAATAATCATCTGTTTCTACATAAATACACTTGATCCAAAACATTCTCTCGAATATAACATTATATTCTTTCAAAGATGAGGAAGCTAAGATCGAGAATCCGAATCTCAAGAAAGGGAACAGCCCAGTAGACTGCCAAGTTCTCAACAGGGGACCTTTTCTTCTTGGAGCTTATTCTGTAATTGATGGCCAAAAGGACATCTTTGATGGACTTGCTGGTAAAGAAGGGGCAAACCATAGCATATTAATCGGTCTAGCTATATCCAAAATAATATTTTAGGTACATACTCATGTAGAGTATGGCATACTCATGGCATCTTTACTGCCGCTTTTGCGTGCATAGGATTCCGACCGAATCCAACCAAGCAACACTGCCATCGAACATTCGCAGTGTTGGCAAATGCCTACGGGATCGCTTCGATCGACATATGAGCATTGGATTCCACCTCCGATCCACTAGCCACAGCGTTGGATTGATCTCAGATTAACCTCAAAATGTCTGGAAGCAAACAGAAATTATTCCACATGATTTCGAATGAGAATTCACAAAAAAAATCCACTAGCCAAAGAGTTACAGTGTTTTCTATTATACTGAAAAAAAAACATAATTTAGTAAAAAAATTAAGATTAAAAATCGATTTATAAGCATGAGTAGATGACTGATTGTTTTTTTGAGTATTTTGAAAAGATAAATGAAATAGTTAAAGTGTTAGAAAAATACTATAAAGAGTCATTTAGAGCTTTTTTTAGTATTAATAATACTCTTATTATTCATAATCTATTTTTAAATTTTAATAAAATAATATTTTATTATTTATAACCTTTATAATTTTGATTTTTTCCTTTTTTTTTCCTTCCACACATTCCACACCTACACACCCTACTGATGCACCCTGTAATCGATCGTCGCCCCTAACTTATATCTTAATCGCTTCTCATAATTCATAATCATCGTCCCTTAGCTTGCATTTAGGTCTTGCTTTACTTACCCTATCCTTAAGAAGAAGAAGAAGAAAAAGAATAAAATCTATTTATGAAAAAGATAATTTTAAAAATATTTAAATTTTATAAAAATAAGATTATAATAAGTAAAGATAAGGTTATCTATAGTAACCTCTAAGAGGAGTGTTTTTTTTGGGAAAATCCATCTATTTTATTTTAAATATGTATTATATATATATATATATTAATTTTACTAGTATATTATATTTTTTAACATCACAAGAAGAAGAATATTTTTATTATTTTAATTTTAATTTTAATTGTTTTAAATCCGATTCGAGAATCGCGGAGGTGCGGTGCCGACGCCATCGGCATCTTATTCGTTTTCTGGCTCTTCCACGTCTTGTACCACCGGAATGTGCGCCTCCCTTGTCTCCCCTGCTTTCTCGGGCGTCTATAAATACATCTGCCCTTCGCTACCTTGTTTCCTCTTCTAAACACCAAACCCCTCACTCGGTTGCCTCTCGCTCTCTCCTCGCTCCTCTGGTTTTAGGGTTTTGGTGAAGCCGAAACGAGACTTGGAAGGCGATTCCAAGGAAAATTACATGGACGCGTACGCCCTCCATCTCGCCGTCGCAGCGCTCGTAGGCGCATCCTTCGTTGCCGTCTCTGCCTACTACGTGCACCGCAAAACCCTCGGCCAGCTCCTCGAGTTCGCCCGCGCCGTCGAGAAGGAACGCGGCCGTGATCGCCGTGGCGATGACGATGATGAGCCCAAGCGGGGCCTGCTGAGGCGGGGCCGGTACGGGTACCGGCGAAGTGGGTCCGGGTCTGACCGACGCGGCTGGGGTTCGGCGTCGCTGCCGGACGTGATGGCGGCGACGGCGCTGGACGGGGAGGAGGTGGAGGAGGAGGAGGAGGAAGAAGAAGAGGCAGCGGCAGCGGAGTTAGACTCACGGGGCTTTCCGATTCCTGTGGGGCTGCCTCGCCTGCAAACCGTCCCGGAAGGTACTTATGGATCACTGTTCTCTGTTTTCTCTCCGGAGTGAGGGGATATCATCTTTCACGCTTAGAAAAACTGTTGTTTTATGTACGCGATGAATCATCTGAGGCTTACTGTGTCAAACTCATTGGTTAGAACGATGTTAATTAGACTTGTGATTAATAGTACGTGCTTTTGTAACGATACAGTAAGTAATTTGGTGACTCTGGTGATGTAGCTAATCAAGAAGTTTAAATTTGTCAAGGAAATTGCAAACATGCAATCCATAAGACATAAATATCAGCTGTTTATTTGGGTTCTCTTTTCTTTCTTTCCGTTATGTGTTTGTGGAATAAATGAGTATCCATTATTCGACCTGAAGTTTCTGCCTATATAATATCTCAACACTCTAGTGATGCTACTGTTATTGGCTACAATTTGTGGCCATCCCTTTGGAATGGAGAACGCCTCTCTAACTCTTGCATCCATATCTCCTTGGGCATTTTCTGTTCTTGTTTTTTGATCCTTAAGTAGGACTTTGAGCCCACCATAGGCTGGTGTAGAATACCCAATTAAAATTTTTGGCTTTATTGGTATATGATTACTGAGTTGGGTTTTGTTGTGCCTGGATGTGTATGGCCAAAAGTACAAACACGTAGAATCAAGTAGGGCAATTAACTCCTCAAAGCCATCAATCCTGATCTTTTGATGTTCCTTTTCTTTTTGTTTTATTGATTTATTCAAATCTCTTCTTATTCTTTGGCCTCTGTTTTCTTGTTTGATTTGTATCAGGACTTCCATCCATTTAAATGTGTTAGCAATTTGTTATTTTGGTTTCTTTCTGGGGGAGAAATTTTTGCATGAGATTACCTATGTGACTGTTTTCTGTTGTATGGGTTTAATGGCAAACCATTTGTGATGCATCAGGTAATGTGCAGTCTCTTCATGGAATCTCAAATAAAAGAGGTGGACATGGCATCAGGTCGACTTCTAAATCACCTGTTGCTAGTGCTAGTGCCTTCGAGAGCCAAGAGGGATCAGAGGAAGAAGACAATCTGCCAAATGATAGTAAACTTGACAATGCCTACTTGCATGCAAATGGAATTATAGTGAGTTCATTCATGTATTCATTGTTGTAATGATTATGTCTTTTAGTAGTTATTTTTTATTGTAGTCATGTTTCTTTTAGTTTGCTTTTACATTTCCAATAAATGTTGATATTACACAACATGATTCCGTACTCAAATATAAAAAGGATTTTTGACAAAAACAGTCACTCGGAGTGAATTGTTGTCTGGTACTTTTCACAAAGAACACACTGTTTATAAATCTAAGAGACTTATCTGATTAAGATGGTCAAGCTATGTGCCTATCATGTAGCATCTGGGGACTGGAAAAGCACATGCAACCTGCCTATTCCTTTCACGTGCCTGAGCATGCATCAAGGTTTACACATGAGCGCATACATGGGTATATTGCCAAGTACATTGTCATCATGTTGCTAGAACAAGTAATCAGGGGGTCCATGTTTTATAACTAAGGTTAAAAAACTACAGAATTTCTGTGTTTCTGCCTTCTCATTGTGATTTTTGACATGATTTCCTAGAGACTTTCATTTGAGACTTGTATTTTAGACTTGGTGGAAGCTACAAATATTACTTCAGAGGTTTTATAATACAGTTTTAAGGCCAACTAACATGTACAAAAGCAGTGTGGCTGAGATGATGATATGAGGTGGATGTAAATACTATGTAATGCTTGAAAAGATAGAATAAGAAATATTTCTATTTACGGACAATTAGGTAAAGTCTTGATAGAATATAAAATGAGGGGAATCAATCCATTTCAAATATTATGGACATGTTCAAAGTAAGACAGCTGATATCGTGATTAAACAAGGTAAGTTAAGACCATTGGTATGAGGAGAGGTAGCCAGTGATAAGAAACTTTAGTATAAATAATAAAAAAAGATATGAACGTTGTTGATTTTGGGGATATTTCTTTACTTAAGACACAGTGGCGCGAAAAGATTCATGTAGTCTGACCACAGACATCTTTATGCAAAAGATCCATATATTGTTGTTGCAGTAAGAATTTTGTCTGTTTGCATCACTATATATTGCAGGCTTTTCTTAAGTTTACCCCTTGTTTTCTTGGTTCCAGACGACTGGTTTTCTGGTGTCTGTTCCCTAGGACTACTTTTCATGCTTACTTCATGACCTATCTTTCTCGGTTTTACTTCTTTGGTGCATTTTACGGTTTATATTTTTTTCAAATATATGGATTTTTCTGATCCTTGTTCCTTAAGTCCTGTTAGACCTTGTGTTAAATTAACTTTTTTTGTTCTTATCATACGGGTCTTAACTTGCTACAAAGTTAGCATTTCAATGGCACTTTACTAGTGCTGTCACAATTTTGTGACTTCTGATTCATGCTTTCCCTTAATGTGGTTGTGATCTTACAATCTTCACACACACACACACACACACACACACACACACACACATATATATATATATATATATATATATAGTGTTTTTCAGTATATTTCTTGATTTTTTTAAGTCAACACTTGTTTTTTTCTTGTCTAAATTCTGTGATATCCTATTTATAACTCTTACAATACGTTTTCAGTTTCTTTTTGCTGTAATGCTGGGTGATCTCTGATTGTATTTTTAATGTGTTGTGAAAAGGGGGAAGAAGGTAAGAGCTTATACCAAGCTTTGCCTGATCATATTGCTGTGAATGGGGATCCAAAGTCCTTAACTGCATCGAGCATGATTCGATCTCATAGTGTATCTGGTGATCTACATGGTGTACCACCTGACCCAGTGGCAGCCGATATTCTTAGAAAAGAGCCTGAACAAGAAACCTTTGTCAGACTCAAAATTACCCCGACTGGTATGGCCTCCTTTCCCTCAGACTTCATATATTTCATATACTTTTGTTGTTTTTGTTCTAGCCTGTTTAAGTCTGTCATTCTACAAACAAGCAGAGGTAAGTTGATGGAACTAACTACTTTCTTCATTTCATATCTCGAGAAGCACTTTTCCAAAATCGTTTGTCATTGTTGATAGGGGTTCTTTCTGATATCTAGATAGATATTGTTGATAGGATCTTGAGCAATGTGACATACTGGTGATGGCCTTGGCCTTGGAAACCCAATAAAAAGGTGTCAAGTATATATTTACTATTTAGTGCATCAGTCTAGCTGTTATTCTATTAGAAACAATGAATAGTTGTTAAGACTCCAGAATACTCGATATAACTAGAGATACTTTGATGATCCCCAATAATTGGAAAATTATGACTTCTATTTGTTGTAGTCTAAATGTTCCTTTGTACCTTAATTTTTACCTTATCTAATAATAGATGTATTATGCTACACTGGCTTTCCCAGGGAAGCCTTGTTCACTGTTGTTTTTTGTTAGATTTGCTCAGCGACAGACTGAAAGATGAAGAAAGAAATGAACCCTCCTTTTCCAATGTAGCGGGTAGATAATTTAGTGTCCCATTGGATGATAGCTCACAACGTGAACATGAAAAGGAACACTGTTCTGCGTAAGCATCGAGGACTATTTAAATATAAGCAAAAATTTGAAAGTAACTTATTAGGCAAGTTATGCTTCATTGGTCAAAATGCACTGAAGATAATAGCATATCATAGAAGTATGTCCAAACAATGTGGATGTTGAGATGTATGTAGGTGGTAGCATAGAAGGCAATGAGGAATATCCACAATGAAGACCAATTAAAGAGGGAAATTTCTATCCTGTAAAATATCTTTGATAATCTAATGATCAATCAAACATATATGCAGAATTTCTATCCTCTCAGACCAATTATTTGTTCATGCAATGTGAATATTGTTTAGGTAGTATCCTCTCAAATTGCATAGATGATGCAAAATTGAAAACAGAAGTTCCATCCTTGAACACAATCGTCAACATCAAAGATGCTATTAAATTGTTGGATTTTTTTCTTAAGTCCTACTAATATATGGTCATCTATTTGGTTGTGGAGGTTGACAAATATTTGTTATATAAGCCGCTGTCATTAAGATAATTGTCTCATGATGAAACTTAGATATTTTTTTTTGTTCATACATGAGTAGGTGTGGACACAACTTGTTTTGTTACTCTTCCCTGTTATGTATGGTATCTAGCCTAATCTATTTTCCATTTTGTGATCTTTTAACATAGAGACACCATCTGCTGATGAAGCTGAGGTCTACAAAATTCTCCAGAACTGTCTTGAGCTGCGAGAAACTTATGTCTTTAGAGAGGAACGTGCTCCTTGGGAGAAAGAAGTCATAACCGACCCTAGTACACCAAAGGCTAATCCTAATCCGTTCTTCTATATGCCTGAGCAGAAAACCAATGTAAGCCTTTTTCCATGTGTAGTCTTTAAACTTTATTTTCTAAAATCTTAAGCAATTCTCTTTGTTGTGTGTGTCAGCATGTATTTTGTATGGTAGATGGGGTTGTTCATGTTTACGCTTGTAAAGATTGTAAGAATTCTGACTAAAGCTTAACTTTGTAACATTTGTTGCCTATCCATGTTATTATTTTGAGTCAGAATATTCTATTTTTTGCCTCAGCAAAGGAAAGACTTTTTCCTGTGGCTGATGCTACAACATTTTTTACGGACTTGCATCATATTCTCCGAGTAATTGCAGCTGGAAATATCAGAACATTATGCCATCACCGTCTGGTTCTTCTTGAGCAGGTACACTGATGTTTTTCCTTGTTGTACATTATTTTGAGAAGGTACCTGTTCAATTGTACAATCCAATTTTCTTCATAAAGACCTGATGGCTGGATATTGGTTATACTTGTTTTATTTTTTTGATATATTAAATGCAATATCTCTTTGCAGAAATTTAATCTTCATTTGATGCTCAATGCGGATAGAGAATTTCTTGCACAGAAAAGTGCACCACATCGTGATTTTTACAATGTCAGGAAAGTTGACACCCATGTTCATCACTCAGCATGCATGAACCAGAAGCATCTATTGAGATTTATAAAGTCAAAGTTGAGGAAAGAACCTGATGAGGTTTGTAGGTTAACTTCTTGCTGTCTTCTTATGCTGTTCTTTCTGGAAAAAAAGGACCTGTTGTGAATAGTTGGAAACTTAGACTGCCTTATTGTTAAATTGAATTTGATTTCTCAGTCGGGTTTGTTCTAGGTTGTGATTTTTAGAGATGGAACGTATATGACACTAAAGGAGGTTTTTGAGAGTTTGGACTTGACTGGGTACTATGTCTACTACCAGTTTCTATTTTCAAGCCTTTTCTTGTTATACAATTAACAAGAACATGTTTTTTGTCTTGTGAGACAGGTATGATCTTAATGTCGATCTCTTAGATGTCCATGCAGACAAGAGCACATTTCATCGTTTTGACAAGTTTAACCTTAAATACAATCCTTGTGGCCAAAGTAGGCTAAGGGAGATTTTTCTGAAGCAGGATAATCTCATACAAGGTATTCATTGTTGTTGGCCACAATTTATTTTAGTGCAATTCTAGCCTAGCTAAGTTTGATTTAAGATCTCAATTACTTTATTTATATTTGATATATTGGTTGAGTCATGTTTGATGCTTACATGATTTCAGTAAAGTAGATCCCTAATACTTGATGCAGACTTTATATTGTAACTTACACACTTTATATTGTCCTTATACTAGGGCGTTTCCTGGCTGAGCTGACAAAACAAGTTTTTTGTGACCTTGCTGCTAGTAAATACCAGGTGGTTTGCTATAACAGATCTTGAACTCTGATTCATTATTATATGACAATTTTTTTGTTAACCAGGAATAGTATTTGCATCCCTAATCTCTTGCATACATGAACTAGTTTTACTTGCATACATGAACTAGTGATACATGCATCCCTAATTTCTTGCATACATGAACTAGTGATACATGCATGACTGCATCCTTGTTCATACATGTTCTTCTGGATAGTTTCCTGTGTTATGCTGCTTCGTATCTTTTTTAAAATCCGAATGAATGTAAAAAAAATTTGTTACACTATTTCGTTAGAAAAACACATAGAGAGAGCTATGAGACTCCTTTCACTGCAGTGTTGGGGGAGGAAGCTACTTTAAGTACTTTGCAACATAATATATCAGTTTCGTTTGATGCATGATCTTTTTTACCCTTAGATCTATCCTCATCATGTTCTTTCAGATGGCTGAATATAGGTTATCAATATATGGAAGGAAACAAAGCGAGTGGGACCAACTTGCTAGTTGGATTGTGAATAATGAATTGTACAGTGAAAATGTTGTTTGGTTAATTCAGGTAGTTGCTACCACCTCTCTCTACTAGTATTTTTCTTTGTACAATTTTGTATTGAACTATGTATTAAGGTGTTACTAGAACAAGACGGAAGTCAAGTTATTCAACTTAATTTTATGTCTTTTGCAACCTTGGTTGTGATCAGCATTGCGTTTCCCCTTTTTCTAGGTGCTAATGATGTTGCCTTACATATCCGAGAAGAATGTGCAGTTTCAAATTTCATCCATGCCTTAAATATTATCTTGGTTAGACACTGGCTGACCAGTTGTCGAATCTTTAATGAGTAATTGTTAGGTGGTTCTTCTGTTTGTTATCTAGAAGAAAAATAGGAGTAACAAGAAAAAAAAGGAAACTCGACATTAAGAAGGCTGGGTCTGAAAGCAAATAGTTATTGTGAAAATTGAAAGGGCATTATTACTCATTTATTACTTATATTGCCTTGTTTCAAAAGAACCAATCTTTCAAGTTACACACATTACCATGTTCTTTTTGTTTTCTTTGAATCTGACTCTAGAGCTCTAGCCACATGCAATGTGCATAGAGAAGCTTTATAGTTGCAATGTTTTCTAAACTCAGTTCATGACTCGAGCTATAATCATATAAGACAAATTCTCCCAAGCAACTCTTCAATACACTAGGACATGCATGGTATGAGAGATTGACTTGGACTAACATATTAGTTTTTTAAGAAAGTGGAGGTTGAAAGTTTGGATTTGACTTGATTTGTGCCATTCACCTTGAAACATATTCATGACTTTAATTTTTATAAGCTTGTATAATATCTGCCTAATGATGCTGGGATGGATGTTTTAGTTTATTAGTTATCAGGCATGAATCACAAGGTTTAGCATCTTGGTCTGCATTGATATATTCAAATTTTTTTAAAGTTGCTATATTGCTGATAGCTTGCTTTATACAAGTTAATAATTCCAAGATGATGCACAGAGATCTAAAAATCATTTATGCAGTGTGCTAATCAAGTTTTTGACATCTTAAGTGGCCTATGTTTTAATATAATTTGGGTGATATATTATTTACAACTATATGGTTAACCTTCATCTTTACTTGATTCCGTTCATAATTTTTAAATTATTAAGAAGTACGATCAACTGTTTATCCTTTGCAGATTCCACGGCTATACAATGTATACAAGGAAATGGGTATAGTTACATCATTTCAAAACCTTCTTGACAATATTTTTCTTCCCCTTTTTGAGGTTACAGTTGACCCAGATTCACACCCTCAGTTACATGTTTTCTTAAAACAGGTACTTGTTTGTTTTATCGCTTTTCGCTCTTGACATGTTAACTTTTTGTTTGATATAGCTTTGTTTGTTAGGGTTGGCATTGTCCTTGTGGTATGGTGGGTGGTGCATTACTGTAGTTAGTAAGATTTTACATGAGCATTCCCTTTTATGTTACCCTTGATCGATAACCTACAATATTGACAGTCCCATAAACTTGATCAGAAATATATTATCTCAGAACAAAACTTCTGCTTAGCTTCAAATTAAGATTATTTTTTTGGGGCAAGGCATTTTTTGTTGCCATTGTCCAATGGTTGTGGCATGAGTATGACATTTAATATGTCTCGTGAATTGATTCATTTTCCCTCATATTCTAGTTCAGGGTCAGACTAGTCTGGCTTTCTGAAATTATTTTTCTTCTTTGTCCTTTATATTTAGGGTTTCAATATAATAATTATTTCCTGGACCTCCAGGAAATCATGATTATTTGCTGCTATCTGTTTATCAGGTTGTGGGGTTGGATTTGGTGGATGATGAAAGCAAACCTGAAAGACGTCCAACAAAGCATATGCCGACACCAGCTCAATGGACGAATGTCTTTAACCCTGCATTCTCGTATTATGCATATTATTGTTATGCTAACCTGTACACACTGAACAAGGTTCTTGTTATATTTCCATTCTCCTCTCTTAGAAAAAATGGTTATTTTGCGTAACTAGAAGAAATTGGATGACATTTTATTATTTATAGTTCCATATAGATAATATACCCATGTATCCTCGCATTCAAAACTTGCATCTTGTTCCCAATTTGATTTTTTTTTCCCTTGCCATTTACGCTTTCAGCTTCGTGAGTCAAAAGGCATGACAACCATCAAATTCCGTCCTCATTCTGGAGAGGTATATGTTATTGTGGACCAGTTAATTTATCACTTTTACATAAAAAGCATGTAACCACTGATGTTGGTTATCTGCAGGCTGGTGACATTGACCACCTTGCTGCAACTTTTCTGTGTGCTCATAATATTGCTCATGGGATCAATCTAAGAAAGTCCCCAGTCCTTCAGTACTTGTATTATCTTGCTCAGGTAATTGAGGCTAATTAGATTTAGTCGAGGTTTTCCATGTTTTTCTTCTCAGACTCGCTGTTGGGATTTGTACTGCAGAGGAGAAAGTTTGCTATACTATGTTCTAGTATTTGTCTGCATGTACCAAACTAATATTGAGCTAAACTTTTGCTATCAGATTGGTTTGGCAATGTCTCCTCTAAGCAACAACTCTTTGTTTCTTGATTATCATCGAAATCCTTTGCCAATGTTCTTCCACAGAGGTCTAAATGTTTCTCTTTCAACGGATGACCCTCTACAAATCCACCTTACAAAAGAACCCTTGGTGGAGGAGTACAGTATTGCAGCTTCGGTAATCCATTCATTCTGCCTCACTCCATTTGAAATATTCCAGATGCTTTCCTGATATGTTGCTTATTCTTTTACAGGTGTGGAAGCTAAGCTCATGTGACTTGTGTGAAATTGCCAGAAATTCTGTTTACCAGTCTGGTTTTTCCCATGCTCTCAAGGTAGGAATATGTTTCAACACATCAACTGAGGCTTGCAATGTGAATATGAAAGGGAGTGCCAGTTACTACCATGTTGGATGTTTCAGTTGATATTATTAATGTGTTGATTTGTTTTTTGTAGTCGCATTGGATTGGGAAGAATTACTATAGGAGAGGTCCTGATGGGAATGATATCCATAAGACAAATGTGCCTCATATCCGACTTGAATTTCGTGACATGGTAGTAACTCCACCCTGATTCTTAATTATGTTGTTTGCCTATCCATTTATCCATCCAAATATATCATCCTGCTGTATTTGTTCGATAAACACCATACCTGCAGATATGGAGGGAAGAGATGCGGCAAGTTTATTTAGGGAAGGCTGTTTTACCAAAAGAAGTGGAGAAGTAAGCTCAGCTTGATTATAGTCAACATAGAGGGTGAGTTAAGTGCTTAATCAATACTTGTTCTTATATATTTCTGTTGAACATGGTACTTAAAAATAAATTATATTACATAGATTACCTTACTTCAGTTGTATTGGATGGTATTTTTAACTATAATGTTTTCCATCAGTTGATCAAAATTTCTATTCTGGAGTGATCTGCCATCTGGACTCAGTGTTCTTCTATGTTCTAAATTTCAAATTGAAGAACTTTGCTTGGTGCAGGAATTATCTAGAGATCTTGAACATGAGCGGAGTATCGATTATCTGAAAATTGGAGATAGGAGGAACACTCTTGGCTGATGCATTATCCAAATTGCGACGGAAGAGACAGTGATACAATGTCATTGGTCTAAGTCGTGGCACAGATTTTGACTTGATATACCAAACATACCACAAGTCAACCAAACTGCACATTGTATGGCTGGGTATGGAAGAGATATTGTTTCTGTGGGATTCTAGCCGAGCTCTTCCTAGGCAGCTCCTTTGTATTGGCTCAGATCTCATCGGAGCTGGCTCTGTTACACTTGAATAAATAATTTTTATTTCAAAATATAATGATGTGGCAATTAATTTGTGTTATATTCCTCTGCTTTTGCTTAGAGGGTGCGTTTTTGCGTCATAGTGAGATTATTCTTTTGTGATGTAAGTGATTAGGATTCGAGTTGTGAAAATAACCATAACTTTGGGTGTAAGGTTCTTTGATCCCGTGTCAATGGGTGCCCGGACACCTCTACCCCTGCTCTGGCTTCTCACTCGTCACCTGTCTCAAATACAAGAAAGCCTTTCTGAGATGTTCTGATTGTTTTCTACACAACAAAGTTTTCTGTCAGCTTCATAAAGTTTAAAAAGCCTGCAGAAATCGGCACAAAGGCAGTATGCTGCAGGATCATTATGTATCTGAAGAGCCTTTTATTGTGATGTGTTGGTTGATGATATATTCAAGTTTCATTTTCTTCAAGGCATATTCCAAATTTGGGCACTCATATACAGCAAAAGAACAAACTTGATATGATGTCTATTCTTGGAGGGTGAAGGCCATTTTTTGAAGTTCTTGTTGATGGCATTGTCAAGGCTCATCTACTGTTCAAAGCTTTCAAAGTTTGAGGTGTGCTACTAGAAATCTTCAGACACTTGTAAAAATGTCAATTGCAGGTCTGAGAAGTAATTCTACATGCAGATGCTATTGTAGGGTTCTCATATGTACAGTTGGAAATGGCTTTTACAAATTGTCTGAGATTGTATCATGCAAGTTAAATGGTTTATTTCCACTGAAGCATGTTTTATTTAATGTTCGATTGCAGGAATCTGACTATGACTTGGTTAAAATTTTGGGACTCAAGAAATGCAACATTTTTCATGAGAACCAGACCAAAAGCTTCCTGGTGAAGTCTGGATATTGTGTGGATTTGCCTCATTTGCTGCAGAAAGATCATAAGGTTGTCTAGATCTATGAACAAGGTCGGGTTCATCAGACATGGTACATCTTTAACCTATTCATTGATCATTTTAATTTCATATTCCGTGCACAACTATATGGTATTTCTTTCATGTGCTACAGATTCCACACACAGGTCTGCCTGATTTGCTTCAGAGACAAGCGGAGGCATCCTTTGACTTGTGGTAATTATCTTCTCTGCCAGTAATGTTTTTTGTTCATGAATCAGTGCTTATCATGAATGAGTAAGCTATCGGATGGGTGTCTCACAGTTGCAGGCAATTGGAATGTTCATGAAGTCACTGGCCGTCCACTCCGCAAGCCATGAAGTGAGTTGCAAGTCTTTTCTTGGTCTTTGTCTATACTCAAAATAGTGTTAAGACGCACAGCAAAACACCAAAAGTGTTTCTCCCAACCCAGCAAAATAATATGCAGCTGCGTGTCGTAGCACAATCACCTGCCTTCAATAATGGCTAGCAGACAAAGCCAGTATCTTATTGTATTCAACATCGATCGGCAAAGACCTTCCCCTGTTCTAGTCCTGCTTCGATGAACCATCAGCTCTTGTTGATATCTAAGTTCATCCAATTTCCAAAGATCTTTTTCATTTATTTTAATTGAATATTTATGTGTAATGATGTAATAATGATTATTACAAGTTTTGCGTGTTTAGGTGCGCCATGGCCGTGAAGCGATGCGGGCGAACAGGAACTCGTTCCAGGTGTCGGGAAGGCCCGGGAGACACCAGTGGATGCAGTCGGCGTAGGTGGCGGGGTCGGCCTGCTGCTCCGCCGTCAGCAGCTTCCCCTGTCGGAGCGTGTGCACCGCCGTGTGCGCGTCCTTCCGGAGCTCCGACATCGCCGTGATCCTGACGAACGACACCGGCAGCCGCATCGACCGGACCACGCTCTCCTCCTCCGCGAACAGCCGCCAGTCCGTGCCGATCGCCAGCCGCCGCGACGTGTTCGTCACCGGCATCGTCTCCATCGCGCACTTGACCCCGTCCGGGTTGCCCCAGTCCTGACTCCTGTCGCCATCACCCGAGTGATTGGAGAGAACCCGAGACGAGGTACAGCTGCGGACCTACCTCATGTGGTTGGGGGACGCGCTCATGAAGAACACCATCGTCTTCTCGGGATCCACGTTCCTGCGCACCCACTTCGCCCACGTCCTCAGCACTCTCCTGTAGGCTACGGGCCGATCGACCTTGCCGTACTCCGTTCCTCGCCTGTCGCCACAGAATAAGAAGCTGCTAATCGGTGGACCAGCCATTAAGCTCAAGGTTATGTCGGGTGGAGAGCTGCTCACAGGACTCTCATCTCGGGCGTGTTCATCCACCAGATGTAGGTGTTAAAGATCAAGTAATCCACTCCCTTCCAGTGCTTGCCGTGCTTGGCGATCGAGTTGGTGATGACGCGGTTTCTGATGCTGTGGACCTTGGGGTCGTCGGAGTTGGATTCCACCAGGAACGGCGCCCAGTAGAACTCCACTGTGGCATCGTACTCCTGTGACGGTGCAACGGCATCAAGGACTTGCTCCAGTTGCAATCAGAGATTCACAGGAGTTCTGGCTGCAGATTTGTGCTACCTCAGCTCGGAAGACGTTGAGGGAGGCGTTCTTGGTGAGAGTCTTCTTGCCCCATGGGATGGCAGATTGGACCAGGCAAACCATCGACTCCCACTGGTTCCTGTTGAGCGAGTCCCCCACGAACATGAGGCGCTTCCCTCTGAGCCTCTCCAGCATCACCTTCGCATCAAATCTGTACAGGCAACCAAATAATTCATGCGTCTCCTGGATTCAAGCGATCGGGCATCGTGGATTCATTTATACCTCGGCAAGTTGCAGTCGCGGGGCTGCCACCGCCACTTCTGGTAGCGGCCGTCGCGGCGGCCGTTCCTCATGCACGTCACCTGCTCCGTCAGGAACGCGCACTCGTGTTCTTTGTATATGGGATACGAGACGTCGTCGTAGACCCACCGGCCGTCGAAGAGGTTGCAGCTCTCCGGCACGTCGAGGACTGCGCGCTGCGGCTTCGCCTGCTCCGGCTCCTGCACCGGATTCCTGACGGACGGCACCCGCACGGCTTGCGGCCGCTCTTTGGCAGCTGAGTCACTCGCCGTCCTCTCCGACACGGTTTGCTCTTCTTCTGCACCATCCATGCGACTTAGTTGAACCACATGGAGCTTTTGCCGGGCTAATCTTTGAGTCTTGGCCGTAGCACTGCCGAAGGAGTACTCGGCCATCGACTTAACGTGCTCGTTGTACTTGAGCATGACGAAAAGCAAGACCGAGAAGAGGAAGACGAAGACGAAGACGGGGTTCCTGCCGCTCCTCCGGCCTCCGTACAACAGCGAGCGCTTCATCGTGAGGAGGCTTCCGTGAGAGGGCGATCGCATCTCACGTGGGAGCTTATCGTGCTGCAGAGGAAGGAGGAAGTGGCGTGAATCGGTGGGAGAAGAAAGGAGAGAGCCGCATGAATTCAAGATTGCACATGCAATAACTTGTTCTGTTTGTTCGGAGTAATTATTCTCTCCCAACGCCAAATGTGGTAAAAGTTCAACAAGTAGATTTAGCTCACATATCGCACGGCCTAATCAAATGAGTCAAATAATTTTGGGAAGAGTGTCAACCGAGACAAATTGGATGATGCAGATGGGAGGAAGAAGAGTCAAACGCCTAACGAGTAGGTTTCCAACAAAGAGGGGACCGATCAAAAGGAGGTTGTCCGTCCTTGTGGAGGTATAATTGCGTATTACCTAATTGGGTAATGTAGCTAGACCTCTTGGGTAATATAATTAGATCTATTAAGTATTTCGATTTTTAAATTTTTAAAAAATTATATTATAATTTTTATAGTTATAAAAGTAAAATATTTAACTTTATTATCCTAATATCATCGATTTTATTGATGGAATATATATAGTATGCGTAAGAAATAATATAAAAATGATGGAGAAAAAGATAATTTTTATATCCCAGTTATGTTTTTAGTGGTGACAGATGACATCACTGTTGGGGGTCATCGATGGCTATTGTGGATTAGGAGAAAAAGCGATGACGATAAGTAAGACAGAGAGAGAAGGAAGATAACAACGTAGAAGCCAACGCTCTGCATTTGCGTTAGTGACACTCAGCAATTACGTTGACATCGAGCAGATACAAAATGGCAAAAGGGTCGATCGATAATTATGTCGATGCGATGCAGATGTAAAGCGGTGAAAGGATCACTCGGCATCTGCATCGACGCTAGTGTAGATGCAAATGCAAAGCAGCACCGCTTTTGCATCTTCGTCGATGCTGAAAACGATGTGGGGAAGAGCGACACTGCTTTGCATCTACGACATCGACACAAATGCAGAATGATGAAAGGGCCACTCAGATAACTACATCGGTGCTGACGTAGGTGCAAAGTGACGAAAGGATCGCTCAGCATATGCATCGACACTGATGCATCTACGTTGCGCACATCGACAATGATGCAGCGAAGGACAACACCGCTATACATTTATGTTGTTCTATTTTTCCTCTTCTTTCTTCCTCTCTTTCATCATTGCCGTCCCTCCTCATTCTTCTCCTTCCCTAGCAAGAAGCCACAAAAGTCTTTAGCGTTTTCATCGACTATTGCGTCGTTCTCATCGGTCGCAACCATAATAACCATTCATGACTCTCAATAGTATCGTGTCATCCGTCATCACCAAAAAACGTAATTGAGATATTAAAATTATTTTTTTGCCCATCATTTTTATGTTAAAAAATAATGTTAGGATAAATAAAGTTAAATATTTCATAACTATAAGGATTTCAATATAAATTTGTTAAATATAAAGATCAATATAATATGTAATTAGTCTTTCTGATGAATGCAGACAAAGTTTGGTGTTTACCATCACTGGGATGTAAACCCTATGTGGCTGCAGCTGTTGGTATCAAATGGAGATGGCCAAATTTGACACTGCAAAGTAGGTGGAGTCGATGGTCCTTTTCCACTCTAATAAACTCCGTGCAGCAATATTCATGGAATACTTTTGTCGACATCCTTCCTTTTTTTAACTTAGTACATTAATACACAATAATATTGTTTATTTTAATTTTTTCTGATTTGGATGATCAAGATTTAAGTTACAAAAATAATCTTTTATTTACTGGTATCGTCAAAACTCTATATTTTTTTTTCTTAAAAAATAAATAAACCAATCATTGTTTGTTTTTGCTCATCAGAGCACAAAATAAACTATACTGCTTTATGAT
Source organism: Musa acuminata AAA Group (assembly GCF_036884655.1). Lineage (NCBI taxonomy): Eukaryota > Viridiplantae > Streptophyta > Magnoliopsida > Zingiberales > Musaceae > Musa > Musa acuminata. The sequence continues at coordinate 32,327,848 of NC_088337.1, read as the reverse complement.
CCTTAAAATTTGAAAGCAAACCTAAAATAGATCTCACACAGTTCAAAAGTTGCCAATGAGGTTTTTTGTCCTTTATGAATCTTCTGTATAACTCTCTTCACTGTACTCATAGATCCTTATGCATTGATGAATGCACAGTTCAAGTTTGAATTATGATCCTGAGATGTTGGACTTCATCATTGTCTATGGAAGATAACATGTCATCTATCTCAGCTGGGTCTACATATTGTTAATATATCTTGATTAAATTTAGAACAATATTACAAGAATGCATTTAATTTATTTTTTTACAAATTAGTATTCCTCATTAAAAAATGTATATACAATTTAAGAAATCCAAAGTATTAGTTGGCATGGCCTTTGATGGTCAGTCACTATGAGTTGGCATGCAGCAAAGTTAGGAACAATCCATCACTATGTTCAACTTCCTACTTCATCAAAGTCTGATAAGTTTGGACTGTTGCATCAATTGGAGCATATCTATCCCTTTTCTGTTGCATTTATGTCCCTTCATTATTCCAATAATTACAATCTGTAACTATTGCTTCTTGTTTGAAGTCCAATCTTTTTCTTATGCATACCTAACTCCACCATAGATCAGATATGCCAAGTTGCCAACTGTACCCAGTCCCAACTGAGAAGCATCTAATTTACCATGCATCCAACAAGATGGAAAGACAGCACTGTGTATACATATTTGGCCTATGAATGTAAGAAGTTTGTAATATTTTGAAGGACATAAAATGATTGTTTCATATTCTGCTAAGAGACACAAGATTGATAAGGACATTTAGAATCTTATAACCAAGATTTAAAATGGTTCGACACCATCAACAGTACATACAAAATGCATATTTTACATCCTGAAGCCGCTATTTGTTAGAAGTATTACCGTCGAGAGAAGGCAAGCATGCACTTAGAACTTCGGCAGCTTGTTCCAGCTCCTCCTTGGATACAACCAATGGAGGCACCAGCCTGACTACATTCCCTTTTCCAGCCGTCAGCACCAAAAGGCCAGCGTCTCTGCAAGCATCAACAAGAGGAGAAGCTTGGACGTCCAGCTCGATTCCCACGATAAGCCCAAAACCACGTATTTCTTTCACATGTGGGCTCCCTTCCAGTTTCTTTAGTAGTAGTTCCTTCAAATAGAGTCCTTTCCTAGTTACACTGGCCAAGAAACTGGGCTCCTGGATTTTATTCAGAACTGCAAGGGCAGCATGACAAACAAGTGGTCCACCAGCAAAAGTGCTCCCATGATCTCCAGAGCTTATGGCAGCAGCAACCCTTTCGGTGGTGAGGACGACACCGATTGGTAGACCACCAGCAAGGGGTTTGGCAAGGGTCATCATATCAGGCATCACACCAAAAGCCTCATGGGCCCATAGATGACCTGTTCGGCCCAATCCACATTGCACCTGCAAAAACGAATGTAACCAGAACACGATAAGAAGCTTGATTCCCAACAGTGTATATAAGCATATAAAGGAATATGAACAGGATTGAAAAGAAAAAGTAGTAGAAGCAAATGTGGCATCCTAAGCATTTGACGATAATCCATGCATACTCTGTTGATCTCATGGCGAAATAAGGAAATAGATTCCAACTAAGTTACAATTCTATCAGCAACTATTTTAATACATGGAACTATGACACCCAAATGGATGCTTGTGCCTGACTGAATTAGAACATTTAAGAGCAAATCATCCTTTGCAATATTGACATGGGCTACAAACTCTTAAAAAGGAGACATGGACGAACATACCAGCGACACATTCAAATTGCCAGTATGTAAAATAAATAATGTCCCAAAGAGCTACTGCATGCAACCAATAAGAGTTTCAAAAAGAAAAGATCTAATTGTTTGTGTGAACAAAAATTGTGGCTGCCTACCTCATCAAATACCAAGAGAGCACCAGCCTCATCACAGGCTGTGCGTAGAGCCTGTAGAAAGTCCTTCGTGGCACTATAAATTCCACCTTCACCCTGAATGGGTTCAACAAAAACTGCGGCTATTTTGCCAGGTTGTATCGCTTTCTTGGCTTCTTCACTATTTCCATATTCTATGAATGTGACCCCAGGCATGACAGGTTCAAAGGGTAACCTGTACTGTTCTTTACTTGTTAGGGCAAGAGCACCCATTGTCCTTCCATGGAAGCTATTAGTGAAAGCAATAAACTCTGTAGCAGGAAGTTTCTTATCAGGGTGTGAAAATCTTTGAAATTTCCTTGCAAATTTTATGGCTGCTTCATTTGCTTCTGTTCCAGAGTTTGTAAAGAAAACACGGTCCGCAAAAGAACTCTCCACGAGGCGCTTTCCAAGAGTCACCTGCAATATATTCACTTTAACAATACAAGAACAAATAACTATGAAATTTGGACAAAGTGAATTTTTACACTTAAGTTACACAATAAAAAATAGGCTAAGTATAAGGGTAAGGAAAAATAGTTAGTTATTCGGCAACAAGAACATAGAGATAGATTCATGTTAAGAACACAAAAAAACACCAACAATACTAAAGTTTTGTTTCCAAGAAGATGACCATGGAAGTAAACAAGAGAGATTTCTTCTAAGCACTTAAGTATTATTAATCTAAGAGACAAAAGTAAGGAAACAAACAAATAAGTAATTAATTAGTCAATTAGCATCTAATACAAAATCCCAAAGTACTATCAGCAATCTGCATGGATTTGAAAGAGTCCAATGCACCTAATAATCAATTAGCCAAAAGAATATGGTACAAGATAAGCTCAAACAACTCCCACCATATGATACCGGCGAGCTGCAATCCATTGTAGTCTCTTAAGAATCTCATCAAAACAAAATCACAGCCCAGCTATTCTGACCATACCTGAGGAATTGAGTAGTAGACATTGCTGACATGAGTAAGAGTGTTGGCCTGCTCGACCACCGCATTCAGCCAATCCTGATCACCATGCCCAAGAGAGTTCACCGCAATCCCGGCCGTCATGTCCAGATACTCCTTCCCATCCACATCGTAGAGCTTGCATCCCCTGCCACTCTTGATCACCACCGGAGCTCGGGCATACGTTCCCACAAACACATTCCTTTCCATCTCCATCACTTCTTTGCTCTCCCTCGATGCCGGTTCCAGAGAAGTCTCCACCTTCTGCTGTGCGTCCGACACCAGGCATGAGGAAACCTTTGGAGATTTAACTCGACATGCGAATCTGTTACCTTTGTCCAGCTCAAAGACTCGAGGGAGATTTCTTGCAGGAAAAACGAGAAACAAGTGCGTTGCTTGTAGAGAATTCATCGCCCTTTCCCAGAAAAAAAATCTCTCCTTTAATCTCTTACACTCCTAACTATATATATTAGCCAAAATCTTGGGTGAAAAAAGCTTTCTTTCCTTAAATCTATATAAATCTCTACAAAATCGGCCCTTTTTCCAAAGAAATATAGAATCAAAGAAGGTTTCTTTGGCGAATGGATCGATTGAGAAATGTGTCTGGACAATCGTATCCCACAACTATTGCAATCGAAGAAACAGTCAAGGAAATGAGCCACACACAAATTCCAACAACGAGCAACCTGAAAGCTCGAGAAGGGAGAGCAAGAGGAGCATCCAATCTAGGGTTTGGGCGGCAATATTTGGGACCTGGGAGATTAGGGTTTCGAGAGGAATGAGTGCGTTAGGGTATTGACCGATTGCACAATATACGATATATACAAATTGGCCGTAATAGTCTTTGAGAGATTATGTTATGGTTTGTTCCACCACGTGTTACGTCCCCATTGGCAGATTACAGTTCCGGCGTCCTCGGCCCATTGTTTTGGATCAATAGATTGGCGTGCGTGGAATTGGATCCGAAGCATGCCGTGGGAGATCAACGCACCAGATGGTTCCACGTCGATGACGCAGGTAAGGCACGTGGGAGGGACGGCGTTCCGCAAGTGCTGGATCCCGTCCAAGGTTCAAACACCGTTCGCGGTCTCTACCTTATATATATGTACGCTCTTCGCCTCTTGTTCTCTGTATCTGACGCCTCTCCCTGACTCCAATGCTCCCACTATAATCTTCCCTTTTTGGATTTGTGGGGCGATCCTTGATCTGTTCTCTCTTCTCTGTAATTGATTCCTTCAATCTCAAATCCACCTCTACTAACCATTGCTGCGACGGAACCACAACTGGAAGCAGAGGCGAGGGAGGAGGAAACGAGCAGCTATTGCGGGAGAAGGGGACGGTTAACAGCGGAGAGGAGCCATTTTTGCAATGGCGAGTTGGGTTCTTTTCCAGGGCTGTGGCGTCAGGCTTCTCCCCGCCGCCTTGCCTCGCCCCAGATCCGGCATCCCGCCTGCCACTAGCCTCAAGCGTCTGCGGAGGACCCGTCTTCCCTCTTCCACCTCTTGTCTCTGTTGCTCTGTCGGTCTCGCCGGCCGCAGGGACTGGGCGCTCAGCATGAGCGCGCCGTTGCAGGTGGCGCCCTTGGAGGAGGGTTCCGCGATGGGGAGTGGCGTGAAGGAGGAAGCGTTCGACCCTGGAACGCCACCGCCGTTCGGGTTGGCGGAGATCCGAGAGGCCATACCCAGGCATTGCTGGGTCAAGGACCCGTGGCGATCGATGAGCTACGTGGTGCGCGACGTGGTGGTCGTCTTTGGGCTCGCGGTGGCGGCAGCATATCTCAATAACTGGATAATGTGGCCGCTCTATTGGATAGCTCAGGGGACGATGTTCTGGGCCCTCTTCGTTCTCGGGCATGATTGGTATGGAACAAATACCAAACTCCAGATTCAACCATTACTCGTTTACCCTCTGTAAATTTCGAGTTCTTTAGCTTGTTGGGTTGCTAACGAAGCTTCGATCCTTGGTAGTGGCCATGGGAGCTTTTCGAACGACCGAAAGCTTAACAGCGCGGTTGGGCATTTGCTCCATTCCTCCATTCTCGTGCCATACCATGGATGGTAGGTTCCTATCCTCCAATCTAAGCTTTCTGAACCTGGATGGGTCAAACGTTGTATATGCTGGTGTCTAACACGAACAATGCATTGAGCCTTGCAGGAGAATTAGCCACAGGACGCATCACCAGAACCATGGGCATGTTGAGAACGACGAGTCATGGCATCCGGTTGGTAGCTCACTCCTTGTTCTAGAGATTGCTTGTTGTTTTCCCTTGAAGGATTCGGATGATGGGCTTTCTTTATCGTGGTCCCATTGCAGTTGTCTGAGAAGTTATATAGGAGTTTGAATGCTGTAACGCGAAAGCTTCGCTTCACATTGCCATTCCCTATGTTTGCTTACCCCTTATACCTGGTGAGCAGCCACGCAGACTCTTGTAGTGTGGCCTACTGAGTATCTTGGACCTAAATTGACTTCAATCTTAATCTATAACTCTTGACAGTGGAGAAGGAGTCCAGGGAAATCTGGCTCACATTTTCATCCTAGTAGTGATTTATTTGTCTCTAATGAGAAGAAGGATGTGATTACATCAACGGTCTGCTGCGCAACGATGGTGGTGATACTTGCAGGGTTAACCTATTTGATGGGTCCTATTCAGATGCTTAAGCTTTATGGGATTCCATATTGGGTAGGTTTTTCTTGTACGTTTACATATATATATCTGGAAGTTAAGCTTTTTGGATGATTTGAATGGTACCGATGCTGAATTGCAGATTTTCGTCATGTGGCTGGATCTGGTGACATACTTGCATCATCATGGACATGAGGAGAAACTTCCTTGGTTCCGTGGAAAGGTATGAAGTTGTTGTTGTACTCGGGAAAATTGCATGCATCACTTTTGGCTAGAACAAGTTTGTAGTATCCAAGATATCAGACCTTTAATTTCGGTAATGAAATTGCTTTGCGATGCATTTCTGTGTGCTAGAAGCCTAGAACAAGTTTCCTATTTTTCTCTTTAATCATGTCAAACTTATACTTCTATTGTTATACATAAAGAATTTACTTTCAGCAGAGCTATGCCGCTGAAGAAGATCCATATAGCCGATCGTTCATTCGATATAAAGCACTCTCTTTTACTCAAAGCTAGATAGATAATTGAGATGGAATCTTGGTTGTTCTTGATCAAGAATGATGTGTATAATATGCTAATCATTTTTAATTATATGTTCTAGGAATGGAGTTATCTTCGAGGAGGATTGACGACACTAGATCGAGATTATGGATGGCTTAACAATATCCACCATGATATTGGGACTCATGTGATACATCACCTCTTCCCGCAGATACCACATTACCATTTAGTGGAGGCGGTCGGTGCTATTTAATTTTCTCCTTAGTTTTGCTCGCATAGACATTTACATGGACTTATCCGACAGGACTTGCTTATAAATCTTTGCTCTTTTGCATCAGACTGAGGTGGCAAAACCAATTCTCGGAAAATACTACAGGGAACCAGTAAAATCTGGACCTTTGCCATTTCACCTATTTGGAGTCCTAATGAGAAGCTTGGGATGTGATCATTTTGTTAGTGACATTGGAGACGTCGTCTACTATCAGACTGATCCTCGATTGAATGGTGCTTCAGAAGCAAAGTGGCACAGACACTGATGTCATCCCAATGAAATCCATCAGACTGCTAATACCATAATACATGGTCGATGAAACCTGCACATTCAGCAAAGCTGGATTTTTGCTCATGGATTCCTCTCGAGACGCATATTTTCTCTCCTCGGGCGAAAGGAAGAGAGGTCTCTGCCAGTTAATCATGCGATCCCACATAACTAAGCATGCATTCATATCAGTTCATATTGCGACAAAGATGTCATCAGCACAGCTAACATTTAATTTTTATAGGTAAAAATGCAGTTTTCTTTGCTTCTAAGAGTTATGGTGATTTTTATTTTCTAGGTTCACTATGACAGTAATGGGAAACTGCAGAATCTCTAGAGCATTTGTCTGTTGATTAACATGCTTTTGAAATCTTCCATCACAATGCATCATAATGTAACATTTCCAGTAAGGATGATGCCTGACATATGGTAGAAGAAACATCACCTTCACCAACTTTTTGATGTGATACAAATCCTTTCTTTTATGTGCTGCATGTGGCCCATCTTTTTTTCTCTTGATTAAAAGGATATGGTCCAATATTGTTGAACATAAATGCAACAAGATCTTTATGCTGTGATCCACAGACCAGGAAATGGAGTGTGATGGGTTCTATCACCTCAAATTGCCTTGAATGGAGAATGGTGTACGTTCGAGGGGCTAAAAGGTCTGCACACTGGAATTTGTTCTGCAGCATCAACCCCAGCAAGAGAAAGGAAGAATAAAGTGGTATTCTGCTATCTCTCTCTCTCTAATATCACCTCTGCCTTTTTTTATGTTTCGGTGTCTCTATCGACCTTTACCAACGAAAGTTTGTGGACATGCACGCAAGGTGTTTGAATAAATGCCCATACCAACAATAATAGAGCATGTAGTGTTGGATGGTGCCCACTGAGAAGGTCATTGAGAACAGTGACAAAAGATGTTGAGCTAGCAAAGCACCATACAGCGCAAATCTACTCGGCCAGCACTGAAGTTTGTTTCTCCATAGAACAAATCTAGCCAACCATATATGTCGTGCAGCAGCTTTACACGATGACATATGTGGACAACACTTCCAGTTCATAAAACCTTAGATTACGAGTGAGCAAAGGAGTCAAAGAGAATGCTTCTTCTTGTTCATATACATAACATGTTGCGTCTATAAATCCATCTGCTTGATGAATGAAAGAACTTGCACTCTTATTGTGCATACTACTGCTACATATAATGGATTCCAAAGAATGTAAAGAAGCAAAGAACCAAAGGAAATGGCATCTTCTACGCCATTATCTTCTCCTCCGCCCATGGAGAGAACATGTCCGCGTTATGATGCTCGCTCGCGTCAAGCCCATCCTTCACCAGAGACTGGACCCAGGACACATCCGGCTCGTTCGGCCCCGAAGCTACTACCCGTCCAAAGGTGGCATGGTTGCTGCGGAGGGCGAAGGATGTGGATTTCCTCAGCTTGTTCAGCTCCTCTCCCTGAATGCCCCATTCCAATTTGCCGTCTGGTGAGCTCCAGTCGGACAGCAGCGATGGCGTAGCGGCCGCGGCAGCGGCGGTTGTCATGGCCGAGAGCATGGATTGGCGGCCTGCGGTCGCCCCACGATCGCAGAAGCTTTGACTGCGCATAGCGAACGCGGAAGCCCTGGAATTCATGATGGCCTTCGCCATCGAGTGGTCGAGCCCGAACGAGGATGTCGAGTTCACAGGAGGGGAGGAACACTGGCTGCCTCCGTATCCAGACAGCAATTGAGGCTGGTGCATCTGGATTCCAGAGGAGGATTGGAACTGAGCTCCCCCCGTCTTCCTCATAGAGAGCCCCTGTAATTGGGTCAGCAGTGATGGATCCACAGACCCCAACAAGTCAGTGTATTCTGGAGCTCGAGCGGCCGCCGCGGCGGCAACCAAGGTGTTTGCTCCCCGGTTGGCCCGCGGCGAGGCTGTTCTTGTGATTCCATCCACAAATTTCTGCTGATAGCCTTCCAGTCCGAGCAGCTCGAGGTCGAAATCCAACTCTCTGGCACTCAGTGACGCCTTGAGTCTGCTGCTCGGCAGCTGCAAGGCCGGAGGTGTCATCAAGCCGCCCGCTTGATTCATCCACGCCGCCGCAGCCCCTAAACCCGACGAAGCCGTAGGGGACATCGGCGAGCCTGGCTGCTGCATCAGCGTCAAGGCCATCGCCATGTCCAAAGAGGAAAGAGCCGGCGACGACGATCTTGGAGAGGACAACAACGTTCCCGCAACTGATGCCGCAGAGGGGTTCACCGTCCGCAGCTCCTCCGGCTTGTGGGCAAAGAAGCAGACCCGGCGGTTGCAGCATGTCTCATCCTTGCAGAGCCGAGTCCGGTACTGCGCCGGGTGGAGCCAACTCTCGAACACGCCATGGGCGTATTCGCAGGCGTCGCCATTCCGGCAAGAACCTTTCCGGAACTCGAGGCACGGCACGCAGCTGTAGGAGAACTTCCTTGGGTCTCGGCGCCGGGCGTTCTCGCCGGGGTGGACGAAGGGGCACTCCGTCCAATCATGGGAGTAGGCGCGAGAGCACGGCTTGATCTTGAAGGTATACATGCGGAACTCGTCGGTGCCGTAGATCCCGGTGTTGATGTCCGGAAGCGTCGAATCCGGTGGATATTCCTTCTTCTCCCCTTGTTTCGGTTGCTCTTCTTTGCCCGGTGATGAAAGCCCGGGGAAAGGAGGAGCTTTCAGGATCACTCCGAGGGATTTGGCGACGGTGCTCAATGATTGCCGCGCGACGACGTCCCCGGGGCGGTTGCCACTCGCGTCGAGGGCGTCAACGACGTCCGCATCGGCACCGATCAAGAGCTTCACGGCCTCAAGAGAGGCGGGGGAGCCACCAGCGGCGGCACAATGGAGCGCGGTGACGCCATCGGAGGCGGCGCGGCGGGCGGCCTCGGCGGGCCGGGCGGAGAGGAGGTAGCCCATCACGCCGGTGCTTCCGTAGAGCGCCGCGATCATAAGCGGCGTGCGTTGCTGGTAGCCCATGCCCCGGCTAGGGGATCGGCCGTACCAGTGGGCGGCAACATCGAACGGGTGGCCCTCGTCCTCCACCGCCCGCTTGAAGGCGGCGAGGTCGTCGGAGGCGGCGATCTCGAGGAGCAACGCCGCCGTCTCTGACGAGGGCTGCTTCGCCTCTCCGCTGGCCGAAGGCGGGGAGAGCTTCCGGTGGCCGCTACACATGCCCTCTTTTCTACCTACACGAAAACAAGGGAACGCCATCAGAAACCAAAAAAAGAGAGGACCAGAAGCCAAATGAACGAAAGCAGAGCAGCGAAGGAATGCGTACGGGAGGCGGAGAGACGATTAGCAGAGAGGAATGAACGGACAAATGGAAGGGAAAGTCCGGCGTTCGCAAGGAAGTCTTTGGTCTTTGGAACCTTTTGTAGACGGGAGTCGTACTGTGTAAATTACACAAAGCAACATATGCTCAACCGAAACTTCACATCTACCCCTTCGGAAGCCCTTGATCCATCATTATATAAATGTCTGAGGACGTTTATGAAATCCGAATCGAATGCGATTCTTACAACAAAGTCCTTTCGAGGGACCTACATGTGATATATGATTTGTTTGGGTATACTGGGAATACTAACTAAGTCGCGGTAATCCCCAAGGGAAGGGAAGAGAGGGGGGGAAGAGGCGAGACACGTCTTTCCGGTCAAAGAGGCGATCACCGGGAAGGAGGTCGCCTTCTTCCCAACCGAAATGAGATGAGGCCTTGGTTTGGCGGCCATGTCCAAACGGAGAGCTAACGGCGTCTTCTAACGTCGTTTGCAGACGTGGAAGTTGGGTACTGGATCTCCAACTGGGACCCAGCGTTTCGAGCAGTTGATGTCGTCGTCGAGGAAGGCGACGGGAAGTAGTGGGTGAGGGGCGTGCGGGGCCCTTGCTGACGCAACAAGCGCGAATTGTGTGATGACACGCGTGTCTCGACCCCTTCCGCGTGGGTTCCGTGTTTTAGCTTTCCGAAAGCGGGCGACCGTTTCACTTCTGCGCCCGCGTGTGGAGGGATCGATTACTCCAAGGACTACCTGACCATTTATTGGAGGATAGATCTGGGCCACGTGGGTCCCATCTTCCGAGTAAGGTTTACGCTATCGGGTGGCATCAACAATGGCGTGGCCGCGTCGAACATCGAATCCCGAGCAACAGTGACAAATTCCACGGTCTGCTCATCCTACATTTGCCCCCCGCTTGAGCTAATCGTGATCCAATGGCACACCATCGTGGGGAAGACAGTTGAGCGTAGCAGATCAATGAACCTTAACGTGGTCTTCGGTCAGACCTCTCAAATCTAACACAATTCAAGGCCGAGGGGACAACATAGTCATATCACACCCAACGATTAGATTCCAAAAGAGAATTGAATGGTTGACTTTATTCATTCGTACACATGCATACACACATACATGTATTTGTTTTCGAATCAGTAGTTGATATGGAGCTAAAAAGTGACGGATTATAATATGTCAAATTGCTTCGGTCAGTATTATGCTATATAAAGGATATAAATTATATACTAGAGTGTTCGGCAAGCTAATCGGATGATGCTGTTTTTTTTTGTCCATGCTATATAAAGGATATAAATTATACACTTAGAGTGTTCGGTAAGCTAATCGGGATATGATGCCGTCTTTTTTTTATGGTGGACATACATTATGATAGACTTGAAATAGATGATATTCGACCATCAACTTCTTTGGCGGACTAATTATATATTATTCCTCATAATTATATCTCCTTAATATTTTAATCTCTAGAAAACGATGAAAACGATGATCAAAAAAATAATTTTAATACCTCAATTATGATTTTGATAGTGACGAATGATGACACCACTGAGGGTCACAGGTGATTATTATGGATGAGAAGAGAGAACAACGACGAAAGATGAGACAAAGGAAGAGGAGGAAGTGGACGATGCAGATGCTGACGCTCAACATCTGCATCGACGTCGCTAGGTAACTGCATCAATGCCAACACAAATGTAGAGCAACGAATGGACCACTCAACATTTGTATCGATGCTAATGCAGATGCATAGTGACACAGTTTTGCATCTACGTCAATCCTAACAATGTTACAGGGAAGAGCGACATCGCTCGACATCTGCATCGGTGCCAATGCAAATGTAAAACAATGCTACTCTATATCTAAGCGACGTCGATACAATTGTAAAGCATTGTCACTTTGCATCACCATTGGTGTCGACACAGTTATCGAACGACACCAACGCAAATGTAAAACATAGACATTTACGTTATTTTCTTCCTCCTCTCCCTTTATCTCACCTCTCACCATCGCTCTCTCTCATCCACAATAATTACCCATATGACCCCTAAAGATACTTCCATCTACCATCATAAAAAACATAACCGAAACGTTGAAATTATCTTTTTATCTATTATTTTTATACTTTCATCAATAAAATCAAGAATAAATAAAGCTAGAAATTTTACTTTCATAACTATAGAAATTCCACCGTAAATTTTTTAGGTCTAGATACCAAAATGCTAAAAAGGTTTGCCTATAAGAGATAATCTGTAGCCATCCGCTTGCCTTCCCCTCAAATCCCACCATCCATTAAAATTAAAGCCTCATACTCTCCGTTGTCCGAATCCAATAAAGGGAAGGGTTATGAATGCTATCATACATACCTCAATCGCAGCAGATGGCCTTATCATTGTGCTAATATAACATGCGTTTTCCCAAGAGTTAATAGCAGCAGTTGAAAGGACATTAAGCGCATTACAGATTCGACACACTAATTAAAGCAATTCAACCATTTTCCCGCTAAAAACTACACAGATCAAGCATTAACTTTTGGTGCCCATCCAGCAGTCACGTACTCATCCTTTGCAAGCTTCGTCTTCTCAAACGACTCCTGGTTGAAGAGCAGCTGCAGAGATGTCATTACCACAATCAATGGATGAGACAAGCTTATGATGTCTCATCAACAGTGTTAACAAGATAAATAAGTTCAATCTTATTGTCCAGAGATCAAACAGCAGTTGTAGGTGATTATAAACCCTTAAAGGAACCTGTTCTAATCATGTTATCGGTCGCCTAAGCTTTCTTGCTTTGCAACCAACCTAATGTATCATCAATTTTCCATGTCAGTGGATCGCATGAAGGCTGAGTGATCTGAGCGATGAACCATGAATCTTTTTTGTCATCCGGCAATCAGAAATGACCAAAAGAAAAATGTGTCTCAGCATGAATTGTACAGAGTTGGCACTACCATGTTCTGATATGTGCTGGATAGATGAATGGTACTATGGTATTTTCTATTCCAAGTTGTGGTGAGTAATGCTTCCGCTGATAGGGATAAACAAAATAGAGTTTCATGTGCATTTAAATAAAACAAAACAACTGGGCTGGTCATGGATTTGAAATTCAAATACCATGACAATGTTAACAAGGCCTAAATTTCAAACACAAAATGCTCTACAGAATTCTAAATAACTTGCAAGCACGTGGTTAAATAATCAAGTTACGCTGCAATCTTCCGAAATGAAACTATAAGGTTGCCCATGCATCTGCTACCAACTTGACATAATTATTGTACATAGCATGCTGATCTCCGTGAATACTAATTTATTATAGACGATGCTTCAGAAAACCATTTTCCAATCAAGGAGGTGAGAAAACCAAAGCAACTAATCGACTGGTAGACTCCCAAGCAACAAACACAAAGGCCTTGCAGTTCCGTGTAAATCCTTTGAAATGTTGATCTCACAAAAATTGCTAGACTACTCTAGAACACTAATATGCTGAAAGAAAGGCTTAGTCACACTGGAAATTCAATCTATAAAGATGCTGAATAAGAGAGACACAAAGGTTAAGATTCTATAATCCAGTGTAGAAGATAGAATAGATTAAAATGGGATGTAAATTGACAGATTAAATGAAAAATATTGGAGAAGTGAACCACACAAGATGAATCCTAACCCGAAATGGTTACCTTCTGCTTTAGCACAACAGTATATGCAGAAAATATCATACTTGAAACTGCAAAAAGAACACCTTAAATGTACCTTAACGTAAGCATGAACATAGGTAAGATTCTCTGGAACCTTCCATCCTTTAAAATGATCAAGCACAATTATGAGATGGAACAACTTAGGTGCCAAGCTCAAGTCCACAGCAGATATGTTCTCGCCATTGACATATGGGCCCTGCCAACAAAAGATATTAACCATGATTTGAACAATTAGAGACCAATATAATTGAATGAGAAATACATCTCCCAGGTAGAACCAACTTCAATTCAACAAACTGGATTGAAAATTTTCATTGTAGATGCACGTAGATATGTAGAAACCTAGAAAACATTGAAGGCTTCATTACACTCACATGCTGTTTCAGATGCTCATCCAATCCATGTAGCTCGTCAACCAGAGCTTGTTCCAACCCATCATTGGCATCCTTGCTTTTCAAGAACTTTATGAAAGAAGAAAATATTTTTGATCCCCTGAATGAAAATTGTTATGGTAAATAACTTTTTTAGCCGTGACCTCGGGGTCGACGCGGCTGGTTCAGGGGTCCGAATGGCGGGGATCTTGCGTGGCGTGCCTTGGGTCCTTCTGGTGGCCGACCCTCGGCGATCTGGATGTCCCGTCAGGGGGGGAGCTCTACCGCAGCGTCGGGGAAGAGACAACCTCGTCTCGCACCTGCACATTGGTCGGGTTGGAGGCTCGACCCGACCCCTCCGACGATCAAGTTAGCGACGTGGAGAGGGTGGTGGAAGAGGGTGTGCTCTTGTGTGTGTCCTCCTCTTCCTCCGTTTAGAACGCAAGGGTATTTATGGGGAAGCTTACCGTTTCCTGGTGTACCCACCTGTGTGAGGCAGGGTCGCACCTCTGATGGCGTCTGACACTGTCACTGACGTTGCGTGGAGAACCGGATCGTTGCAGGGTATGGGCGAGGGTCGGTAGTCGTCCCGCCCTGCCATGGTCAAGCGTGCGGGGTTGGAAGCCGTTGCCTGATAGCGAGTGTCGCCAACGCGAGTCGAGTCAGCGTTATTGCTCTCCTCATCGAGCAGAGTGGCGCCCACGTGGGGCTTTTGCCGTGACACGTCATGTCGCCATTATTTCCCATATCAAAAATTGTAAACAAAAATTAACTAGCATTGATACTAAAAGAACCTACATTATGAAACAACTAGCGAGACAAAATCACAAATCTGTTGTCGCACACACCATAATAAAAGATGTTTCAAACCACTAGCATAATTTTGTACATGAAAACAACATAATGAAATTAATACAAACACAACGTAAAAAGGCTTATGGGTTTGAGGGGACTCATCTTTCAAATGAAAGAAATGAAAACGCTTTCTAGTAAGTTCCCATCAAATTTATTTTTGTTGAACTCAGCCGTGTAGTATCCATATTAACCAATTATCCAACTACTCCTTCCATTGTCATCTGACTAGGGTTCCCTACAAAGTAGTATGGCAGGCAGTTGCAAATGAAGAATTCTGTGCTTGTCTTCCAGACTAAAATTTGCCCCTTTTCTCTCTTCCTTTTATTACTCTTTGTCCAGTCTATGGTCTCCATAAATCCTTCGCTAAAACGTCAAAAGTGCTTCCAATCCAAATCAGCTAAAATCTGCATAGAACCGAACAAACCGACCAGTAGATTTGAAACAAGGCCCATTCATTTGTATTTTAATAGTACTTGGTACTGTTTTGTCATCCGACAGCATTTCCCACAAATCGTATCCTAAAGGATATCAATGACAATATAGTGAAGATGCTACAACTATTGTTTGTTCTGCAAATTAAGTAGCAAGGTGTCAAAAGCAGGCAGAGTCCCCTTCCTTATGGCAGGAGGTTTCCAACATCTTCTCTATTTAAGTCTTGTTCATTATCCACAAAAGCAATGGAAAACCTAGGGTTTTGAATCAAAAACCATCGGAAGGCCCTCAAAGCACAAATGTGCCTTTCCACATCCATTTCCTGAAGGACCTATTACATCTTCAGTATAAGATGACAAATAAAAAATGCAGCTTCAGGCTTACACTGATGAGTACTCCTGCGGAGCGACAGGCGATGGGTTCGGAAATTTCTCCTCCAAAATTTGGGTGATCACATCCGAGTCGGGAGCCCATTTACCATCGTCCAGCTTATACACTGGGACCTTACCCTCGGGGCTGATTGCCAAGAACCTAAGACAAAATCAAGGATGAACAACCCCATTTACTTCAAGAACACAAGTTAGAGACCCAACTTTCAGGCAGAAGACCAAATAATTCACCAATCCGGCCTGTTGCTGACGTCGATAAACTTCGTATCGTAGGGAATCTTCTTCTCCTCCAGCGTCAGAAGAACTCTCTGACTAAAGGGACCTTTTCTACACATCAAATGCAACCCAACAAGAGATCAATGACGAGATATGGAGGACGAAAGCGCATCAAGAGAGGGATTGAGAAAGAGAGGAGGAGGGTTTACAGTCGCCGAGGGCGTCGGGAGCGCCGACGGCAGCCTTGACGCAGACCTCGGCGGCGACGGCGGCCATTGCCAGCGAGGACGTATCGATGCGAAGGCAGAAAGCCTTGGCGCAGGACGGCGTAGTGGGCAAGGGATGAAGCGAGAGAGGGGAGAGCGGACAGAGATAGCAACGACGAGCGTCTGCGTTTGGATATTTCGATGGAAAGCTAATAAAGAGTTCGGATGTGGTGTTCCTGCGGATCTCATTGGGCAAGTAAGATCGGCGCACGTGGTTCGCGTTGATAGGCTCTTTGCAGTACGTGATGCTCAACAGATACTTCACCTAACCGCCATGCATTGGACTCTGAGCTACCCGTTCTTGTAATCAGAACTATCGTGGTCCCACGAATGGATTTGTGTGGGTCCCATAGATTTCCTCCACTAATAAAGTAGGTAGGGAACTATGGTATATCGTGTATCTATACAAATGCATTACTTGATGATTAATGAGAGTAGCATATGAATGATCCAAATATTTAAATGGATATAGGGACAAATATGTTATTTCCACAGTGAAAATGAAAGGAAAACCTCTAAAATTTTTGCTACCAATCATCAGACATCTGTCTTGCTTAACAAGTAAAAGGAGAGAAGGGAAAACAATATGGAAAACATTTGCAAAGGTAATAAACATTTGCGAAGGGAATATATCTAACCAACTCTGCTAGGATGGTCAGCTGGATACACTTATCCAAAAGTCAACTCACCTAGATTGACATGTTCCTCTTCCTCAATTCCAGTCTCCGAGGAGACACTGTTAAAGAGTTGTGTTTGCAAGTCAACTCACCTAGATTGACAGTGGACAGCTTTGACAAGTTGAACCTTTTTGTACTGAACATTTTTGGTAGCCCTTCTGCTATGGTTGGAAGCAAGTTAGCTGAATGTGAAACTATAGCAATGAGCTTCTGGTGCTGACAACATTCTGGTAAACACATCCTACAGGAATATTTACCTCAAATCAGAAAACCTCTGCAGAGCAATTCAGTGCACAAGTCCAAACTAGCATTCACAAAAATGGTGATTAATGGATCTACTTATCCATCACTTATTCCTCAACGCCTGCAGATGCACTTTTCTTTGGGCAAGAAGAAGACAGATGGCCAGGAACACCACATACATAGCATGTTCGTCGTTTCTTTTTTGTACTTCCAGCAATCTTGCTATCCTTATCTTTCTTGAGGATAGGCTTTGAGCAAGACTTTGATTCAACTTCCTTCTTTGGAACTGCATATCTGATTCTAACAGGCCTCCCACAGACAACCTTCTGGTCAAGCTTCAATGCGACAGTCAAGGAGACATTATCAGCAAAGTCAACATGTGCATAGCCTTTAAAATCGCCTGTGGCCTTATCTGTACCAAATCGGATGGATGTGACTTTGCAATCAGAGAAGAGCTTTCTCAAGTCATCTTCTGTTATATCCCATGCAAGGTTCCCTATGTAAATTCTATTATAGCCTTCAACAATTTCGGGTGCAAACTCTGATTTATGAGAACGATTGGACTTGTAAGGTTGTATCTTTAAATAAAATCCACCCCTGAATTTTGTTGAAAGCATAGTTAGAAATTGCAAAAGAGAGAGAACAGAACAATGATGACTGCAGGAAAAGTTCTTACATATCAGCACCATCAAGAGCTAGAGCCCTTTTTGCGGCAGCTTCGGTCTGAAAAAGGGCAGCAGTTATCAATGAGAATCTTTTGTCAGTGAATGAGCATGTTAACATGTGTACATCTCGCAAATGTATCGGTGCAGACCTGGATTTTATATCAACCACAATTTAACTCAAATGGCTACCATGCAAACAATAGACGGAACAATGCATCCAAGTCAGTATAACATTGAGGCTAACCCAAAAATAACACTAGATGAATCCTTGGAGGCATTTCATCAGTAAGATTCATATAGGCAATGAAAGCATAAATCTGACAAAGCAAGAAGTAACCTTGTCACACCAGCAAGCTTTGTACAACTATTGAACAAAAAAGAAACATCGCCCAAATAGAACTTTTAGTTTTTGCATATACATATCTGAAAACTTTTGATTGATGCACATGCCTCCAAATAGTCACAAAATCTGCATGTATGCCCTCTACATGTTTATACAAATTTCAAATACCAGTAAAAAGTTCAGCTTTTACGCAAAATCTAAAACACTTGTAAAGCATCCCACTGACCATACATTCTCCCAGTGAAATACTATCAGACAATTTTCACCTTGCCATTAATTTGACTTCTAAAGATTCTAATTGAGGCAATTCAAAGTAATAAAAAAAACTAAGTAGAAACAGGGCCCCGAGTTGTCACGGACTTAGCTAGAATTGCCTAAGTCGCGAGGCACCCTTGCGGTAAAGTCACGAACTTAGCTGAAGTTGCCTAAGCCGTGAAACACCTTTGAGCCAACACCTCAGACTTAGCTAGGATTGCCTAAGTCATGAGGCTCCCTTGCGACATACGCGTCCGCAAAGGTTCAGCCTAGTTGCAACCTCGTACAAGTCCCGAAGGACCTGTAAAACAAAAGGTTAATTAGATTGAAAACGAGCGACGGACAAGTCTCGACATCTCATAGAGAGGGAAGCTTTACAAGCAATTCAGCAAGCACTTTGAGTGCAAGAGAGAAAAGAGATGAAGGAGAAAACAAGAACTCTAGAAGGTAGAACGAACAGTTACAAGTCCACAAACAACTGCTCACCGGTGCCGGGCGCGAAGGCAAGTTCCCGTCAAGTTAACGTGCGAACTTGTGAAGATTTTTCAACACCCGACAATATACCGAAGCCCCATCCAGCCCTGTGCCACCCGGGGGGTTCCAGGGTGTTGAGATGGTTGATGTTTTGGGCGTTGCAACGGGCTGCATTTTGCAGCCCGTGACACGCGAAAACGGAGCCATTTTAGGGCTTTTTGGCCCGACGCGATGAGCAGTCGCACTATAATGTTGCAACCTGTTCGAACATGTATTTTTACAAGAAAATACACACAAAACCAAGACAAAACAGACTGTCATGTCTCTATATAAGCATGCAAAAGCGACAAACGGTTCGTCGAACGAAGTTGTTGCGAATGCGCGATGACCGTTCGTGACATTCTCCCCCACTTAAGCTGTCGACGCCCTCGTCGACGCTTGTGGGTAGTTGTTGATGATTGCTTCTTCATGTCGTAGGGTGTCTTCGGGCTCCCAACTGGCTTTAGTTCGAGGAAGCTTTCGTCGCTTCACCAAGTACTCGGTCTGCTCAGCTCCATTGGGTAGCTTTATCTTGCGATCCGTGAGAATTGTTTTAACTCGCTTCTCGTATGAGGCTCTGCTGGGGGGTAGCCGAGTTGGAATATTTCGGGAAGCATCTTGCGAATCTGAGTGGTAGGCTTTTAAGTTGCTGGCGTGAAAAACATTGTGAATTTTGAGCCACGCCGGTAGCTGCAACCTATATGAAACATTGCCCACCCTACTGAAAATTAGGAAGGGCCCTTCATACTTGCACACCAATCCTTTGTGTACTTTGTTCCTAAAGAATTGGAGTGATGCTGGTTGGAGTTTCACCAACACCAAATCGGCAACTTTGAACTCCTACGGTCGCCTTCCCAAGTTGGCCTACTTCTTCATCTTTTTGGCAGTCTTTTCCAAATAAGCCTGCGCAATATCTGCATTTCGGTGTCATTCTTTTGCAAAGTGATATGCTGACGAACTACTCCCAATATACCCGATAACCAAGGTGTGAGGAGTCGACGGTTATTGTCCTGTAATGATCTCGAAGGGGCTCTTGTTGGACGCAAAGCTCCGCTGCAAGTTGTAGGAGAATTGGGCAATGTCCAACAGCTTCACCCATTCTCGTTGGTTGGCACTTACGTAGTGCCGAAGGTAGTGCTCAAGGAGAGAATTTATCCTTTCAGTTTGGTCATCCGTTTGAGGGTGGAGGCTTGTGGAGAAATATACCTTAGACCCCAACAATTTAAATAGCTCAGTCCAGAATCAGGAATTGAGCATCTCGATCACTGATGATATTGTGCGGGACTCCCCAATACTTCATCACATTCTTTATCATCAACTTGGCCACCTCCTCTGCTGAACAATGTAGGGTTGCAGCAATGAAAGTTGCATACTGTGAAAATTGATAGACCACCACAAGTATCGATCTGAGTCCCACTACTATCGACAAGCTTGATATGAAGTCCAAGGAAATGCTCTCTCACAACCTTTCTGGTATGGGCAACTGCTCCAAAAGTCCTAACGGCTTCCGCTGCTCCACCTTGTCTTCTTAGCAAGTGAGACACGTTCGAACATATTCCTCTACATCAGTCCCTATCTTCGGCAAGTATAAGACCCTCTCCACGAGAGCCAAGGTTCTGTGAATGTCCAACCCAAAGGGAATCATGGCACTCTCTTAAGAGTTCACGCCTCAAATTGTCCACTCGAGGAATATAAACCCTATTCCCTTTTGTGTAAATAAATCCCTCCTGGACCTAAAATCGTCGTGTCTTGCCTTCTTAATGAGTTGCATCAGGGTTACTACTTGGGGATCACCGTACAGTCCATCCCTGATCCTGGAAAGGAAGTTGGAGTGCAACTGACTTGCTTGGCCTCTGCCCTCCAACTGTATGGCATTCATTTGCTCCACTTTTTGGCTCAATGCATCGGTCACGACATTTGCTTTTCCGAGCTTGTACTCCATTGTCATATTAAACTCAGCCAGGAAGTCCTGCCATCATGTTTGCTTTGGGAAGAGTTTCTTTTGAGTTTAGAAATAGCTCAAAGCGATGTTGTCTTTCCTCAGCACAAATCGCGATCTAAGAATGTAGTACTGCCAAACTCGCAAACAGTGGACCACCGATGTCATCTCCTTCTCGTGCACCGAATACCGCTGCTCGATCTCGTTGAGCTTGCGGCTCTCGTAGGCCATCAGATAACCCTCCTGCATGAGTACTCCCCCAATAACGAAGTCTGAAGCATCTGTATGGACTCCCCGTAGTCCGACAATTTGAGCACCGGTTCTTCCAACACAGCAGCTTTTAGATCTTGGAATGCTGCTTCACGTTTGTCAGACCATCTCCAAGGCTGCTCCTTCAGCAACTCCGTTAGTGGAGTTGCGCGCTTCGAATACCCTGCTATTAAGCACCGATGGTAGTTGACAAAACCAAGGAAGGATCTTAGCTCTGACACCTTCTTTGGAGTTTGTCATTCCGCAACAGCTTGCACCTTTGATTTATCCATACGATTCGATGCCCCAAGAATAAGATCTCCATTTGAGCAAAGTAGCACTTCTCCCTTTTCACAAACAAAGTATTCTCCCTAAGAACCTTAAAAATTGTCCGAAAGTGCTCGACATGGTCCTCGAGCGTTTAACTATAGACGACGATATCGTCCAAGTAGACAACCACAAACTTAACCAAATACTCTTTGAATAGCTGGTTCATAAGACTGCAGAACGTGGCCGGAGCGTTGGTTAAGTCGAAAGGCATCACCAAGAACTTAAATGCTGCGTACCTGGTCACGCAGGTACTCTTCGCTTCGTCGCCTTCAGCAATGCGCACCTGCCAGAACCCCAACCGAAGGTTGAGTTTGGAGAAATACTTTAATTTGCCCAATTAGTCGAACAAGTTCGCGATGAGCGGGATGGGATACTTATTCTTCACCGTCACTTTGTTGAGGGCTCGATAATCGACGCATAGTCGGAGGCTCCCATCTTATTTCTTTTGGAAGAAAACTAGAGCTCCGAAAGGTGCTTTGGAACTCCGGATGAGACCACCGCTTAGTAGTTCACCTAACTGCTTTCTGAGCTCTGCCAACTCTAGAGGGGGCATGCGGTATGGTGGTCTCACTGGAGGCTTCACTCTTGGCTCCAGCTCGATATGATGATCAACGCTTCTGCGTGGCGGCAGAGTCTTCGGTAACTCGGCTGGCATAACATCTATGAACTCCTTCAGAACGTTAGCCACCACAACAGGTTCATGAATGGCCTCCTCGTCGAGTGGCTCTAGCTTCATAGCAGCCACGAATGTTAATTCGCCTTTTCATACCCCATTCTTCAGTTATAATGCTGATATCTGTTGGGGTTTCCTGGTTCCTCTCCGAGAGACGGGAACCACACAAGGGTCGTCACCTCCCATCATACATAGGGAGTTTAGGAACGGATTGGCACCAACTTCGCCGCGTGCATGAACTCCATTCCAAGAATCACTTGGAAGTCGTCCAGTGGCACTGACATCATGTTGGTGCTCCCGCTCCATGTTCTGATCTTAATGGGAACTCCTTTTGCCAACTCGAAGATTTGCTTGGCCTCCGAGTTCACCACCTTCATTTGACTTGGGTTCTTATCCAAGATCAGCCCAAGTCGCTTTGCTTCTCAGTCGGCAATAAAGTTGTGGGTAACACCCGTGTCCACCATCGCACGGGTCGTTTGGCCATTGAGCTTAATGTCTACGTACATCAGCTCGCTGCTTCCTGCTTTTTGTGGCCTTGTCTTCATGTTCTCCCCCACTTGACCCCGCATAGCGTTCAACAAACGCATTACTCCCATCCGGGGTCCTTGCGACTCCTCATCGTCGCTGTTGGATTCTGAACTACTCTAACTAAGAGCGACAATCTTACCCTTGTCCAATTTTGGAGGATGGATAGAAGCTGTTAAGGCATTAAGTACTTGTTTCTGTGTGCACTCTCTCACCATGTGCGGCCCTTCGCACAAGAAGCATCCGCCAGGTTTTGGGGTCTTGCCTTTTGAGCTTAGCCCTTTATGAGAACTCTTCTTCCTTTGTTCGCCCCCGGGCTCCTTCCCTCGAGAATATTTTGGGAGCCAATTTCCTGAAGATTGTTTCCTTTTTCCCGGGTCCTCAAAGGTAACAAAGTCGGTGAGCCTTTCTACGACAACAATTGCCCTGATCACATCGGTGACATTCCTTCGATGCAGTTCTTGTTGAGCCTAAGGCTTCAAACCATCAATGAAGCTGAACAACTTATCCTTCTCGGACATATCCTATATGTCCAACATTAGTGCAGAAAATTGCTTCACGTAATCTCGAATAAAAGTACTTTGGCAGAGTTGTCTTAGTTTCCTCCTTACGACGAACTATGTGTTCTCAGGTAGAAACTAAGTTCTCAACTCCCGCTTTAAGTCCTCCCATATGTCCATCCGACACCGACCTTGTTGGATCTCCTCCCAACGGGTTCGCCATCAAAGTTTTGCATCCTCATTCAAATACATGGTAACTATCAAAACTTTGGTTTCTTCATAATCAGGTCTTGTAGCTTGAAAGTATTTTTCCATGTTGAACAGGAAATTCTCAAGCTCTTTAGCATCTCTGGCACCTCCATAATAATGCGGCTCGGGTGCCCTCAAGTTTTGTGACGATTCAAAGCGGGTGTTGCTCTCTCCCGCATTTAGTGCCCTTGTGAGTGCTTTCACTCTAGAAGTGAGTCTTTAGTATCGTCCATCAGTCGATCAACTAGGGCCTCAACCTTATTGATTCGGGATTCAGCTTCTTCTTGCGAGCTCTCTACCCCAAGAAGCCTTTGTTGGCCTTGGTAGAGTTCCTCCAAGCTCGCTTCAAGAACATCCAAGCGGGTTTCCGCCGCTGTGAGTCTCTCCTTATGGCTCTTCTTCCCGGTTGGCGCTCCAGATTGCGCCTCCTCCGCTCGTAGAGAATAGCCAATTTCTCGCTCATCATGTTCGTTGTCACGATCCTCCAAAGCGACTCAAATGACATGAGATCGAGTTTGCACTTACAAACAACCTGCGATTGCTTGGGGTAAAGGTCCGGCTTGCCCCGCCTTTTGCTCGATTCGCCACAATGCTTGGCCATGACGAGATTACGAAGTTGCTTTGCTGCTCGCTCGAATTGCTTGCTTGCTCGCTCCGATACCACAATGTCACGGACTTAGCTGGAATTACCTAAGTCGTGAGGCACCTTTGCGGTAAAGTCACGAACTTAGCTGAAGTTTCCTAAGTCGTGAAACACCCTTGCGCCAACACCTCGGACTTAGCTGGGATTGCCTAAGTCATGAGGCGCCCTTGAGACATATACGTCTGCAAAGGCTCGGCCTAGTTGCAACCTCGTACAGGTCCCAAATGACCTGTAAAACAGAAAGTTGATTAGATTGAAAACGAGCGACGGACAAGTCCCGACGTCTCGCGAAGAGGGAAGCTTTACAAGCAATTCAGCAAACACCTTGAGTGCAAGAGAGAAAAGAGAAGAAGGAGAAAACAAGGACCTTAGAAGGTAGAACGAACAGTTGTAAGTACACAAACAACTACTCAATGGGTGTCGGGCGCGAAAGCAAGCTTCCCATCAACTTAACGTGCGAACTTATAAAGATTTTTCAACGCCCGACAATATATCAAAGCCCTATGCAGCCCTGTGCCACCCGGGGGGTTCCAGGGTGCTGAGATGGCTGATGTTTTGGGCACTGCAACAGGCTGCAGAAAGCAGCCCGTGACACGCAAAAATGGAGTCATTTTGGGGCTTTTTGGCCCGGCACGGTGAGCGGTCGCACTGTAACGCTGCAACCTGTTCAAACATGTATTTTTACAAGTAAAAACACACAAAACCAAGGCAAAACAGGCTGCCATGTCTCTGTACAAGTATGCAAAAGCGACGAACGATTCGTTGAACGAAGTTGTTGCGAGTGCGCGAAGATCGTTCGTGACAGAGTGGTTAAAATGATAATGGTAGCTTTAAAAAGATATACATGCTAAGGGCAAACTTTCCCTGGTATGTATGGCTTGAAAGATGTAAACAATGAAACACAACTAAAGATTACTTATTTACAAAAGCAATGGAATACTCAGCAGATTCCATGTTTTTTTTTTTCTCGTCCAACCTTGCTACAGTGATCTATGTGCAAGTTTCTGTTGACAATGTCACTTCAATGGGCATGATTTACCATGAAAACATTCCAATGGGCACATAACTTCTATGTACTTATTTTCCATGGCAAGGACAAAAAGAGGATCCAATAATCATCAAATACTCCAAAAGTAGAGGAGCTAGCATCTTGACAATATTCATTCGATGCATCTTTCTCATGCTAACATATGTTGGATAACAAAATATATAATTCAGCATGGTTGTCTAACAATTGAAGTCAACTTAAAGATGCAAGAAAGTTTTGCAAAGTTATAACCGAAGTACAAACACATCTGCTATCACTTTTGTACACCTGAAACTAGTGAATAACGACCTGCATGATAGAAGACACAAAGATATTTTCCATAAACCACCATATTATAAAGAACACACAACACAAATATAAGACACAAAGTCCAATAGTGCAACAAAATGCAGCCCGATACAAATTGCAGAACCAATACAAAAAGTCCGATGTAATTCAGCTTAGTTGTCTTAGCAGTTCAAATCAGATTGTAGAAGCAAGAACGTTTTGTTAAGTTATAAAACCAGTGCAGAGAATGCATTTACTAGCAATCATTGGACACCTAAAACTATTGAACAATGACCTACATATTTTTTCCACAAATATGACAAACATAGTCCAATATGTGCAACACAAAGAAGCCCGATACAAAGTGCAGAACCAGTACAAGTTGACCATGCATCTCATGGCTAACAAGAATCATCCTTCTGTTACATATCAGATAAATTGGCAGAAATCAGGATACAAATTTAATATCAATTCAGGAGAAAAGGCACATATATCAGAAACTAGTTGACTTAGACCATGCAAACTGAAATAAATCGACTTAGAACAAATATATCCAGTCATTTTAGCAAATCCAATATTGAAAAGTTAGGGTTTAAGCCGACCTTGAAAGTGAGGATGGCGATGCCCCTGAACTTTCCGCTCTCAGGAAATGTCATGCAGTCCATCTCGGTCACAGTACCACAGCCCTCAAAGAAGCTCCTGATATCATCCTCAGACGAGTAATAGGGTATGCCACCAACATAAACCTTCTTCGCATTATGTCCACTGCTTAATAGACAACCAAACTTAGTAGGAGCACCGAATCGAACAGCTTTCGGGCTATCACATCAAGAACAAATCTTTTCAAAGCAAAGATCGGATTTAGAATAAGGGTGTTCAATCGTACCTCTGCTCGAGGTTGCTCGCCTCCACTGTCCCTTTCTCGCCGCAGTCCACGTCTGCGGTCTCACGTTCCTCCCCGTGGCCTTTGTTATGCTCCTGGTCCTTCTTCCGCCTCTCCTTCTTCCTTTCCTTTCTCTTCTTTCTTGCGCTCCCCTCTTGGCCGTTCTCTACGGACTCCTCCGCGACACCACCGCCACCCCCATCTCTTTTCCTTTTCCTGCTCTTCTGCTGCTCATTCGAACCACCGGGTGGAGGGCCCGCATCGTTGTTTTCGTCGCCCTCCTCGGCTCTATGGGAGGGCTTCTTCCGCCGCTTGGGTCGCTTCTTGGACTTGGAGCTTAAGACACTCTTAATGGTCTGCAACTCCTGGCTGACGTCCTCGCTCGGGGCGGTGCTCTGTGTGGCGCTCGACTGGGACTCCGCGAGGAGGTCTCTCAGCTTCTGCTTGAGCTTCTTGTTCGAGAGGACCATCGGAGGAGAATAGCCACACGAGCGAGAGGGAAGGCGAAGGCGAAACAGATTGGGCGGCGGCGGCGCGGCAAACCACAGAAGCTTTGCTCGGTAAAGAAGGAATGGCCGAATAGGGCCGGAAAAAGAAGCCGAACCGTGATGAATGGGCTTTTATGGGTAGTTTGAGCCCGGCCCAAATTGATGGATTCATTTCTCCACATTGTGTTATTATTCTATAAACATTCACATTAATGAGGATCAAATTTTAATGAACAGTGTATGTTTCTTTTTTGGGCGATTTTCCTGAAAAATCTCTCTGACGAATTACTCTCATTTTTTATTTTTCTCGAATAATATCTTATTTCAAATAATACGATAATATCTTTCATGATGGAGTAGTCGAAGTGGACGATGGAGTAGTCTTAGTGAATGGATCGATCTGTATAATTATATGGTCCAATCGATATGGTCTACACAATAGTTTGATTATTCAAGCGAGAATCGAAAATCGATCCATTACATTGTTTTGACTATAATAATAAAAATATTATAAAACACTATAAATTATCTAAATAAAACTCCTAACAAATAATCAAATTAACTATAAGTCTAAGAATTTGATGTCATAATAATTTATAAGCAACGTATAATATATATATATATATATATATATATATATATATATATATATATATATATATATATATATCGCTTATAGTACTTTTTAATAGCTTTTTTAACAAAAAAATTTTAATACTATTGAAGAACAATATAAGTCTAATCAAAATGCGTTACGATTTTGATATATATGATTACAAAATCATCTAAATGAGAATCACAAATTAGCATTATTTTACTCATCATAACAAGAATACCTATACTTGAAAATATTTTAAATCACCCTCAATCTATGGTATACACTTGGATTAGTGCACTTTATGGATCGATCCATACGATATATCTGAAATGGATGGAAATAGTATCATCGAAAATGATAATAGGTATTTTTAGTATTATTTAAAATAGTAGATAATTTGAAAATAAAAATAAAAACATGAAGCACTTTTGAGAAAAAAAAGGACTTTTCTAAGAAATTTATATCTGTTTTTATTATTAAAAATTGATATGTTGATTTCTTATTATTTTGCCTTGTGTCACTTAATCATTGATTAGATGAATAGACCAATTGGATATAGTCCAACCAATGCAACTGGTTGGATCGTATATTTAATTTAAAATATATATAAATTTAATTATATATAATATTAAAAAAGTAAATACTTTAATTATATAAAAATGAGATAAAATAAATAAATAAATATATATATATATATATATATATATATTATAAATATAAATATTTATCTACATGAGTCTAATCCAAAATAACAGTGTATAAGAAAGAAACAAACAGATGATTCTGGGAATGGAGAGATGGCCTTCAAGAATCACAACAGTCCAGTCTCCTCCTTCCGTTCGTCCGGCCGTCCTTCCTCTTCGACATTGCAGCAGCGGATTCGATGCCTTTTCCGGGTTCCTAAAGGCACGGCCACCACCGAAGAGACAAAGGCGGGGAGGGGAGGTCGGTCCGGTCAGGTGCTTCTGCGGTGCTCCTCCAAACGGTGCCTTCCAACACACGCCCCGACAATCTATTTGCTCTCTCAGAAACCGATTAACCCGTCGGAATATTTATCTGCAGCTACTCAGACGGCTCTTCCTTTTCCCTAAAGCCACACCACAACGTTTATGTGATTTTCCGTACAATAATCAACGTGGGATGCCGATACGTCCCATCTCAGTCGCGTTAAGCACGCATTTCATGGACTGGATCGACATTTCTGAACGTGGAATCGAGGTCTGACTTCTAGATGATGAGCGTACCATGTCTCCGGACGCAGACAAGGAAGTCCGACATCTAATTGGAATGGTGACTTCCACGTCATGCCGCCTCATCTTTTGGATCTTTGGAGGCTCGAGAGTTCCATTGCTTTGGCGTTCACAGAATATTCTACGGTTTAGGTAGCGTGTCAACCTCGCAGTCATGGCACTCTCCAGTTCTATCGTTTCCTTCGAGTCGGTGCACGCACTAAAACTCCGGGATGTTGACACGATTCAGTACGGTCGTTTGACGCGATCGGCGGCCTCCGATCTTATTTAGGGATGTTGATGTCTGCAGAGAGCTCAACAAGATGAACGCAGTGCAACCATCGTACCCGGCGAGCTCGAGCTTACAGCTGCTGGCTGCCAATGGAAGTTGATGTACGTAGCAAGTCCCTCGAGTGGAGCTCCGAAGATTGACGCGGACAGTGGAGCTAAAGAACAGGTACGGCATCGATTATGATAGGGCGAAACCAACTTCTTCTGAGTCGAGAAATGGCTATATTAGTCAGCACTCGGCACTGCAACATGAGGATGGTGCTGGGTGATTGGCCTCTAGTTTGTGGCTTCCACGATCCACAAATATATTAGCAAGCTAAAGGCGCCTCCAAAATCATGCAGTGGATTAGCATCCACTATCCACTAGAGGTTAACGAGCTGCCGCCATGGAATCAGACGAGTGCAGGAATCAGCCATGACATCACCTCCGTCTATATATGTGAAAGCAGGGGAAGACGACGGGAGAAGAAGGGCGAGGTTAGCTATGGCGCCCAAGGCGGAGGAGATACGGAAGGGGCCGTGGACGGAGCAGGAGGACTCGCTACTGGTACGCTTTGTGCGCTTGTTCGGTGAGCGTCGGTGGGATTGCTTGGCCAAGGTGTCAGGTTTGAGCTGTGGCGGGGGACCTGTGTGATGCTTGGAAGTTCCGTGCTTAACCCTGCATGCATGCATGCATGCATGGCTTCGTGTTGTAGGTCTTAACAGGACAGGGAAGAGCTGCAGGTTGCGTTGGGTCAACTACCTTCACCCCGACCTCATACACGGCCGCATGACCCCCGAGGAAGAACACCTCGTGCTCGAACTCCACGCCAAGTGGGGCAACAGGTTTGGCCTCCAACCCTACTCTTCCTCCTCCGACTATATGAACACACAGTGTACGATCCGCAGGTGGTCTCGGATTGCCCGGTGCCTTCCGGGACGCACCGACAACGAGATCAAGAACTACTGGAGGACGCATATGAGGAGGAAGGCGCAAGAGCGGAAGAGGAGCGCGTCCCCGTCGTCCTCCTCCTCCTCCTCCTCCTCCTCCTCCTCGTCGTGTTCACCAGCAGCAGCGGCACAAGGTGTGGTGCAGAGTGAAGGGGTGAAGGTATACAGCATGGACGAGATATGGGACGAGATCGCTGCCGCTGACTCGGTCAGTGGGTTGACCGCCGAAGAATGCGGTTTGGCATGTCCTCCATTGCCCTGTCCAATGTGGGAGGACTGCTCTGAGTCACTGTGGAAGGTAGATGATGAGTACAAGATGGCCACAGTACTACCTGTGGATGATCTCATGATCTCCGACTTCCACTACAGTGACTAGTTAATGAGAAGGAGTGGCTTTAGTTAATCCTTTCTCTTCGACTCTCCATTGCTGAGATGGTTTGTAGCACAAGCTAGCTTTACTAATAATAATGTCTCTTGATAAAGATCAAGCTTGTGGAATGGAATACTTATATCCTGATGAAGCATAAATCCTCTAAAATGAATATGGTAATTCAGAAAAATTATGTTATAGCCTAATATGATATAAAGTATATATATGGATGATTAAAAAAAAGAAGCATGTCAACTATCTCAGTAAATGTTAGTAAGTATAGAATATTCATTGATATTTGTGAGTTTGAATCACTGATCAAAATATTTATTAATTATATATAATAATAAACTCGTTTAAAATTTTTACTTTTAATATAAAACTAAATCACGATGCAATATAATTAAGCTTTCATTCGGAAAGACAAAACCCAACAATAAATAAGGTCAAAAGAAACTTCGTATCGAAATATCATATAATAAGATCGTAAAAGGAAGGAAGACTGTGATACCGAGAGAATAATAAAATATAAAATATAGATAATTAATCGACATAACATTATGTGTCCATATCTAGAGAAGAAATTAAAATCTTTCACGATCAAGAATAATAAGATATAAGGAACAAAATGGTCTCTTGAATTAGCAAGACTAAAACTTGTTGCATATCGAAGAACTTTTATTTTTTTTGTGTATCAAAACTTTGATATAGATAGAGTTTCTTTTCATGATCGATATACTTATTTTTTGAATCTAAAAATACTAAAGCAAAATCGATATTTGCCCGAATGATTTGAAATTCTTTAGATAAACGAAAGTGATAAAATTGCTCCTTTACCACCTTAGATATCAATATTCAATTCTTAGATATAAAGTTGTAGACATTAATCATCCCCAAACCCTCTATTAATCCTAACCTTAGCAAGGCTACTAGCCAATGCTTGGGCTAAATCTGGTCTGTAGTAGTGTGTTTGGCACTCCTTTGTTGGCAGCACAAAACCATGGCTGTAACTGATGCATCCATGCATGCACTTTCATTTAGTCCCCACTTATACTACTCGGAGAAGAGACGGACGGTGAGAGGATACAGAGTGAGACTCGAGAAGGACTTCCACGAACTGCTCTCTGACGAAGGAACAGGATCGAGGGGTCGAACTAGGGGGAAGAACATGGTTGCAGAAAAGAAAAGACAAGTTGGGGAATAGGAGACACTGGTTCCGATCAGCCACCAAGAACAAACAGTGATAAGGAAATGCACCACACCCGAAAGCTTTCAGGCCTTGTAATTCTAGTGGCTGTAGAACTGCTGCTGTGTTTTCTTAGCATTATCTTCTGACTAGTTTAGAGCTAGTGCTTCATCACCGGACAAGACGGAGGTCGCAATTCTATTTCTGTTGATGCATAGTAACCCAAACAGTGATCGAATGAGAGATAGATAGGCCTCTCTCTTCCATGCAAACAAGATCGATCGTCTTAGTGCACAAGCAACTTGATACATAAGATCGATCACATCAAAAGGAAAAAGAGAGAGAGAGTAAAGAAGAGAGATTGATTTCGCGAGGTGACTGATAGTTCGTAAAGCTTAGACTCGTTGGTATCGAACAGTATTCCTTTACCTAAACCATGTTGCAAATGGTAGTCTCATGCAAAGAAGCTTCCCGTGGTGGACTCTGGCAATGACTAGCTTGTCTTGACACACATTTTGTAGTATGATAATGATTGACAATGACGTGCACTTTTGTTTCGCAATGGATGATGGAATGGAGAGTGGCTGATATAAGTGATTAAGAATTGGGCAGATGGATTAGATGCGACCGCCCGCTATCTCCTACCGAAACTTTGTACTTTACTTCCTCCGGCTTGGAACCTATTTTAACCCTTGCGAAATTTCCCGGCAGCTTCCCAAGCAGACTTGCCTGCTAATAATAATAATAACAACACGAAGGTGAGGAACTCCAACTTGGTCTTGTGTTTGATTTGAATTGAATTTACTTCGTGTGATATCGAAAAGATACGAATCAATCATAAATTATAAGTCTAGAAAATAATATTCTCTATTTCGTGGGAACGATGAAACAGAAGTAAATATTAAAAAAAAAAGGTATTTGAATATGTTAAATATTTATCTATTTAAAGATAGACAATTATCGATCTACGATATCAACCAAAGAAAAATATTTTTTTTAAAAAAATCAAATAAAAAATATTAACTCCTTAGAAGGACAGATGATGTCACATATTTGATTTAATGCAATTGTGATTTTTATTATTTTTATATCTTTTTATACTTTATTCTATAATGCACGAACCAATGAATTGAGTTCTTTTCTCACCTTAACGGATGCAAAGCCATAAGTTGCGTTTCCGATCCAAAGATTCCATCACAGACAATAAGACCTTAATTCTAGGAACATTATTTTTTTAGGATAATAATTATCCTTATTTTTCACATTATCATCTGATTACTATATTTCTTTTTCTTTTTCTCTTTTTCTATTATTCAGAAAATTATATTGCTAGTTGTCTTCGTAAAATTCTCATATTAAAACGTAGAGGTATACAAGATATTTTTTTAATAATAAATCTTAACTTATCACCATTATTTTTTCTTTATATAAAAATAATTTTACCTCCAAAATTCTTTGATCTTCGATGATACTACCTCCAAAATTCCAAAAATATTTTATGATCCCAACATATTTAAGATTATACTAAGCTAAATTACAAATGTCTAGGAGTCCCCAATATATATATATATATATATATATATATATATATATATATATATATATATATATATATATATATATATATATATATATTCAGGAAAGCCCAACAGGCCCATGGGCTGAACGATCCATCAGAGGCGTTGAGTTTGTCTTCCTCCATGGATTATGCAGGTTCACCATCACTCCCATCTCCCCAAAAAAAATGATTTTAAGGGTTAGAAGACGAATCCAACAAATAAACACAAAAGATTACTTAAGAACAACATGAGAAAAGAAAAAGATAGATGAGCTGAGCACAGTTCTTAGCATCAAATAAACAATAAATATTTTGATTGGATCAATTAAGTGTCTATTTTCCGGTTTTTTTTGCGGTTGGGGACGGTCGGACCGGCCGAACCAATGCAGCATAATAAATACGACGCAGCCGCGCTTCAACGGCGGGGCACGTGCTGCCGGATCCGGCCGCGCACGTGCCGCAGAATCCGGTCGTCTCGACGCGTGTGATGCCCCGCCCGCCCCCTTTTTGTCCGGTTGCGCGCCGCAGGGGGTAGGGGGTACGTGGCTGGATGCTATTGGACGAGCCCACATGGGGCGCATCTAATCCTCTCCCATGTGATCCCGGAAGCGGACAACCGCATACATCGCGCCGCCTCATGATTAAGACGTGTACCGCTGCCCACCCATTAATTATGCTCAAAACGCTCACCCCACCCACAAGCCAACCTCGGGGCCCCACCGGACGGTCACCGGAGTGCCTCATGTAAGAATCCAAAAACATATTTATAACGTAGGCTTTTTAGGAGCCAAAAAAGAAATGGTAGGGCTGCACGTCGAAATGATACGTAAACGCGTTTGTCTCCGCCTCGAGGTGGCGGTATTATATCGTGAGGGCTGTGGGTGGCATGATTAGGTCGACGGGTAAAGCGGTTGGGAGGTTAAATTTGGCGAGGCAGCGGAAGGCGTCCCCTCTCCGGTCGACCGCAGCGCCGGGTCTCCGCGAGCGATGTGGGGTCCATGGGAAGCGTGCGTGCGTGTGTGTGTGTGTGGGGTCCCACTCGGCGTCTCTTTAATTGGGTGCAGGGGTGATGTGGCCACCTTCAGGGTGATCGTAAGCCCAATGCAGTGGACCAGTTCTTCATGTTCTTCATCTTCTCTTCGTGAGATGTTGTTGTGTTCCTTTCCTTTCTGTTTGATCTACTAGATTAATCAGAAAAAAACATGAGAAAAAAAGGATAAGATTGGATTCTGATAAATCGATACGAACAAATAGATTCAGATGAATTATTGTTTATAATGAATAATAGAATTCATAATAGAACTAAGAAACAATGACTAACTTTTTGATTTTTTTAAACCTAGAAATGGTGAAATGCAGAATGTTAAACCTCCTCCACCACCTCATCATCATCCTGCCCACAGCCGAGAATAGTAACCCACAAGAGACATAGGGAAGGTGCAACACCGGCGCCCACATCCAAGACCCCATAAAATATGAGAGAGAGAGAGAGAGAGAGAGAGAGAGAGAGAGAGAGCCAAGGCAAGCATGGTGAGATCCAATGAACAAGACCCCCCCGGATATTGATGTCTCACGAAGCTTGTCCTCTTCCCACACCGCACTCCACCTCCCCTCACACTTACACATCAACCGGTGTCCCCCACCGGAAGCCCTAAGACAAACGAATAAAAGTACACCCCACCCTACCCGGTGCCTGTGCTCTCTCTCTCTCTTTCTCTTTCTCTCTTTCTCATCTTATGTGTTGCATCCGCCGCTTGTCCCACATAAACAAAAGCAAAGCCATGGCGAGAGCCCTACCCTTACTTCCCTACACCCACATGCTGCGCTCTCCCACGCATCTTGTCGGCTTCCTTGAGGTCTCTTCCTTCCTCAAGGATCCAACGCCAACGACATCAACCACAAGAAAACATTTCGTATTGAACTCTCTCTCTCTCTCTGTTTCTGTGCGTTGAATTGCTTCTTTATTGTGATCTAGTAGTATTGGCTATGTAGAGACCCGAGGAAAAGAAATGCACAGTGAATACACAGGTCAACTCAAGGAATTCCTTGTTTCTGTTCATTTATTTTTTTCTCGATTAAAATTCTTCTAGAAGCCAGGCATTGATCTTTCATAATTACTATTATGATACCAAAATAAATTATTAGTTTAGCTTTCGAGATTAACAATTATCGATTCTTAAATATTATTCGTCTAAAAACTTAAGCCAGTAGATAGAAACATGATTTATGCAAGTAACCATGGACTACTCGCACTCATCTAATCAATGAGCTAATGAGAGAAACAAAAATTGTGTTTCACGTTTTATTATAGAAAACACAGGCAAAGAAGAATTATGGCAACACTAAATTGATGGCTACCGGAGCAACAACATACAAATGCTGCTGTCCACCACCATCAAATCAATCCTTGGGATGCATGACAACACCAAGCAGTCAAAAAGAAGTATACGGTGGATAGACATGAAGTCCGCGTCCCATTCTGCCGTATGGGAAGACGGTGGTACGCCAACTCCACCACCCTCTCTCGGGCTTGTTATGGCGGCCATCATAATGCCATGTCAAAATGCTGTGTGTGGGGAATCTATTTACGATCCCATCATATCCCACAGAGAATACTGGGTTTCTTTACGAAGGCTTTGCCTCCTGCCATGTATTCGGGTCCATAGTTGTAGAGAGAGGGTCACACTCGTGGGACAGGCAGCCTTAAAGGACGGAGTGGAATCCTGAGTTCATCTATATAAGGATCATTGGATGGCAACCTCCCATTACCTTTTATCTCCCATTTCAAATAGCAACACAAGAATCCCTCCTCTCTCCTCTTCCCTTCCTCCCTTTCTGAGAAGTAGTAGTAGTAGGAGTCTTTATCTTCTCTTCCCCCTCCTCCCCCTGCAAATCGAAGGTCCCATAGGAGGCCGGTGCTTTTGTAGATCCTGCCGGGGATGGGTTTGGATCATTGGACTCTCGAAGCGGTCACCATGGATGCTGGCTTTCCTTCCGTCTGGGGTTTTCATGAGGTCAGTACGTCTCTCTCTGCCAGGTCTTCTTCCATGGAGTTTGCTTGCCGACTGCCGTAGATGAAGGATGAGTTGTTGCCTTACGGATTTCTTTGCTGTGCTTGCTTTCTTCGAGCAGAGCATGGAGGAATTGAAGCACAAGCTTCTGTGCACCACCTCGGAGCTGGAAGCGCTGCGGGCCAACGCCAAGGAGGAGATACGGAAGAGGGCGGAGAACATCGATCAGTTGATCCG
This sequence comes from Musa acuminata AAA Group, assembly GCF_036884655.1. NCBI lineage: Eukaryota > Viridiplantae > Streptophyta > Magnoliopsida > Zingiberales > Musaceae > Musa > Musa acuminata. The sequence continues at coordinate 32,291,912 of NC_088337.1, read as the reverse complement.
CCTCCTCCAAGTGATCGCCCACGAGAGAGATGTGGCCAGGGATCAACTTCAGCTTCTGCTCAGCAAGATCTCGCAGCCTAACACGGGGGAGTACTCCCCCACCCAGACTCGAGGGAGCTGCAGCGTGACCGAGTCCGACAGCCTCTCGGCGACTCCCAACCATCATTCCTACGGCCGCGGCGGCGCATCTCCTGGTTCCCCTGAACTGCCGAGCATCAACATGGGCGTCCCGCAGCAGCAAAAGTACGACCGGGCTTCCGCCATAATCGACGGCCTTGCGATGAAGAGACCGCTCCCGCGGAAGGGGAAGCTGCTGCAAGCTGTACTGGAAGCAGGCCCTCTGCTGCAGACGGTTCTCCTCGCAGGGCCGCTCCCCCAGTGGCGCAATCCTCCGCCGCTGCAACAATTTCAAGTTCCCCCGGTGGCTGCTGTCAGACTTCACAACGCGTCGCTGTTCGACGAAAAGATCGTACCCGATCAGATCAACTCTGCGGTGCTGAACATATCAGGTGGCACAGGCTCGTTCACGACGAAGAGGACGATGGCCTCCCCATGCATGGGAAGCTACGACACCTGGAATGTGAAGAGGCAAAAGACTCAATGTACGTGAAGGAGATGATGACAATGGCTTTCCAAGTAGCTTAGATCCAGTTCTGGTTAGGAGGCACTAGTCTTCAGCTTATTATATATACATATATATATAATGTTTATGATGTAAATGGCAGGAGTTGGTTTCTTCATGTCGTCGACCGTGCTTTCTGGCTTACCGATGCTATAAAGTTTTCTCGTAAAGTGGAAATTTCAATTTAGATGCTTAATTCTATACCTTGGAAATCCGAAGAGGGGCATTGATTTCGTAGGTTGCGCCGAAACGAGGATTAGTTGGCCCCGACGAGGAGCTGTTCTGTTGTTATCATATACCTTAAGAAAATATATCATCGATTAATATTTGGGAAGTTGTTGATTTCTGGAGAGAGATTAGCTTCACATAACTATAACTAATAATGCGGAAGAGCAGCGTCGTGACCTCTCGGCGGCGAAGGCGAAGGGACACGACACGCTGGTCAAAGTGGCGTGGTCGGTGGGACGACAAAGGAGTGGATGAAGCGCCCCATTTGGTGGTCGAATGGTCCAACCCCATCATCATCCACGAGTAATGATCATGCCACGTTCCGTTGCCATGTGGGTTGCTGCACACACATAGCTTACATGGACCAGAAGTCACAACCACAATACTCCAAAAGAACGGATACATTTCAATTTATTAGAGTAGAGAGAGAGAAAGACGCACACACGCAACCTTTCCGAGAGATAAAAAACACGTCTCTAAGCTCACTTAGCCTGCAAGACCAAAAACCAGGGAGCAAAAGGGAGGCAAGTCTGATTAGTATGGCAGCATGAACAAGTTGGATAGATATGATGTAAAAAAGCACATACGGAACATACCTATTGAGGGATTGTTACAAATGGTAAGTTATACAATAAAAAACATGATCCTTCCTCAACAGCAGCAGTGGTTGCATGGCTATCTCTGCAGGTTTTCTTGATCCCGTTCTTCTTGTGTTTGGAGGATGGGTGGCAGCGAAGCAGTAATTTCTATTCTCTGATGAAAGACCACATGAACAAACCAACGCAGATAAGTTAGATCTCGTGATTTCTATCTGACTAGCATTAGAAATCATCGAAAAATGAATCAAAGTCTCAAAATAGGGGAAAACTTAACTGCTTGATTTTAGCTTAATATCAAATAATCAACATAACCACTTCAAACAAATGTCTCAGAATAGATGGGGTACAATTGCAAAGTCAGGTAGATTCGGTTGCTGACAATATATATTTTCAGAAATGTTGCGGTTCCTTATTTTATTCACTCAATTAGAGAAAAAAAATTGTCTGGATATGGTTACCACATGATTGTCAATCCTAAATGATAAATCAGAGGTACGCCATCTATTAAGCATCGCATGCCATAAATCTTGGATGAAACAAAATCATAATGAACCAATGAGTTAGCTTAATTTTACACCTCTTTTTTTTTTTTTTTAACTTATCGAACTTCTCAAATAACTAATGCAGTTTCTTTCAATGTGATGCTTTCCCTAATTTTCAAAGTGCAATAAACGAAAAACATCATTTCTGAAATCAAGAATGGATATGCAAAACATCAAATATGCCTGGCCACGTGCAAACCCTCGGTCGACACTATGCACTTTAATGTGCTGCGCCTTGCACAGCTATGCCATTCTCACAAATTCTGGTTGGACATAATAACCACAGTTTGCCATGCTCACCCTACAGAGCCATGCTGGTCTAACCATGTTCCAACCTTGGTTCCACACAATCTAAACAATTTCCTGTGTTGAACCCTGCTAAGCCTTGGTAATGTCTGGAAATGTACCAGGCTACCCAAGGTAGCCAAATATGAATTATTGCACTGTATCATATCTATTTTGACAAGGTTCATGACCAAGGCATGTACCAGTGTCGGATTCCTTCCCACATATATTCCACTATATCATGTAAACTAGTATTGGATTTATTTCTAAATCATCTTGGTATATGACAGTATAATTATTGTGTACAACCTCATTCACAAGCAAAACTTCTATAGTGCAGCGTGTTTTGAGTTCTTTTCAAGCTACAAATGACACCTAGTTCCAGATGAAGAATGTGTTACTCAAACCATGAAAATTATCTTCAAGCTACTAAATGCCCAAAAGACATAATTCAACAGTTACCTTATTTGTGACCGGATGAGAAAGGAAAAGTTGATATGCATGCAAGTAATAGCCACAATCTCCAGGTACAGCTTGAATTGGCTTCTGATAACCTCTGAAAGTGGAATAATAGTAGTGAAATCAAGACAAGAGTTAAATATTTCTTCAAAAATACATAGGATGCAAACAAAGATATCTTGATTTGAATGGAGGAAAAATGTCAATTAACAGTTTAGAAATAGTATTTAAACTAATGATGAGTTGTTAAAAAACATCCTGCCTAAGTCACAAATTCTTGGAACCGTTAAAAAAGGATCAATGATTATGTTAATGTATAATCTTTCATTTATTTGGGCAACATGTGACCCACACAACAATACAGATTATACCATTTAATTGAAAATCTTTTCAGTTTATCACAATGCTATTAGAAAATAGACTGATATACCCATCATCTGCAGCACAATCACATGAAGACTCTGGCTCAAAAGCTTTAGGTTGCCCACCAATATCATAAAGAGGATCACCTGTTTAAATGGAAAGGATTAAAAAGCCAACTATGTCAAATTCATGTTACAATAATGAAAATATTTATGCCTGAATTCGAGCGTCTTATGTAGCATAATAATTTCAAGTACAGATCAATAGTGAAAAAAAAGGAAAGCTACTCATGGAGAAACAAAATATTTCATGAGCACATGTAAACAATAATTACGGAGAAATACCAACTCCAGAACTGGCAATTGTGTGGCCACTTATGCCATCCACACAGACATGAAAATACATCTGCAGATGTAGTCCACCACATAAATATGAAATGCAGTCACATGTATGCTTTATGCTTCATCAATATTATTATAATCCATTTTGTTTTATTATCTATACATTAGTATCCTATCTGTGTTTTCCTCACTAACATTATTTCACTGCCATGTTATTTTAATACCATAAAATTTGGTTCCTGACAATATATCTTATCACACAGCTTTATTAGATTCTTATAATTTATCACATAAATTGCTTCTTAAATGAATATATATATATATATATATATATATATATATATATATATATATATATATTCGTTTCTAACTTGATCTAAACTTATTTACATATTTATTATTTAGACTTAACAATATATTTCATTGTTTACACTTAACACTTAATTGTGTATTGCACTTATAATTTGATACAAGCCACACATATGCAGCCACATTATTGCATATACATTATGCAATACTTTGACAACCTTATATTGCAGCCATATTTTGAAGTATGAGCATGACATGGCACCAACACATTTAATACCAGCAAGTTATCAGCATGCACCCGTAATGCTGCAACAAGAATTCATTTTTCTATATGGTATATTTTCCTCATGAAAAGAAAACATTTACTAATATGCAAACAAGAACTTCTATAGTTGTCATAAGATAGAATCCGTAATTTTCTATCTAGTAGAGTTTCTATATGCATTAGAATAATACATAGAAATTTGTAGCTTCTTACTTGCACCAGATTATATCAGTCACCAGGGTTTATAGTAGGTTCTTCTATAATCTAACCTAATGATACTCATCACAGATTCCTGGTAACCTCTGAAGCTCTGCTATTGAAGAGGGTGCCAAAGGGGCTACGACAAGACACATTAGACAAATCCATATTGAAACCAACACTGAAATAGTAGCTTCTGTCACCATTGTAGTGTACAGAAACCCTTTTACTATCTACATCCTGATCATGTTAACAGAGGTTAAGAGCCAGATTGATCCTTTGATGTACCTCGATTATGTTGCCATAGATTAACTAAGTTATATTTGCAGCTCCTTTTCACCCAAAAATATACACAAATAATGCGTAGCAGTTCATGATGGTTCATAATGCATCAGCACAGGGCTCCCTAATATATAAGCATGTGGTTCGTACCATATCAGGGGCATATGAACATAGCACTCAGTAACCAGCACCTACACTGATACGGAACCAGGTTTGCCCTGCCACCCTGTACCAGGTGGTACAAGCGGTACATGCTAATCCGACAAGGGATCAGCACGCGGACTACCCTGTTCTGGGCGGTCCATAACAAGGGACCCTATATCGGGCGATACAGGGTCTATACTGAGCGGAACGATCAGATTACACCCGTTACTGATGAAGAGTTAGGATTTGTTGAATTCAAATGGTCAGTTTGATAGTTTAAACCAGATCTAAGAGTTTTTAAACCCTTTATACCCCCTCATTCACCCCCATTTCACTCTCTCAAACTATTCTACTCTCTCAATCTCTTTCTTACTCGCATCTTTTTCTTTTTCTCACATTTGCACATCCCCAACAGGAGGAAGATCCCGAGGAAGATCCCCTTCGGCCAGAGCGTGACGGAAAGAGTTAGACAACATCGAGTCAGACTACTCGAGGAACTAGAGACACCCAACCGTCACAGTAGTCCGCCCAACATGCAAAGGCAATAGCATCAGTCACAACACTGGAAAGAATTGAGTCGGACGATAAGGCACATTCTCAATCGCATTCAGCAACCCACCCAGTCTGTAGACATGACAATGACGTGGACGACAATGCCTCAATCGACGATGGCAGCGACGCCTAGGAGTCGATGGTCACGTCTACACAATTTGAAGGTGGTTTATGAACGTAGGAGCAGTATTTTACACACACTACCCAAGATTCAGATTATGGAGCTTGATGAGGCACCGGTCAAGTTTATACACAAAAAGGGAATGGGGAGGTAGTAGATTATTTAGAGCAAATTTGACAGAGCCTACATGATATAGACACAAAGCGGAGCTCGTCGTATTTCCAACCATCGTATTATGGAGAATCTTATGACTAACAACAGTATGGTGATAGTTGGTCATTCTTCTCTAAGCAGCAATATGGTAATCGATCTTATGATATGAAGCAATAGATTAGTAGTGAAAGTAAAACTTCCGACATTCTCCAACCTCTGCATCAATACATGTCATAATCGTATTTGCCTCAGGAGCCGCCTCATACACATGTGGTTCACAACGATTAGACTATAACCATCACCACATTGATGCACCAATGACATACAATATATTAGTATAATATGTCATGAGATCAATTTCAGGATTGGGTCCATCAAACATCATATTGATACACATATACATAGGATTGAGGACCTCGATCTATTGCTCATGGAGTCTCGTCATACTTTTTGGTGGTAGAACTAGGTATATCCATCGATCGATCCATTTATAAATCTTAAAGTTTAACTCAAAATCTAACAATTTAAATTATTTTTCTAGATAATTCAATATCAATAGAAGGACGATCTGGAACGTGCCACAAAGCCACTCCTCGAAACCTGAAAAAGATATATGCTACTATTATTTCTTAATTTATAATTTTTTGCTGAAATTATACTAAATTTATATTTATTTCCAACATAAAAACCCTAATCTAAGTTTTTTTCTTCTTCTATTTTTCAGGTAATTTCGGAGCAATTTTTAGCCTTTTTTTCTATGCCATCGTGCCCACACTCGGCACATCGGTATGGGGTGGCATGTTTCGTGTCGTTGTCGGGTAGGCATGCCGGTTCGGACCGATAAGGCAAACCTTGAATGGAACTATTAGCATGCCTCTTTGCTGTAAACTGAAATCCGTATAACATATACACCAAAAACTAACAGATAAAGTTATAACAGATTGTCCAAATATGATCATCTGTTGCATGCAAACAGTATTTCTCCTATTTAAGTGGCTGATATAAGAAACTTGGAAAAAGGAAGAACAAATGACTAAATCTCTTTTACTTTAAACAAAACTCTACATGAACTTACCTATAAGAGGATGCCCCGCAAATGCAAGGTGGATTCGGATTTGATGTGGTCTTCCAGAATGTATTTCAACCTATTAATGAAGGCATAGTGCCAAACAAATGACAAACATTTGTTATCCCAATTGTGAAACCATTTAGCTTCTTTATATGCACTATGATTCTGATGTGAGAAGAATGATAAAAGGAAAGAAATAAGATGAAAAGAAGTCCAGAAATAAAACTGGACAGCCATCACAAATGAATGTTAAAACATAAAAGGGAATTAACAAAAGAGTTACTAAACCTCTCCACATGTAGTTCTAATAGATTAATATAATTATTCTTGATGTTGGAGGATAGAACAAAAAGAAATTATAAGAAACATCAAATATCATAACACACCAACCAATATACCTGGACCACCGCTTGGTTTCTCTGAGCATCTCTCTCAAGAACTTGCACTTTGCTAAGTGCTGGCTTCCCTGGATTAAAATCAATTTACAATGAACAATAATATGTATACATATTTCTGACAAGACTATAGAACTAGGACATAAAAATACCCCCTTTGACAGACTATATTGTTTCAAAACATAGAGAAACATAAACTTGTTTCCTACATAACGAGAATCAAATAAGGATTAGAAAGATAAATAACCTGATGAAGAAGCTACATATAGCCCCTTTGCTACTCCAGGATAATGCATTGTTCCGATCGGCTGCTTGATTACAAACTGAAATGGAAAAGGAACTGTCCAAAATATAAGAAAAAGCATGAAATAATTTACAACCTAAGCAAAATTGTAATTTGGAACTGGACTCTTGTCTCAATCGATTAGTCTAGGGAAATAAATCTTGTAGGAATGTTCAAGCCCACAAGGAAAGACTTTACCTCATCTCTTTCAATTACACCTGCAACTAATGCTCGATAAACTTTTGAGATTCTTCGTGCTTTGCTAAGCTCCATTTCGCCTCTACAAGTGCAATACTCCATGATATAAGAACACATGTAACTAGAAAAAAAATTCTAGAAATGCAAACCATAAATCCATAAAAAAAAGATCTGCTTAACCCATCATCTCCCGCAAATGCAGTGCCATTAGCCAAATAAGCTGAAAGACGAGTCTTAGCAAGTTTTGTCTTTGCACAAAGTAATATACCTGAAGTGCAGCAACAATTCTTAAGAAACTAAATTAAAAACCTGATTTCAACTGACAACGGAGACTAGAACAATAATAAAGGTAGAACTTGACTGTGGTTCATTTTTATTTGAGATCATTCGAACAAAAAGAAACATAGAATTAGAATCAAAATACTTTATAAATTCGTCTAAAAGGTACAGGTACAAGCTACTAAACCAAACCTGACGTGCCCCTCCCTAAGCGATGTACAGGCACAGGATGTGTTTCTTGAGTCATTCGTCTCTTGGAACAATCAGATGAAACTTTATTCCATTCTTTCCATTGGAGCTGCATTAAAACTGTTCGTTGCTGAAAAAGTCCTCCAGGTAAAACTTGCAGACCAGAAGGTTTATTTATAGCAACCTAAGCAAAAAAAGGAATTTATAATTAATAGATCTCCTCATATCTCAAAGTTCCAATTTCTCTAATCAACATAGTTGCTCAATGTTGTACCAAAGATGGTTTAAAATGAGCATCATGACAATTTCCTCTCTTGTGATAAATCAACTGCACAGGAGAAGCATTCATGCCTTTTATATTTATTCAATATGTAGTTCTAACTCATTGAGGGTTAATTATTAGTAACTCTACATTCCCTCATTTGTTGCAACCAACTAATGCCATCATAAGTGAAACTCCTGTTGGATGTTGGAGCATACTCCAAACCAGAGTAGCAGATGACATCTCCATCCTTTAGAGGTCAATTGAATGTAAAGCTGCTACTTTCTGAGCTAATCTTTGGAAACATTAATGATTCATTGAAGTTAGTACTAGTGTCCTCAACAATTACTCTCAATTTAATACAGAAGCTACAACTCAAACCAGAAATCAGAACTCCAATAGTTATAGAACAACTCAGAAAACAAAATGATTTCTCTATTGATTAATTTACTATCGCATGAGTACATGCTCAACATCCAACAACAAGACCTGTGCACATCATCACCTGTAAGGGCTAGGCATGTGATTGGAAATGTCTATAAATACTCAATTGATATGCTGACATTTCACAAGTTTTGTTTGCACAGCACATCATAAGACCTGTTACACTTTATGGCTAACTGCCTTGTCGCCAAAATTATCAAAGACAAAAATAAATATTGTTTATAGAAAGAAAGATAGGTACTTGTTTTAGTCCAGGAAGCAACAAGAAACTAGATCTACAAATGCCTCATTCAATAACCAGCAATAAAAGCACCTCTTAACAGCATATGAAACAGTTGGGAGTACTGCTTATCAGATATCAAGGAAAATCCAATGATCACAACTTCAAAACCCAAGCATATATTACTGGACGTATATGAAAAACAAAGTTAAAAACAGAACTAAGTTCAAATGAACTTGGAAGGGCTCACATGGCTGCACTGATTATTATCAATAGCAAGCAAGAACAATCAGATCTAAACAAATTCAATGAACACAAGTTTATTCAGGAACAGGGATAATTAATTAAATCTAACACACAGAAGAATCAAAGGAATACATGGAGATCAGAAAAGAGATTATAACGAGGTGAGGATGGATGCATGGCAGCCAAACATGACTTCATAATACAACACTCATCAATTACTCATTCTATGATTTCACAAGATCAAGGTTACTTCTAAGACCCATCAACCATAACCTATACCCTCTTTGCTATCCAATATTCCAGAATTCTATCTTATGCTTTTCCTAATAAGACTCTTGATCCAATCTAACTCTAAATCATAAAGAATAAGCAGCTTATTTAATTTGTATATGACATTAGGGCTCTTATTTGGAACTGTTGTTGTTGCTGCTGCTGCTATGGTGCTGGGTATATGAAAGCTCTTATACATAAATTCTTTTGTTGGAGGAAAAGATATCCTTGTTCTCTTTAGTAGAAAGGAGAACACATATCTTTCTTTTGTTAAACCTACTCCAGCATATGACAAATCTGACAGCTATCAGAAATAATAATACCACACAAGTGACACTAATTCATTTCAATAGCCATGTCTGCATGACAATCCAAGAAGAAAAGAACATGGTTCAAAAACAGCCACACCTATCGCTCATTTACTACTGCCCCTTTATCATTTATGATTTCTTGTGCATTAAGTCTTGCAATCTCATTATCAACATGAGCACAATGATCTTGACCGATTCCAGATCCCAATGAGCTTCCAGCTTCAACAGTGCATTTGTCATCAGAATATACTAGCGCAATCAGGGTAGAGTTGATCAAAAAGTTACCAGTTAATTTTTACCCACAATTCAGGAAAAAAAATACTAGTTTAACTTATCAAATTTACTCTCTTATAAAACTTTGGAAGTGCTCACCATGTCGTTATCTTCATAAAGAACTTCTAGCAAGTAAGGCGCAAAAGGCTCCTTCCAAGGAAGACGATGATAAACAACTTCAGCACCATCTCTAAACAAGTAAGGTCATGAGTGAAATTATTAACTAATCTTCAGGAACACGCATGTATGTACTCACAAAAAAAGAACGAATCATATTTCCTTGGTAAATGGCAGTACTCAAGAGGATAGATGCTTCTCTGCAAGCCTAAAATGGATCATAAATCAAGAAGGAAAGTGGTAAAGAATAATTACCTGAGTGCGAAACAGGGATCCGTTACTACTACACCATCAACTGTTATCTGGAAGCCAAAGGATTGAACAAAAAATCAAACATAATAGAAATACTTTTAATGCAAAAGAAACAGAAAATCGAATCAATTGAAATAACGATGGGAAGGTCACCAAAACCTGGCGATTGCGAATTCTTTGAAGCCAGCTGCCCAAGAATAGATGAAAACATATTAGCCCCGATCCCAAAACAATAGGACAAAGAGAAGATACGAGTAGGGTTTCGACGTCCGACAAACCCTTGCAAAGGAGCCGAGTTCTTGTACTTGGAAGAGTAGAACTCAATCAGAGTCGTAGCTATTCGAATCGAAGTGAACAAAAGAAACGAAACAAGAACTTTAGAAGAAATCCATAGCACCAAGGAGCGGCAAAGGAAGGAAGTCGAAGAATGCGAGATTGAAACCATTGCCGGTGGATCGGACTACGTCGGTGTATAGCAAACCCTCGTTGAGGTCAGGCCACGGTACGCCGAAGGAATAGAGAGGCGGCTGCGGTGGCAGCGGAGGCGAAGAATGATGGCCGGTGGTGACTGCCGCCATCCGAGCGCCGCGACGCAGCGGAGGCTCGAAGGGCTTGAAAAGGGGTTAGCGGGCGCGGGTTGATCCTCAATTTGGATCCAATAAGCGTTTGTATCGGATGGGACCCAATGTCCCACTTGAATCCGACTTTAAATTTGGGGCATGGTTCTCGTTCCTTTAGATCCGTAAGCTTCTCGGGCTGCGTCCGCATAATCCTCGAATCCGACCCGAAAACAACGCTGATGGCTGGTTGACCTTTTTCGCTTTTGCATGTACCAGCGATCTGTCGAGTCACTTGATTTGATCTGATGGAATCGATGAAAAGAAATCGGATGAGGCTTATATCATTTGTATTTCTTAAATGATATTATTACGCTTTCCTAACTCAACCATTGATTAAATAATTTATTATAAAAAGATATCTTTATACACACTGAGCTCTATACACGCTGACTTAGTCTTTCTGTTTAAACAATTGTCTTCTCTCCTTTGCCGGCTTAAGCATCGGAGTTGCGATGTTGGGTAACCTCCGGCGCAGGCGTATTATATAGTTTTATAGGATGGTTGGTTGTCCGAGGACACTCGGACAATCCAACCTCAAGAAGATCCCGATCTACCTATATGGCCATCCTGAACCGAGTCCTCACCAATAGAATAACTTTTGATTTGTCAGTCTGATGTTACCTCACGAAGTCTCCCACATCAATCAGGAAGAGATACCTGGATGAGCATGCACCTTCGATAGTGGACCAATCATGTCGACTCATATAGTACTCATGACACTATCATGATTGACCCTCAAATCATAGATTAATTGAGGATTAAAACATGCAAGGAATATGAAATTATCATTCCATATTTATCTACATCATGATCTTCTATTATATGCTTGTAAGATTGAGCTTTCATCAAGGATGTTAATCTTGGATTTATGCGACTGAAATATCCTACGGGCAAGAAGCTTTGTGAATGAGTCTGTTAGTTGGTCAGAAGTATAGATGTGAGAAATATGTAGTTAATGTCTAATAACTTGATCTCTGACAAAGTGGAAATCGATGAAAATGCATTTTATGAGTGAGTAGAATACCGAGTTGGTGCATAAGTATTTGGCACCGATATTATCATAGGGAATGCCCATGATGTTGAGTAGTTCAATTTTTTATGAGAAAGGAACGGGGATATTGGTAAAGATGTTGAGTAGTAGATAAGAGCATAGGAAATTCCCACCAAGCATAATTGCACAATGATAAAGGATTGTCGAAGAAGTTGATCGATCACTAGAGGAAGTTGATTAGATTAGCAAGGTGAAGTAAATATGCTTTAGATGAGTCACACTAGGAGATTGAGAAGGAGGAGTCATGGGTCTGTGTTTTTGGTGCAATGCCAGATTATTTTTTGAAAAAAATAATCTATAAAGATTTTGAAAAAAAAAATTCTTAATTATATACTAAATTTAAATTATGTATTCATGATTATTTTTTAAAATTATAGATTGATCGAGGATTAGAGTATACAAACAAAATTATCATTTTATATTTATCAAAATCATGATCTTTTATCATTCATGATTGATCAATGATTCATCCAGCAAGAACAAAATCTGAATGCATAGTGATTCATCCCCTCTCCGAGCGATGAATTTAAATGAAAAGTTTGAGCACGTCAGTGGCAGTGGGACAAAACATAGACAAAAGGAAATGTTTGCACAGAGCAAGGCAGGACATGAATAATATAGACATGGAGCTCAAAGAATGTTAGTCCAAACTGGAGGTCAAAGAGAGACCCAAAACTATAAAGTAGCATTGGCTACCACACCAAAAAGCCACTTTTGGGAAGCAAGCAATGTTGATCAACAGTTCCACTTCCAAGTTGCTAATGGAGTACGGAATATAAATTATACCTCCACAATCACCTCTCTCTCTCTCTCTCGATCTCGATCTCGATATAAAATAAATCTAGTATTTATTGATAATTATTTTTTTGAAGCTTTAAGATGATTCAAACTATTTGGATAAGCTTTGATTCAATTTTTTTTGGGGGAAAAACTGGGTTTAAGATTAGGGATTCAAGTGGAAAGATAAATCATTAATTAATTAAAAATTATTACTATAAATACCTCTAAGTATCTAAGTTTCGTTAAAGAGCAAAGAAAATAGAGAAAATGTTTTAAGTGCACAGTGTGAGAGAAAATATAAAAATATATATATTTAAGATTTATGTTTAAGTCTTGAGGTGCTTTAGCATTGGTTTGATGGCACCCGTGTTGAGTGCGTCCTCGTTGCCTACTTGCATGTCGCGATTAGCGATAAGATGGATAGAGCCTCTTGCATGGGTCACGCATGTTGCCAGCCTGACTACGTCGCGTTGAAACTATCGACCTCCAAGGCAATGGTTTTTGGGCCCGAAATTTTTCGTGATCGCTTTGCAGTCAACGACCCCAATCCGGAAACCTCGCTCCAAGCCCCACGTGGCTGGCTGCGAAGCAGTAATGGAATGGGCGAAGCCCCTCGTCTCACTGAAATCGTCGTAACTTTCTTGAACGATTTCGAAATTACTATTGCGACCATAATCCGAAAACTTCGCTTCAAGCCCCACGTGGCTGACTGCGAAGTTGTCACGGAAAATTCCGAACCCGAAAACCATCACCTTCGAGGTGAGTATTTAAAATTAATTTTACATGATAGAAAATTTAATTTAATTTTTTTTCATCGATATAAGCAAAGAGTGTCGAACTATATTAATTTTATATCAATTTTACGATTGTTGATAGATAACTCTTCTCCCCTCCCAATATTCCTAAAATAACATATACATTATGTAATCCATGACTCGGCCAACTTCGTGTTAGATCCGATGGTAGTAATTATAGATTGTAACCTCGACATTAGATGCTTAAAGTGCTAATTTATTGACCATCAGAAAACACTTAATGGTAAATATAATCAACTATGGAGAAAAGGGTCCTTCGGAATAGAATAACCCCAAGTTGAGCCACCCACTCGTGCACCTACTCTGCCTCTCGTTATGGCACTATCCTTAAAGCTCTCACGCTCGCGTGTGGTTAGTATTCTTCCTCTACCGCGAGCCGTGAGAGAGAGAGAAAGCGAGAGGGCAGCTGGTACAGCTAACAGTTCAGCAAGCACTGACCTTAAAGCTCGTACACGCTACACGCCACCACCCCATCGCTGCCTTCCCCAACCCTGTCGGTCGACAACTCGCCCTCGAGCTACCCTCGCTACTCGTCTCTCCGGGGATGATGAAGCCCGGAGGCGTCATCGTCTCATCCAGCCCAGGGAGGGAGAAGCTCCCGGCGCCGCCCGGCCTGCTCTCCCGCAAGGCCAGCGGTAGCCGGAGCCGCGGCCGCTCCGCCTCCGCCGCCCGGTCCAGCCCCATGTTCGTGTCCCGCAGCGGGAGCCTCGGCCGCTCGTCCTCGGCGGCGGCTACGGCCGCGGAGGATGGGGAGCCCTCGTCGCCCAAGGTCACCTGCATCGGTCAAGTCCGGATTCGGAGCAAGAGGTCGGCCAAGCCGAAGACGCCCAAGTGCAAGAAGGCGAGAAGCAAGTCGTCTCTGATGCCGTGCCGATGCTTCCATGGGGCTCTTCTCTGCAGCCTGTTCGCCGTCCGGAAGAGGCCCACGGGGGGTAAAAGCGGCGGGGGAGGCCGACGGTCGCTGTGGCGAGGATGGGCTCGTATCCGAACCGGCGGGAGTTGGGCGTACAAGCAGCGGAACCCCGAACCGGTCAGGCAGCCACCACCAACGGAGTTCGTCGGAGATGGGAAAGCGACGCCGGATCGAGAAGTGGTTGAGGACGTGGAGGAGACAGCTGCGCCCGAGCAGGAGGAGACCAGGGTATTCGTACCGCCAAAGAACGCACTCCTACTGATGCGATGCCGATCCGCCCCGCACAACCGGGCGTCCTCACTCGCCACCGCTCGATTCGCGGGGCCCCCCCTTCCGGCCCCGGAACCTCCCGCAGCGGAGCAGCAGGAGGAGGCCACGGAAGCGAGTGGCCGAGGCGAGGAGCAGCAACAGCAGGAAGAGGGGGACGCGGAAGACGACGTCGAAGCGAGGGGATCCGAGTCGCAGCGGCCGCTGGTGCTGCCGAGGAGCAAGTCGGAGCCCGCTCGGCGGACGTCGGCGAAGCTAACGCTCCCGGAAGCGTCGTACTGCTTCTGGACCAGCAGCAACAGCAGCGGCGGCCGGCGTCGTCGCCCGAGCCCCTCTCCCGAGGAGCGGGGCTCCCTCGCCGACGCGTAATCCTGGCGCGCGAATCTTAAAGACTCCAAGGCCTTCACTGACCTGTAACCCAGGGCGCGAATCATAAAGACTCCAAGGCCTTCACTGATCTGTAACCACCCTGGGCGCGAATCTTAAAGACTCTTGAGACCATGAATTTGATGTTGATGTGGCTTGTGCTCACATAGATACTTGAGAGGAAAGCTTTTGCTTTCTTTCGGCTGACCGAGGGAAGTGGAAATCGAGGGAAAGGGAATCCATAGTGTGTTCGCATCACTTTTAGGGATGGAAGAAGAAGAAGAGACAACCATGTGGCTACGGAAAGAAGAAGCTACGCGTCGCCGTACTCCTCAAAAGGAGTAAACTAAGAAGGTCAGTGTCGTCTGTCATCAGGCGAGTCTTCTCCTGTGACATTGCAATCTTATATTCTTATCACCGACTCTCGCCTCGACGCCGGTAGACCAGCGTGGGCAGAGAAGCATAGGTTGAGTGTGGCCATGGCCGTGTCCTACCTGATTTGATCTCTTGTGACAGCACGAGGAAAGGAAGACAATGCGGCGAAGGCTTCCCTTGTGGGAAGATGACGTAAGGCCATCTAAGCGGATATCGTCAGCTAAGCGGACTTGGGCTTCATTATTCATGTATCTACGAATAAAGGCATCATCCTCAAAGCACACAATCACACGGAAAGGAAGGTTCACGCTAGGTTTCAACGTCTCAATGTCAGCTTTGTTTTGAACCTTTTTAGGCTGTGGCCAAGGTGTCAGCAAACATAGGTATGTCCCAAGGGCGCAAGATCATCAGCACAATCTTTGAGTTGGAGCACGTTAACCCAAGATTTGATCGAGGGGGCATAGGTCTTATTCTTTCTTACGAAGGTCGAATATATCTTCTTTGGTTGTTTGTTGGGTGCTTGCACACAGATCGAAATCGGAAGAAGGATCCTCGACTTTATCCCTCCGACATTTAAGTTAAAAAAGGCTCTGCTGCATAGAGTTGGGGTGTGATTGTGTGTATCCACCTCTCTCAGCATTGTTCACGGGGGTAGCTTTTGTACCCGTTGTTATGTGTTAATGTACATAGGTGTTAACGATTGCTGGTATCTCTATACGTAAATGTTTAAAGTCCCAATCCCCTATGTTGTTCTTAGGGATGACTTCCGTACCCGTGTGTTGATGGACGTAGGTGTTAATGGTCGTCGGGATCTCCGTACGTAAATGTTTATAGGCTTACCCCTAGCACTATTCTCGGGGGTGGGTTCTGTACTCGTTATTGTGTGTTGGGAGTTTAGATGGTAAGTGGCTATCTTATTCAATATCAGGATGTTGAGATGGCTTCACGCACCACCTTAGCTTCGGAATAACATGCTAAGTCCACCATGGCAACCGTCTTGTCCGTGGGACCGATGTTAGAATATGTTATATCAAGTTTAATATAGTAATAATTGAAAAATAAGATGAATTGTTTCACTTTCATAAATATAATGATTTCGATGTAGATTTTGAAAGTGCAAAAATCGCAATAGACCCAAGTACTAATTAACTTTTTTTGCAAGATATCATTAAATATTATTTATTAAATATAAATATAAAATATGAAGTCAAATTAATTAGGACAAATTCTTTAAAAAAGTTTGGAGTGAGAAGAGAAAGGGTTGTTCGGAGATATTTGGATTTAAGAGCACTTTCAACAGAAAAAAAAAATCGAAGGGGTGTTTTTAGATAAAAACCCAAAAATTCTGATAAATTTTAGGAAAATTGCCTATATTCTTTTCTGTTTTTGTGCATTTTGTATAATCCGAGCTCTTAGGCTATTAAATATAAAAATATTTATTCATTTTTTCTTTTGTTTTGCCAAACACTACAACGAGTTAAGTGGTGATCACGACTTGATTCGTGACGCGCACAACTCCTCCCATTAAAATATTACCTCTACGATGATCGTATCGGGGTTCCCGTAGATTGAGTCGTGCACGCCGTGCGAGCTGAGTTGTCTGCCGCACGCGCCACATGAGCCGGTCGCGACTTGATTCATGTCCCAAGTCATGACGCACAGCAACAGAGACCGAATGATCTCTCTCTCAGCTTTGAATTCTTTATCTCGGAAGTTGAGTTGCCGACAAGTGCAAGCTTTGCATTAACCAAGTGAAACAATACCAACAAGTAATGATAATTAATATTGCTGGGGAGGTGCCCAATTAGCCTTCCCCAAAAGAAAAAGTTACTAATATCACAACTAACAACAATTCATCTCCTAATTTACACAACCCCACCTTTTGGGTTTCTCACCTTACCTACCTTTGGTCTTTGATCCTAATGGTGTATGGGCCGAGGAGTTCCTCTGGTCATGTGCCACACCATGATCTTAGAACAGTCAGCAGGAATGCCCTTCAACTTGGTCTCATCTTCTAGGATGACTTCATGGACAAACTTGATTGAATCCTGAAATTTTAATCACCAAAGAAGTAAGTGATAAGCTGCAGAGACAAGTGTAGTAGTAGGTGTGAGAATTTTTTGAGTGGATTGGCCACCATCAAGTGAGACAAAAGCCATGTTGCTGGTCCTAATCAGAGGCCTCTTATGCCAGACTTGTTCATATTCAAAGAAAGGGTAAAATTTTTGTTAACCATTTTTCTCGGGCTAATGATTGAGAAAGGTTGCTGTCAATTAGGCAGTTGACATTTGATAACCTTTCAGATATTAGAGGACTAATGTGTGATTTACTGCTGAAAAGAATCTAATACATGTGTCAGTTATGTGCCAAAATGGGACAACAGAAGTCAATATAAGATGAATGAAAGAGATACAAGTGATGCATGGAGTTACAGACATGGTGTCATTAGTCACTAACTTATTCAACAGATACCAAAGCAGGAAAGAACATCTAAACCTGCTATTTGAACATAAAGCCAGGGTAAAGCAGAGTTCTTGTATCCGATAACACAATGTTCCATCTTAGGTGCTTTTGGTAGATAAATGGACAAATAAGAAATTTAACCAACCAATTAGGAAGCACAAAACTAATTTAGGAGCTTCTTCTGACGATAATGATCTGTGAATTTTATGAGATCATGCTAGAGACTAACCTGGGATGTGTCGGGCAATGAGGTAGGGCGATCCCACCTCTCAGGATCCCATAGCATCGAGCTATTGAATGCAAAGCCTGAAATATTAATCTTTGGAGGTTTGGGATTCATGTCTGTGCTAGTTACCAGCAACCTTTTGTCATTGCTCAAGTCCTTCGAGATCCACCCTTTGACCTTCGATGAATGACAAATTGGACCATCCACCACCACTCTCTTCTTGTTTGTTGATACCACTGCTACTGGCCATGTCCCGAATGACCTGAAATTTTGACTTACAAGGAATTAGAAACTAATTATATTATGGCTTTAGAGGGAGAGGGACACAGAAGGAATGTGTCAATGAAACAATGGTAAAACAATTTGGAATTTTACCGGTGAAGAATATTGAAAGCTATAACATTAAACATGCTGAACTAAAAGCTAGAATATCGGAACCAATTCCACAGAGGAATTCCATTGAGATTCTTCATGTCAAATCAGTAGAATCAGATTTCAGAATCCAATTTTGACATTCGAAAGACAATCAGACATGAAATGAATTTAGGACTCAGAAAGAAAGAGGAAATCTTGTTGCTCTTATACTTTGTAAGACCAGGAGATGGAATTGCAAATCCATACAGATTTGTTCGGACATGCAAATCTAGTCACAGAAATGATTTCCTGGAATTGGAATTCGTGGAACTCGTCATTCCACATATTGGATCTCAAGCTCAAATGAAATTCCAAACTAAGAGGTGTCAACATGGACTAAGATTGTATTCTTCAATGGATGAAGACTCGATACTACCTTTTTTTTGTAGTCGACAGGGCAGGAATGCATGCAAAATCATGTTCTGTTTCTATGGATCAATGAAGGAGCATGTGAAAGACGTCAAGGGTTATCTCATCGATGAAGGAGCATATCCCCTTGTTTTAATTTGGGATACGAAGCAGAATTCCTAGGAGAAAAAGCACAAATTAGAAGAAGGATTCGATGATGATGATATCATCACACTTGATCCCCTTGTCATCATGAAAAGGAAAAGATTGTGAGCATGAGATATTTGAGCTAAAGTGCAAAGTTCTCTCGATGATCAGCAGTAGAAAGAAACAAACTTGTTTTCTTTTTCTTCGGTATAATTGATGAAGACAGAAACTTCTCTTTCGATGCAGGAGAAATTTGTACTAATTCCGTCATTTAGTTTTCCTTACTACTAATCGAGTTAGGTTCCATTGTGATGTAAACTACTCCCCTGCAGCTAATTAGGTCAGACTATAATGGATGAGATAACCAAAAGAGGAAGAAGGGAAAGGGAAAAAAGGGTCATACTCGATCTCCCTGATCTCGTCGAAGAATTGGAGATCGTAGACGTTAGATGCGCCGGCGAAGTGCACGATCCCAGACAGTCGGTGGTACTCAACGTGGCTGAGGGCAACGTTGCGCTGGTGATCGGCCTCCACCACCGGGTCGGTAAAGTTCTCCTTGAAGGTCAGGTGCCTGTACATCACGCCAGTGGTCCGTAGCATCGCGGCGGTGGCGAGGGCGTCGGCGTGGTCCTGGACAACAATCCACAGCAAAGGCGGGGGGACCAGGCGCAGGGTGTGCGCCAGCCGCCGCAAGAGCGCGCCCTGGAGCCGGTCACCGGCCCGGGTCGTCGTCACGACGATCAGCAGCCGCTGCGACGGCGACTGCGGCTCGCGCGCCCCCGCCACCTCCAGGGGCGGAGGAGGTTCGTCGTGGCTGCCCTGTCCCCGGCCAGAAGAAGACCCCGGGATCTCGACCGTGCTGTTGACGACGAGGCGCTCCACGGACTTGGTGCGTGCGGCGGGGACGCGGTGCTCGGCGTGGCGGCCGGAGAAGAGGATGGCGGTACTGCGCGGCGCGAAGCCGCTGAAGAAGCCCATCACGAAGCAGAGAGCGAAGTGCACGACCGCCTTCTTCCACAGGCGACCCCTCTTCTTGGGTCGATCCACCGATCCCATCTCCCACCCCGTTGCAGACGACTTGGAGAATGCAATTGTACCGAAGCCAAAACAATACGAACTATAATTCTATACATATATATATATATATATATATATATATATAATATGTCGATATAGAATTACTGGGGAGATCTAAAATTATATATATATATATATATATATATATATATATATATATATATATATATATATATATATATATATATATATATATATATATAGCTATAGAGAGAATCATTTAGAGGAATCAAGGGTTCATAGCTAAATGATCAATCGGTCATTGATGCGTCCTGTAGGCTCACGTTTGACGTACCATATGATTTTATCCGTTTCAAAATAAAGCATATGAGTTTAAAAAATAACGGATTAGAAGAATAAAATAATATTTGAATGATTATATTAATCTAACATGATTAGAAGAATATTCTAAGGAATATGACAAAAGTCTCTTACCCAATATTTCCTCTCCGTTTGATGCGTTGACTTTGGGATGCATTCAAATGGGTGACTGCCTAATATTTCTTGATGTCTCGATGCTGACTAAGTGTGCCTAATCACCGAGCATTCTTGCGAGGAAGTCAATTCCTATTTGATTACGTAAGTCTATAGATTAAAAATGCTTCTCTACTGTTTAGAACGAGAGAGAGAGAGAGTAATCACAATGGGACCATTCCTTTGTCATCTACCGTTAACAGGAATTGCAGGATCAAAATTTTAGGTGGAGTTCATCTAGTCAAACTGTTTGGTCATTCCCTCCTTTCCTATCCAAATTCGAGTTTTATTGACTAATCACAATAAAATAGTCAACAAGTAGGCATACACACAATTTTGTTTAATATTCAAAATGATTTAGCAAACACACTTTCAATGATAGTAAGAAGGATTAGGAAAGACTTGTATTGGATCGACATGTGATGACAGCACTCCAATTGATTTTGACCATGGTCAATTAGGATGATTCGATTCGATGGATATGTTTGACCATGGTGTTGTTAAGCCCCAAGTAGAATAATGTCTATAGGTCAAACCATGGGGATGCCATGGTCATTGTCATGCCAGCTGCCTTCATCCACATCCTAATCATGTCTCTCCTTCTTGCCTAAAACACAGATGGCATGGTTGACCAGCCAAGCTTCTATGTTTCTTCTTAGACGTCACCATGAATCGTTAGAATCCGACCCGAACTGTCAGGTATCGAGTCTTGATCTTATCGGTTTGGATCATATGTGGATCCGACCCGATTGGCACTTGCGAACTACACGTCATGCAACAATGGAATCCCCACGTACGCACTCGGATGCGCGAAATTTAAAGCGCTGGTTTTGGCGGCGATCGGGACAAGTTTGAACGAGGATTACCACCACGGGCGGTGACGATACCCAGTGACGTCACCCGCCACGACCCACCTGTGCTCTACAAGAAGCCACTCGTCAGCGCGGTAACTGCAACGAACCGTGAACCGACCTGTCTTCGGCCCATTCTCGTCCGGCCTCCTCGGGTCTCTCGTCGTCCCGACTAATCCCCCGTTCCTCTCGTTTGGGGCGGCGAAACCAATCCCGAGGTAAATCAAAGACCGAATCCCCCCGTCGGTGGTTCTTCTGTTCTCGAATTGATCGTGATTTATCTTTCTTCTTCTCCAGGTTTGTGGAATTTAGGGGATTGCGGATTTTTTTCTAGGGTTTTCGCTTTTCCTGTCCATATGGATTCGAATCCCTCCGAGGGCGAGGCCGGACGCGGTAGCCTCGACCTCAATTGCGTCGCGATCGCCAGCGAGCAGACGGAGACCCTAACCGATGCAGTGGATTTGGGTTCGGACGCGTTGAGAGTCGAATGCGTGTCGGACGGTGGGGCGATGGAAGATGCTGCGGTGGTAGGCGATGCAGACGTTATTGGACAGCAATTGAATGCGGTGGATGCAGATCGCGGAGAATCGATCGAAGTTGTTGGAGGAGGGTTAATTGATGCTGGCAGTGTGAAGGTCGTCACCGAGGCTGGCACACCTGGTGGGGAAACTAATATTGTCGATAAGAAGGACGCAGAAGGTAAAGGAGATGGTGCTATGGCTGATGTGGATGAGGTGAAGGTTGATGTGGAAGCTGGAATTCGGCATGCAGACGCTGTTGTAGCTGATGTAAAGCTGGTGGATAATATTGTCGTTACGGATGTTGGCATGGAGACGAGCAGTCCTGGAGACGAAGATGTGAAGGTCGGTGAAGAAGAGATGGCGGCAAGTAAGAAGAGGGGAAGGCCTCAGAAATCAATAGATAAAGGAGATGCTATTAGTCCGGTGGTTGATCTCAATGCTAGTGCAGTGACAGGAAGCTGTGGGGATCAAGATGTGCCACTCAGTGACCAGAAATCCAAGGGAAGGAGAAAGAGAGGGAGGCCTCGGCCTTCCATTGTCGAACTTATTGAACATGCTGGTTGCCTCTTTCCCTTCCAAGATGAGAAGAAGGCTGTGTTTGCCGGTTCTGATTTGGTGTGGGGTAAAGTGAGGAGCCATCCTTGGTGTCCTGGTCAGATTTTTTATCCTTGTGATGCATCCAAAATGGCGTCGAACATTCAGAAGAAAGATCATCATCTGGTTGCATTTTTTGGAGACAAGACATTTGCTTGGTGTGATGAGTCACGATTGAAGCATTTTGGGACATACTTTTCACAAATGGAGAATCAGAGCAGTTCGAATGCATTTGTAACTGCTGTGAGTGCTGCAC
Source organism: Musa acuminata AAA Group (assembly GCF_036884655.1). Classification (NCBI taxonomy): domain Eukaryota; kingdom Viridiplantae; phylum Streptophyta; class Magnoliopsida; order Zingiberales; family Musaceae; genus Musa; species Musa acuminata. The sequence continues at coordinate 32,269,083 of NC_088337.1, read as the reverse complement.
TTCAAGAGGTATCAAGGCGTGTCGAGATGGGAATGACATGCTATTGTTTTATGGATGAAATTTATGCTAGCCTCGAGGATCAAAAGATTGAGAATGCTGGGATTCAGGAAGGAACATGTGGCTCCACTGTTGACAGGTGTTGTATTGCAACCTCTTTTGAGCCTCTTAGACTTGTTGACTATATCCAAACATTAGCACAGTTCCCACATGGTGGGGTTGATAAATTGGAGTTTGTGGTAGTCAAGTCTCAGTTGAAGGCCTTTTATCACTCAATGGGATATGCTGAGCTTCCTGTATTTGTTCTTGTTGAAGAACTGGAGAACGATATCGAGGGCTCACCATCCATGGAAAGGATATCTGGTGAAGACATCGGTGATCCCTCAACTCCAACTTCTTCAGATGCTGTTTCGGGCAAAAGAAAATCAAGAGTTAGAGGAAGTTCACATGGAAAGGAGAAACACATCTTTGAGCATGGTAGGAAAAAGAAAAGCTTATCTGAGCTCTTGGAAAAGAACAATGATCATCATGATGTGGATAAGAACACTAGATATGGAGGAAATGCTTCTTCACACAAAAATGATAAGGGTGCCAATTTTGATCCCGCTGATTCAGGGAAGGGCAAGAAGAAAAAGCTTGACTCTTTAGTGGATCTGGGAACCAAGTCACAGACTTCCAGACATGGAAAACAGTTGAAGGTTGGAGAATGCATGCATCAAGTGGCAGGACAGATGACAGGGTCACCCCCCATGCTTAAGTCTAATGGTAATGCATTAACAAAAAGCTCAACTAAAGCAAGTGGTAGAAAAGATGATTTTGGTGATGCTTCTAAACAAAAAAAGACTCGAAGAGGAATCAAAAGTGTCCCAAGGGACTATTCCTCTTCAGGCGAGATGCTTGCCGAGCTCTCTGTAGCCGCATGCGATCCGACTGAGGAGTACAATTCTCTACCTGTAATGTTCAGTTTCTTCACTGAGTTTAGAAGCCGAGTCTTTTGTAGTTCAGGTAAGAGGGGCACAAGAAAATCCACAGATATCAAGTCAGCCTCTTTGGAAACGGTATCCGACCATGTACAGGAATCACATTGGTCTGATGTCGTCGTTACTGAAGGGGAAGAAGTGGTATCAACCGAGCAAAAAAGAGAAGTTGAATTACAGGGGAAGCTGCAATAGAAGTAGCAGCCTGTAGATGAATTGGCACCTCACCTTGCCTTGAATTCTATATCAGAAGAGGGACAGCATTTACTGGATGACTCTGCAAATCCTAATTACATGCACATAGCAGATAGTGAAAAACCGAATGGACAGATTTTAGATGGCACAAATCCTAATAACGTGCAATAACTGGAAGGTAGAAGTTAATGAGTGCATGTCGACTGTGTTGGCTTTGACATTTAGTGGGTCAGATGATGTTCCTACCGAAGCTGATTTCAACAAGGCTTTTGGGTATTTTGGATCTCTTAGGGAAGCAGAAACGGAAGTTATAAAGTTTGAAAAATCATTCCAATTTGTCTTCAAGAGGCTCAGTGATGCAGAAGTTGCTTTACGTGGTGCAGGAAAATATAACATCTTTGGAACCACCCTTGTTAGCTTCAAGCTTAAGATTGAGTTGTCATCAAAAGCTTCTCGAAGTAGCACCATTCAGCGACTGCAAATAAGATGTATTCCCTGTTGAAACTCAACCAAACGCAAATATCTTAGGTCATGGCATCACATTCCTTACCTATGTTTCCATTGTTGCGTATGCTGTGGTATCAGTGAAGGAGACAATGGAGCAAGTCTCTGATAACATGCACATTGAAGTATATGGATTACCCCTGATTAGTTGGTTAGGCAGAGTCATTCTTTCTAATAGAATAATTTTTTTTAATATTTTAGTTATTTTGAGGGGTCATAGTGTCCTACTTGTTCTGTGGAATTTATATGGCTCAGAGTTATACAAATGCATTAACGATATATTTCATCATGAAAGATGTCATGACTAAGTTCTTAAGTGGCAGTACCTTCTCTTGAATAGCTGTTTCATGTAGGGAAGATATGTGTAATTTAGAAACTAAAGTCTGATGGAAGCTGTAGCAACCGAGAGCTCATTTTCATTTGGATAGATCGATGAATATTGCTGTGTTTCCGTGATTCTTATGGATGTCACTAATATGTGGGTGACCTATTCAAGATGGAATTTCATGTTGATTTCTAATTGAGGTTGATCACTTTGGATCTTGATTCATCTGTGTTCCTGGTGCATATTGTTTTTTTTTTTTTTTTTCTCTTAAAACCTTTTTTTTTTATGACTTGGGTACTAGAAATTTACCGTTTGTTATTGCTATATTATTAGAACTGAGCTCTCTTCTGATAGAGTTGGAGATTTGGAGAAACTGATGCGCTTTAATGCTTTGTTTGGATGCTTAGTATATGTAATTTCCTAGTGTTAATATGTTTAGAATATTAAGCTCATTGATATCATATTTGATATTGATAATTCAGGCGTGGACAAAGGCAGACCAAATTCAATTCCTTGCTATTATTAATTCATCTAAAATCTTATGCTCATAGATTTATTAAGCTTATCTTATATTCTTATTCTAATATTAATTCCAAATTTGGTAGTACATGTAATTTGCCCGAAAATTGTGAAAGATACAATTTGACTTGTGTGTATGTAACGCTCAAATTTGTAGGATCGGCAATGATTGGTCAGCTACGTGGTCTGTGGAGCTGCAGAGCCACGCGTGCGAAGCATGTAGCGTCCCCTGGTAACATATTATTAGAAACAGTAGATAGTATGTATCTATTTTATTCAGCAATATATATATATATATATTTATTTTTATTTTATTTTTATGGGCACGACTTTAAAATAATTTTATTGGGGGATTTCGTCCCGTAATTGCCGGGCATTACAATGCTTGCTGCCAACTATAAAGCCACCCCTCGTTCCCATCGCACATCCTTGGCGTCTCCTTCCCCGTTTCTTCTCCAGCGTCCGATCTCCACCCTCCGCCTCTCAGAGAACGCGAGAGACCCATCAGGAAAAGGAAAATATAAAGGCAAAAAAAAAAAAAATCCACGCGCCAACTACGAACCAAATAAAGGTAATAATCGCACACCTCCTCTCTTCGCCACCACCGCCACGACCACCGACCTCTCCCCTTCTTGGGGTTTCTTTCCTTGACCTTCTTCTTGGGATGGATCTAGGGTTCCGGCCTAACTGCAGATGGCGGAGGCTCCACCGGCGAGCCCTGGAGGCGGAGGCGGGAGCCACGAGAGCGGCGAGCATAGCCCTCGAGCGGGGGCTGGCGTACGGGAGCAGGATCGGTTCCTCCCGATCGCCAACATCATCCGGATCATGAAGAAGGCGCTCCCCGCCAACGCCAAGATCGCTAAGGACGCTAAGGAGACGATGCAGGAGTGCGTCTCCGAGTTCATCAGCTTCGTCACCAGCGAGTGAGATCGGACGAGTCTTGTCCCTTCGTTTATTTCGGTGGCTTGCCTTTGATCGTGTTGGTCGGTGGTGATGTAGGGCGAGCGATAGATGCCAGAAGGAGAAGAGGAAGACGATCAATGGGGACGATCTGCTGTGGGCGATGGCGACGTTGGGGTTTGAGGAGTACATCGAGCCGCTGAAGCTATACCTCCAGAAATACCGAGAGGTACTCTGCTTCCTTCGGATTGCATTTCGTTTCTAAGTGGATTTAGAGATCATTCTTGACCTGATAATCTTTTGTGTTGTTCTTTCTCGGCCCGTTGGATGGATTTCATTGCTGCGGATATGGTGGTATAGTTGGAGGTAATTATTTCTTTCCCTTAACCTGAGTATTCTTCTCCCGATCGGAAAAGGGGGAAGCATTATCTTTCATTATGTTGCATGAAGATCTATTTCCGATGATATGTCAATTGTCTGCCCAGGGCGGAGAGGGCTCTGTCAGGAGAGAATTAGGAGGGGCTCAACAATCTGGAACAAGCACAGGAATGGAGTACCACGTACTTTTTCTTCTGATTTAATTTTCTGCTTCTCTAAAGGATTATTGCTTTGTTTGTAGTACTAATTTGAACTTATTTATGAATGGTTATGTGTAGGCTCTTCCTCAACAAGGTTCTTATACACAAGGCATGGATTACATGAATCCTCAGGTCATTACTTCATTCATGTGGCTGTTTAAAGTTTTTAAAACTCTTTAATTTATGTCTGTGTTAAAAAAATTCGTTATATTAAGATTTTGAACTCTTCAGGCATCTTCACTAATATTTCATTATGAACTTTTTGTGTGCAACAATGGCTTCGATTGCATTGAGGTCTTTATAATTTCTTTGACAATTTCCCATTCTTGGTTAGTGGATGTTAAATGTGACCAAGTACTATGGGCGAACATTTTACATGAAGTTATGATCATTTTGAGGTCAATGACTGGGCAGAGTCAAAAAGTGATTTCTTTTCGTTAGTTTCTCACACACTGGAAATAAATGATCTTTTTGATCGGAAGAGCAACTTACTGACTAATGCTTGCTAGTTTTAGGTATGCTAGCATGCAATACTTGAATGTACTTGTGTATTTGTTGTTTGCTAGAGATTTGGCTACTATTGGGGGCTATATCACTTGGTTTCAGTCTTGCTTGATAATTTGGTGATCGTATCTTGCTTTTCGGATATTTATAATGGGAATACAACCTCTACCTGTAAGGGTATAGCTGCATACATTAACCCTCTTCAAACATCACATTGACAAAGGTTTTATACATGGGGCCCTTGGGCCATCCTTTTTGTTGAAGCATTTTCTCCACTTGCAGGAGCAAGACTGATCCTTCTAAAATCCTGTATTGGCTGGAGTCTTTGCACCGGACTACCTTTTTTATCTTGCTTCTTCGATTTTTTGAATTTAATATCATATATATTTCCTTTCAATTGAAAAAGTCATCTATTACTGGTTGATCATTCTTGTTGGACTCTGTCTAATTACCTCTTTGCAAGGCTGCAACTGTGCAGTTACATGTTGACCAGGCTAAATAATTGCAGATGAGATTGAGACATTGTAGCTTAAATATACCAATCGACTAACAAAAGTATCTTGTATTTACAAGTTGGGAGCATTATTTTGGACATGTGTGTGTTAAGAGTGACAATCTAGTGGAGATATTCCTTTATAATTTCTTTTTCTACCTTGTAACTGCTAATGATATATGTAGTCTTGCATAACCAGAGTCATTGTTTAGGTGTGTGTCTAATTGCTCATGTGCTTAATTGTTTCAACACAAGAATCATGAGCTGTACTATATGCCCAAGGATCCCAACTAGTTGGGCCAGCTACATGTATCTTTTCCCTCCATTGAGTTCTTTATTTGCAGCATCTCCAATCGCATTAGGGGCATCAAATCTCATTTTTTGCTATACTTTTTTCTAATAATTATTTACATGAAAGTCAGTCGCTTCATTCTTCCTCAATATGGATTTGTATGTTGGGTGCCTTAGTCATCTCAAAACTTCAATAAATATTGTCATCCTACTTGCTACAAGGATCATTCTAAAAGTTTGGTCTCTAGTATCTCAGTTCAGGTGTGGTAATGGTTGAGTTGTTGGTCCTCCATTTTGAATAAACTGACAATAATATGTTCAAGTGAATTTTGTTCGAAACAAGATTTTTTTCGATAAATATAGATGACCACATTGAATCTACTCCAGTTGGTACTATTTATCTTTTATTTCATGTCAAGGCCATGCAAAATCTTCTTTAATCAAGGACCTTCGCTGTCAAATCAGAAGTAACAGCAGTCTTAAAAACCTTGGGACCTTTCTTTCTTGTCTCTGTTCCATGTGTTTTCTTTATTTACATAAACATCCTGAAGTTCTGTGGTGATTAGAAGCATAGAAATAAGAAAGGATCTATGTCAAGAGAGTAACATTCGTTATCCAGTGTCAAGTGTACGTGTTTTTTTTAAATATTAGAGAGGGCTAATTTCATTCTTATTCATGTGATTCTGGTTGTGGATTTCCTTGGTCTCTTTTAATTCTGTATGGCCTAAATAAGGTGAGAAGATAAATCTAATTTGATGTTTCATCCACCTGGCATAGAATCCAATTCCTTCCTCTTTAAATCTGTGTCGTAAAGCTTCTGTGAGGCCTTCTTGACCACTTGTTCAGGCCCTTCACCTTAACTATCGTAACTGAGTGGCCTGTGAGATAAGTTAATGTGTGCCTGACTTCATTGTCCTCACACGTCACCAGAACCATTACATGCAATGTAGGTCTTTCCTTTTTATACAACGAAACCTGCTGTTTTCTAAAGTTTGGACAAAGACAGCCTAGTTAGTAATCGCCTGCATATTGTGGCATGTGTAAACACTCGTTTCATATGGTGAAACAACTTCTTAGTGAATCTGCAACTTATCCTAAGATATGAAACAGCACTGCTGCAACATAGTTAATTCAATTTTGTTGCTCCATGGATTCATAACCAAGCTGTTGGATTTCTGATCAGTCTCTTTTTAGGTGATTGATACCACATGGCTTTAGGAATGACATTATAATTAGAATTATCATAAACCAGGACATGCTGTACATGTGTTTGTGGTTCTTTTTCATCTCAAATTTTGACAGAAAATTGTGTATGACAATATCTTGAGTTTATGTGCATTATATATGCTTTTGATGTGTGACTTATTTGGAGAATTGTGGCTGTAATATTTTTAATGTGTAATACTTAGAAATTGGAAGGTTTTGGTGATTTAAGATAAAACTTGTGTTGCATCTTTCATGTTCCACCAAATATAAACTTTTCCTGAGACAATGAAATTGATTTTTTTTTTTTTTTGTATTACACAATGTAGTTCCATAATGGGGATCTCTGAACTTGGAGATTTATCTGCTTATGTTCCATGAGAGCCTCTGTATGCAGGTAATGTTTTCGATTTAAACTGTGTGTTAACTTAGGAATGGAGTTACTCATGCTGCAAATAAGACTAAAATGATGAAGTTTCTGGTTTCATTTTCCTTCTCTAGAGATCATGGCAAAGTTAAATTTTAATATTTTCTTAAAAAGATGTGTACTCATGCAAAGTTAAATTTTAATATTTTTAACTTCTTAAAAAGAAGTTACACTTCTCCGCAGAAAAAAGATTGTGCAGGTCCTTTTTTCCTTTACAAAGTTTAGCTAATTATTACAGTTTAAAATTCGTTTCTTAGATTTATAGTTTGAGATTTGTTACTTTATGAATAAACTTGTAGTGAACTACCATTATTTTACTTGGTGCTATAAAAGTTAGTGACCTTTATTAATTGAAGTTTGACTGGACACAAATTATTTGTCAGGATATAGTTGCTCCACACTTCCTACCATTCGGCATCGCTGCTTTTGCATAGAGAAAAATTCTTGTCTGCAAAAGTGCGGGACAAATGTCTGTACTTGGTGTTAATGCTTCCTGTTGCAACAAATGTCTTATATATATATATATATATCATTTGTAAGGTCCCCAGATTTAAGTTGTTTTGTAAGATAAAAGCCTTATTACTCTTTAATTTGTCTTGCGCAATTATGCTTGTGTTGGTTTTTCTTTTCCTTTTTCTTTTGTTACTTCCTTTTCAACAGTGGTACGCGCATTAACCCACGGATAACATGAATTTTTGTTGTTGTTACTGTTTTGTTATGCAGCTTTTCCAGTTTCCAATTTAAGGTTGAACAGTTGTAAAATTTGCAGTTTTGTGCAGGGCACAATACCATCTGCTTGAGGCACAGTATATTTCTTTTTGAGATATACCGTCCTCATAAAATTTCATGATATGTATCGGAATTTTCATAATGTAAATATATAATTTACTTTCCTCGTTTCACTTGAATCATGGTGCTATGATATACGCTTGCATCAACGTAATCTAGCCTCAGAAATATGTGAACGATTCCATTTAAAACCTTATCTTTATATTTGTGTCTTCTGCTCATCGTCATAGGACACCTGCTTGGGTAGTGACTGGTGCTCCTAACTTTCTGGGCATTCATGGAAAACTTGGACGGGTTAGTAACAAGTTAGCTTCGGATGCATTCTCTTACTCGACGCCTGGTTGTCACCGTACCATGTAAGTAAACCATGCACCGAGGCATGGTTTGACCAGCCATGCTATCCGAAACGGCTACAGAAATAGAGAGAAGGAATCTGTAGATCCTGTTGCACCAAAAGATTTGGTCTTTTGGACGTGACCGCATCACTCACAGGTGTAGGGAGATGACCAGCTGTTATGAGTTTATGCAAGCCATACTTACCGCACCAAACAGAGTCCATTAGTGGCACGCAGGTATAGAGCAGCGTGATCGCACCGATGAGGTCCGTGTGGCAGACAACTAAGTGTGTTGGCACTCCACAACGTGGTTCTCAGTCACATGTTGCTGGGACTGCGACTCGGAACCATCGCCTTTCTTCCAGTGCAAGCTGGTACTAATTAATCTCCATACAGCTGAAAAGGGTTTCCTGGCCACATGCTGGGCATGTGCCAGGAGTCAGTAGCACGCTCACCAGTATCACCTCAGTTTGCGACCGAGTAAAGAGATGGAAGAAGAAGAGTTGGGGATATAGGACGATGAGCATCTCGTTGGTCATCATCGAGGAAGAGGAGGCCACCGGGAGCCATCATGCGGTGGCACGAGGCTGTCTTGGCCTTCACCACACACCACAAAGGATACAATAATTTATGGGATTAAAATTTATAATCCAGAAAGCTTCCTCCTTGTTTAATAATGCATTTTTTTTGTCCCCTCCGCCAGCTCACTTCTCTGTGATTCCAGCCAAACTCACGGCCATGCATGCACCGTCTTCGTCTCTCGGTCAAACCTCACAAAGTCACTACTCTCTCCGATTCTAACTCTGCCTTCCCTTCTGTAGATTGCGCCGCCGTACAGCCGTCCACGTTATGAGCACCCACAGAGAGAATACGCATGGATAATAGTTTGATGCTTCCTGCACACCCTCTGTTTACTGTGTCGCCTCTTTTGGCCGAAAGGCTGCACGAAAACACTCGAGAGGATTCGACGTTTAATTTCATCGCCATTTCTTCATCACAGCCGTCGGTCTCGGATATTTAGCATCCCACCGCATATCACGGCTTGCGTGTCTTTCTCGTGTTACCTTATTGGCTCCGTAATGGTGGGTGGCAATGGTTTTCGAGTCGAAGGAAGAGGGTGGCACGTCCGTAGGCCCGCCGTGCCGTGTCGTTCCCCGCTTCCCACGTCGTCTGTCGTTTCTCCAATCCTCATAAGACATGCCATCCGAAGCTCTCTTTCTTATATAGCCTCCTTCCTCCTCTTTCTTCTCACTGCTGCTCCTCTCTCGGTTGGTCATCGGCAGCTGAGGGGAAAAGGAGGAGGAAGACATCGATGGGGCAGCAGTTTGCGGAGACGACGTTGACCAAAGTGTTCGTGGGCGGGCTGGCGTGGGAAACGCAGAAGGATGCCCTTCGGGAGCACTTTGAGAAGTACGGCGAGATCCTCGAGGCCGTCATCATCTCCGACAAGGTCACCGGCCGATCCAAGGGCTACGGCTTCGTAAGTTCGATCTACGTACGCTTGCGCGGCTGTTCACCTCGTTTGGGTTGGAAGTCACGGTTTGGGATGCGCGTCTGAACAGGTGACGTTCAAGCAAGCGGAGGCGGCCAAGAAGGCGTGCGAGGACGCGACGCCCGTGATCAGCGGCCGCCGCGCTAACTGCAACCTCGCTTCTCTCGGCGCCAAGCGCGGCGGCCTCCGCCCCTCTCCCCCCTCCACCACGGCGCCGCTCCCTTCCGGGGGCCACCACCAGCCACCTGGTACGTACTCCCTGCCGTTGGCCGCAGCGTTCTTGTTTGTGATGCTCTGTTAGTAATGTGATCTTGTGGTGTTTGGTGTTTGTCGCGTGAGGCGATGCAGGCATGGCGGTGGGATCGAGGTCCGTGTCGTCGGGGCCACCGGCAGCACAGTGGTACTACCGCCACTCCTCGGGAACTCCGCCGCTGCCATCGCCGTTCCATCTCCACCACGGCCTCCTTCCCTTGTACGCCACCACCGCCGCCTACGGGTACGCCCCCGACTCCGCCCCTCACTCTTACGAATATTACAGAACTAGCATCGTTCTTTCCATTAAAAGCGGGGCCCAGAGACACGTGGCAGATCCGGACCTATCGTTATCTGGCTGACCACGTGGATGCCACAGAGTGGGTACCAGTTTCTGGGACCCCCTCTGTTTTCAGTGGATTGCCGGAGTTCCGTTGGTTATCGTGTTCCAGAGTGCTTGAAGCCTCTCTCGGTTCCCCCAGCGTCCTGCACGTGCCTTGCACATGCACTACTTGCTCCTCACTACGCTTTCCAGAAGAGAGATTTTGGTCTCTCTCTCTCTCTCTCTCTCTCCCCCCCCCCTTGTATATGTAATGAGATAAGCTATTTAATCTAATGTATTGGATGTGAAGCTTATCATATTGTATATATCTTTGCAGGTACTCCCCAAACTACATGACAGACTTGGGCTACGATGCGGTAATTCGAACACCCTTTCACCAGCATGCATTCACATGTTCCTTGGCATCTCATTTTACATTGGAGAACAAGATGAACATGGCAGCAAGAATTAATGACTTGAAATCTGACTAAACAAAATGATAATTGCAATAATGTGTTGATAAATATTATATGTATGTCGACCTGCTGCTACTTCCCTGGTTTGGTGACAGAAGCTGAGCCAAGGACACTTCCAGGGACAGCTCTCTTCTTATCCAGCACAAGGAGGAATGGCTGCTCCCAATGGGTTTCTGCCAATGTACCACCCCTTCTACCACCATCAATCTCCGGGCATGGGAGTACCTGCCCACTTCTTCCCTCCCGCCAGCGCCGCCACTGCTGCGGTGGCCACCATTCCCACCATCATGTCCGAGCCTGCTGCCATCCCTCCTCCCAGTGCAGGTACACATGGACAGTCTCATCTCTGTTTGCTGATCTAATAAGCGCATAGCGTACGTGAGCTGCATCTCGACTGATACCTGTGCAGTCTGCTGTGTGGCAGTGGGACAAGTCAAAGGAGGGAGCTAAGAGGTCCAGGAAGAGAGAGGCCCTGAGACAGCCTGCACATCTGATGAAGGGGTTCTTTCATTATTACCATTAGGTCTTGGGATTCTTTGATTCCTCTAACCTGCATCCAAAGATGCACAATCTGTAACAAAGGCATTTTTCGTTTACCAGCTTATTTTGTGGTGAACTTTTGATGGTTGTAGTCAAATCAAAGTGGTGCATGCAACTTTCATGTCCCCAATAACATCATAAGCATCTATCTAGTGAGCTTCTCTTTGGAAGAATGGCAGCGTGACGTGCATGGGAAGGCCCCAAATGCAAATATTCTCTTCCCACGTGCATGGAGATTTGCACCCGACCGACAAAATGTACTCGGATCTGTGTAGCGTTTCTTGTTTGCTATGCTTGGAGTCTACCCCCTGCAAGATTCCAAGTCACTTCACCGAAAGCTCAGGTTTCGTGCATCGTCCTGTGTCCGATCCCACGACCCACTACTGTTGATGCATGTCTCCTTCCCCTTCGAATCGCGTGGGATATGTGGTGAAGAGAACAAAATAATGTGTCGTGGAGCATGAAATAAGGAGTCGCATTGATTCATGGCTTAACACGTCTGTCGATGCGACTATGGCAGTAATGATCCGATTAACGTCTTGTCGTCCTCATCCTCTACATCAAACGCTGCAGCAAGTTGTCGTGGTTGCACCGCCCAACCCTCCACGGAAGGGCAGAAGCAGCTGCTGCTCCTCCTCGTTGCTATCCGCATCACCATACCCACCACGGTTGATGCTGTAAAGAAAGCCACTTGGGTCGCCGGTGCCGTCGAGAATGGCAGTCGTCAGTATGTCAGGGAACCCTGCAGACCATCCGGGCTCAGGGGTAGGGTTTCCAAGAAGGAAAGCCTGATGGGCACTCTGTTGTTTCTGGAGACTTGCTATGGCCAGGAGTGAGGGTAGGAGAGCGTTACAGAGAGGCGGAGTGGAGTCGGTGTCGAAGGCCTGCTGCCCTCGTGCCCCCCTAGAAGAAGAAGACTTCTTGTTGTTTCTGCAGCCACCTCCAACGGGGACGGTCCTCAGAGAGCCTCCTTTGGTCCAGTGCCTCCTGCAGCCCATGCAGAAGTACCTGGGCTGAGAGAGGCTGTAGTTGTTGTAGTAGCAGAAATTGGTGTTGATGGACTCGCATCTGGGGCACTCGAGGGATGGCTCCGGTACCGGTGGCCTTACCATCTCCTCCTGCTGCAGTGCTTCTGCGACAGCTGTTGTTCCCTTTGGGCACCCCCTCACAACTTCTGGTGGTGGAATGCTCGCCATAGCTACCTGTGGGAGAGCCAACCGTGTATCAAAGGCATGCCAATAAGATTACCGTATTCCGCGATACTTCCTCAGCACTTCACAACTTACATGCTAATTCACAAAGAAAGAGAGCAACACTTTCAACAACAATTAATAGTGTTGAGCTACATGTTGTTTACCTGGTGATGTGCTTTGGGCGCCTCCATGAGCTCGTGCAATCCTTTCTTCGTTCCTCCGGAGATGGCGCAGCCCACAGGAAGACTCTGCTACTTCGCTCAGCCCCTATATTAAATTGGACACAGGGAAGAAGCACTGACAGAGGAGGGAGAGAAGAGCAGAGAAGACTCGAACAGAGGGAATGCAGGACTGCGTACGTACGCATGCATCGACGAAACGTAAGCGTTTAATCACATCCGGCGGGCCCCACTGGATGTTGACAGGTCAAAGTTTGGGCGTTCGGTAAAGGCGTCGAGGGAACAAACGATTGGCGGTGGCGAGAGCACCGCAGGGCGGGTCCCGCGGCGGCATTCTATCAGACGACGAAACGTGTTTACTCGCGCCGACCCGACGCAAGCAACAGAGGTTATCACGAGCGTTGTTACTGCTGCTGCTGCTGCTGGTGGCGGCGACTGTCTCGTGACTGAAACAGGACATGGAGCTCACGCTTCGCTTGCTTCTGCCTTGGCGTCGGAAGGGAGCGAGGAACCGAAGCACAACGAGAGGATCATTCCGATCGAATGGAACGCGAAGGATGCGTCTGTGGAGTAGCGCATGACCGAGTCATCCTCGTAGATGGATCGCCACATCCTCTGGGCTACACCCTGTTCTCCGTGACCCTACCTTTCACCTGCCCTCCCTTTTCCTCATGAACTTGGCACTCCCATTGCCGAGCGATAGCAAATGGAACGCAGAACTGCGACGAGTTCATCAGGAGGCGAGTTGCTTATATGGAGCGGAGATTAATGCACGCACGGATGGTGTTTGTAGTAATGCAGTAACAGCCTAATGGGGGCTAACGTGAGAACTCGTCGGCTGCAACTTTGTCGGATCATTCCACATCCAAGTTCAAGCATTTGAATCTTGGCTGTATCTCGAAGACAAATTGAATGCACTATCATCGACGACATTGCTTTGTCAATCTAGTGCGAGATGGTTTTGCATTGCAAGGATCACATGCTGCTGTCCCATCCTAGCCCGTGAACAACATGTCTCATGGCTTCTTCCTGCAGACTGCCTTTGCAACCTGGCCTTGTCCGGCCTTTCCGGTCCACTAGATCCGAGACCACATCATGGTCGCACTGTTCCGGGTAACGCCATCCCCTGCAACTGCAGAGCTCAGCACCAGGCCAAGGATTGAGAGGTTAAAAAGGAAGGTGGAATGAACTGCTGCCGGAGGAGGATGTGATGAGGATGTGGCCCCTTGCTTCAACCGCAAGCCAAGCCAGTAAAGTAAGATCCTCATCCAACAATTCTAATCATGATTCATTTCCTGTGCCTGTCATTTGAGCTCGAGAAAAAAGAAGTGGCAATATGGCATGGTAATGAAAGAGCAGCAGCAGAGGGCGAGCAAGTGGATAATTGAGTGGTACTAAAGCATATTGATCCCAGTTTGGATTAAACTACAGGACTCTACTCACATGATCACACTGGTCTCTGAACCCTTTGTGACCAAGATTGTGTAGATTTGTGTGTTCCTCAGCCAAAAAGTACACAGCTCTTTGTCCTGTAAAGCACATATGCCCTGTGTCTCTTAAATGTTCCTGGTCCCAGAGTAAGCGTGGAAGAGCAAAAGACACTCCCAGGCCTACTTACCTGACCTCTGTTATTAATTGTCTTCCCTTCCCCCACCATTTGCTACTATAAGTCACTCGACTAAGTGGAGTTTGAGTCGAACGGACAGCATGTTGCTTGTATGGAACAGGCAATGCCGGTGGCAGAAGATGACGGTAGCTTCGTTTTTTCTTTAGCATCACGCGAGGTGTGATGGAGAAAACGGAGGATGGCAGGTTGAGGACTATACACTGTTTGAGAGGGAGGCTGCTGGCCGAGAGAGTGGCCTCCAAGGCTGCCAAGGAGGAAGCTGAGAAACTGGCCATAAGGGTACGTGCCATATGTGTCTCAGCCAGAAACATCACCAGGTCCTTTTTGCTTTGATCTTTCTTTGTACTGTCTTTGCGTAACTGGTTGTTGTCACAGTTGGAAGAGTTGGAAAGAAAGCTTGCTGAAGAGATCAAATGCATGGACAGGGCAGAGAAGAAGCTGAAGCATGCCATGAAGAAACTGCAGTCTCTGAAGCTTTTGGATGGCAGGGGCCAAATGGGCATTCCTTTAAGCTCTGTGAGTTCCACATCCTCACAGTCCTTCCTGGGCCAACAGAGATTAGATGGTGATACGGCACAATGTGGTCTGCTAAGTGATGCCAAAACAATGCCGAGCTCTTTAGGATCAGAGGACCTTCTTGGAGATGATGTCTTGGGGAGTCTGCCAGGGGAACTGGATCATCGATTGCTCTCTCTGCAAGGAAGCTGGACTATGAAACCTCAGTATCAGGAAGAGCTTAACATTGTTGAGGCAGATGAAGGTTTTAGTCCCAAAGAATGCACTTCTTTTGCTTTGAGGTATGTTTCGTCTTTATGATTCCCTTTGGTGCATAAAGCTTATCGGATTGGATATTGCTTGAGGCTCGGTAGGGTAGAGGAGGAACCTTATGGAAGATATCCAATGTTCTTCCACAAATATACTTCTCTGTTTTGCTGGTCTGCTTTTTCCGTTCCTGTGTACATTGACATCTGATTCCAATTGGTTGTCCACAACTATGGTGTAATTAGTAGTGGAAAAACAAGTGCCGGTATTTTGCTTGATCAGACAAGTGTAGGAAGTAGAGATTGGCGATATAGGTAAGAAGAATGAACAAGAAGTTCATATAAGTAAAAGTTTTAGATATCCTGAATCTATTATTCAGTAGTAATATTAAATCAAAAGAAATTCTGTATAGACAATTAGGAATCATGTGTAAGAAATTATCGCGTATCCTGCGTCGGTAAGAGTCTTGTGAACCGGTTTATCCCTAGTTTTGAACAATTACTAGTTATTTCCGGATGTGATTCTTGCTAATCTTTTGAATCTTGAATTTACTGGCAGTGATGGGAGGCAAGAAGACAACATGCTGGCTCTGGTTCCAGTAAGCAAGCAGCTGGACATAATAGAGGTAGGTGAGCCAGAGATGAAGAACACAGTGCAGTGTGTTCTTCTTGCACTGAGACATGTCAAAGAGCAACTGCTGCAGGCTTTAGGGAGGAGGGCTGACATATACTCTTCCACAGAGTTTTTTGCTGATGGAAGGGAGGACTTCCATCGAGCACCCCTGTGCTGCAAGACATTCCACTAGACCTCAACAAATTCCGATACCCCGGTTGACATGCACCGGAAGACCTGAGTATAGATTTCCATCAGGTCTGCTCAAGAATTTGGGTTTATGGCATTGGTGTGTTGACTTCACAGGCATTATGAGTGACTTGAGTGGGTTTTGTGGTTCACAAAATGATTGAACTTACAATAACAGATGAAATCAAAACATGTATATTGTCAAGGCAAGTGTTTTGAGGGAACATTTAGTCTTCCTGTTATATATTGTATTTGATTGTGTGATGGGAATTGGATTGAGAGTTGTACACTGTTGTTGCTCTTTATATATATATATGTATGTATGTATGTATGTATATGTATATATACATATACATATACATACATATATATATATATATACATATATATATGTATATATATATGTATATGTATATATATATATATATGTATATGTATATGTATATGTATATGTATATATATATATATGTATATATGTATATATATATATATGTATGTATATATGTATATGTATATATACATATATACATACATATATATATATATATCTATGTTATTTATTTTTTCGAAAAATTCTTCATTTTTTTAAATAATTTATTTAAAAATAGTGGCAAAAATAAACATTCCGTTGCCGGGACTCGAACCCGGGTCTCTCGGGTGAGAGCCGAGTATCCTAACCAACTAGACTACAACGGAATCACGTTGTAAGAAAAGTAATATTAATTATATGGTATTATCAAAGAGATCGAACTATGATTGACATCATCGTCGAGCACACCGATCGAGGATTCATGAAAACAGTCGATGGGAATTAAGATTATAAAAATTTTAAAGAATGAAATGATTCTTCGTGTGCTTTGCATTCTTCCCGACTCGCTTATCATATCTCTTATATAGAAGATTGATCATTCTTTTAAACGTGAATCTCAAATCGGACTCTTTTGAATGATTCCTTTCTTTATATCTCTGAAGGCTTATTTCTCCAATATGGTCGCGCATATTGATTGCCCTTAACGTAACCTCGCTAAATCTACTATGTTTGTACGTCAAGTGTTATTAAGTATGTTTAACTTGCTCTAATACCATTTGTCATGAACTTAGTTAATTTTGCTTAAATCATACTGTCACAGACTTAACTTAAATTGCCTAAGTCGTAAGGCATCATTACAGCCAAGATGCGAACTTAGCTTGAGTTGCCTAAGTTATGACGCACCCTTGTGCTAACTTTTCGGATTTAGCTAGGATTGCCTTGAGGCATCCTTACGACATATGCGTCCATAAAGGTTCAGTCTAGTTGCAATCTCGTACTAGTCCTAAAGAACCTATAAAACAGAAAGTTGATTAGATTGAAAACAAGCGACGGACAAATCACGACGTCTTGAAAAAAGAGAAGCTTTACAAGCAATTCAGCAAGCACCTTATGTGCATATGAGAAAAGAGAGGATGTAGGAAAACAATGACTTTAGAAGGTAGAATGAACAGTTGTAAGTCCACAAACAACTGCTCACCGAGTGCCGGGCGCGAAAGTAAGTTCTCGTCAAGTCAACATACGAACTTGTGAAGATTTTTCAATGCCCGACTATATACCGAAGCCTCATCTAGCCCTGTGCCACCCCGGGGGGTTCCAGGGTGTCGAGATGGCTAACATTTCGTACAATGCAATGGGCTGCAAAAAACAGCCCGCGACACACAAAAAAATAGAGCCATTTTATGACTTTTTGGCCCGGCACGGTGAGCGATCGCACTGTGCGCTGCAATTTATTCGAACATATATTTTTACAAGCAAAACACATAAAACCAAGGTAAAACAAGTTGTCATGTCTCTATTCAAGCATGCAAAAGTGACGAACAGTTCAACGAAGTTGTTGTAAGTGCGCGACGACTGTTTGTGACAATACGGTACTCTTGCGTATTCATTTACAAATGGTCAATATCTCTAAAACCTCTTATGGTTCCTTAATGACATACAAAAGAAAAGATAGAGTCGGAGAAAGAATTTAACTCGGGATTCACAAACAACCATTTCAGCACACTTGATAGACAATACAAATTATAAACATAAACTTCACAAGCTCTGAACAATCACCAAACAAACGGTTTAAGATAGACCACCACAACCAAAAGTCCTCATAAGTGTCCACACGACACTATTGCAGAATAAAACAACAAACTAACCCTAAGTACTACTCAAAAGCCCATCCAACCTTATGCCACTTGAGTAGCTCCTAGGTATTGTTCTGGTTAACACTCCACACCACTCTACGAAGCCAGAGAACTCCCATAATAATTGCTTGGAGAGCCTATTTCTAGATAATTTTATCTCTACACGATGATTACACACAACATGTATTTACAAGCCTAAAACAATCACAAAAGCTAATAAAATAGAACTGTCAAGCCTACTACAGACCCTTTAGCAAAACATGAACAAAACTAAAGATAAAGACATATGCGAGCATTACATCGAACACCTTGTTTACAATTTTATCCGTATATACAACTTAGCATCATAAGGGCATTGTTGAGAATGTCTCTATACAATCTTACAGGATTTGGATCGAATTCGTAAAACTTGGCTCGAGACCGACTCAAAAAAAGAATCAAATTATATCTGAATCAATTTTCACCGCATACAATCAAAATCTGATTTAGCAACCTCCAAACAAATAGTTGTCATCTAAAACAAAAACCAAATAAATATCTATTAATGCACAACAATCTTCTTTCTTTCTTTCTTTTTCCTTTAAAATATACAGCAACAAAATGACTCTAATTCTTCGTTTCTCAAAAAACGGAATGAACATGCATACATCACTGCCCAGGAACTCTCTGCCCATGAACTCTGGACTCAAGTGTCGTGTTGACATAGATCATGCAACTCTCAAGATGAAGTATATATCTGGAAAAAAGACCAAAAAAAAAAAAGTTTGTAACTGAATGTGAGAAAATTAACCAAGTTCACCGTCCCCCAACGAGGTTAACGAAAATTCTTTGCCGCACAAGCTTACCTCCTTAGGCACCGACAAACTTGTGCAGTAATTTGTCAACCAGGCATAGGTGGACTTCATCACTCGAAGCTCTCCATTAAGAAGATCCTTTGCCATTCGAGTCCTAAGAGATTGCTGGTTATTACAATCAAAAGCATCCACAAATTTAAGTTCCTGCTGAAACAGGTAAACATTAGTAATGACTCGACAGAAAACAAGTAACACAGACTATAAAAGTATGTCAGGAGTAGATTAGGACTTTGCTATACTGGACTATGAGGTCTTACACAGAATGATGGCATCATTGATTCTGTTAATGTAATTCTTAACCCGTGTGTTATAAGGACCCAAGTTTCCATGTCAATTGAAGCCTTTATAGAACCAACAAGAAAAAAAGAAGCTATCGGCCAACACTGTATGTAACAAAGGTAGAAATAGTATGTTGCTAATAATAAAATAATAAAAGGAAAAAAGAAATCAATCCTAAAATATATGAAAGCTTATATGTACTAACCTACCATCATCTGTTTTTGACAACCTGCAGAACAAACAGAGATCTTTGAACATCATGGTCATGCAAATGATCAATCAAGCATATCTTTAACAGGTAATCTTTGTTTTCAACCTAGAGGATTGGAGTTTAATTATTTAACTTCATGTGCATATGTTTGTGAAGGAACAAATTTTCTTTTTTCTTAATAGTAGCATCCATATGCCGTTATGTAGTCCGTAAATGTTAATGCAGACATAATTTGTGGAGGATAAACATTCCAACTTCCAATCATACAATAACTTGCTGTATACTGGAATTTAATTTACCTTCAGAGCAACATCATGACCATGAATCATGTGCAGAAGTCGAGAACACAAGATGTGATGTGCCTGAATCTCCCTTTCATTGCTCTTTAAAGGGCGCCGAGCTAGCCGACCATCATTTTCGGTAGCCTCAGTGACCAGAGATTGTAGTTCTGCAGATACAAATTTTATCAAGAAATAAAGATTATCTTCATCAAGCAGAAGGAAATAATTCTAATGGGAATCCACATTTTTGTGGTAAAAGATGACTATGACCTTCAACTGATGTAGCAGATAGAACCCTGGCAAATGCACGGAGGGCTTGTGGAATACCCTTCCCTTTTCCATTAGCAGATTTGACTTCCCTAATGTAGACAATGAGATCAATTTTTGAGTTGCCTATAGTTCATTTGTAACCTTGAGACATATGCACTTGTGAGTGCAAGCATAATGTCAACTGCTATGCAAACAAACCTTCATATAAGACAGCCCTAAAATGCATCATCATGACCAACAACAGAGTTGTAGAATCAGCAATATGACCATAAAGGGTATAATATCAAATTCACTCTTACAAAGAGGAGCAATTAAGACCTTATAAATGAATCATTTATAAGATCTCCTACGGAACCGAATAATTTAAAACCTAATAAATTAAAGGATTGAAACCATGTGAACCGAAATGTCTTGGCATAAATTAATGGCAACTCATCTATCCCTATAAACCAACACAATTATCCTCCCAAACCGAAAGTGAGATGGTCTGGAATGTCATCCTCTCCCACCAAAGGTTTGGTGTTGCCAAGACCCAAGATTCAATGCAAAACCTAAAATCATACCCTAATAGAAACCACGTGAGGCTCAGTCCAGTGGTGTATGGAATACTCCCGAGTAATGTTCTTCATCACTTCCATGTGTGAAATCTAACTGATGATGTTTTCCACTCAACTATTAACTGGGTTATATTTCTGATAAGTCCTTTTTTTTCATCAAAACAATTGTAAACACGATGAGTCACTCGAACAAAAAGAATTGATAAATAACTAGATGAACCAAATCACCAACTTGACAATAAAGGAATTTCCAGTAGTGTTGGATTTATCAGCATTTGTGGTCGTCCTTGGCCAACAATGCTTCTTCAGAATCTCAGACTTCATTCCATATAAGGGATCCTGTGAAGGTATATCCAACAAAAGCTGGACCTGAAATCAGTAAGCACTTTTCTGTTATTCTCTGTGCTAATCTAGGAACAAATTCATAATATGGACAATGGTAAGGGCTACTTTGGGTACTAAACATAATTGCCGATTTTAGTACTGTCACAAAGAATAACAATGATGCTGAAACTTAGTAATACTTTCATGGTGGTTACTATTGCATCGATGTTCGAAATAACCTTGATTCCTTAAGTAAAATTGTCCAGGAAATTATGAAGTTACAAGGCACTGAGATTTACAGCATCTGGAACTTGTAAACTAGTTACTCCCTGATATCTGAACTCTTAGCTGATCTCATTCACAATAGAAGTTTGTATGGAAATATTCTGCATTCAAATGAAAAGCAATGGTTGTACACAGATACAAATTGAAATAAAAGGAGGGAAAGAGAGAAGAGTTGGCAGAAGGGTGTTTCATTGTTGTTTGCAGAATTCACTAGAAATAAAATAAAGAACTAGAATGGCATTTTTAAAGTGGTTCCACATATTCTAATATTTTCTCCATCAAACAAAGTTCAGCTTTCCTCACACAAACTAATTAGTTTTTTGCATGACACATATTTCAGCCTTACTAATGCCGGCCCACCACTAGCAGTTTACAGCTGCCACCAGCTCTTTCTCCTCAAGTGTAAATAGTATCACAACCCTTATTTTGCCATCATGGGCATGAAATAACTAGACTAGATGATAAATATTAAAATAAACCTCAGTCATCCAAATTGAACATCTTACAGACATTTCATTTGATAACTTCTCTGATGAAGAGATGGCGAAAAAAATGGATAACTTCAACCATCAAAAGAAAAAGTGCAACCATGGAGTTCTCATATAACATTTGATTTAGCTTTTAAGTTGTATAATTCCATCTAAATTCTTATTACTACATATTGTCAATTTGATATCATATGTTTTCTCCAGGTTGAGGAAAAAAAGGCTCTGCATCAACTAAGATGTAATGAACTGACCAAGCAAGAATTTCTCAAATTATATGATTTATGACCACTAAAAACTACTTCTATAGAGGGATTAGTATGCCCGATCCTCACAATTATGATACTCGGGGACAAAAACAATTATTCAATCTGTTTGTTTTCAGGAAAACTACTGCAACGTCACCCATACTCTGATATCTATCAGTTATAATAGTGAAAGCATGTTCTTTTGTTTTTTAAGTTAAACAGGCATTTCCTTTCTTTAGCAGGAAATTTAAGTGTTAAACTTCTGTATCTAAACAAATTGGATCATAGTTTCTAAATTTAAAAGAACCTATTATGATTACCAGAAAAAAAAAAACAACAGTTACCTGAGTATGCCAGCTAACTCTGATGAGGAAGATCAATTATACAAATTAGTTATGAAATAAAAGGAAAAAACATAGCAACACATTATAAACCAAACCAAATCCAAGTTTCTGACTTAAATTATGGCCCACTATATGTCTCAATGGAAAATAAAGACTCAACCTGATCATATTTGTTGTATGGAAGAGTAAAACCAAAATCCAGAAGCAGTGTAGCATTAGAAAACTTGCCATATCTAATCATCACCTGAAAGTCAAAGAAATGATCTTTTGTGGGTTATCAAATATTAGTTGGTGTAAAATTAAAAGCCAAAGCAACATGTCAAGAAACAGCTTATAAATATATTGTGAATGAACATCTTACTTATAGAAGTGACAGCATAGAGCATTAATAGAAAAGTAAGATTACTCTTGAAGAGTCATGTTAAAGGATGTCCATTGTTACTTGAAATAAAGACTGCTTAAAGAGCACCTGTTAAGAAATCAGTCGCTAAGTTAGGTTGGTTGATTTAATTAACACAGTTTCATGTACTCAAGCTTTTTGCATGTCATGGAAATTGTACAATCAAATACCAGCAAAAGGGTTATAGCAAGCAATGATGAGATTATTAGCATTCTAACATTATATTATTTAAAGCCAATGAATTGGTTAAACAGTATAATCAACGAAATAAGACATCATCAAGGACCTGCTTTGAGGCAGCTTTATACATCCACTGATAATATTTCACCACTCATATGTTTGATCTTCTTTGGCTAAAAGATTCATGTATACCCTAAGACTGAGGAATGTAAACATAAACAAGTTTCCGATTGTTGCTTGCCATAACCAAATCACTCACTTGATGACATGTTATATCATAGTCAACTTGATCTGATGCAGTGGCTATGTTATGTGGTTGAATCCACTAGCAAAGAGAGCGGAAGGGGAAAAAAAAAAGAGGGGGCAGTGAAAAGAGATTTCTCAGTCAGTGACAGTGCATCTAGGAAAAATTGATATGATCCAGCAAGAAAACACGTCCTCATTATAGAGCTATACGTCCCTCCACTGTCAGGTGGCGACAATTCAGCTTGTACAATATAACTCAAGATCAGAACCTAAATATACGCTATAAACATGATTGCTGGTTTAGCATCAACCAATGTGCTTTTCTATCGGTAGCAACTATTACAAATCTAATAGCTTAAAATTCAAAGACATAGAAACAAAAAACAAAAATGAAGAAATGAATGACTGCCCAAATCTGTCTCCATCCATCTTTCCATCAAACTCTTAATAAAGTAGCAAACTTTCCAAACTCTTCTTGGATTACTTTAGGCAGGTCTTACCCGCTAATAATTTAAAAAGCACTAGGCACCAAAAAACGTCAAGGTCCCAAAATGCCTAAGGCGTTAGGCGCCTGCTTGAGCGAAGCGAGACGCTCTGAAATATAAAAATATAAAATGTAATTAATAAACAGTATTTAATCCACTATTAACACTGTTAACAACAGTTAGAGCGGACAAAAGAGCCACCAACAATAGAAAGTAGGAAGGGAGAGAACGATGATGACGAAGGAACTTTCAAATGGTGATAGCGATGATGGAGGAAGCTGTAGATGGCAGCAGCAGGGATGAAGGAAGCTTCAGACGACAACAATGACGACGGAGGAAGCTACAGACGACAACAGCAATGATGGAGAAATCTTAGGATGGTGACAGCAGTGGCGACGGAAGCTATGGACGACGACATCGTGGGCGGAAGAAGTTTCAAATGTGTCCGTCGGTGGCGGAGGAAGTTGCGGTCCTCTCCCTCGACGGTGGAAGGAGTTGCACACAGAAACAGCTGTGGCAGAGGGAACTGTGCACGAAAGCTAGACCTTCGAACCCGTCTGTCAACGACAAAGGATGCATCGGTCTTGTGTGTCGACAACAGAGGCAACGGTTGCGCATGAAGTAGGGTTAATGGGTCGAGGTCGCGAGGGTGTGTTGGGTTTGCATGTGTAGCTTTAGTAAAGCTATTTAGCTTAGTTGGCTCAATCAAACCAACTAAGCTAGCTTTTTGCTTTAACTAGGAGCTTGCTCGAGGCTTCCGGCACCTGGGTTCAGGCAAGTGCCCAGGCGGTGCTTCACTGAAGCACGCCACCTGAGCAAGCCTTGAGGCACTCTCGTCTCGCCTCACCCGAGCACCTAGGCGAGCACCCGAGCGCCTATTTAAACTACTGTTACCCACTAACTACAACTTTGAACATACATAGAAGCCTTTGAATCCATTTGCTTCCTTTTTTCCCCATCTAGACATCATCAATTTTCTTCTTATTTTACCACTAAAAACTACTGAAAATTTGGGTACATCCATTCTGCATTGGCAAGTGGTGTTGAATTCTAGATGGCAAAGAAGCACATATGCAGAGGATGGCAAAGAAACAGACATTGTGCTGTAAAACAAGAAGGAAATATACAATTTTTTAAGATAACAACCTGGAAAGAAAGAACAAACTGCTTGCAGCATTTAAAAAACAAGGAAAGCTACATTTTACAACTGAGTTTTGCTTTAAAAATCTCCAAAGCAAGGTAAACTATTGCCTGGGATAAAGGCTAACTTAAGTTGATCTCCTCATACTTCACCGATATGGTCATATACCATTGTCAAAACTCAAAACCTAATGATAATTTAAGATGAAAAATTGAAAAAAATAATACATTGAAGTATTGAACACAATTGACCTGTTCACCAACAGCATAGTCCCGATCAGCAATAACCTGCACGACAATATAGCCCAAATATATCAGTCAGAATTTGGTACGAGCAATAACAGAAAAATTGTGTAACATTCTATGAGAAGCTTCACCAACTTCAAATGACTAAAAAGGAAATATTTACTCTGGCATTTTAGAAGTTTCCAATGTAGATCTTCTTGAAGTTGATAATCTTAAAAATGACCTAATTGATGATAAAAAGAAAAAGTATATGCAAGGTTTTCAATTTCGAATACCAGACTCATCTTGGTCCATGGCTGGACCAGTACGAATCTGGTCCTTTTCTGGCAGAATACTGATACATAGTACATTGGAACGTTCTGAAGAGAAAGAAGGAAGGAGGAGAAGGAGAAAGGAGGCGGTGTCGGAAGAGAAGTAGGACGAGAGGTAGTGGAGGAAGAGGAGATGTGCTGGCAGCAGGTGGCAGGTAGCAAGTGCACGAGCAATGACAGGCACGTACACAGCAGTGGACAGCAGGCACATGAGCAGCAGTAGGTGGCTGGCACCTAAGCAACAGCAGGCACATGGGCAGCAATTGGCACCGGGCATGCAAGCAGGAGTAGAGGCGGAGGGCACATGGGCAGTGGTAGTGGAGAGAAGGCCCTCATGACCCAGTCTTAGGCGGACCACTCTGTTCCAAATGGTCCGCCTCCCAATGGTTGATTGGGTTAATAAATACCAACGGAACCAGAAGAAATTAAAAACCATGGTTATTTGATCTCGGATGTTAACTAAATTTAAGTTCTGCAGGAAGACATTTCATTCCCAAAAATCTCCTAATTTTCCAAGAGCCATTGATTCACAAAGTCTAGAATTTTGCAGAAAAATGATATAGACAACTATAACAGAGAATATTACACAAGCAGTTGAGCAACAGGACAGAGGTACCTCAGAAATTTCATTGTGTACATCACTTAGTAAGACTGCATCACACGTGCCATCATGATTAAGAAAATCTGCAAATGGGATCTAAATTTTTTTTTTTTTCAGGTTCAGAAAATGAAGCAAACATGAACTTATGTAAATTAAAATACCATTTTCTAAAAATAAGTACAGTGTGAAATCCATACCAAAGATACACCCTTGGAGGTGTCCCATGCCCGTGAGGTAACTGCAACAGTCCATTAATATTGCCAGCCTCAGAATTTAGAACATCAGAAAACAAGAAAGCAGCAATAAGATGCCTAGAAAAAGAAAGTGTGAAACGAATAATGAGTCAGGAATTGTAGATTTCATCAAGTGCCACCCAGCTTAACCGGCATTAACCCAAAGAGGTCTGCCATATCAGCCTGAAATCCTTCTTGCCCAAACAACACTAAGGCATTCAAAATAAAGCTTCGGCAACACAAAAGAACATTTACAACACCAATAATCAAAAGAGATATAAGATATTGGAAAAAGAAAGGTGGTACAAACTACAAGGAAAAATTATAAAATCACATGGAGATTCAGACACAAGCAGATGAACATGTCCAAAAAAGTTGCACCAGAAAAATGCTGACAACCTACAAATAATTAGGATGTATTGTCAGTCATCTGATCATTTAACAAGTGGGAAGTGGAAATGCAGAACAACAAAGTCAAACTTCATACTCACACCAAACTCTGTAGGAATAAATGGAATAAAATATGTTTTTTAAGAAAGAAGAGCCTGCTCACACAAGGAGTCATGTTTTATTGAGACTTGAGAGAGACTACAAACATCCAAAGATTAAGTTGTGAAAGCAAGAATTAATTACCTTATGTGCCATGGTTATACAAACTCATAAAACAAAGCCACTAGACTAGGCAAGAAACTAAACCCAATGACAGTAGCCTGAAGAATCTGCTAATAAATAGTTGAAGACTTTGAACATTCAATGAAAATATCTACATGATATAATAGAAGGGAAACCAATAGATGAAGAGGAGAAAGGAATAAAACTAAGGTCACAGCAACAACTAAGGTCACAGCAACATTTTCTGAAAATTTGTCTGAACAGTAGATTAGCTATGATGATATACAAGGCAGGCATAGATGAAATGCAATGCATGGTATTAAAGAAATCTGTGATACAGATTCCAAAGTTCGACATCACGACAAGAACATTAAGCATATAAAAAGTACCAGTAGTACTAGATCATGTCAAAACAAGAGTTCTATAAGTGACTTCAGATGTATGCGTGGAAGATTTATTATGTAAAAAAAAGGAAAAAGAGAAAAGGATCATATAGGTGCATATCTTGTTTCACCAATCATATGCTTCTTGTACAAATAGAAAAGTAGGAACCACCTTTCAAGTAGCAGAACTGCACATTTGCTCCTTGAAAAATGTGCCTTTGCAAATGCAGAATTGCAGAATAAATGCCTAGAATTACAAATCACAAACCTTTGACATGAAAATCGAGTCATTCAGATGTTTCAAAAATACATGAAATTTCAACATGACACAAATAATCAAGTTCCCAAAAAATGTGAGTATGTTGATTGATGGTGTAATCATTCCATATACGTATCTACTAAAGAATCATATCCGAATAAAAAATTAAGAAAATTCACACCTAAAATCTAAATTTAAAGTAAAAAAAAGCAAGAGAATGTGAGATTGTAGAGACTAAACAGACATTCCAAAATAATGGAGTCATTTCAAACTATTTCTGGTAATATAATTTCCTTCTCTCTTTGGAACATACCTAGAGCATACGCGTGCATGAAATCCATCAAATGAACATCACCAAAAACATAAGGGAACTGTTCTAGAACCTGAAAATAAAGCCCAAACAGGATGAATATGATCATATCTAATGTGTGGCTGTCACTCTCTTGTCCATCTATGATTAGAGAAGGGAAAAGTGAAAAGGTTAATGACCATAGAATAGGATGGATATTGCATACTGTAAATAAACCTTGACACAATCATTTTACAAGCAGAATGATATTCAAAATCAATTAGAACACATATCTTGCAAAGATTACAAGCTAATGAGTATAGTGAAAGAAATGACAATAGTAATGTAATTGATTTTTTATTTTTACTTAAATGATTATTGTCAGTCAGAAATTACTATAGTATCATTTCTTGTTGTTCAACACAGATCTTGCAAAGGAATAGGCAGTCAATGACAATATATTTTAGCAGTTACATTACTGAACCAGCAGACATACAAGGCAATGACTATAGTATCTCACAAAAAAGCATATTAATTTCTCTTATCCAGCAGCGGTCAGGAAAAGAAAAAGACAAAGGAAAGGTTAAGTTTCTCATTTCTAGTACAACTTAACTGAGAAAATATGCTAGTAATATGGGGAAGCTTTAAGGATAATATATCAGCAATGATTATAATCAGAAGATTTCAAGTGAACATCAACTATTTCACACTTCAATCTTTGGTGGGTAATAAGCACGAAAAAGCTTTAAGCAGAAAACAGGATTGAACATGTATGAGCACCAACCATTTAAAAAATCAAGCTACAACATTTCCACTTGAACTTTATAAAAAGAGAACAACCATGACATATTATCGACAATGTAAATACTAGGTTCCTGGATACAAACTGGTCCAAGCACTGAGTATTCCTTCTTAATGTGAGCTTGCAAGTTGATAGTTTCCTGATAAATTGCGCTTTCTTGAACCATCTCAAGTTCATCTTTGCTCCAAAAAATCTGGAATATAATTATGTAATTAAGACTTTGCCTTACTAGGCAGTCACATGAAAGCAAAAAAGATCAAATTTTGGTATATTTGTTTAGTGCTTAAAGAAAATAGGAAGAGGTAGAGGATAGTTTTTCAATTCATATGCTAGGTAAGAAGAAAGAGACAGATCACTAACTGATCAAAGCAAGAAATTTCATTCTAATGATCAAATCTTGTGTTTGACATCTGACGCAATGGCAACTTCTGCATTTTTAAGCACTAATTTTAGACAAAAAGAATCACATCAGATGCTTATCGTGCCTCAACATGGAAAACAGCAGAGATATTTAGCTGAATATTTAAATTACAGTCGAGCATATTCGACACTCTATTCATTCTAGAATAATCCCTCATAACAATATTCCTTGGTCTTAAACATCTCATGCAATGCAAATTCAATAGGATCCCTTTTACCGGCGAATGCCAATCGAAAATGAGATGAAAGCACTTGCAGATATCATTATTTCTCAACAAAAAACTGACATCAGGGAGTCAAGACACCAAGAAACGAAGATATAATATATAAGGACTAGGACACAAATTTTTCAGACTAGATGTCGTCTCCCTTGGTGAACAGAAGAGCTTAAAAAGAAATGATATACTAAACACCTCTTAAATGATAGCTTGTAACTACCTTTAATGATGAAACAAATTCTGCATCCATATCCATAGCCAAAAAAGACAACCCTCTATTGAGTAGGATTAACACTTTTACTTAAAAATGAAGACCAAAATCATATTAAGCAAATGAAGTGATGTGATGATTAGGTCACTCTATAGCCTTATAAGTGAATTAAGCAAGCAAATAGGTTAGTAGCTATTTCTCCCAAGTCATCATTTCTTATGAGTCAAAAGTACATACTGCATTATGCATCTCATCTACGGAAGGAAGACTATTGCCATAGGTCGCCCATCCAGAATACTGCAATGACAAAAAGAATAGTGACAGAACTAAGTTTAGAAAAATAAATGATCATAATAAAGACTTAATGCTTAATACCTCTCCATGTTTTTTTTCTGCTAAAAGAACTACTGCAAGTCGTGATACATTTTCAATGTCACGAGGAAGTAACAGTTTGATTTCCCCAGAGATGTTCTCTGAAGTTATTTGCTTCATATTGACAAGGAAAGATGTTAAGAGAGAAACGTCAGAAAAAGAAAGTTTGAGTATAATATTATGTTAGCAGGAACATACTGCGATATAAGGAACCTTTAATATGCATTCTCCAGATTTTATATTCTTTGAAGCAAATAATGACCTGAAATTAAAAGAACAACCTTTTAAATAAATGAGCATCTACTGATAAAAATCCTTAAAGAGAACCAGTCCAACAAGAGAGTGAATGAGACCCTAAATATTGTCTGACTCTAAATGCACAGAACCAAGAAGTGCTACCCCATTATAATGGTAACATTCCTAATTGGCTGCTATTGCTTCTAAAAAAATCATTAATTTCAAATAACGTCTTCAAAGTTACAACTCATTACTGCCCCTAAATATTTAACTGCAACCTAAGCCTAATTGCGCCTGCTTAGCAACATAAAATATCACTTTCGTATAGGACAAAGTATTAACCTATAAAGGAGCATGACAGGTGATAAGTAAAAGAAGTAACTTTGTCACTCGCAAATGCTGAAATTATATGTGCCAGAAAATAAAAAGTTAAAGAATTTATATATAAAACTCCATATTAACCTGCCATAGACGGAATTTCCAAGTGACAACACTGAGGATATCTCAGAACCTGCCTTCTGTCTCAACCATCACAAGAATTCGTCACTTTCTTCATTTAACTCGCAATCCTTTAAGGGAAAGTAAAGGTTACAATAACTCATTACATAATGCTGCAATCCAAAATATATATATAGTTTCTAAGAAACATCAGTTGCAGTTTATGCGACCTTTGTCTAACCCTAAATCTTAATCAACCAAACCAATTTACTTGTACTCGGACGGCTGATATGGCGGGTATCAAGTGGAATCCTGAAGGCTTATTGTATATATTTGATCCAACAGAAACACCACATTGATCCCAGATTTCTAGAAAGGCCAGAACTCAAGAGGCGATGGATGCGAGGGCGATAGGTGTTCGAGAAATTTGATCCAAGAGAACCCACACATCACGCGCGCTCAATACAGAAAGAAGGTACGGAGTAACAGGGGAAGAAGGCAAGGAGATGGGAAGAGGGAGGAAGGAGGTAAGGGAAACGAACCTCGGGCGAGGCGGCGGAAGGGGAATGGTTGCAGCGAAGACGGCGAAAGGTAGAAGAGACAAGCGGGAAGTGGGGAGAACGGAAGAGGGAAGTAGAGAGCCGTGCGATTCGAACGCCGACTCGCATCTGCTGACACTACTTTTGGATGGCGCCCGCTACGGCCGCGCGGAGAGAACAAAGGTGTGCGGACCGAGACGCTATCCCAGCGGCAAAATTTTTTCATTATTATCATTATTTAATTCGGTATTTATTAGAAATGACACACACATATATATATATATATAATTCGGTATTTATTAAAAATGACACACATATATATATATATATATATATATATATATATATATATATGTGTGTATCATTTCGGACTAATTATATATTAAGTTACTCACCTTCGTATTTCAATCCCAATATTTTAAATATATATATTAATATGTTTATAATTATGAATGTAAAATCATCTACTTTAGTTTTTCTAATAAAAATATAAATAAAAATAAATAAATTTAACATTTTAATAGTAACTGGCAATATTGATTGTGATAGATGATGGTGTCACCAGGGTTAACATCAATATAGTTGTCGTGTCGTCACCCTCTACCTCCTCTTTTTCTCATGCTCATCTCAATAGTTATCAACGTTTATTAGAGTTTTTACGATCGTTTTTGTCCCATCCACCTCTCCCCCTCGCACTCACCCCTTAAGTAGATGGATGAGGCAAAAGTGATCATGAGAGTTCTAACCATTGCCTCTACTCCCCCTCATGCTCACCCCTATCGTTGTCACTATTGACCATAGCCCTCACAACCGATGATGACAATGAGAGGAGTGAGCCCGAGAAGGAGAGGAGACAAAGGGCGACGACTGCACTAGTGTGTGCCACCACCATCAATATCATATACCACAATTAAATTTATTATATATAAATATATATTAATAAAACTAATATCATTAGAATAAATAAACATAGATATTTTAGGATGTCAATATAATTTTTTAACATATAAAAATACTAAATATGGCTAACTCTAGAAGATAATATGTATGTAATTAGCTCATTCATTTCATATTATTTATTTTATCGATATTATAATATATGATAAAATGATCTTTTCCGAATCTGACAATTGATGCATATATCTTAACAATAAAGACCGCCTGAGCAAATATTGTTTCTCCCTCACTCATTCTTCTCTCGATCGTACAAGTAATTTTTTCTAAACCCCGAACATTATTAATTTATGCTTAAATGGATGAAGATCGAGAAAATTAGCCATCAATTATTTCCTCTTCGATCATCGACATCTCGAGTTGATACATATTACCGTTCGTCATGTCTAAACCGAGTCGAATCATTCTTTCTTTTTTCATCGAGCGATCAACCAAAGTTAATAGACATTGTACTAAAAAAATCTACATAAATTTCTTTCTAAGATGACTTTTCCCTATTCAAAATTTATCGATCACACTTTTTTATATAAATTATATTTTTTTCATATTTTAATCAAATATATTTGTTAAATTTTTCTTAAACCAACAAAAGAATTTAGGTTAAAATTCCTAAACTCACACATTGCTTCTCTCTTCCTTCTAATCTTCCTCCATCTCGTTCTTTTCTTCTTCTTCTTTCTTCTTTCTGGGAAGATATATTTCATTACTTAAACAAAGGCAGATCAATTAAGATATTTAGGATTGATGAGATCAAAGAAAAGTAAATTCTACGGAAAAGTCACTCTCCATTTTTTTTTTGTGGATTTTGAATTTCCAGTAGAGAGGCTTTCTTTTATAATATCAAAATTTCTAGAAAAATTAGCACCTTTTATTGAAATTTTGATAAAGAAAATTATCTGCATAAAAAATGAAATATATATATATATATATATTTTTATAAAATCACCCATAAAAATAATTAAAGAGATATAAAAAATCATTTAAATAAAGATATAAAAAATCATTGCTTGTTGTCATACTTCAAATAGTAAAAGAAATGACTGCCTATTCTCTGTAGCAAATGATTATGAAACGTGATTATATAATATGAATGAATAGTAAAAGAAAGTATTTCCATCTTGAGTAATTACTATGAATTATTGCAATTGTCTTTTTATGATCTAAAAGTTCAAATACTAAAATATATGTCATTTCTCAAGAAAAGCCATGAATTCTGAGTTTTTTTTTTCTATATCATGTCTCGTATTTCCAAACTGCCTTGAGAGAGATCGACTTCTTAAAATGATAGAAAAAGTATTTTTCTTATCCAAACCCAACTAGATGAACCAGTCAACATGCCAACTTTGATTATCAACCTTATTATATGATTTTATGCTTCATAAAAGATTTTAATTTTGATTTTTCATTCACACCAAATAAAAATAAAGACATTTAGACATAAAAAAAATATAATAAATCTTATTTTATTTTTATCATAATATTTTTTAAAATTAAAAAATATAATATTTTTTTTGGGTAAATTCTCAGAAAAAAAACTCTAATTTTGGATTTCTTTAGAGCATTCTAAATTAAAAAAATTCTCATAAAATTTTACTTTGTAGTTTGAAAAGATCATTTTACCCCGTAATTTAAAAAAAAATCTATCGTAGATCTAACCCTAGTCGTGCCTGGTCGACCATCCCTCACTCGCCCGTCGACTCTTGAGTAGAAGCATATACGGTAAAGAGAGCGAAGAGGATCGCTTAATGGGACTAACTCGGGCATAAAGGCATATGCAATAATAAGAGGGGAGGAGGATAGTCAGCATTACCTACACAAGTAGAGGTGTGACGGAGGGGTGTGATCGGTAGGGGCAAAATTATCATTTTAAAAAAAGATTCTATATAAAATTTTTAAACTTATGATGCCTTATGAGAAAAACCCAAAGATAATTTTTTTTAAACAAATAATGATATATATTTATTGATAATTTATGCTGATAAAAAATATTCATAGTTATAAAGTTTTTATAGCAAAATTTAAAAAAAAAGCTTCTAACTTTAATAATTTCCCATATAGCACTCTAATTTTTAACAAAATATCGGAGTATTTATTTTTAAAACAATTATTCTACCCCTTATCGACCACCTCCTTCTACCTCGAAGAGTTACTTATACATTGACTAAGATAAGTGGAACAACGGTGGAGGTGACGTAACGAGGAAAAGACATAAGACAAAAAGTACGAAAATAGAGGTAAAATGATATTTTCAGATATGCTTGACCACAATAAAAGAATTTTTTATGATTGAAATGCTAGAAAATGATTAAACTTGGGAGCTTTTCCGATTGTTCATGTTTTTAAACTAACATTGCAATGTTTTTGTTTTTGTCATTGGGACAGTATGATTTTATTTAAAAATATTACATCGAAATTTCATTTAATTAAAATTTCATACTAATCATAACTATCAACCTTATTATAGGTCTTGAGATATTATAATATAATTTATATAATAATTTTAGTAGTTGTATAAGAATTATAAAGGTTTTGACATATTCCAAAGTAAAAGATAATATAGTCACTAATTTTTTTTCACATGGTCTTAAATTTAAATTTAAATATTATTTTTTTAATGAACGGCAAAAGAAGGGAAAAAGAGGAAGTTATATTATGATTGAATAAAGTGACATTATTTTTGGTTCGATAATAAACAAATATTATAATTCTATTACAGTGACTAGACCCTTCCAACTCAGAGATCCGTTTCTGTCAATATCAGCCAATCGCACACGCCCAGCTCATCACGTTCCACACGCCATCTCAGCAATCCGTGTCTATTAGTTAGATCCATCCATATCCGTCCATTCGTCGTTGATCAACGGTTGAAATGCGTCGATGTCCGCGATTCATCTTCGCAGCCTCGTTACTCTCTTCCACGATAAATACCCACCGAAACCTAAACCCAATGCCGTCGCTTCGAGCTGTCCAATTCTTGCGGTCTCAGGTGAGCTGACGAACTCAAGTCTCGTTCTTCGTTTGATCGCTGGTTTCTCGAATATCATTCTAAATCCTCCTTCTTGCTTCAAATTTAACGTCACGGCGCCTTGATTTGCTGTAGGAGCTTGTGGATTTTGCTTCGTTTTGGTGGCTATGTCGGGGCGAGGAAAGGGCGGCAAGGGTTTGGGCAAGGGCGGGGCGAAGCGCCACCGTAAGGTGCTCCGCGACAACATCCAGGGCATCACGAAGCCAGCGATTCGGCGCCTCGCGAGGAGGGGCGGCGTGAAGCGCATCAGCGGCCTCATTTATGAGGAGACTCGCGGCGTCCTCAAGATCTTCCTTGAGAATGTGATCCGTGACGCTGTCACCTACACCGAGCACGCTCGTAGGAAGACTGTCACCGCCATGGACGTCGTGTATGCTCTGAAGAGGCAGGGAAGGACTCTCTATGGTTTTGGTGGTTAGGGCTTCATCTCTGCTAGAAGTCTTGCTGTCAAGAAACAGGGAACGAAGGATTGGGTCGGAGGTTATGTTGGTCTCATATGTTAGAATAACTTATCTAGTGGTTTGTGTAAGTAATGATTTGGAATCGCTTCTCAACTTTATCAAACGTCTTATTGCCTCTGGTAAATGATAATGACTCTTTTTGAGGTCTTATAGTTGACGTATCTTCGCTGTCGTTGAGTGCTTATAAATGTGCCTCTGATCTCTTGTAGGATTTTTAAGCTTGTTAATTAGGCTATGTGTGTTACTGTCTTTTCTCAGGTTAAATGTGTGAGAGATTGAATCAAGTATATGTTCATGTGGATTGTTTCTGTGTTTTTTACTTTGACATTGATCAGAAACCTCAAGTTTCTGATCTTTTCTTTTGCGATTTAGTTGTACACAATTATGATACTCTTGCTGCAAGAATTGATCTGTTGTGGTGGAAGATCATCATATGTGTTGTGGTGGATTCTTGATTCATCAGTGTATCCTCTTGATTATTTTCATGGATATTTGGCATGTATATTGTTGCATATAAATCTTTTTTGATTAAATCAATTTCTTTTGACTTATTGTCTGCAACAATCTTTTAATTATGTTTTTGTTGAGTAGTCTGAAATGCTTTTTAAATTATTTCTAAGAATGCTTTGACTACTTAGGTTGATATCTCCAATTCTATAAAAATAGTCCAATGATGAGAAGAAAATATTGGAGAAAGTGAAATTAATACATGTTAATACCTGATGCATAATTTCTTCATCTCCATGTAGTGCAGGTCATTTACTGTCTGAGTCTCCACTTGTGTGAATCATATCAGTGGTTTAATCAATGAAAGAACTCAAGGTCTCAGGCTGTTTCCCATCAATGTGATCAACATCCATTACACTGACTATGCTGCAGGATAACTATTACTGTCATGATGTTGTATGTGTCTTTGTAGGAAAGGGTATAGTCTTTCTGGCTTGGGTGTTGAGGATTTACTTATCACATTGATCTTGCTGTTAAATATTGTCTGGCAATATGAGCACTTAGTTTTATTAGATTTCTTCAGTAATTTGCTTTTTTAAGTTTCCATGGTATTTGTGGATGCAAATGTCTCACTATTTGCAGCTACTTTAGCTAAATTGTTGCTGTGGCAGTCTTCATGGTATGCACTGTTTGCTAAATACATGTAGGTGCAAAAGTTGAATGTTCCTTGTTATATTTTCTCGTTTCTCCATTTAGATGCTTTGCTTAACTTGATCAAATGAATATTTGAGGCTATTCTTGCCAAGCCATGACTCTGATGCTAGTTGAACAGAATTAGTGCTGGATATTGCAATTGAGCAGAATTATCGGTTTCTCTACTTTGCTGCTTCTCTTTGACTTGTGTACTTGACACTGTCTGGTTAAGACCTCTGGCTAAGACCATGAATGAATTTTCTTCTGATAAGATCTAAAGATGCTGGCCAGTTCAGCTTATTCTGTTTCCAATCCAATTGCATTGTGCCATCACTTACTGTAAGAAAAGCCCTGTTGCGGATATAGCCAATGGTTATGGCACGATGTACTTGGGCTCGTATCTCTTCCAAACAATGTTGTTCCACTAGTTGAAGGTCTGGCTAATTTGTGCTTATTTCCTTTTTCCAGTGCTGATTATGACTAATTTGTTCGTTTTGGCTTTCTCTGGGTAGTAGTTATTTGCCGATCTGAAGATGGAACATATTTGATTTCTTTGGTATTTCTTCTGAAGGACAACCTTTTCTGAAGGAACCATTACTTGTGCTCTTCTACTCTGATTTCCGACTTATTATATTCTTTGTTTACGCTGTTGTATCTCTTGTTTTCACACCAACATTGCTTCTAGTTTCTGGACCGTTTTTGTTGCTGCAGAAACAAATATTATCATTGTGCTAGAAGTTTAGTAGAACTATCACTTACAGGCATATGTTACTGAGGAAGTTGATTAGCATATTGCATTTAAGTTGAATGTTCATTTAGAGATCGTGTGTAACTCTTCTGTCTTGTCTCTGTGACATGTACTTATCAACAAAATGCATATTGTTTTTAGGTTTGTCTCATCCTGCTGAATCTTCATCTTGCTAAAACCCTAGTTCATCCAGATTTTCCAGGTTTCTACTGGGAATACTGGGAGTGTCTACAACAAAGGAATGCGATTGGGAAAGACTTTTGAGAATTGATGTAAGTGCAAAGTAAATCCCATGGGTCTGAAAGAATTGCTCTTTCGTTCTCTGTATTGCTTTAAAACAACAGGTTTGTATCTATGGGTCTAATGAAGTTGCAGTCTTGAGGGGAAAATATTGCAGGTTAGCATTATGCTTGAGACGGGGGGTTTGCTTATCTTCTGTTCCGGATTCTTAATTAGAGGTCTGCTAGAGCTAGAAAGGTAATCTACATACCTGTACCTATCATTTGTGGAGACTTTGATCTTTATGGAGATAGATCCTTTAAGTTTTTATATTCTACATCTAATTTTTAATCAAGTTCAAATATGACTTTTGTATTTTTAATATTTACTTTCTAAATTAATAAATTTATTTAGACAAAAGATAAACTAAATTAATTGCATGAGAATTTGGATAAAGTATTTCTGAGAGTGCGCAGGTAAAATATTCCCTACAGGTCATGTAGCTATTGATTTGATATTAGAATTGTTCTACCCCATATATAAATAAATGCAGGTAAGTAGAGATCTTTATTTGAGCTAATTATAAAGTACCCCCTTAAATCTTTTTAGTATATGGGTCCTTAGATTTAATAAATTTATATTATAATCTTTAGAATTATAAAAAATATTTAGTTTTATTTATTTTAAAGTCATCGATTTTATCAATAGAATCACGAAAATAACGAGCAAAAAGGTAATTTTAATATCTTAGTTACGTTTTGGATGATGATGAACGATGATGTCGATAGGAGTCATAGGTGACTGTTGTAGATGAGGAGAGACTTTGGTTGATGGGGGTCATAGGTGACTGTTATAGATGAGGAGAGGCCCTGTGAGAGGTGAGGTGATAACATAGATATCGATGCTTTATGTTTGTATTGATGTGAATGTATATGTAGAATAGCAATTCGCTACATAAATACAACGATGTGGGGAAGGATGATGCTGCTTTGCATCTATATTATGCTAATGCAGATGTCGAATGATCCTTTCGTTGCATCTACGTCAGCACCATCGCAGTTGTTAAGCGACGCCAATGTAGATGCAAAATGACGAAAGTGTCATTAAACATTTGTATTGATGGATGCAAAAAGTCGATATATGCATCGTCATGTCACCTCTTATCGTTATTCTCTCATCATCCCAAATAGCTATTCATAACCCCAATGTTATCGTGTGTTATCATTGAAAACATAACTAAAATAATGAAATTATCTTTTTATCCATCGTTTTTATATATTCATTAATAAAATTAATAACATTGTACTAAATAGAATTAGATGTTTTATTTTATAACTATAGAGATTTTAATATGAATTTTTTAATCCTGAATACTAAAGAGATCTAACTATATATAATAATAATTAGTTTTTTTATTTATAGCTTCAAGTGAAATAAGGTGTCTTATAGATTTCAAGTGTCGTGGCAATTAATTGAATTAAGATTCGATTTTGTGGGGACATGCGATACGTATAATATCATTCAATTGGTGATTAATTAACCGTCATTAGACTCATCTAGCAGTTGATGTGGTCCTTAATCCACGTGAAAGGCTCATAACCGCAATAACGGTGATCCATTCCTCCATATCGTGACCCGTGCCGGTATATATTATCCCCCACCAGACCAATAGGGAACCGACACGAGACGGTGGACGCACGCCACCCGTTTAGATACGTGGTGAGTGCAGGAGCTCGAAAGCGATTGAAAACCACCACCGCGAGGGCAAGTTGTCGAGAGGTGGGGACGTCTTGGCTTCTCTCTTTGCCGCTTCTACACGGCTGTTTCATCTCCCTTTTTTTTTCTCTATCGATCTCTTCCGTCTCTTCTCGCGCGGATGGATCCGATCAGGTAAGAGTCGTGCCGGGTGCAGATCTTTTCGTCTGTGACTTTCTTTTTTCGGGTTTTTTTGGGGGGGTCTTTGAGTTGTTTCGGAGAAGGTTGTGGGGGAGATCTGCATGGAACAAAGACAGCGGAAGAGGACGGGCGGATCGAGCATGAGCAGTTTCTTCCCTGGGAAGGTTTGGGGTTCTTTTTGGGTTTAGTAAACGGCTCGGATGCACTGGATGCTGTATTGGCGTGAGATTCGAAATAATCCGTACCTAAGCCGAAGAGAAATTTGTTATGGTTCAAGCGATTGGCTGGGAATCTACGCCGGATCTGTTGGTCTTACGATTTCATCTTTTTGAAAGTTGAGTTGAGAAAAGCAATGATCTGATAGTCCTTTAAGGCAGAAGGGGAATCGGCAGCTTTGGTGGCCGTTGCTATGATAGTCCTTGTGTAAGCTTTCAACAAGTTCATAATTCTAATTAGTTAAATGGAAAGATCGGGTTCATATTTTTATTTCGCCTTCTTCTCATGGTGTTATTGTTGCTACTGTTTAAGTAGCTAGCTGTTGAGGAATCGTGCCGAGGAAGCTATGGCTGGCCTTCTTTTTGCTATACCTTGTTGGTTAAATCTAGAGGACAATAAAACTTCATTTGACAAGTCAAGGAATCTTAAATAATTTGGGCCCTGGGTTTTGGTCCCATGAATACAAGATTTTTGGCAGGAACATAAGTCACTGATGTTGGTCAGGAAAAATGAAAAGTCATGATACTCCTGACCTATGTGGAACGTGAAATTTGGATTGTGATCTTGTTCATTTTTTTTCCAGAATCGACGCGTATTTTAAGGAATGGTTTTTCAGCATCATGAACTTTTGGGCAGATGTTACAAAATTTACTAATTGACAGTTGACATTCATTTAAATGGATCGTGTTACCTTGACGGACTATAAGGTTATTGGTTGTTTTGACAGGCATAACTTTTTTGGGTAACTGAGTGATGGATATTTGTGCCTTTGGTAGATCTGATAATGTACAGAAATTATGGATTAATACTGGTTTGTTGAACCACTTATCACATGAAACTGTTTGTTTTTTATTTATATAAATCTAATTTAGTGGTGAAGAAATATGCGCTATTTTATGGAGGGTAACAATTTGGATACTGAGTCCTGTTCCACATCTTAGCTTGTATGCATTAGTTTGAGAGAGTAGCAGGTGAATTTCCTGATCATCTTGAGGACAAGTGTTCCGTTCTTGCTCTCATCGAGTATCCCAGCTTTTGTCCACAGGGTTGCATAAGGAGTGGAAAACGAGTTCTGCATTAAATTAGGCTCCAGATATCAGCACTTGTAAGTTTGTGTCCTTGTGTAATGCCTTTTCTGGGTAAGTGGTTA
This sequence comes from Musa acuminata AAA Group, assembly GCF_036884655.1. Classification (NCBI taxonomy): domain Eukaryota; kingdom Viridiplantae; phylum Streptophyta; class Magnoliopsida; order Zingiberales; family Musaceae; genus Musa; species Musa acuminata. Next base: position 32,228,670 of record NC_088337.1, on the reverse strand, counting down.
TAACAGGTAACTAGGCAATTGCAGGAGAGGCATGGGGAAGATCAGGTTTTAAAGACCATATCATGATTCCTTCGTTCAGAATCTGGATTGAAACTGTCTTCTGCCTGGAAAGCATTTGAGTGGCTTTTACTTGTTGCTATAGATCTATGTAAAACTATGTGCATAAGATTTAAAGTGGTTATTGGACTGAGATGAGAAACTATATGCTTTGCCGGACCAGTAAATTCCAGTTGGGACAATATTTGAAACCATGGTTCTATTGTTCCTCATTTTATCTTCTTTCGGACTTCGGAGCTTCGTCCAATTATTCACCCAAAGAAAATATTTTTTATTCTATCTTTTCTAGTAGTTTCACCTTTACATTCTTATCCGGATATACTGATTTTTCATAAATGTTGTTTCTTAACCGTTCAATATTGTGTTTCATGGAGCATAAGTTGTCTAAAAGCTATCTTATTAAAACTTTATTTTAATTTAAAGAGCACATGATGATCATGCAACACTCTTGATTTATTTTCCCACCTTATCATCAATTTCTCCTTTTAAATCCAAGATTCCTAAACTTTTTAGTTATAGAAACTTATTTTTTATTCATCTTAATAGGACCATCCATTTATTTTTAGTATTAATAAAATTACAAATCATCATTGTATGGTTATTTGGTACAATAATTTTGTTGATGCTGATTATATTGTAGTGGCATCATTGAAATGACATTAAATGGCATCATTTGTCTATATTTCTCTTGTCAGCTTTGGCTTCATCACTGTATCTAATACTTATCTGCTCATGTTTGTGTACTCTTTTAGGGTTGATGGTGGTGCACCTTCACATTCTGATAATAGATTAGTTGATACTGCATCAGCATAGATCATTCTATGTTTCACTCCGTTTAAGAGAATTAAGATAGGTTTTCTCTTGGTCAGCCATAATCTTAGCAAATGCAGCTACATAAAGAGGTGTTTCTTCTTGTTATATTGATATTATGCAATTTGTAAAGTAGGCTTTATACCTTTTGAATATTAACTTTTGGATTTTATTTTGGCAGTTTGAAACTGACCATTCAGATCATCACTCTGGTGAGTCTATTTCAGGTATGCCAATAAAAAAAAGGCTGTTTCATTTGTCACAGTGCTCATCTTCTCTGTCCCAAGAAACATGTACAATGCCCCATAATTGTCGGGGGCAACCTAAAAAGTTCTTTCTCGAAGAAGAATCTTCGGTTTCAGAGAATGGTGCTGCTCTAGCACTAGACACCAATACCATTCCTAAAGACTTCCTAAAGTCTTCCTCCACATTATCTGGTCAGAAATCTTATTTTTATGGTCCTAACATGTCAATGTTTCATTCAAGTGCTGTCCAAGCTGATCATGAGAACATGGAACTCAAGAAAGCCACAAGTACTTTCAAGGGATCAAATATGGTGGAAGATCCGAACATAGATAACAGATCATCCCTTAGCTTGAGTATGGAAAAAGGAAAACAGTTAGCACAACTCGGTATATCTGAAATGGTTATAGGTGACAGGCATATTGAAGGGAAATTTTCTTCAAGTGATGTGCCTGCATTTAGAGGCGTTGAAACAACATCCAATATGCGTTTAACATCATGTAATGATAAGAAATATCATGGTTACAACTCATTGGAGCGAGAGAAAGTTGAAATGTGTTCAATGGATCTGCCTCTGGTCAAGGGGTCACAACATCTGAATCCAACCATGTACAATGACTTGGATCCAAAATATGGTTCTGCTCATCACTGTGTGAACAGAGTAAATTGGGATTTGAATGTTCCGATGGAAGTATGGGATGCCAGCATAAATGATTCAATTATAGAACACGACATCAATAATAGGTTAAATCAGAGGGCCATGCACCAGCAAAACATTGACAGATGCCTTTTCCAAACTACTCTAGGGACCATTGGGAGTGATTTGACATTAGGAACATCTATGGTTGAGAAAAATCATTGCAGCCCCAGATTGACAGATCTGGGAATGCCTGCTGATGACGATAGAGAGTATGAAGGTGGCTTGGAATTGCAGCTTAGACCACCTAGCCGGCCGGAGTTACGAATTAAATGGGGAAAGATAGTGCCTCCCGATCTAAGTCTGTCGTTGACTGGGAATCTTTCAGATGCATCTTGTAGCGTTATGAAACCTGAACCATGTGAGGACAACAGTCAAAAAGAAACTGAAAATTTTCAACTTAGTAGTCTAAAACCAGTGGGTATTAGCCTTGTGAAATCTGAACCATGTGATGAAAGTTCTCAGGGTGAAGCTTCCAGCGTAGCTGTTCCCTTTGATCAGGAACCTTCAGTAGGCAGAATGAGGAAATCAGAAGCACCTCAGGAACTTGAGGGAAAGTCATCAAATCTGGAGTTGGAGAGTCATCAATTAACATCGTGTTGTACAGACATCCCATTAAGTAAGGTTAAGGCTGTGGTTTTGAACTCTAATGTTGTGCTTCATGATGGTAGCCCAGTTATCCCTGATAATTTAAAGATAAAATCAGGTGAAAGCACTTGTCTAGCCTTAGACTGCACCGCAGTATCAGGTGCTAGTATACCTTGTAAAGCTGAGGTTATGCTTACGGACACTTGCACTCACCATGATTCACAAAAAAGTACTGTTAAACCATTGGATATGGTTGTAGGCTCCGTCGTTTCTGACGCAAAAGGATTTATTACAAATGAAACAGAAATTTCTGAAACTGCTGACGTAGCTTCTACACTGCATCATGAATCTGTGGTTTCTGATCTTGAAGAACCCATGGCTTGTGATGGTATGTCCGAAGGTAGTGCTGAAATGGACTTCTCAGGTGGTGAATATTATACTTCACCGAAAGTAGTTGCTAGAGATGATCTCCATGTTAGTGACAAAAGTGGTGTATCAAGTGGTGGAGACCAGGACAGCATGGACTTGCCTGCTGAGATTCAGACAGAGCAGCCTAATGACGATGACCTACAGTTGGATGCTTCTAATCATCTAAGGTGTTCAAGAGATGAGATCAGTAGATCTGAAGGTGGTGATCTTGAGGACAAAGGTGCTGATCCTAGAGATCCTGTGCCACAATGTGCAAATGAGGTTTCATGTGACCATGACGAGAAAAGAGTACATGGATATATGTCACATTGTGCCAATGAGGTTCCATGCAAGAATGTAAAGGAGGTACAGGGAGATGTTGCTACAGCCTTGTTTAGTTCAAACAGTGTTCCCATCATGGTGGAAGTACATTTGGATAAAAAAGGAAAACAAATAGTTTCTCAGGAGGCAAGGAGTGGTCATAGTGCCAAAGATATTGATGGGAATATGAAAGATGATAAAAAACAGACAAGTTGTGACTTGACAACAGATGTGCATGAATTATCAGTCACTAGAGTGCTAAGGGCATCTTCTAGTAAGAGGCTTACAAAACCTTGTCATGGAGGAATAGAGATGTGCCTTGGAAAGGACAAGGTCTCAGAGATGAAGTCAAATTCCTTCGATGCGATTGCAAAAACCAATCGGAATAACTTGGGCAAATGGCAGATTAGCGGTATGTATGCCAGTGCATCTATTAAGCATCCGGAATTGCCAGAGAGAGATTTTGATGTCAGTGGCATTGTAAATAAGCATGTTGATGATGCAGGTAGGCATAACCACATTAAGAATGCCGATGCTAGCTGTAAGAATAGACAGATTGAAAAGGTAAGTTCACCTACTATTAAGTCATTTGGCCAGAGGAGGCCTATTTCTGCTTGGACAGTTCCATCAGGGACTGAGGAGAGAGTGATTATTAAGCAGAGGCAAGACAGATTGTATTCTGAAGGGAGAAGGTGATAATTCTTGCTTTTGTTGTTGTTGCTAGTTTTTTTTTTTTTTTGCAATTTATTATTTTTCTTCAATATTGTAGGCCTTCAAAAGTTGAAAGTAGGAAGAATCAAGGACAGCGTGTTGATAAATGTGATTCTAACTACAGAAGCACCAGAAGGCATGGCAACAAGTATTTTGATCGGGATTCTGACACCCAGTATGCACCAGAACTTAATAATTCAGGGAAGCACCATCTCCCGAAGCTGAGTAAACGGTTGGAAATTCCATTTGGCTCTGTTGGGAATGCTGGTAGATTATTGAGAAAGCCAATAAATGATCAGCCAAATAATTCATCTTGTTTTCCATCTTGGAGGCAGTTGCCAGGGCACCAAGAGGTACCATCATTGCTGGTTGCCCGAAGTGCTGGATTCCTAGCAAAGAACACTACGTCGAACAGGTTCATTGGGAGAAAAATCCATGATGACACTCTACTGGCTCATGAGGACAATATGATTGGGAATTTACCTGGTGAAATGGTAGATAATGTATTGTATTCACGCCCGAACCTGCAATATGAGCCAACTGAGAATGATCTCATGACATGGGGAAGGAGCCTTTCACCTCTCCGGAGGAGGCTCCATCCAGTACAGTACTATCGAGCACACTCACCTCGTATGTGGCCTTCACCTGGAAGATCACCTGAAATGGTAGTTGATAGACATCAAGAGCTAATAAGACATGGTCCATCACCCGTTGTCAGGGTTGGTATGTCGAGATCACCCCATCCACAACCTTGTTTTCCTGAAGATGGAATAGTCAGAAGGAATGTTTCGCCGCCTTATCCTCAGTTTCCTGCTGACATGAGAGACATGCTTCCTGTTGATGATCTTAACTTTCACAGGCCTGGTGGGGTTCTTCAGAGGAATTTAAGGAGGTTTGACATGATGCCACATGATACTGTTGAGGACTACCTTGGACCTCCAGAGTTTGTCGATCATTTTGATCGAAGGGATTATTATGATAGGCGTGAACGTGTTCAACCTTTGTATCCAGGTTGTGATCCTGGTGACATTGGAAAGGATGCTCTTCCTTATGATGATGGTTGTCATATGCCTAACAGGTTTTTCCCAGTGGGTGAAGTGGTTCCTGCTAGGGGCAGCTCAAGGGACTTCGTCAGTCACATAAGGAACCGACTTGGAAATGCTACTAACATATTTCGAACACAGGAGCAGGGTGAAGATTACAGATATCATAGAAAACAAGGATGGCATGAAGGTGGTTTCAATGATATGAGGCCTAAAAGGAGAAAGTTCTAATAGTGTAGGTTGTTTTCAGGGTATTAGCATGTATGCCAAGAAAACTGGTTGCCAGCTCTTCGGCTTGACTTCCCTCTTTTATGGTGGCCCAGATTTGGTCCTTCATGGAGAATGGTGCGAATAGAAGGCGATCAGCATGACTCAGTTGGGTAAGTTATTGATGCTCATTTATCAGCATGAGCAAGTTTGGGTATTAAAGCCATCATCCTAATTCTTCTTCGTGGACTAATATGTTGCACCAACATGGTTGGCATTACTGCAAAAATAAAAGAAAAATATTGGTTGGTACCAAGGAAAAATATATGTCGAGACATGGCATAGCAGTTTGATCGTATCCTTTTCAAGAACTTGTCAGGGAAATATACTTAGCTCTTTTTCTTCATTGCCAAAGATTAATGGTCAGAAGATGAGCGAAAATGAATCACTGTCTTTTGACTCGGTATATTATATCTTGCATACATCTACAGAATCCTAATTTTTCTTTAATCTACTTGAGTCGCACAATTAAGGCTTGTAACAATCATTTGGATTATCCAAAAGAGATGTTTTAGCTGATTTGGATTAACCTCAAGAGGAGGAAAAGAGGAAAAGAGCAGAAAGTTTGCTGTTTGACTGGCACCTGCAACGTATGTATATATCTGGATTTTAATATAATAAATTTATGCCACATAATCAATCATGCATAATTTCCGGTATTGTCATTCTTCTATAGAACCAGATCTTCTACAGACTACTGGTTCTTTATTGGAAGCTCTATTGAATATTGTCAGCGTTATAAGAAGATACTGGATAGACTTGCAGCATGGACTGACTAAACCTGTAGCAGCTTAGTACCTTAAACTGGATACTCTCATCAAGCATATGAGTTCTGGACCACAGTGATGGCAGTGGACACGTCTCCGTGTAGCGACCATGATGTGCCTGAATCCGCACTTTTCTTCTGGGCTCTATAGTAGTCTTTTTCTGACATGGCTGAATCAGTTCCAACACCCTCCATCCTCCTCAGTAGGGAGCCGATCTTGGCTTAAGGAGCTCTACCTTTCATGATGGGGCATCTGTCCGACTTAAGGAGCTCTATGGACAGGTAAATCCTAACTAAATCTCTCTCTTCTCTTTATGGAGCTGAAGGAGTTTGTGAGACTGCATTACTCAATTACAAATGGTCTACTTGCAAACAATCAACCATATTGAACATATACGACGCCGAGAAGCTACTATTACAAATCTTGTATACATAACACCAAGAAAAACAAGGGGGAAGAAAGAACGAAGGATACAAAGATCAAATCCTCGTACAAACAACTTTGGTGATGACAGATCTTAATCCAGTTACCTCCCCTCTGACTTGATCAACTGCGAGAAGACTTTGCTCATGGAGACTTCCGTCAGATCATTGAGCGGTGACGTACCAGCTTCCCTTGCCGGTGTGCTCTCCAAGGCATCCATGTTTTGAAGCCGTGGTGAAAGCTCTGCAATGCCATTGATGCTGTCTACCTGGGAAGCATCGGCATCTGCCTCTTGCAGGTGTAGCACGTACTCCAAGTTCCAGAGGACGTCTCCCATGGAGGGGCGGTCCACGCCCGAGTCCGCAAGGCATTTCTCGATCGTCTCCCCATATTTCCTCAGCGACTCAGGCTTGATGGATCCCGCGACCCGAGCATCCACGATCTGCTCCAGCTCCCCCCGCTTCTGCCACTTCATTCCCCACTCCGCCAGGTTCACCATCTCTCTCGGGAGGGTGGGATCGATGACCGGTCTCGCGCACAGCACCTCCAGCAAGACTACCCCGAACGAGTACACATCCGACTTCTCCGTCAACTGCTGCCTCCGGAAGTACTCGGGATCCAGGTATCCGAAGCTCCCCTTCACGGCGGTGCTGACGTGCGTCTGATCCAGCTCAGGGCCGGTCTTGGAGAGCCCGAAGTCAGCCACCTTTGCCAGGAGATTCTCGTCGAGCAGTATGTTCGCAGATTTCACGTCGCGGTGGATGATCGCCTTGACTTGACCGGTGTGAAGGTAGTGCAGTCCTCTCGCTGATCCGATGCAGATCTCCAGCCTCTGCTTCCAACTGAGAGGAGGGAGGTTGGAGCCGTAGAGATGGCTCTTGACCGTGCCCTTCTCCATGTACTCGTAAACCAGAATCATCTCGTTCTTCTCGTCGCAGTACCCGATGAGAGAAACCAGGTGGCGGTGGCGCAGGCGCGACAGCAGCTCGATCTCAGTGCGGAACTCGTTGAGGCCTTGCTGAGATGTCGGGTTCCCCCTCTTGACCGCCACCCTCGTTTCGTCCCTCAGCGCTCCCCTGTATACCTTCCCGAAACCTCCAACCCCGATCACCCAATCCTCGTCGAAGTTGTTGGTCGCCTCATGCAGCACCGCGAAGGAGAAACGATAGCCGAGGCTTCCGTTCTGCCCGATCGTGAAGACGGTTCCATTGGACGTCCCGCTTACTGCGCTATGAGAAGTGAAGCCATTAATGGAGAAAGGAGCCCAAGTTTTGGAATACTTCTTCGCGAGCTTCCTCCTCCTCAGGACCCAGCAAACAACTATGGCGGCGATGGCCACCGCCGCGATTGCTCCGAGGATCGAGCCCAGTATGACGCCAAAGTGCTTCTTGGAACCGGGCGGCGTGACGACCACGGCAGAACCAGCGGAGCCATTGATCTTCATTATCTCAAGGCCATTGAGAATGGCGTTCTGCACGTCACCGTTCAAGGTGGAAGGACTGATGCCGACGCTAAGCTTATCAGATCCGACGTCTGCCTCCACAACGAAGTCCATGAAGACAGCTGTGGCCAAGCTGTGTAATGTAATGGTAGCGAGATCGAGATCATTAGCTGCAAGCCAGGTGTTGATGTAGACATTAAACAGCAGGTCGCCGGCCGCCTTGCTGACGATATCACAGAAGTGAAACCTTATCAGGTAGCTCGACTTGGCGTCCACATCGAATTGCCATGTGACGTTGAAGAGGGAGTTCGAAGTGTTTTGGGCAGCATCCGACAGCTCTGCGGCTGAGGCGTAGACGGCATCAGGGGCGGTCTCCTGGGTGGCTCCCCCCGGCACATGATTGATTCTTCCGGAGTAGATGACCTGCTGGGAGAGACCACTGGCAAGCAGAAACTTCCCATCGGTTTCCCATGTTCTCCACAGGGTGTCGTTGTTGGGGAGGATCTGCGGCCCGCCCATGTTGATCCGATACATCGCCTCCAATGGCTGCCCTGATAAGCCCCGGTAGGTGCCCTGAGGTTGGACAGTCTTTGCGGCATCCCCGATCAGATCGTCGGGAACGGAGACGACTTCTACGGCGTTCACGAAAGCAAGGGGAGAGCTTCCTGTTGGTGCAAATGTAAGGATGAGAGTGTCGCTGGTTATGTTCAGGGAGAATTCCTTGACGGCCGTGGCATTCGCCTTCGGCTGGAAGTCGTCGAAGAGGGCCACGTCTTGAGCCGAGACGCTGAAGGTTGCAGCAGAGAGGTTGTAGCTCCGGTGGACGAAGGGGAAGAAGTAGAGGCGGATGAAGTGTCTTCCATGCGCCTTGATTTGGAAGGAATAGGAGGAGGGTGCTGGGAAGACCCGGGCGGTCTGGAAGAGGGCGGCGCCATAGGAAGAAGGGATCGAGCTCAGCGAGGCGTTGGCTAAGTTGTTCGAGGAGGGTGTCAAGGTGGAAGAGAGGGAGACATCCGCGACGAACACTCTGCTGCCGATGGTTGTATTTGTCAACGAGCCACAGTCGATCAGGTAGTTGTCTGCGGGGGTAAATGTGCAGTGAACGCATCGAATCGCAGTGATCATGAAGAAGATGAGACTCGCTTCGATCGCTCCAAGGGCCATCACGAAGCAACGGTGGCCAAGATGGGGGTTCTTTCGCCAATGCTGTCAAGGCGGAGGAAGAAGAAGATGTAATTGAGCCGCAGAGCCCAACTCACGGGCAAGAAACGAAAGGAGGAGAACAGGACAAGCCTAATAATCCAACTTCAAACCAGAACCCATTTTTTCTTGATCGAAACATCAAATGGCACCAAGATTCATGAAAATGAACATCGAAAAGATCCAAAAGAACCAATCTTGGGCGGGGCGCTACGATCTACGGTGAAGAAGACCGAGAAGATGACAGGCGGAGCAGGGGACTCCTAATTTGCGAGCAACCGAATAAAGAAGAAACAACTTGAGGCGATCGGAATCGGACTCAGAAAAGAGCAACAGCGAGGATTATACCGGAAAAGCAGAAGCAAAGATTACACCTTTGGAGCTCAAGAGTCTCAGCAGATCTGCAACACAGTGGCTCAGCAAAACAAAGATCGCTCCTTTCCCATGATGGATCCGATGGGCCTGGATTCAGAGAAGCAGCGGTGAACAGAGCCGTGTCAATGCTCCAAAGCTGGATTCAAGGAAGGCTGAATTGGAAGACGGAGTAGGATAACCAGCCACTCCTCTTCTCTAAGTATTGAATGGAAGGTGAGATTTCTTATTCGTAGAAAAGGGGAGTAGGTGTTCCCAGTGAGTGGGTTGCCACTCTTGCATGTAGATGTGTATCATGGTCAATGTCTGGCTTCCATTGTTGCATCTCTCTGACCATTGATTGCGCATCTCAGGATCAAGCTGTCATATTCCATCCAGAGAGAACACAGAAAACTGAGGTTAGCATTGACCTTCTCTTCTCTCCTCCAATGTGCCCACCATCTGTTTGCGTTTTTGTAGCTTCGGATATTACACCATCATCATTACCGTCATGAAAATTTGGGACAATCTGAAAAGGACACCACCGTCAAAATATGCGAATTCATGAATAATTTAGTGACCGGAAGCCCATGACAACCTATCAGACCAGCACACAACATGGATGCGGTGGCTGCCAGCTTCGTCCCTAGGAGTGATATCATGTGAAATCAAGTAGGAGAAGCCACGCCGAGCTTCTCCTCTTTTGTTGTTTCTTTGGGTACGAAAGAACGGGATGCAGGCGAGATGGCGACGACGCACCGAACGCGGTTGCGTGAGCTCTGCAACCTCTCCTTATGCTCGCTTCGTTACCCAACGCACCCATGTGGTTCGGTGATGACGGCGGTGGAGAGAGGGAGATTGAGATATTGATATTGGTTGCCATCGCAGATACCGGAGAAATTGGTGTTGCCTTCTCATGCACAGATAGCATTTGGCTTTTAGCGCTACGTACTACCACACGTTTTCATCGCTTTCACCTGTATCATTGCTCTCATCTTCCTACAACATCCTTACCTCTACATATCTCACTCTTACATGTCTCACCCATATTGTTCTTGCTTATGGCACAGGTAACAACTGACCCTATCTTCCTAACTCCTTTCTCGTTTACTTCATCGAAGTTGCCCTTATCTCTATGGACCCTCGTTGAATTCACCTTGTACACCTTATCCTTATTATCCTTACCCACAACAAAAGGGATTAGCGATGGAAGCACAGGTGGAGGAGGTTATGATCATAGTCAGAGTGGTATGTCTGATGAGACATAAGAGAAGAGAGTTAGGACGACGGACCGGTGACCACTTGTGACATGGGCAAGAATGATAATGAGGAACACAAGCTCGGGTTTCATGATAACAATGGTGATAGGTAGAGGTGGTATATATATATATATATATATATATATATATATATATATATATATATATATATATATATATATATCAGAAACACCACACATTCATACTAAATTGTCTAGTTGAATCACATATCCATGTCAAGATTAAAAGCTGTCATCCAAATTCTTGTGGTTGGATTGCCTAACTGCAGTTATATTTATTTATAAGATTGTTAGTTCCAATTATGATGATTTGATTTAGATACTGATTCGGATCTATCCGAAGTCATACCATATGTAGAGTGACATAATGTCAGTTCTTCAGGTTGAATTATGCAAAAAAATGCCTAGGTGGTGTTCTAGATCAAGTTGCTTTGATGTATTTAAAGTTTTGAAGATTTGACTAGGCATCAAGTCTACTTGAGAATAAAATGCTCTGACAAAGTTTTTCTAAGGAACATACATGAGAGGTGTTTTTATAATGTAGTTTATGACTGTTGTATTGGATATCATAGTTTAATGCTTATAAGAGTTATTTGTTTCCTTTGATATTAGATATGATAATGTAGCATCAATTATTAGATATGATAATGTAGATTGAGTTGGATCCGTATATTAATTTTCATATGGCTGAATCAATTATTGTATCGTATGGAGGTTAAATACATTTGAACGTGTTGGTGAACTCACGCATCCTGGTCGAAGATTCAGCATCGCTTGGTCCCCAGGTCGATGTCCGGAGTTTTCTATGTTCAGGAGAGCGTCTCTCGATCGATTGGATAAAAGCGTCGAGGTCGAGCTGGACTAGGGGTCGGGATGGTCACATTCGTGCACACAAGTCCTGGGTCGAGAGATTCCCGACTTAGGTCCCTTGTAGATTAAGTCAATTGTTTTTCCTCTTTTTTCGTCTCATAATCAGATGTCGATCAGGGGCTTTTATACTGTTGTCCGAGGATCGGTCGTACGCAGATTTAGCGTGGCGACCAATCCCCCCGAGTGACGAGTTCATACCTTCGTATGACTATCGCCTGGTATACACGGAACGACGCCATGCAGCGTCGTCCTGAGCTTTCCAGGATGGGACTTGCCGAGAGGATGCCTCCCTGTACGGGCTCCGGCTCGACGTGGGAGAAAGACAACCCTTGTGCTAAATCTGCAGGGGTGTGACGTGACATGGATCACAACGTGGCCAAGATTAGAAATATGCCTTATTATAACATTACGTATATATTTTTATTATTTATATATCAAATAACAATCCTTATGTTTTATATCTTAATATCTTTGTCGTCCACTAAAGGGGTATTATATACTAAGCCTAATCGGTAGGCTGTGCTAAGCCACTTGTCCCATCACAATCCATCCCCATCGTTGTGCCGCAGGATTTCATGTCCCGTCTACGTGTTCCCCAACGCAGTGCAACTCTACGGCCAGCAATTCAAGAGATCGCAAGCCAGACGCCGATGTCACACGACAAATAACTCTCCACCGCCGCACCATCACAACCGACAACAAACAACGCATCGGATGTTCCCAAGAACCGTTACGATGGTTGTTATACTCGGTCTTGTTCAGTTGTAACGGCAGGCCAGCGGCAAAGCAGGCGAGGAGGGGAGATGGCTTTTGATGGGACGACGGTGGAGCGGGCGATACGAGGAGCGATTCATTCTCCTTTCTCCTCCTCGATTCAGGGTTAGGGTTTCTGTTGATCTTGTTCTTATGTTGTTTGATTTTGGGTCATTGGGTAGAAGATGTTTGAGATGGTCCAGAAATTATCATCATGTTTTTCTCTTAATCATCATGAATTAAGGTATTGAAGGGCAGGATTTGAAGAAGATGCTTCATGGGTACTTATTGGAGCAACTTTGTTTTACTCCAAATATTATTTTGGGATCCGATAGATTGTTTTTACTCTTCTCTGTACTGAGCAATAGCATAATCTTATCATAGATACTTGCCGTCTTCTCTGTATTCTTGGCTCGAGAATGTTGCCATCTTATCATAATGCAACCATGTGGTTCTCTTTTTGCGCTCATCAGCATATCACTATCATATATTGCTAAAATTAAATGATAAACTTTTTATGGATATTGTTTGATTTTTTTTTTGGGTTAGTTTGTTGGTTTGAGCCTCTCTAATTTAAGACGCAGATGCAGCAGCTTGATAGTCAGTAATCATCTGAAGCAGAGGGATACAGTTATATTTCAATTAGACAAGTTGTGAATCATGCTTTTGTTTCTTGCCACATTGATACAAAATGTGTTTGCGAACTTTTCACAGGTCTTGAATCTTATACTTCTCAAAAGAAAAATCGTTTAACAAGCAAGATCTACTCTTTTAGACAGCATCGTGTGATCAAAATCTCCTTCAACTTCTGAGCAAGTTCCAGCTCGTGTTATCATCAACAATTCATTTAGCATGGAAAGTTTACCTGATTCTTTGTCAAAGTCTCCATATGTGAAGCTGAAAGTTGTTGAAGCACTAAGCACGGGACCGTTGGAGCTGGCTAATTCAGTTCAGAAGCAGCATGGTGATCTTGAACAAGAGATTGGTAGTTACAGATATAACATAGGGCTAGATCTTTGTACAATGGATTTAGATTCCTCTGTGGAGAAAAGTTCATCTATGCCATCTGTTTTCTCTGATGATATTTCAAAAGAAGCTATTAGCTTTCACCAACTTCAGGATGTCATATGTCAGGTATTGTGTTGATCAATATAGTTTCAATGTAACTTGCTTTTTGTATCATATTAAATCTTTCTTTAACATTAAGAGTTCAACTCCTGCAGCCTCATTATATGTGCATGCTATGTATGAAATGAAGCAACTTATATGGATATTTTCGTTTGTTTCTGTGAAGTCAGAGGTCACTTTCTTACTGACGGATAATCTTGTCGTGTGTGTACATCATAGACCTCTCTTTTTCTTGCTCCAAATTCCACATTCATAAGTAGGTTCACCGCAGGAGGTTTTGATCGCAGTTGAATCTTAGAACAAAGCTCTGCATAAGAGACACTTCACACCACTTGGCTAGGAGTGCAGAACCAAGAGGCAGATTACTCACTGCAAACAGTGGAAATGTAGAATGTAGAAGAGTTCATTGCACAGGAAAATCAACAAAGTAAGTCAATCTAAGTATTTGACCTAGTAACATCGTCTTTTGTTCCTAGAGGATTTTGGAGTTGAATACATGGTGAATTGTTTATGCAATTTTCTATAAGCACTTGTAATTCTTACAATACAGAAATCTTCTATGACTGTTCGGTTGCTTTTGCTGACTGCTATAATGTGCATTTAGCAGGCTTGTCGAATATATGAACATAGAGACCAAGACAAATCCCATCCATCAGTTTGTAGCGCTCCTACCTACGGTAGATCCTAGGAGGCTGCAGCTAGATCTGATGATGATGCTATGTCACTCGAGTCTCAAGCGATTGTAAGAATTTCTCCTGGCATTCATCTTGCTACATTATTAGTTTTTTTCCTGTTCATCTTGCTCGAGTCTCAAAAGTGTTTGGTTTTTTTCCTGCTAAATACATATGATTTTGTACGGATGACAGTATCGCAACTAGTCAGTGTGCATGTTGTGGAAGCCTAATGATTTGGCATCACATGGAGTGGACTTCATTTAGCTTCGGTTTATACAGGTACCCGTAGGTCATCAGGCTCAAGCACTGTATGTAGAGTAGTAAAAGGTTATCTGGTAGACCATTATGCTGTCATTTTGGAATACTTATCCCTTTTTTATTTACGAAAACACTTGAGCTGTCTTTCATTTGAGCTACTGTAGCTTGTTAATTTATGGATACTGATGATTATATACTATCTATCATAGCCAAGTGGAATAGTACTTACCAAATACTACCACTTGGAACCTGGTGACATGCAATATAGAAGAAATTGCGTGGGATTATGTATATGTTTGACTATATAACAATGTGAGGTGCAAGTAGTATATTTAACTCATGAATTTTTCTAAGAATGGATGCATACATAACTTTCATGCGAATGGAAGCCATTAAAGCAGATTGATAGTTTATGATGATTGTCATGCTTGTGATTTGAGATTATATTTCCATGATTTGAGTTGCAAAGAAGGATTGGCACCCTTCGATGCTAAGCTTGCTTTGGCTGATTCCGTTCGTAATAGATTGTGAACTAAGTAAAATAACATGGGCAGATCATTAATGCAGGCATGTGCAATGTGGAGCTCTACCTCACTCCACGAGGCAGGTTTCATGGTACTCGATGGCCCGATGGGCGGCATAGACTGTGGACCAGAGACGCCTGGTTAAGCCAATTCTGCTGCAAGAAAAGTCAACGGTACCGAGAAGTCTACCGATCATCAAGTCCACTTGCTTTATACAAACAAGTCAAGGTCTTCGAAGCTAACGTAGCTGAGAGAACTCTAAGCTTGACTTCTCATCAAGTCCCCATTCATCCAGTGCATAAGTATGAAGGCAGCCTATGAGCTTTGAGCATTACAATGGCAACCAATCTCCTCCCTTTTGTTCCCCCGCTCCTCCTCCTCCTCCTCCTCCTCGCCTTATCAGCTTCAGCTTCCAGTAAGTACTGAAACTTCTGTCTCCATACTTCTTCGTACTGACTGTGTTTTGGGTGACGTGCATCACAGATTTCACCAGCATAGACTGCGGCGCGTCTGGTTCCTACAAGGACGAGAACGGCATCGCATGGGAGACCGACGAGTCGTACGTCAGTAATGGCGAGAACCGAGTCGTGCAGAACCCGGACTCGGTGCCGGAGCCGATGAGGACACTGAGGGTGTTCTCGTCGAGGAAGAAGAACTGCTACCCGGTGAGCGTCCCCGGCGGCGGGCGGGTCCTCGTCCGGGCCAGTTTCTACTACGGTAACTACGACGAGAAATCCTCGCCGCCGACTTTTGCTCTCCAGTTCGACGCCAACAGTTGGGAGACGGTGGCGGCGTCCATGGACCAGGTCGTCTTCCACGAAGCCATATATGACGTGTTCGCGGAGGGGACGGCCGTGTGCGTGGCCCAGTTGGAGCAGGGTCAGCTGCCGTTCGTCTCCGCGATCGAGGTAAGGACGCTGGAGACGGACATGTACGAGGGCGTCGATTCCAGCTTCGCGTTGCTCCTGAAGGGGAGGTTGGCGTTCGGCGCTCCCGGAGTCGTGAGGTACGTGTCGAAGTCGCCGCCTCTAGCTTTCCCCTTCCCATGGAGTAATGTTGCTGAAGTCAACCTTGACGAGCAAGAAGCAATCATCAGGTATCCAAGTGATGCATACGATCGCATATGGGATCCAGTTGCCGCCTCCGACGAGCTGATAACGACCAAGAGTGACACCACCGTCATGGACCCGACCGCCGTCAAGGACAAGCCTCCGGCAGCCGTGCTGCTGCAGGCCATCACCACTGCGAACGTGTCGACTGACGTCGTCTTGTTCCTCTCCGAACTGCTGCCGACCGACCCCGTCCCTGCCTACATCAACCTCTACTTCGCGGAGATGAGCCACCTGGGCTCCAAGGACAACAACACATTCCAGGTTTACGTCGACGGCGATCCGTTAATCGATGCAGTTAATCCACCTTACCAAAGTGTGGCCGAGTATCTCATCGGGCTAAAGGCCGCTTCGGCAAGCACCAATATCACCCTGACGGCCACGCCGGAAGCCACGGTTCCGCCTCTAATCAGCGCCATGGAGGTCTTCGTCGTTCGAGGTGGGCTGAGCAACGGAACCGACGAATCCGACGGTCAGTTATCGTGACCTCTGCAATTGTCTTACGTGAATGAACGCATGCATGGACCGAAGGCTGACGTCTTCTCCACCATTCATGGATGCATCAGTGGGGGCTCTAATAGTCCTGCAGCAAAAGTTCGAGGTGCTCGGTGACTGGGCCGGCGATCCATGCCTCCCTGCGAAGTATAACGCTGATTGGGTGGGTTGCAGTTCGGATCCGACTCCACGAATCACAGCACTGTAAGACTCTCGTTGGCAACTCAGTTTTGTCCCTCTCCTCATGCACTGCATGTAGAATATTGATCGTTCCCACTGCAGATATCTGAGTGGATATGGGCTTTCGGGAGATCTTCCTGACTTCAGCACGTTGACCGCCCTCCAAACCATGTAAGCAATGGTGTATCCTGTAATCGACAACACCATTCATCAGTTGACTTAGTTTCCATTGCTTCACAGAGATATGAGCAACAACAATATCACTGGAAGAATCCCAGAATTCCTGGGCAAGCTACCAGATCTAAAGGAGCTGTGAGCCTTCATGCCACTTCTTTCTCCTGCATGTGTTCTCTTTGTTTCACTTGATTTCCTGAGATAACAACCATTGCTTCTTCTGCTTGTTCATGAAGGAACCTGGCCGATAACAAACTAAGCGGAGCTGTACCTTCCTCGCTCACGGAAAACAAGAAGATCAAGTTGACGTAAGTAAACCTGCAACTCATTGTAGTGAGAAACTGATAGAGATGATTGAAGAATCTTTTGTATGTGTAGCATCTGCGGCAACCCGAGTTTGTCGTGCTCCGACCAGAAGCCATGTGACAGCTCCATGGGTAAGCCTAGCACACCTCGGGCTACCAAATCCTCTTCCACGTCTTTGAAGAAGAGCAGGAGGAATCTGGTTGTCGTACTCGAGGCTGTGATCTCTCTGTTCCTCCTCGTTTTGATGGCCTAACCAGTCATCTTCAGGCTTTGTAATTGTTTCTAATATCCGATCGGACAATAATACAGGATCACTTGCCAACGCTATTAAGACAGTGCTGGCATCATCTTTCTTTTCTTTGTCCATGATAAGTATCTGATAGAAAAGTATCTGACCACTACATCATCAATAGTGACTACTGCATCATCATTGAAACAATATATTCCTTGACAAAATCAAATGTACATGGCCTCTAGTAACCATCAACAGTGGCATAAGTTTCGTCGGTGGGAATCCCCCTCGACTTCGATTTGGGATTCAAAACGACTTCTTTCGAAAAGATAATTCTTCGTATGGATTGCTGTCAAAATCTGTATTACATTATCAAAACTCGATATTCTAATAGAAGACAGTGACAGCTCTCATCTTCCAGGCGACCGGAAAGACATTGATTACCGTTGGAAGGAGTATGTAGTTGAGTCCCCAAAAAGAATATTTATTCGAGATTCGAGTCCATTTCATCGAGAGTTTTAATTTTAGTCGATCACAGCCTCCCTTCCTGGGAAGAAAAAAGATGACAGGTCGTGTCACCCCCAACCTTTTAGACGTGGGGAGGGAAGAAAAGACTACCATGCGCGTTTACTTTGACTCGAAACAAGCAACTTCGATCGCGTTCCCGTGGGCTTCCGATCAAACGGTGGATGGAAGCTTTCGATGGACTTAAAATTTTCTTTTCGTTCGTTCCACATCTACCCGGTTTCTTGGTCAAGGAAGCAGCCCTCGATCAAGAAAAACACACTACAACAAGTTGACGATGAAAAGATAGGATGGAAAAGTCGTAATATTCCCATCTACTCTCGCCTTGGAGGTTATTTATAAAATTTGAATAGATTTATCAAATGCAATATATTTATTAATATTAACTTTGTTCTAATTATTTTAGATTAATAATTCATACTCAAATAAAATCAGCCCTTGATTTTATCCATAATCTTTTATTGGTGATTTGAATATATATATATATATATATATATATATATATATATATATAATCATTTTAAAATTCATTCTCTTGCATATCTAATTAATATTCTTTCATTAATAATATAAAAACATATATATATATATATATATTGTTTTAATATTTTAAAAAGCATTCATTATTCTTTTAAATAAACTATATTATGTTTCATTTAAAATGGCTTAAACCAATCATTCATATTTATTGTATAAAAGAAACCTCTAATTATACTCCATGACTATGACTAGTTAACATCGGTATTTCTTCATTAAATGATAATTATTGAAGAAAAATATCATTACATCTTGACATATGTTAGATGTTGTCTTGATGAGAAGTTGTCGAGAGTAGAGTGTAGTTTTCCAAACTCATTTTCTATAAAAATTTAAAATCGAAGGAGGGTATTCTAAGTCGATTCATTCGATACTTAAGTTAATACCGAGTTTTATATTTCTTTTTATAATATAAAAACATCGAGTCAGACGTATTTTTATATTAACATCAAGAAAAAAGAACACCTCATAAAGATCGGAAGATAGTTTGTAAATAACTCAAATTATTTTTTGATCTTTCGAGAATATTCCTACGAATATTTCATAGAGAACTGACTGATAACCGATCTTAATTATCTTTTGATATTTTAAAAATATTTCTATAAATATTTCACAAAGAAGTTAGTTCATAATTATTCTAAATTATCTGTTGATATTTTGAGAATATTTTTATAAATATTTCATAAAAAAAATTAATTCGTAACAAACTTGAATTATCTTTTGACTGTCCGAAAATATTTCTATAAATATTTTACAAAGCTCGACAGCCCGATTACCTTCTTGCTTCTATTTTTATGGATAGGAGGATATTGATTTGATATGGTATTAACATCAATTAACTGATTTTATATTTTCTATCAGCAATAATGACTAGCATAAGTGGATGATTACTCCGTTGACTTGGATCATGTCACGTAAACTGTGTTTCCACGTACTTTGAGACTCAAAGTGAACCCAACAAAAAACAAATGCCAAATATTAGATGACATGCGATCCATCTGATTTGTTCTTTAAGTCGTGACTTTACCTCTTTTTCTAGGAATAAATAATTTGGATATATGGGTAAATGATTTGGTACGGCAGCTTAATTTATATTAAGCCAATTGCATTACCTTAATTAAGATATGCTTAGCACGTGGGCTTCGTCTTATGACGCCGAGGGTGCCTTTGTCGTAGCAATATGAGCCCGACGCCAAGTGCATGCACCTGAGGCGGCCATGTGGAACGTTCGGCGGCGATCATATACTTAGGCGGCGAACAGATACATACCCACAACCGTACCCAGCGCGACAGAATAGGCCGTGGGTGGATCCCATCTATTTTATCCAGTAGAAGCCCCGGTAGTTGCTGGAAAACTAGCTCTTATTTTACTGTCCAGTGCCGCGTCGACTTGACTTGTTCTCCGAGTGGACGAAACAGTGGGGCCCTCGTGGGTCTTACTCTCTATGGGCGAGGAGGGAGGGTGAACGAGACGGGTGGGTGAGACGCTCGGTTCGTTTTGTGGCGACAAAATTGAACTCCATAATTATGCGCGTCGCCACCCCTCCCTTCGCCACTTTACTCTATCGCGTAAGGTGGTTAGCTAGGAAACGTTCGCCATGCCGGTTTTCCTTGGCGTGGGTTCCGCCCGTTAGTGCTGGCGAGGAGAAGGCCGGAGGAGGAGGAGGAGGAGGAGGACGGCGCCAACGACGATGATGGCGCCTCAAACCGACAAAGGTGCCTCTCGCAATCTCCGTTCGTTTATTACCCTGCCCTGATTCGGATCTTGATTTGTATGTTTCTCGACGAAGGAGGGGAGAGGGACCTCGAATCGGGATTGGCCCGCGTAAGCCCTAGCCATCGGTCTTCGTCGCCCATCCGGGCACTGTCTCTGTCGCTCTCCGGGAAGCGGATGGACCAGGAAGCCGCGGCGTCCCCCTCGGTGTCGGCGCCCGCCACGCCCGCACTGGTGCTGTCGAACTCCGGGAAGCGGATGGACCAGGCGGCGTCGCCGTCGCTGGTGCTCTCCAACTCCGGCAAGCGGATGGACTCGTTGGGCAAGAAGAAGTACGTGAAGCAGGTGACCGGGCGGCACAACGACACGGAGCTCCACCTCGCCGCGCAGCGCGGCGACCTCGCGGCCGTGCGGCAGATCCTCGGCGAGATCGACGCCCAGATGACCGGGACGGCGATGGGGGCGGATTTCGACGCCGATTTGGCGGAGATACGGGCGGCCGTGGTGAACGACGTCAACGAGGTGGAGGAGACGCCGCTGTTCACCGCGGCTGAGAAGGGGTTTCTTGATGTGGTCGTCGAGCTGCTCAAGTACTCCGATCGGGAGAGCCTCACCAGGAAGAATAGATCCGGATTCGATGTTCTCCATGTCGCTGCTAGACAAGGACACCAAGGTGAGGCGTGCTTTCCATACTAAATCTTGTTCGATTATGCTGTTATCGTGCAGCCCTAGGTTTGGTAAAGCTGCTTCTTCTTGCAATTTTTGGGTACAAAGAGACAACCCTCTAAACAACTGATATTTAGAAAGTATGTAGGAAGGAAACTCTACTGAACACTGACAGATGCCAAATAATTCTCTTCATCTTTACATGAGTCTTTAGTGCTTACAGTCTGAACTCTTTAAGGATGTGCTTTATGGAAAGGGATGTGTTGGAAAGAATCTCCTTCGTGTACTTCAAAAGGTTTTTTCTTCATGGGTTGAGGGAGGTCAACTCGTATCAGTTGCTTCTGAAACTCGGAAAGATTCATGCTCAACCGTTTAAGACTGTTCAAGAAAATTACTAACAGGAAAGCTTTTAGGAGAAGCACAATTGTTTTGGTGTCATGTGAATGACATTTTGATGTTATTGTGTGGTTTGCTGGTGATAAGCCCTTCATTGGTTTCTGATATGTGGAGACTTGTTAACAATTTAAATTGGAGTGCATTTATAACTTCACTGGAGCAATTGGTTCTATCTTATTCTCAAGATGGTGCAACACCTGAAACATGTATCGCACAATGATCTAAATAATTTTGAAGGTCCTTGCCCGTGAAGTTCAACTCGACATCAGCATTTAAGTCGATTGTTCTTTGTTTGTCACTGTTTTACGGATACATTTGTGTTTCTGTTTTTCATTAAGATACTTTGGTGTTCTTCTAAGTCTCCATGAACATATGTCTTGTGTAATCGTTGGTTTCCTAATTTCTATAATATCTTTGTTACTTTCAGTTGTTCCCATGCAAAGATAGTGCTGTCACATGCTATTTTCTTATCACTCTACGCTTGTTGGTTTTTCTCTCAGTTTCTGTTCATTACATTAGCAGATCTAACTAATACCTGATGTACAGAAATTGTACAGATACTTTTGGATCATGACCCAACGCTCATCAAAACTTTTGGTCAATCAAATGCAACTCCCCTTATAACTGCAGCAACAAGAGGACATACAGAAGTTGTGAATCTCTTGCTAGAACAGGATGCTAGCTTAATAGAGTTATCAAAAAACAATGGAAAAAATGCTCTGCACTTTGCTGCACGACAGGGATATGTCGAAATAGTAAAAGCATTGCTTGGGAAGGATCCACAGCTTGCCAGAAGGACTGATAAGAAGGGTCAAACTGCTTTGCACATGGCAGTGAAGGGAACTAGTTCTGAAGTTGTTAAAGCCCTTGTGGATGCTGATCCAGCTATAGTGATGCTACCGGACCGAGCTGGGAACACAGCATTACATGTTGCAACAAGAAAAAAACGTGCAGAGGTACTACCTTGTGGTGCACTTTTTTGGTTGCGTTTGCATTGAGTTGCTCTCTGAATTATTATGTGAATGCATATGTTGGTTCTTTTCTTATGTGCTTGTTTGAGTTTTCTTGGATTGGCTTCATTGGTTATTTCCTTATTTTGACAGCTGTTTCCTTTGACTTGTGATGGAGTAACCCCTTCTGTGGCATTTCTAAAGGAATGAAATAGGACCTTTATAGGACATTTGTAGTAGGTTTACCTCCTGCCTATGAACTCTACAGAAAATTGCCTTTTCTTCAAAACCTGTAGGAAGCAGTCAGTGAGTCAGGGTGACAAAATCTTGAGACAGTGGATTAATCAGCATTAAATTGCTAGTTTATGTGCTGTATGTGTGCCTATTATGTGTGTGTGAATGCATGTATATGTTTGTGTGCCTATGTTTCTGCTACCTGCTTGTGCAAGTTTGCATGTGTGTTTGGCACATGCACTTTCTTGTCTTATCGTAACTCTCAAGGCATTTTAAAGGCAGTGTAGTTTGAAGTTTTATTTTATTTGCCTATTAGCTAGTATAACTTGATATTCCATTTGTCCATCCTGTTCCGTAAAATTGATAAAAGAGACTTAGGTCAGGAACCACCTCCACAAAGATTCCAACCCAGAACCTCTTTAAAATGGAGAGAACCGATCATCAGAACAAGACCAGTTGGTGAAAATTAGCATCTATTTGATGTGAACCATGTGGTAGCAAATGACCATAGAAGCACAAATTGATATGAACTATGAGGTAGCATTGACGTAGAAGTAAAACTTGATGTGAACTATGTGGTAGCAATGGTCAAATATTTTTGGGAAGCTTTTGTAATTTAGATATGGGTGTAACCTGAACAAGAGCAACGTGGATCCTTCTTGATGCCTCTCCTGGGCCAAATACTCGGATGTCGACCAACACTCTTAAGACTTGTTAAAGAAAACTGTCCATTTTTTCTCAATTACTTCCTGTCAATTATTTATATACATCATGTACTTAACCTGCTAGTGAGTTTTATGAAAAACTTTTATCTTCCTTGGGGAAATCATGATTAGTCGAGCAGTTATCGGTATGGAAAATTCTCAAGTAATTAATTCTTCTTATTACATGTACGTGACCTTAATTTAGTTGTCTCTACAGTCTTGTCTTATTGAGAGATTTGTTGATACGTCTGTTAAAAGTACTATGAGCATCGTTTCTAGTACAGATAATCAACTACTTCATAAGCAAGTACATTGTGTTCTTTCACACATTTCAAACCCTTCTCGTTTGTTGCAGATTGTAAATCTTCTACTGCTCCTCCCAGACACAAATGTGAATGCATTGACGAGAGATCATAAAACTGCTTTTGACATTGTCGAAGGTCTACCTCTTTCTGAAGAGTCTGCTGATATCAAGGAGTGCTTATCTCGTTGTGGAGCATGTAGGGCCAATGAACTGAATCAGCCACGAGATGAGCTGCGGAAGACTGTGACCGAGATAAAACAGGATGTTCATATACAGCTTGAGCAGACAAGGAAAACAAACAAAAACGTCCATGGGATTGCCAAGGAGCTCAGAAAACTTCACAGAGAGGGCATTAACAATGCCACTAACTCCGTTACTGTGGTTGCCGTGCTCTTTGCGACGGTGGCATTCGCGGCCATTTTTACAGTGCCTGGTGGAACCCAAGACACCGGAGTTGCAGTAGTCGTGCAGAAGGGGTCTTTCAAGGTTTTCTTCATCTTCAATGCCATCGCACTGTTCACGTCGCTGGCCGTGGTGGTGGTTCAGATAACTCTTGTCCGGGGAGAAACCAAGGCGGAGCGGCGAGTGGTGGAGATCATCAACAAGTTGATGTGGTTAGCCTCCGTCTGCACTACTGTTGCCTTCATTGCCTCATCATACATTGTTGTGGGTCGCCATTTCCAGTGGGCTGCCATTCTCGTGACACTGATAGGTGGTGTGATAATGGCTGGTGTTCTCGGCACCATGACCTTCTATGTGGTGAAATCAAAGCGGACCCGATCAATAAGGAAGAGGGAGAAATCCATGAGGAGGAGCGCCTCGAGCTCGTGGCATCACAACTCTGAACTCTCTGATTCCGAGATCGATAGAATATATGCCATCTGAATCGGGTTTGCATCGTCATTAAACCTCAATTGCTGCCTTCGACTACTTTTCGCTACTGTACGTACTCTACTAGGAAGAATCCCAGCTAATGTATGTCGTACTTACGTTACGGCTGTATGGCTTCGTGCCATCCATTTGTACTAAGGAGATTTATCTGAGTTATCTTAGCATTCGCTGTAGAACCGGACTCTCTGCTTAATCTTTACACTGATTTCTCTGGTTGGATGGGGTTTGACCAATTTTGACAGAATCACAAGGGAAATATATAAACTTACAAGTTTTGACAAAAATCATTGGATTAAAGCATGCCGCCTTCTCCTAAATATTTTTTGTCTCTTTTCACCAATCCTTTGTAATTTACCAATGATGATTAATAATGTAGGACGAGATATCTTAGGTTGGGTCCAAAGAATTGTTTTTTAGATTTCATTTCACGTGGCGCAGATCGACCCACGTTTTTCGCGTGCTTTCTTTGGATTCCTGTCGCATCCCTCAATTTAGT
This sequence comes from Musa acuminata AAA Group, assembly GCF_036884655.1. Lineage (NCBI taxonomy): Eukaryota > Viridiplantae > Streptophyta > Magnoliopsida > Zingiberales > Musaceae > Musa > Musa acuminata. The sequence goes on along the minus strand of NC_088337.1, from coordinate 32,203,944 downwards.
TTCACTTCTCCGACAATTAATCGCTACCTGCTTTGTGATTGGAGGTCTCCATACGGGGCCACTAGGTCGTCCAATACGATGCAGTTAGTTTAATCGTGTACAGATCCCGCTGGTAAGAAAAGAGATTTCTATTGATCGTCTTCCTTTCGATAGCCCATCGGTGTGGTGATTTCACTCGCCCAATGTGTTCCGCAGGAACACCACAACCGAATTTTTAAATAAATAGCCATCGAAGTATCCGGATCGCGGTGATCCGTACCTGCGATCCTCGCGCTGCTGCTTCATCCGCTCACCGTAATGGCCGCTGAGAAGCCCGTCGAGGTCTGCGTCAAGGCCGCCGTCGGCGTTCCTGACTCCCTCGGCGACTGTAAACTCTTTCTCCCCTCTCTTAGCCTCTCTTTCGTCGCGCCCTTCTGCCGTCGGCTCACCGCTTTTTTTTTTATCCGATGGAAAAAATAGGCCCTTTTAGCCAGAGGGTTCTTCTGACGCTGGAGGAGAAGAAGATTCCCTACGATATAAAGTTGTTGGACGTCAACAGCAAGCCGGATTGGTAAATTGTTCGTGCTTTCTATTAAAACTAGGGTTTTTGTGTTGTGTCTTGGAAGGTATCCGTGGTTCATCTGTGATGTCGTCTTAGGTTCTTGGAAATAAGCCCGGAGGGTAAGGTGCCGGTGCTGAAGTTGGATGACGGAAAGTGGGTTCCCGACTCCGATGTGATCACCCAAATCTTAGAGGAGAAATATCCGAACCCTTCTCTCGTCACTCCTCCGGAGTACTCATCAGTGTAAGCCAAAAGCTGCAATTTTTATTTGGCTTCTTATACTTTCGTTTGTACTCCTCGGGAATTCTCATCAGTCTAAGCGTAAAGCTGCAATTTTTATTTATACTTTATTAGAACGGCCTTTGATTCAGAGCTGCATTTTTTTTTTTGTCTTCTTATACTTTATTGGAACGACTTTTGATTCAGAGGACAATGTTTTCCCTTGTTTTCCATGGATAATGAACCTGATCTAAGTGGAGAAAATTGACTAGACCTCCTGCCATAAGGGGAGCTCTTACTAAAGATCGTTCTTCCCTGGTCAATCTGCAGAACAAGGAGTAGTCATAGCATCTTCACTATTTTGTCCTTGATATCCCGTAGGATACCGATCTCTGTGGGACTTGGTGTTGGATGACCAAGTTCTATCGAGTATTTTAAGTACAGATGATTTGAACTTCGTTTTTAATCTTTCAGTTGGCTGGTTCAGTTCCATTCAGATCTTTGGCAGATTTGAATTGGAGAGGTTTCAGAGTCAGTGGATGAAGAATATAAGACAAACGTTAGGATTATTAAAGAGTAATGGAAAGAAGAGACCAAAGGGGTAAATTTTAGGATGTAAGAGGAGCATGAAATTCTTCACTTTCAGATGCCTCCTATATAAGTTTCTGTGGAATCCTAGACAGATAAAAAAAAGAAGGAATAGTTGGGTAATTAATTTATATGGTTCCTTTACGTATTGACTGCAAAAATAAAGTCAATATTGATAGTAACTTACATGATGGTGTTCCCATTCTTTCGTTTTAAAAATGAATCCACTTTTAACCTACAAGGATTTTAGTCTGTTTTGTGGTAATTTCATTATGTTTTTTATGTTCAAAATTATGCAAGTGGTTATGTAACTTCTTTTCCTTATGGTGTGTGTGCAACATTTGTGATGCTAGTTGTTTCAGAAAATAGGTCTTTTTAGTAACTATGCTATTATTACAGTTGTTAATTTTTTGTTGATTATTCTCATTCAGGGGATCAAAAATATTTTCCTCTTTCATAAAGTTCTTGAAAAGTAAGGATGCTAATGATGGGTCGGAACAAGCTCTTCTTGATGAGCTACATGCATTGGATGAGCATCTGAAACAGCATGTGAGTAGAAAGAGAGCCTTCAATGTTTGCTAGGCTTCTACATATCTATGTGCATCTACGATGAAAATTTTCTATCCAGTTTGTTGAATTGAAGTTGGTTCTTCCTGGGAGATGCATTTCCACATTAAGATCTCATTCAATTATATTTGTCTCTAATTCTTCAAATCATGGATAATATATTTTGTTGGCAGGGCCCATATGTCAATGGCGAGAACGTATCAGCTGTGGACTTGAGCTTGGCACCTAAGTTGTACCATCTCGTAATTGTGCTTGATCATTTCAAAGGATGGAAGGTTCCAGAGAATCTTACCTATGTTCATGCTTACATTAAGGTACAATTTAAGTTTGCCGTCTATGTTGAGGTGTTCTTTTTGCAGTTTCGAATGTGACATTTTCTGCATATACTGTTGTGCTAAAGTAGAAGGTAACCATTTTGAGTTGGGATTCATCTTGTGTGGTTCGCTTCTCCGATATTTTGCATTTAATCAGTCAATTTACACCCCATTTTAAGCTATTCTCTCTTCTACACTGGATTATAGAATCTTCACCTTTGTGTCTCTTTTTTAGCATCTTTATAGATTGAATTTCTAGTGTGACTAAGCCTTAGATTCTTTCGGCATATTAGTGTTCTATAGTAGTCAAGCAATTTTTGTAAGATCAACATTTCGAAGGATTTACGGGAACTGCAAGGCCTTTGTGTTTGTTGCTTGGGGAGTCTACCAATCGATAAGTTGCTTTGGTTTTCTTACCTCCTTGATTGGAAAATGGTTTTCTCTGAAGCATCTTCTATAATAAATTAGTATTCACGGAGATTAGCATGTTACGTAGAATAATTATGTCAAGTTGGTAGCTGATGCACAGGCAACCGTATAGTTTCACTTGGGAAGATTGCACCGTAACTTGATTATTTGATCACATCTTTCTTTTGAAATTTAAGCCCTGTTATTATTCTCATGGCATTTAAATTTCAAATCCATGAATAGCCAGTTAATTTGTTTAATTTAAATGCACATTAAACACTATTTTCGTTAGCTCTACTGGCGGAAGAGTAACTCACCACAACCTTGAACCGAAAATATCATGGTACCATTCATCTACGGGGTGTACAATTCATGCCGACGAACCCTTTTCTTTTGGTCATTTCTGATTGCTGGATGGCAAAAGAAATACATGGTTCATATCTTAGATCACTCGACCCTCATGTGTTGTTCCACATAGCCATGGAAAATTGATGATACATTAGGTTGATAGCAAAAGAAGAAAGCTTAGGTGAGTGATAACATTGGTTAGAAGAGGCTCCTTTAAGGGGTTATACTTACCTACAACTGCTGTTTGATCTCTGGTTGATAAGATCGAACTTAATTGATATTGTTAACACTGTTGATGAGACATCAGAAGCTTGTCGTATCAATTGATTGTGGTAATGACATTTCTGCAGCTGCTCTTCAACCGGGAGTCGTTTGTGAAGACGAAGCCTCCAAAGGAGGAACACGTGATTGCCGGATGGGCACCAAAAGTTACTGCTTGATCTGTGTAGTGTTTGTCAGGAATATGGCCTCCTGCTGCGTGTTCCCCTGTTTGTTTCTGTCTCTCACCTTTTAGCTACTTCGTTATCCCGTGTAGAACCTTAAATAAGAGCTCCTTTTATGGTTGTCAGGAATCTATTAGAGTCGTTCACAATCGTGTTTGTGTGTGCGTGTTCGTATTCGGGTTGTGTATCTTTTGTTAGGCAACAATCAACAGCTGTTTCATTAGGAATCAACCGAGCAGTTCTTTGGATGTCATTCCTCGCGTTGACTTCTGACGCATTCAACGCCAACTCGCTCTCCGACAAGAAGAGGCTTTGCGTGCCGGACGCATGCAAGAAGTAGAGACACGTAGTTGAGAAGATGGTGTCGTCGTCGTCTCCGAAGACGGTGGTGGTGCTGGCGCTGTGCCTTGAGAGCATGCATGCCATCCATGAGGCCCTGCGATATGTGTGCACATCCTATCGTGCCTCTCTGCGAGTTTTGGTTCTACGTAAAATGCAGCAAGTTATCTTTGTCTTCTTTTATTTTACGTGAGTTGTGTGTCATATGACACGCCATAGGAGTGATGCAAAGATGCTGCGTACACCTTCTTCTTCTTCTTCTTCTTCTTCTTCGTCTTTAAGTATATTTACAATAAATACATAAAAAAAAGAAGAATATTTAGCCTTCTGCTGGGGAGCTGCATAATGATTACATCCGCCATGGTGCCTCAAAAAGGAGTTCAACAACGGAGGACGTGGAGCTAAAAGAGCCTAAAGGCGTGTTGAAGCAAAAGGGAAAGCAGGCAGAAAAGAACAAGAATGAGGCCGAGAAGCTGCTTTAAAGGACACTTCCGATCCAGCCCTTAATCGTGAAGGTGGTGGTGGTGGTGGTGGCAATCACACGCAGCAGCTTTTCCTCCCTCAAACCGCTGTCTGAGATCCATGAAAGAACAGGGCAGCTTTACAGCACGACTCGATTCACCTGTAATAACTCGTGCTATTTACATGCATTATGAACATGTCAAGATACAGAATTCCTAATCGGAAGAAGACCGTCTCCTTCACATCGTGCAGTACCCCCCGGTGAACCGAGTCTTCTGTCTCTTCAGCACCAGGTTGCCGTAGTTGCTCATGCATGGCGAGGTCAGTGGTCTCTTGATCGTGCACAAGCCGACGGCAGGTGCGATTCTCGGGTTGGGTGACGAAGCTTTGTGGGCACTGACACCCACCGGGGGTACTTGAAATGGCTGGGGTGGCGGAGGGTTGCGCCACCGAGGGAGTGGCCCTGCCAAGAGAAGCGTCTGCAGCGTAGGACCTGCTTCCAGAACGGCCTGCAACAGCTTCCCTTTCTCCGGCAGTGGTTTCTTTATGACAAGGCCGTCGATTACCGCAGAAGCTTCCTTCGCTCTCAGTGCTGCCCCATTGTTCTTCGGCATGTTGCAGGGATCGGCCATCTTCATGCTCGACAGTTCTGGAGAAGCAACAGGGGACGCGCCATAGGAACGATGGGTGGGAGTTCCTGAGAGGCTATCGGATGCCGTTGCTGCCTCTTGGAGAGTGCCGGATAGCATCGGAGAGAGCTCCGCGGTGTGAGGCCGCGTGATGCTGTCGAGCAGAAGCTGCAGCTGATTCCTTGCTGCATCTCTTTCTCTGGTGATCACCTGAAGGAGGTGGATCAAGTGACCGATATCTTCCTCTCTCTTTCTCATCTCTTCCTTGGCATTGGCCCGTAGCGTTTCCAGTTCCATGGTGGCAAGCAGAAGCTTGTGCTTGAGGTCCTCCATGATCTGTTTGACCAAAGAAAGTACGGTAAGAAGATTCAGCAGAAGAGATGGCAGAGAATGACTCAGTGGAGGTCTTTTCTAATCTGATGCTTCGACTTCATCATCACCCAACAAGCAAAATCCATTCGTTGGGTGATGTGAACAGATATCCGCTGAAAGAAGAGAACTTTCATGAATCAAAGCAACTATTGCAGAACATGGATTTTGGTCTATGACAAGGGACTTCGCACCAACTTCTTGTACCAGGCAACATATCTAAAGCTACGGTGTTCGACAGGTTCACATCATCCACATAGAATAGTTCTATAGGAAGAATCTTTCCTGCAGAGAAAGGCCACGGGCTAATGATGATCGAGGTCAATGTTTCACTCACCGGTTGGCATCACACGGCTAATGCCAGCATAATTCTAACAGGTTTTGGGATTCGTAGTTTGCTAGTTAGGGGTCAATCGGTCGAACACTTGAGCACCAAACTCCACTCTCCGTCGAAGCTCACGAAACAACACTGCAACAGCGGCTACTCGCGCGTTCTACGACAAAGGGAACCCCTTGTAGCCGCTCGACCAGCCGCCAGCAGATCGCACCTCCTCCGTCGCCGGTCCGGTGGCCATGTCAAGGCAACCCCATGAACACTTACTAAATCCCATTTCAGAAGGACTGATCCATAAAATAAAGAGAACCCATGTCTCAAAACATGTTAGGCACAGAGAGAGAGAGTGGCTGACCTCATGGGAACTCCAAACAGAAGGCAAGCTTGCATCCATGGTGACCTCTTCAAGAGTCACAGGGATGCACACAATCTGCCGCTGCTCCTCGTACACTCTACTTCTGCCCCTCCGTGGGCCTCTTGTTGCTCATGTGAAGTCTCTGGCAGCAAGTTTGCACAGACCAAAAGAATATGTAGTACTCGTCCGGGAAGAGCTTTTATTTTGAGATGTAACGTATAAGGTATGTGACTATGTTATGTGGGAGTTCTCTCACCCTACATATGAACGCATGACCTCTTCCACTGTCTACACAGTAGGCAAGGTCTCACCTCTTCTTTGTCTCGATCAATAAGTTGAGTATAGATCAGGTTATTCCTTAGCTTGTTGACTAGGTAATCAACACTGCCACTATGTCCAAGGAAGATTTAATCCTCCAGTTGATATCTCTAGTGCCATATTCTTTTTGGTTGGGTCTCCAACTAGCCATTGCTAGGTCACTTTATACTGGAAAGCAATGTCTACAAGAAACAATGGTGTGGTGTGGATGTAGTAGCATTTCTATACTTTTCCCACCAGTGAATATTTCCCTCTTATGTTGCCTTCATATGGCACGAATAGCCATGAGATACTACACAAAGGGCTGTAGTTTATTTGGCTTTTGTCTTGCATTGGGGCCATGGCTTGATGTGTAGGGTAAAGTTGGGGAGGGGGAGGGCGGCGGCCAGTTTCCGGTGAGAAGAAGACAAGCCTCGTGAGACATCCAGATCCCGGGTCGTCTTGTTAATTGGATCTTCCCATCTTTGATGCTTCTCTCTCTCTCTCTTTAATGGAGCCTAGTGATAGCACCTATGCATGTTACAGTGGCATGGGAGACTAACGCACTAATTATATATGTCATATTTTTTGTTCCATGCCTTTGATTCAAAGGTGATTCGTGTGATAATTGCCGCGATGATGATTGATGGTTTCAGCTTTAACTCACGATACTATGCTTCAACTACCGAATCGTGACAACCGGTCACTCTGAGTCATGGCTTGTTTGGCTTGCAGATAATATATTTCATTAAAGATGACGATGAAAGACTTTGCAATGCCAACTAAATATTGACACTTCCATGTTGCCCGCAAGCTGTTTGTTGCAATGCTACTTCCCCCCCATACTGCATTTTGGCGAGCTAGCGTTGGAGTGCGATGAGCAGTAGGGCCTCGACGACAAAAAGGAGGATAACCACTGATCCAATGGTCCCTCGGCTCACGCGCTGAGGTCCCCAAAGCGCAAGACCACGCCCACTAAAAAGAGGCCGAATGGTCCACCACACCCCACGCTTTTAGGACACCCCAACTCCCCTCATGCATCCAATCGACGTTAGCCTCCTTAATCTCCGATCCCCATGCATTATGAAACCACCCCAACGGCTTTACCGGTCTCTGTCTTAGCAGCTAACCCTACGCCTGTTCTAATTACGGATTGGATTAAGGAGCGATCGGGCGATGGCCACGCGGTGCGGTGGGGTCCGTTCTATCATCGGGACCCACGTCCCCCCTTGGCCATACGCGCACGAATTCTTCACGGAGGTACAACCTTCCGCACGTCGTTGCCCAATCGGCGTCATACTTCGTGGTCGGGGAGATGCTTCAGGAGTGGGTTTGATGGTGCCACATTTTGGCTCGGGGTCGTGTGGCCACATGGTGTGTCTCGATTTCCGGTGCCCGCGGTTTTGGTTCGCCTTCTCCATGCTCACCAGCGTGGCGAGCCGTGGGATGCGCGTTGCACGACTTGTAGTCGGAGCCACGTGCCTCGTCATTAATGGCAGGGTCCTCCCAATCCAAGTCACACCAAACAAGTATATATATATATATATATATATATATATATATATATATATATATATATATATATATATATACACGCGATTGGCATGGATGGAGTGACAGAGAACAGACAAGGCGAGGCATGGAAGGCTTTACCGGGCCATATGTTGGATTGGGCTGTCGGCCTACGTTAGGACAGGTATCCCAGCTTATGTTACATGCTCGCATTAGAATATTAAATCAATTTTATAATTAGAAATAATAAAAACTCATATAATATTTTATATAAATAATTAAATACAGAATGAGAGATTATAAATTGTCATATTTAATATAATTTCTACAGTTTCCAACTCTATTATTTAAACTTCACCTGCATGCAAGCATATGGATGCAAAGCAGCGAAGGATAGCTGCACGTATGTCGGGCCAGTCGTTGATGGCGTTCCACGTGCGGTCAACGGTGTCGCAGAGGGTAAGAAGAGGTGAGAGATGGAGACGCCGACAAGCAGCGACGACTTCTTGGACCCATAGCCGACATCGTTGACTACCGACCGGTCCTTTTTCCACTCGTCTTCTCCTCCCCGTGTGTATCAATGTGACCCGCTATTGACCGCATGAGTAGCGTCCGAAGACCGGTGCCGACTCTCCATCAGCGCCATCGCAGGCTTCGACGTGCCAACTGGCGCGGAGCTGAAGCGGCAGCAGTGTCTTCTAGTTTAATGGTGGCCGCAGAATTCAATGGACGGAAGGCCATGGTCAAAGGGAGGGAGTGACGTCCGCCTTTATGCGCGGTGGTCGCGGCGGCTCCTTCCAAACTGATGCTTCTCGCTGCTGCCGTTGAAGTCGCCTCGTGCCTCGTTTTGGGCAAGGGAAAGGTGGAGAGGAGACGGTGGTGCACGAGATCCTTATTCCCTTCACACCCTCTTCCTGCTTATAATACCTCTTCCTTTCCTTCCCCTTCCTTCCTGCTCACTGCAAACGAAGCTCTGTTCTCCGAACTCCCGACAGGTGCACGACCCAAATGCTTATAAAAGGGTCACTCTTCCCTTCTTCTTCGTTACTCCCTCTCGCGTTCGACCTCTGAATCCTCTTCGTGCTGTTACATTTGCATTAGGAGCAGCGATGGCGGTGGCTTCCTCGCGAGGGAGGATGGAGACAATGCGGCAGTGGAGGGACCAGGAGACGAGTCCCGAGAGGACCAAAGTGTGGAAGGAGCCGAAGCCGAAGAAGGTCCCTGTGGTGTACTACCTCTCCAGGAATGGCCAGCTGGAGCACCCCCACTTCATGGAGGTCACCCTCTCCTCCGGCGACGGTCTCTACCTCAGAGGTATATCCCAAATCTCCCACAAACCCAATTTCTTTCCTGTTCTTGGTGTTCTCTTGTTTGTTGACGTCTCGTCTCTCGTCGACAGATGTGATCGATCGTCTCAACTTCCTGAGAGGCAAGGGAATAGCCGATCTCTACTCTTGGTCTTCCAAGCGGTACCGTTGCGCCATTCTCTTCCACGACTTTGGCCCCCTTTTCTTGGAATTTCTTCTTCTCATTGGATGATTTGGGATATTGCAGGAGCTACAAGAACGGATTCGTGTGGCACGATCTCTCCGAGGGCGATCTGATCCACCCGGCGCACGGCCATGAGTACGTCCTCAAGGGGTCGGAGCTCCCTCAGATCATCTCCTCTCCCAGCTCCCAGGACACCATTGCCTCCGAGAAGACCCTGTCGATCCGCAAATCCGTCGATGAAGACCCCGAAATCTTGCAGATCAGTAGGAAAAAGGCGCCTTGGGGCTCCTTCGACATCAACGAATACAAGGTCTACAAGACCGCCGTGCCGGCCCAGACCGGCGGCCTCATGGCGGCGGACGCGTCAACGCAGACGGACGACCGGAGGATCAGACGGCGGGCCGCCTCCACGAGGGATGCCGGGGGCCGAGCTGAGATCACGGAGCTGGATAGCGATGAGATCTCGCCGCCTCCGTCGTCGTCGAGCCCGGAGACCCTGGAGACGCTGATCAAAGCGGACGGGCGAGCGGCGGTCGGGACGGAGGACCACGACCGGACGGTGGCGAGATACGCGAGCGGGCGGATGCGGGCGTCAGCGGTGCTGATGCACCTACTCTCCTGCGGCTCCATCAACGTGAAGGACCAGCAGGGGCTCTCGCTGTCCCCGCCAACGCAGCCGGCGTCGCAGTGCAAGGAGAGGCCGGCGCCCCGTGGAGGGTCCGATCTGGAGGCGGACGGCTTGATGGCGAGCAATGGCTTCGCGGGGATCAGGCTGGAGGACAAGGAGTACTTCAGCGGGAGCCTGATCGAGACGAAGAAGAAGGCGAGCGATGGCCGCGCCGAGCTCCTCGCCCTGAAGAGGTCCTCCTCCTACAACGCGTGCAGGTAAAAGCTTGCGTCACCTCAACAACATCTCTTAGAATCGACATGTAATGCTGTCGAAACGTGCGATCAGGAGCTCGAAACTGGAGCCGACGGAGAAGGAAATCGAGGGCGTACGTGCCAAATGCATCCCCAGGAAGAGGACGAACCCCACGGAGCGGCGAGAAGTTACCGTCCCCATCTCGCGCGTGTGCGCGCGGATCGAGGACGAACCCCACGAGGAGTAATGGACGACTCTGAAGCGACCGTACGAAGAAGAATGAGAAAGAAACGATGGGCATCGGCCTAAAAAGAAGACATGGGCTGCAACCGAGGAGCATTCGTCTCATGTCTGTGAATGCTTTCGTTTGCCGTGCCGATGAAGGCACGTAGTTACGCCAACCGGAGAGGAATTCTAGGAAAAGTAATGTGCTTGCTTGCATGACTTGTTTCTTTTGTTTGCATCGAGGAACATGGAATTGGTCGACCGCGTTGTTGCTCTGTGACCACCGTCTCTTTCTCTTTAGGTGTTTAGCTCTCCGGCTTGTTGTTGGTTAAGTTAAATCTTCAACTTAGGCAAATGATAGCGTTTAATCTATAAATAAATTTAAGTTTCTTGATGAAATTAATATTATTTTTTAATTAAATTAATATTTAATTTAATATTCATTAATATTAAAATTTTGTTACGGATTTAGTTGATTTTTTTAATTCGTACAACATCTTTATTATCCGCTCATAAATTATCAGCATCTTCGAAATTTGTTATGGTCTCTTAAAAATCTATAAAAAATAAGATATATAATATTTAACTGGGGATATAACAATCAATTTATTTAAAAAAATATTTAATAATAATATAAATTATAAATATATTCTTCATGAACTTCGAACAATCACAGTCTAAAATGATTTATTCTTAATATAAATTATAAACATAAATTTAAGTCAAATTGTTTGAGTTGAAAATCACTTGTTAGTCTCGTGTCAATCTCGTTCTACATTAGAGATCGTCAAATTATGTCGAGTATTTCTATTCGAATACTTAAGTTAATCATTGGGTTGACAATCAAGATCTTCGCCATCAGGATAATCCTAGACATTGCCAGTCGGACCAACCCGTGTTAGCCACCCGGCCCAAGGTTCGCGAAACAGATGTCATGCAATATTCTTAATTATATAATTATTATTGATGCATGGCATTGAGATTATAATATTTTTCTAACAATAACCCTTTGAAATGTGGGGAACCATGGTCTATAAAAATAAATAAATATTTTTCATGACAAATTATCATACACATACACATATGAAAATATGATAAATATTATGCATTTGTAAAATCATGAAAAATGTTAAAAATATCATTTGCAATGCATATCATGAGTTTTATGTTAATTTCATGATGTTAAAATTTTCTAGAATTGTGGGGACTTTAATAATTTTTTATGTCTATCAAAGTCTTGTTACAAGATTTAAAAAATATATATATCATGCATTATGAAATAATGTTATGCATATTAGCAAAGCATATCATGTAATATACTTTCTTGATATATTAAATTTCATTATAAATGTGGGTGACTTTTATATCATATTGGTATGCATGAATTTGTTTACACGTTTGTTGACATATTTGTAGTTGAAATTTTGAGTATGTATGCCAATTATTTAAATGCATGATTTATGATTATATGCTTACTCTTATCATGGATGCTAAACATAAAATTAAAAAAATATATAATACATAATGATAGTCTTCATAAATATATAAATGACATGACTTTTGTCATAAAAAAAAGATATAAATGAAATGATTTTAATATTATAATTTGATGCTTATATATGAAAGGATATGTCCTTTGACTTTTGAGACAATCAACAATTCATAAAAAAAATAATTTTTAAATTTAAATCTATTTTATTATTTGATTTCCAACAAGCTAATCAAATCACTTCGGGATCGTATTCATACGATCGATAATATAAATTGAATCTTAGGATGAAAATCTCGATATAATTTCACATGTACATATGAGATTTCGCCTTAAGGCAACATTTAGACATCTTCAATATTTTTTTTCTAAACTTCACTTTTTTTAATTATTATTTAACATTTTATTTATTTTTTAGTCAAAACCTAAATATCTCATATTTTACATGAACAATACGATTTTGTGATGTTGGAATCTCGATCACATTCTTAACCTTTTAGCAGATATTACTGTATTATAGAAGGCATTAAGAATGACGAATCAAGACACAGATGGACGGTAGCATCCAAGATTAGCTACCTACTGCTGGTTGGCGAGGAATCGGAAGAGAGTAACACCATATTCTTCATGTGAAATATCTGTTCCTCACCATATGGCCCTGCTGACATTACCCTATTTACTACAGAATTCAGAGTAGCAAAGTTGTGCAGAGCTTCTCCTCCCTACACACACATATGTATTCCTCCAGTCATGTCATCTACAGATCTAACTTGTCCAGCCTCTCTCTCCCTCTCCATCCTGGCTTTTGAAACCTTCTCAGCTGCCGTTGACTAAGTTGTCACCCCAAATCGTGCTTTCATGGGAGAAAGCGCATTTACTCTGATGCTGTTCAATGACACCCGCAGCACTTACTGTGATGAGATGCAATGAATCAATGCAGAGAGACTTGCTTGATGGTGACCGAGTCGTCGTACCAATAGAAAGCAACATGCATCAGCAGCAGTGAACTGAAGCTGCTTCAGCATCAGCCAACTGGTTGTAATATAAAAAGACTTTAACCATTCATTTAATCTGTTCGTTTAGTCTGCGATGAATCTTTTCCTCTTCCATAGTGTAAGCATTGAGAAGCCCACAAGTGCAAGGAACCATCTCATTGGTTAATGGAGAAGAGGAGACATTTGTTCGACCGTTGTGATTCCATGGTTGATGCCATTGTGTGTCGTCATTGTGCAGTATATATGGATCGTAATTGGAATGGCGCAATGTCAAACACGAGAAACATCTTTGGATGCTTTTGAGCATAATTAGACGTGGCATTAATATCCGGCTGCTTGATGTCGCGTGCATTGGTTTGCTTTTAACATCAAGTCCACAGTCTGATCTCTCTCTCTCTCTCTCTCTCTCTCTCTCTCTCATGTCCGACTGCTAAGCATGGCTTCATAACAATCATGTCACTCAATAGATCATGTTCCGGATTTCAATTCAGTGAAAGAGTCATGAATCATATATTTCTTCCTACTGTAATGGTAGTTCAAATCGAATCCGATGTTCTCCAATTGGCTTGTTGTCTCCTTAGCTGGCTGTCACTCTCCTCCATCTAACTCCGCAGGACAGAGACGTCTCCCTTGCTGCTGTCATCACCATCTCATCCTTACGTGTTCCCTATTTAATTGCTATAGTCAGCGCTTACATACGGGAAGGAGTTCGTCTTCGTAGAGCCTATAAGTAGCGACTGCTTGTTTTCCCTTCTTCCATCTGAGAACCGTAGTAGAACCAGATATGAAGAGATATACAGAAGGGGAGGAAGGAGAGACGGCGAGCATGAACGTGGCTAATGTCCTTATTCTCCTCTCTTTCGGCGGCTGCGACGGAGAGGAGATCGTCGACGTCTCGGCGCGCACATCCCCTGCAGACAGAGTTTTCGAGTGCAAGACCTGCAACCGCCGGTTCCCGTCCTTCCAAGCACTCGGAGGCCACCGGGCCAGCCACAAGAAGCCACGGGTCGCCGGGAACGGGCGCGAGGAACTCGCAAGGGCGAGGGTCCATGAGTGCTCCGTCTGCGGGCTCGAGTTCGCCATCGGTCAGGCCTTGGGCGGTCACATGCGGAGACACAGGGCGACGGCCAACAGCTTTCCGCAGGGCTCCTGCCTCCAAGAGAAGAAACCGCGCGAGGAGAAGGCCTTGTGGTTGGATCTGAACGCGCCACCGTCCGAGGGCGAGCGCGACTGCCGGTAGAAGATCTTTGGGTTTGAGATCAGTCCACCATGGACTCAGCCACGGCGTGTGCTTGCTTTCGCTGACTGTTAATCGCCACATATATATGACTAGTTGTCATGTGGAGATATTTAAAGGTAAAATTTGCTGTTCCGCCTTTTAATTGGGTTTATGAATGGCTTACAGATTGCATAAAAAATACATCTAATGTTATTGTAAGCAGACTCGATCTTTAATAGAATCTTTATGCTTCTTTCATTTCCTTTGCTGTGTAATGTTTCTTTGGTGATGACTGAGAGACACGCAATGTTGCATGTGTTCTTTGCCTGCGACTTTTCCCGCTGTGTTCTCCTCTGCCTCCCTAACTGGGATTCACACTGCCACTCTTTTCATGCAAGAGCAGAACACGCCATGGAATTGGATGTGTGTCGCACGACCTCACGAACATAACAACATGCACTGAACTAAAACCTTTCCATCGTTTCACATACAAAGCGTCCGAAGACGAGATCGTAAGTCTCGTCAGCCTCATGCATGCACGACGTTGATGTGTTGTCCCCTACGTCAAAGACGCTACTCTTCGATGCATACAACGCACTGCTGCTGGTCTGGAAACGTGGTCTTAATCTCTTTCTGCGTCAACTACGTTTTCTGCTCTGCAAAGTCATAGATAGTTGATGAACAGATAAGAGTTCAAAGGTCAAGATAAGCCTGCTAACCTAATCCTAGGATTCAGTCATTAACGCAAGTGAAGAAGATTGATTTAGAGCTCAGTGTATCAGTTTATAGATCAACATATGAGATCGACCATATACGTAGAGTGCAGAAGGGAGCTGGTGGGAGGAGGGGCGGCAGTCCGATGAAGAAGCGTGTCTCCCGGTCCGTCAAGGACGACATCCAGTTCCCGGACGGTCGCTACGCCCAACGCGTCGGTCTCGCGTCTCATGTGATAGATGAGTGGATTCATGAAGCTTCGACTTCTCGTCTTCACTGGGATCTTCTGGCGGACGTGAGCATTGCCCACGGCGGAATGCTCCCCGACATCAACCAGGTGTTGCTGCCGAAGAAGACGGACGAGGTCTCCGAGGAACCCAAGTCGGGCGCCCAAGAAGGCTGCTAAAAGACCGATCTTTTCTTTCCTCGTTCTTATTTTGTAGCTCTACTTCACTCTAAGCCCAAATTGCTCGAGATGATCGAGTCCGCGGTGCGCGTCCACTTTTAGAAGCTTCGTGTTGCCACGGTGAGAACTGCCACCCCAAGTAAGACTTGAAGTTAAGCATGGTATCGACGCCGATACATACGCGAAGCTTTGCTTGATCTCAAAGTCAGCTGAGAGCGCAAAGGAGGAGGAGAAGAGCTGTAATCGGTCCTCATCGCGCAGCGTCAGATGGCGCCCACCGCGACTTATCACTCCATCTCCTGTGGTCGGTCCGGATTCGTCCTCGCATCCGGACGCTGTTCCATCTCGATTCGTCAAACGTTACCACCATCCCAAAATATCTGAACTCTCTGCGTGTCTTACCTCCGCCGCACATCAAGAAACCAACGGCCGAGAAAACACCCGTTCGAGGCAGAAGCCACCACGGTGCAACGTACACGTGTACGACTTCGGCCTCCAGGATTGCCTATTACTATTCCTCGTCTTAGCCGAAACGCTACGTGTCGGTCAGACGTAACAGCTGAACCCCCATTTTGCCGGTGGTCTTGACCGGGACGCTAAGCCTGCCATAAAAGCTCCCTTCCGTCGATCAAGATAACCAAGTTTGCCCCAATTGTCTTCCATCCCTTCGGCTTCTGTTGTCGTTGAATGGGCTAATTTGGATCGGGTGCCGTCGAATTAGGGCTCGTCGGATCTCGATCGAGTGTTGTTTCCCTCCGCGGGCATCGACCATGCCTTCGGTGCTTGGAGGGCTTCTCCATCGCCGCGCCGCCATGATCCCATCGGCTACTTCGTTCAACGGTGGTTCCTGCTCTCATCGCCTTAAACAGCTCGAGAAGTGGAGTCGTCGCGGTAATTTGAGTCAACAGTAGGGACCGAGTGCGACGTCGCGGTCGATTAAGGGTCATTGATCTCTCCTTTCCTGGCTTTCTTCGTTTTCGGTGTCTTCCTTTTGCTTGATTTGGAAGGGTTTTCTTTCATATCTTGGATCGTTTCCTATACTGGTTGTCGGCGACGAATCCTGACTTGGAGGAGTGTTTGACCGGGTCTGGATTCTTAACTTGGCTGAGGTAACTGATGATATTCTCCTGATCTTTCTTCTTTTGTATTGTTTACGGGTTATTTGTATTTCCCGCGGCAGATGATCTGTCCTCGTTGCTGTTGTTTGGTATATATGATCGGCAGGCTTCATTTTGTCGTTCAATTTTAGCTCTTTGGTGTCAGACTCTGTTAGCACTGATGTAATTATCTTGTAGTTATGTTCACTCCATTTGAGGTATGTTGTTTAGGCCGTTTCTATTTTCTCTATAACGAATGTCTCTCACATGCGTTTTTCCTTGATGCAAAACCCAAAATGTCGCCTTTCTGAGTGCAGCATCCAGGTAAGTAGTTGGTGCATATTGAAACTGAGTAGGCATCTGTTCATGATTACTTTGTTACCAAGAATTTGGTTGGCTTGCTTATTGTAGAACTAAATAAAAATAAAATGGAATTAGCAAACATTTGTTTCATGACAACAGGTAAAAAGATATGTTCAGCAAGCTGGTTCATGATGTTGATTAAACTGTCTTCCTCCACCCCACCCCCCCAACCCCTCTCTCTCTCTCTCTCTCTCTCTCTCTCTCACACACACACACACACACACTCACTTCTCACACTGTTTTTCCACAACAAAGGGAAGGTGCATGTGCATGAAACTTTGTTTGTTTATTTTCTTTTGCTAATCTTCCACTGGCCATTTGTTTTTTTGGCATTAACTTAAATAAATTACAAAGAGACAGCTATTTCAACTGGAAGGTTGCCTTTATTTTGGTTTAAACTGTCCTTTATTAGGATGCTCCCAGTACAATTGATTCTTGGATATGTTTGTATGCTAGTCATAGTCGTATTTAGCATACAGCTAGATTTAGTCAAATATCTTGAATAGGAATAATTTTTTATATTTACATCTATTTTCACTAAAATCAATACATTTTTTAATGAAATATATTGAATATGAAATATCAGTGATGTTTAAAAATAGTATGTAGCATATCTGTCCTGTTGAATGTGAAAAATAACTGTTAGGTTACCTTCTCAAGAGGAAGTGTTCTATCCAGCCTCGGCCAGGAGATCGACTTAATGATCTGGGTCACTGCACTGGGGCCTCCAGTGGTCCAATGGTTCATCATGGGTCTATTAGTATTCGTTTATTAAGAATATGCACAGATACACTAAACAACTGGAGTTGTTTTGTTGCCCAAGATAAAAACTGTGTGAAGAGTCATTGCTAACTTGCTCTTAATTCTTCGAGAAAAGTCTTTTGTGATATCAGTACATCAAACTTGATGATGCAAATCCTGGGATGGATAAGGTGACTGATTATATGTGCATATGCATGTTATGTATTACTCTTTGTACATTTATTAGACAGGAAGATGTTGATAAATAAACTTTTTCAATATTATTATTACAGTTTATTTTTTTTTCCAAAATGTGTTAGTTTACTCAACTTTGATTTTGGTTTATCTTACTAGGTGATTTCTGGATATCTTGTTAGTGAGAAGTATAGATTAAATATACTGTTTTCCCAGTCTGGTGAATATATCTATGATATAGTGATTTTTTTTTATGACTGAGAGTGTTTAAAACCAGTCTAATTTTTTAATTATGATAATTCTCTCACACGCTCGTTTACTTTAGTCAGCATGTGTGCCTAAATCCTGTCAGGTTGCATGGTAAGTAGATACATTTTGAGTACAGAATGTTCACATGTTTCTCCTCCTTGGACAAGATTGAGCTTTACTTTCATGATAAACTGTTGCCAGAAAAGGATAAACAATAAGCACAATGGATTTTGGGTTGTTCAAATGAAACTCCCAGATCATCGTGCCAAATGTTTGGACCAAGTCCAGCCTAAACTGCCTGTATAATTTAGTGCATGACAAAGAAACTCAGAGTTACCAACCAAAACTAAATGTCATTTGTGTTTTTTTTCTAAAATCCTAGTTTGTAACATTCATGTAAAATTATGGTCCTATGTGTTGTAAATTTGATGTTCTAGACACAAGTAGTATGATTCGGTCACAAGCCTCTGTCTTGTGGTTGCCTGATTTTGATCAACGCCATGAACTCTTTTTTTTTTTGTTAACAGAAACATTATTTGCTTTCTTTTACTGGATTTTATTTCTGACATGTTTCAGTTTATTCTGAGGTTGCTCATTGCATCTTCTCGATTAGGTGAGGGTTGGTTCTGTTATTTGATTGAGGTTTGAGTGTTGGAGCTTCTATGAGTAAATGTAATTATATTGTATTGATCTCTTCCAAGCAAAAATCAATTTTGCACTGAATAGTAGTTATATGAGTTTTTGTAGTCTTGAACAGAGAGTTAATATATGTACATTACACCATGCTTCATGTTTAGCAAATAAACTTGTGTAGCATAATATTCCTGCCAATTTCTTGTTGTAGTTCTATTGTTCTTGATATAAAATATACATATGGTGAAACCATTAATATGAACCCTTTGTCAGCTTTTGATACAATAGCAGCTGGATGGACAGTGTCTGTAATGCTGATACACCTCTTGGAGATACTAGTTGTGGCTTATATGTCTATGGCCTTAGCCACGGGAAATCAAATGTAGAAAACAAAGAGTGTGTTTGCTGGAATAAAGAAGAAACTGCTAAGCTTACATTGCAGGGGACCCCGAGTGATCCTTTTATTAGCGAAAATGATGTGTTAACAGTTCAAGAGGCTGATGTTGCTCCTTCTTTGGTTCTGCCTGTCGGTGATCTTCAAGCACAGTTATCTGATAATGCAACCTCAGATGAGAAAGTACTCGAAGCAAAGCATCTTGAGACTTACCAAGAGTTACATCATTTTGCTACGTCGGATGTGAAGAAACAGAAAGCCTTGACTAAATCTGCAACATTTCCTTCCTCAGTGGAGGTGGACCCTGTTGATCTCTCTATAGATGGTGGTTGTGGGATGCCGTGCAGTGCTTTTCAACAAGAGTGTTCTTCTGCATCTAATAATCCTACATATGCACGTTCAGTTTCTCTCCCTGTGAGTCTCTATTGTTTAAATAATTTGAGTATCAGTTGGTCCTAGTCTATGCAAGCATTCTTGATGATGTATCATTACTAAACTTGCCAATTTATTGCTGCCATTACATCCTGAATATTGCACTGAAGAACAAATTGCTCCTAGGGAGCAATCATATTGAGGAAATTTACTTTCATATGGTGAAAATATTAGCAGAGAATTCTTTATGATGATAAAGGTCATTACTTTTTTCCTTTTGGACTGGGTTCCTTGTTGGTCCCAGGAGAAGATACTCTATGCATGCAAATATGATTGTTCATGTATTTATGGAATGTTCTGCTGGTAGTAGTCTCATTAGGATTGGTGTTAGATGCAAGTGATGGCGCTACATACAATTTCAAACAATGCTGTCTTGGTTATATAAATTCCTACTTTTCTGGTTGATGCCTTCTAGGATGAGGTTCACTTTAAAAGATTTCATATGATGATAATGTTTCGTGTAGAAGTACTTCCTAATTATATTGATTGAACTGTGTTTTTCCAGGCTCCTTCAAAACTCATTTCTGCCGTAAAGGGAAGCCGTGCGAAGAATGGATCACCTTCGAATGTGCAGTTACGTGTAAAATGGGCCCCCGAGGTTTATGATCCACCGTGCACGACAGTGTCGCACACTGTAAAGAAGAGCCATCACCAACGCCCCCGAGCAAAGAAAAAAGATGGCAATAAACACAAGCACAAGGGCAAATCGGCACGGGGAACCAATACCGAGAGGAGGAGTACAAACAGGAGCAGCGCAGGCAATATGGCTGAATCTGTGGATATGAGGTTAATTCTTGATTTCATTTGGTAGATGATGACAACTTTGGCATGAATTTATGCATCAATGCTCTTGAAATTAAGATTTAAATCACTATATTTTTCAGGTCACAAAGCACTGGGGATATGTCCCCGCCGAATGGATACGACAATTCCAGCATGGAAGTCTTGAAGTATGCAGTCAGTAAGCAAGATTCCAAGTGCGGGAACACCTTCTTGAGGGAGGCGCTTACTAAAGTGCATGTATCTATGGCGGAGGCTACGTGAGAGGCCTTCGCCACCGTAATGTTTCGCACAAGATATTGCTGATGATTGTAGATAAATAAGCATGTCAAGTGCAAGCATGCATCGGTTGGTTTCCGTTTTCTCTTTGCCTGTGGTTGTCATTAGTTGCATCTACTGTTGTCGTGGGTTGAACATGAGAATGCTACGGTGATTTCGAGTTCCAGGAACTAAGAACCGAGGCCTTTATGTTGTTGTTTGGTCATGGACCATGTTTTGGAGAACTTAATGTCTCACCAGTATTCGGTTTGCTTGGAACAATCTGTTCTTGATGTTTCTGATTTGCCAATAGATCGGTCCTTTTTTGAAAAAACAAAATTTCTTGTATCTTCAAGATTAATAGTAAAACTAAGATGTTTATGATATCTTGATTTTATTAGTTCTCCTAATGCAATCATAGAAGCCCGTGGATTTGCACCCAAACGGGTGTCTGTCTGATCTGTTCACGCACTCCAATAGTATTGGCATTGTTATTTTTACATTATCGGATCATAAAAGATTAGGTATGATCTGGAAAGAGCAAATTGAGTAGTTCAAATATGGGCGATGGGTGATGTATCGTGAAGATGATAGCCTTATAAGCAATTCAATAAATTAAGAGCCTTATAAGCAATTCAATAAATACTTAATGTATAAGAGAAAAAACAAAAAAATAAGCCATGCAAATAATTGTTCATCGGGTGTTGAGCGTGTGATTTTAATTAACACCCAACATTACCTCAAATCTCCATCTAGCTAGGTGCCACGGATTGTGGATTCCAAGTTACTAAGATAATTGATATTTTTCCGAGTTACTAAGATAACTGATATTTTTCTTCCTAATTTTAGGCTCGCACGAAACTATATCATTTTAGGGCTTTTTTAAATTATAGTTAGTGGTCATTCTATAGTCTTGCAAACTCTATACTGTCGGTAAACTTTTCTTGTTTATAATTTTCAAGTAAAAACACATGAAAACAAGATAAAAAATGTCGTTCAACATATGTATAAGCAAATAAAAGCGACAATTAGTCTATTGACAAAGGCGTTATGGGTGTGCAATAACTGCCTGTGACATTTTTTCCCATTTAAACTATTAATACCCTTGTCGATGCTTACTAGTAGTCCTTAATGATCGTTTTTTCATGTCATAAGGTGTCTTCGTACTTCCAACTAGCTTTTGTTTGGGGATTTTTTTGTCATTTCATCAAGTACTCAATCTGCTTTGCTTTGTTGTGTAGCTTTGTCTTACGATCTACTAAAATGATTTCAACTCACTTTTTATAGGAGGCTAAGGTCAATGGTAGCCAAGTTGGAACGCTTCAGGAAACATCTTATCGATCTAAGTGGTAGGCTTTTAAGTCATTTACGTGAAAGATATTATGAATTTTGAGCTACATCGATCGATAGTAACAACTTGTAGAAGACATTGCTGACACTATTGATAATTCAGAAGGGTCTTTGCACGAGTTCCTTGTGCACTTTATGGTTGGAGTTTCAATAACACTAAGTCATTGACTTTAAACCCCCTATGGACGCCTTCTTAAATATACCGACTTCTTCAACTTTTAGTCATCTTCTCCATGTAAGTAAAGTGATAAGTCGACGGACTACTTTCGATATAATTGATCGCTAAGGTTTGAAAAATCAACAACTGCTATCCCATAATGATCTCGAAAGGGCTATTGTTAGATGTAGATCTCTATTGCAAGTTATAGGAGAATTGGACTATGTCAAACAGCTTCACTCAATCTCGTTAGTTGGCACTCACATGGTGCTAAAGATATTGCTCAACAGAGTGAATTTATTTTTTATAGTTTGGTTATCCGGTGGAGACTTGTGAAAAAGAATAACTTAGATCTCAGTAATTTAAATAGTTCAATCTATAATCACCCTAAGAATCACACATCTCGAATACTAATGATATCGTGTGAGACCTCTTAATACTTAATCACATTCTTCATCATCAATTTGACCACCTTCTTTATTGAGTAGTGTAGGAGTTAAATAATGAATGTTATATATTTTGAAAATTGATCAACCACCACGAGTATCGAACTAACTCTCTCTTATTGTCGACAATCTTGATATGAAGTCCAAGAAAATGCTCTCTTGCATCCTTTCTGGTATAGGCAACGACTCCAAAAGTCTCATCAACTTTCGTTGCTCTATCTTATCTTATTAATAAGTGGTCTGAACATATTTTTTCATATCAGTCCCCGTCTCCGGTCAATAGAATGCCCTCTTTACAAGAGCTAATGTTCAGTGAATACCCAAATGTCCTACCCAAAGGAAACTATGACACTCTCAAAAGTTCATGTCTTATATTGTCCGTTTAAGGAATAGAAACTCTACTCCTTTTGGTGTAGATGAGTTCTTTTTGGACCCAAAATCGTCGTATCTTATCTTGTTTGATTAGTTGCATTAGGGTTACTATGTATGGATCACTATACAATCCATTCCTAATATTGGAAAGGAAGTTAGATATAGCTAACTTGTTTGGCCTCCACCTTCCAATTGCATGGCATTTATCATCTCCACTTTTCTACTTAATGCATTGGCTACCACATTTGCTCTTTTGGGATTGTACTTTATTATCATATCCATGAAGTTCTGCCACCATGCTTGCTTTACGGAGAACTTCTTTTGAGTTTATAAGTAACTCAATGCGATATTGTTCATTCTTAGCACAAATTGTATTTCGAGAAGATAGTATTGCCAAACTTGTAGACAGTGAATCACCGCTATTATCTCCTTCTCGTGCATTGGATACCACCACTCGATCTCGTTGAGCTTGCGGCTCTCGTAGGCCACCAGTTGACCTTTCTGCATAAGTACTCCTCAAATAGCAAAGTTCAAAGTATCTGTATGGACTTTAAAAGGTTTCCTATAGTCCATCAATTTGAGTACTGGTTCTTTTAATGCAACAATCTTTAGGTCTTAGAATGTCGTTTCATATTTGTCTAAGCATTGATAAGGCTACTCCTTCTTTAGCAACTTCATCAATAGAGTTGTGCACTATGAGCGCACAACTACATTAGCACAAATAATAGTTGATGAAATCAAGAAAGAATCTCAGCTCTAGTACCTTTTGTGGTGTTTGCTACTCCACCACAGGTTGTAACTTTGATTTATTTATTCGAATGGAACCTTCGTCAATTCGATATCCTAAGAATAAAATCTTTATTTGAGCAAAATAATACTTCTCCATTTTCATGAAAAAAATGTTATCCCTAAAAACATTGAAAATTATTCGAAGGTTCTTGACATGTTACTCAAGTGTTTAGCTGTAAACAATGATATCGTCCAAATAGATGATCACAAACTTCTCCACATACTCATTACATAGTTGGTCCATGAGAGTGCATAATATGACCAAAGCATTCGTTAAGCTGAAAAGCATTACTAATAACTTGAACGCTCTATACCTAACATGAAACCTTGTGAATTCAACCAATGCCCAATACTATCCCAAACCACCATCTAGGTACTACCTAAGGGGTTTTGAGATACTAAGATGATTGATGTTTTTCTTTACATCGCAACCTATAGAAAATAGACCATAACAAATAAAAATTGAGCTATTTTGAGATAATTTTACTCATTCTAGTGAATGGTTGCTCTAGAGCTTTGCAAACTATTTCTGCTTATAGTTTTCAAGCAATAATACATAAAAACAAGATAAAACATGTTACCAAACATATATATAAATAAATAAAAACAATAAACGATCCGAATACATTATGACCATCCATGGTAGGATGCCATAAGATTTGATGTATAAATCCATCCTATTAGGAAAAATAATTGTTCCAATATCATGTTGAAAATTTTCTTGAAAAGTTCATGAAGATCAAGAAATTATAGAGGAAAAATAAAGAAATTTGAAAACTAAAGGCTCATATTACCATCTCTGGTCAAATTTTCTTGAAAAGTTCATGAAGATCAAGAAATTATAGAGGAAAAATAAAAAATTTGAAAACTAAAGGCTCATATTACAATCTCTGCTCACAAAGTTATGACTTCAATTATGATAATGATACCTATCTTGACTAAAACTTTAAATTAAAATACTAATAATCATAAAGTTTAATTTAATATTCCAGTCTGGTCATGGCTCTTCCATGCGTGATGTGAACGGAGGCCGAAGATACCACCACTAAGATCATTGCTGTGTCGTAGGAGCAGCAGTAAAGATGTGCCAAACTGCTTGATTGATGTCTAACTTCAGAGGTTACACATCTTCTCAATAACAGAAGTTCCTGCTTTTTCTGATGGTAGAACAGATGATCCATCTTTAAAATTATTACCAGTAATGTTTTGCAGGATGATTCGCTCTCCCTCGGATGCTGAAAGCTGATCTCAACCAAAAAGCTCCAATTAGATTAATTTCGAGTCAACCTTCAAAGTGATTACTACAACTTGACACATCTTTCACGTTTCAACTCTGTTACCATCTCTCAGCAATCATGCTGATGAGCCGGAAATCTACACCATCTTCTCATCAAAAAATCGAGCACTAAGTTCATTGCTGTGTCGTAGGAGCAGCAGTAAAGATGTGCCAAACTGCCTGATGGATGTGTAACTTCTGAGGTTAAACATCTTCTACAATAACAGAAGTTCCTCTGCTTTTTCTGATGGTAGAACGGATGATCCATCTTTAAAATTATTACCAGTAACGTTTTGCAGGATGATTCCCTCTCCTTTGGATGCTGAAAGCTGATCTCAACCAAAAGGCTCCAATTAGACTAATTTCTGAGTCAACCGTCAAAGTCATCACTACAAATTGACACATCTTTCATGTTTCAATTCGGTAGCCATCTCTCAGCAGTCATGCTGATGAGCCGGAACTCCACACGATCTTCTCATCACAGCCAAATCGAGCATACTCCTTTTTTTTACCCTTGCCTATGCTTTGAGGAACTTCCAACATATTGGGAACTAATCATTTTTCATGAGATATAAATAGATCCCTGTACAAATTCATGTGCCGCATTTATCTTAACTTGATCTAATTGCGACCAGGAGGTATCTTGGTGACTCTTTCCGCTTGCATTAAGTATACACCCAAGTCACACTTGTGCCAGCAATAAATAGCTGCCCTAATGTCCAGGATCTAACTCCAGTCATTCCATGGCTGTTCTCAAAGATCCTTCAACCGTATTGGCACTCCCTTCATCAAGTCAGTAATCACTTTCATCAATACGTGAAATGTGGCTTTGCAGACATCTGTAGGTATCAAAATTTGGAACAATCTTTAACTTTCTGGCACAGCAATTGACTTCCCTCTTTCAAAGTGGAAAATTGTTGCCCCGTCTTTAAGGATCACTACCAGTAGTCTTTACAAGAACATTGACCCTCCTTGAAATGGTGGAACCGACTTCGATCACGCAGAACAATCTCCCGTGAGACAATTCTTGAGATGACCTTCATGGCTTCATGGCAATCATTACAAACCCGCAAATTCTTCACAACTCGAATTGTGGTACCATCCTTTGTGCTGATGAGCCCAAAAGCTACAGCTAACTTCTCGCTGTGCATCGACAGCACATTCTCCTTTTCCTCCTCATCTATGCTTTGTGAAACCAAGGATGTGATGGGGACATATCCTGCGAGCTTCATTCTTAAGCTCAATGTACTGATCATTGAATATATCTTTTCAGATTGTGGATGCGAACGATCGCCCATGAAGAACTCATGTACCATGTTGTCTACCTCAATCCAACTGCAACCAGGTGTCTTCACCACCCTCTTCTCTCGCATCATTAATCTAAACTTCGCTGCATCTTCCAACCTTCCCATCGAAACATACACGTTTGCTAGATACACATAGCTGCCCGAGTGCCCAGGGTCTAACTCCAGTATGTGTTGAACTACTCGTTCCCCTCGGTTTATGTCCTTGTAGATCCTGCAACCACCCAACAGAGCACCCCAGACGATGACATTGGGTGCCACCTGCATTGAATTTATCAAGTCCTCAGCTTCATCAAGCCTTCCAGCACGGCTGAGAAGATCCACCACACAGCCATAGTGTTCAACCTTTGGGATGATCTCAAACTCCTCAGTCATCATGTCAAAATAACAAAGCCCTGCATCCACTAGGCCACCATGAGTGCAAGCAGATAAAATGCCCATGAATGTGATGTCATTTGGCTTCACGCCACTCTCTAACATTCTGTGGAAACCAGATATTGCATCCTCGGCATGGCCATGCATGGCCGATGCAGTGATGATTATGCTCCATGACACCACATCCCTCTCTGCCATTTTGTCGAACACTGATCTTGCCTCGGCTACACACCCGCACTTGGCATACATGTCCGATAGTGCATTCCCCAAGAAGAGGCTCAATCCCATGGCTCTCCTCTTGATGAATCCATCGATCCACCTTCCTAAATCAAGGGCACCTAGGTGGGCACAGGCTGATAGAACACACACAAGTGTAACTTCATTGGGCTGCGCCATCGGGATTTGCAGCATCCTGCGGTACAGTGCAATGGCCTCTGAGAACTTCTCGTTCTGAGCGTACCCCGAGATCATGGCATTCCAGCAACCAACACTCTTCTCATTTGCTCGATCAAAGACCTCACGAGCAGCGCCCAAGTCGCCTGACCGAGCATGGCCTGCAATCATCGCAGACCAGGAGACCATGCTCCTCTCAGGCATCCGATCAAACACCTTCCGCGCCATGGCGATGTCACCACAAGAGCAATACCCAGAGACCAGAGTGTTCCAAGAAACGACGTCCTTCGTGATCATTTCATCGAACAGGCGTCGTGCATCGTCGGGCCGGCCGAACTTAAAGTACATGTCGACGAGAGAGTTGCGGACGAAGAGGTTGGATTCGAAGCCGCGCGTCAGGACGAGGGCGTGGGCCATCTCCCCGTCCGACCTGGAAAGGAGGCCAGCGCAGGCCTTGAGGACGGAGGTGAACGTGAATTCGTCGGGCAGGGGGGAGCCGGCGGCGAGGAGGCGACGGAAATGGCGGAGGGCAACGGGGTGGAGGTGGTGGAGGGCAAGGGCCCGGAGGAGGGAGTTCCAGGCGACGAGGTTGGGGGCGGAGAGAGCAGAGAAAACGAGGGCGGCATGGCGGGGGTTGGAGCGCGCGGCAGCGGCGCAGATGAGCTTGACAGCGACGACGTTGGGGTCTACGGCGTCCGGGGGCGGAGAGGAGGTGATGAGGTTGGCGTGGAGTTGGAGTAGCTGGCGCATGGTGAGGTCGCCGGCGCATCTTAGAAGGAGGGTGGTTGGATCGCGGCGCGAAAGGAGGGCCAGCGCTGGACGGCAGCGGCAGTCGTCGTGATTCGTGTCTCAAACTCGTGCCGCCTGTCGTCTCTCGCTCTCATGGGCTTGTCATTTCCCGTATCAGAATTAACCGCAATTTAAGCAAGTGATAGAAAATGGATTAATGAAGGGTTTTATTCTATTTATTTTTTTGTAATTCATTACTGAAGGGAAAAATAGGATTTGGGTTAAACCGTTGATCAAACATAAGTCGTTAACATCGGACGATGAAGATCGAGGAGGAGGAGAAAGGGAGAGAGGGAGGTCGGGGAGGGCGAAGGTATCAGTGTCCCTTTAATCTCAGGTAGAAGGCTCGTTGTTGCAACCCATGAATGCACCGTCTCAGGATTTCTATAAGACTAATGGGTACAAACACACGTAATGCTAACTCACTTATAAAGTGTTCTAGTGTTAGTGACATCCTGAATGTAAGAATCATAATATTGAACAGAAGATAATGGTCGACAAGAGTAGAATTGTCATCTTTAAAATTAAAAAAAAAAAAGATTGAGATGCTATATAAAAAATTCTCAACGAGTTTTTTTTCTCAAGAATTTATCTATTATTTATTAAATATAATTTAATAGATTAGACCCACACGGTTATAATTTAATATTGATTTGGTGATCCTATACGACATTTACTTGCCTAGAGATTTACTTGCCTAGAGTCTTTTAACTATATATATATATATATATATATGATTAAATCTCGTTCTCATCACTTATAGTCCCACGAAATAGTTGAAGACAGCAAACTCTGTGTGCATCTCTCATCACCGACGGTCACAACTTTTGGCTTTAACCAGCTTCTCGCTGAAGTCCCACAGCCTCCTCGCCAGGGTTTCGTCTCCGGCCAACGAGCTCGGCTTCGCCTCGTTGCAGTCGACGAAGTACTTCCCCGACACGCCCTTCACGCTCGGATGTAGCGCAACGTAGCAAGTCGTAGCTGCTCCCTGCACCGCCGAAACATAACGATGTGAGCACACAGCCACAGGTGCCTACATGGCTTCAGCAATCCGCGGGGTCGTACCTGCGGCACGTTCTTCCACAGGATGTATGAGACCATCTTTAGCATCCCTGCAAGCAAACAAGACGGCTCAGAGAAAGAGGAGGACATGATCGAGAGCTTGGTATAAGAACATACTCATCAGGAACAAGGTGTGCCTCATCAGGTTCGTCATGATGAGTCCTGGATGAACTGAGTTGACTGTAACATTTGCTCCCTCTTCCTGTCACAGCAGATTGCTCTGCTCAGCTTTTCGAGTACCAAATGCGGAGGCTTAAGAACATTTGATCGCCACAGTACCTGTAGACGCCTGGACAGCTCATTCGCGTGTAATATGTTGGCCAGCTTAGATTGCCCATATGCCTTCTTGCTGGAGTACCTGACAACAGTCCATTTACCAAATCAGTCGTCTCCGAAAAGATGATTCTAATAACCAATTAACATACCCATATTTTTCATTGAGTTCACTAAATCGAATTCCATCTTCATAGGTGTATATGTGAGCCACAGACGACAAGTTCACAATGCGACCTTCGATTCCTGTCTTCCTCGCAGTGCTTTTCATCTTCTCAAGAAGAAGATTCGTCAGCTGAAAGTGGCCTGATGGCAAAAGATTGAGGGAACAAAGCATTTCAAACTTCCCTGTGATAAGCTTTGAGAGAAAGATGTAGATCACCTATGTGATTTGTAGCGAACTGCATCTCTGTTCCATCCTCAGAGAGCTGGTGAGGGCAGAACATGACGCCGGCATTGTTTCTACAAGCACAGTGCGGAATCGAAGTCAGTGCCAGAAACATCAAAGCTACGAGGGGTAACTCATGATACGAAGACGGGGAGTACATTAAGATGTTGAGGGGAAGATCCATGGAGAGGAACTTGTCCGAGAAGGCACGCACAGACTTCAGTGAGCTGAGATCGAGCTCTAAGAGATCCACCCTGGAAGATGGAGTGGTCTTTAGGATAAGCTGCTTCGCATCAGTGGCAGCCTCCATGTTCCTGGCTGCAATGATGACATGGGCACCGCGAAGTGCGAAGACTCTTGCGGTCTCTGCGCCGATGCCGCTTGCACCGCCTGTGGACGTGACAGTTTCCTGCATGAGGTTAACCAGTGGAAGCTTATCATGGAGAGAAGGAAGCATACCCGTGATGATGACGGTGAGGTTGGATGCGTCGACGCCTTCGGTCACCTGCTCTGCTGTGGAAGACGATCCGAAGCCGCTTGGCCCTGGTAACCCTGTCACTAGTGAGAAGATTCCCATGAAAGCAAGCCTTTGTGTTGACGAGCTAGGGGGAGCGATTAAGAGGAAGAAAGGAACACAGCAGATGTATTCGAGGGAAGCAAGTCATTTATAGCAGAGAAGCTGAGAGAGAGAGAGAGCGAGCATGAGGCATTAGGAAGGTAGGTCACGAGATACCCATCTTCTACCAACTTATATATATATAAGAAACCATATTCCATTGGATTGGGAGGGTTTGTTACGTCAAATCTACCTACTTTGTATCCACTTAGACCAAATCCTTACGATAAATTGATTATATACATGGTTGATCCATGGTCATACACTTACTTCTATTAGTATCTGAGTTGGAAGGGTTGTTGCATCTAATTGCCAACCTCTCTCTCTCTCTCTCTCTCTCTCTCTCTCTCTCTCTCTATATATATATATATATATTCATGAAAAAATATCAACGATTGATGACAAAATTCATGAAAAAAGAAAGTAAATTTTCACTACCTATCCTTTGGGAAAAAGAAATTATTACTTGTTTTAGGGTATTGACTAAACGACGTAACAAAGTTAATCACAAAGGCTCCGTATGATTTCTTTCACGAATCTTGAAGCGTTCTTCTTCTCAAATTCTCAAAAAAGATTAACTGTTTGAGGGTATTGATTAAACGTCCTAACAGAATTCATCACAAACGCTCGTCGTATGATTTCTTCTTTCACGAATCTTGAAGCACTCGTCTTCTCGAAATCTCAGTCCGAGCGGGAGAGACGATCATCGCTGTGGTTAGCACGGATCTTGTAATCGAAAGCAAACAAACAACAGCGCCACGACGGCAGACAGGGAACGGCAAAGCATGAGAAATAGGATGAGAGCCGGACATGGCAAACAACCTACAGTAGTACAAATGTCATCAAACCTTCTTGGCTCGTGTACCATCTTTAAGCTTCGGTGGCCATCTTATCTCAGACTGCGTCACCAAAATGAGACCACACAAGTCTTTGCCTGTGACCAGCAAACTCAGATCATAATACTGCAAGCCATCCCGATGCACTTGAGAAACTTGTATCTGCTCACCTGCAGAGCCACATTCAGTTGATATGTGGTCTATCATAATTAAGAATTTAGTAACCATTCTCCCTCTTTTTCTCATCAATTTTCATCATGATGGCATCATGAGTTTGCTTCCAAGGCAAACTCATAAAAGAAATAAAGATTATGGTTTCTACCTTTATTAGCACAACTACATTGATCTTAAATCAATATAAAGGATTTCCAATAACCAGACACTAAAAGCTTGTACCATAAAAGATCACATACCTAGGCAAATGAAGAAAGTGATCCATCTTGCCAATTACTTTCTAAATATCATTGATTCTGCTTGGAAGCAGAAAAGTCAGGCTCCACCATGATATCCTCCATACCATTAAACCAGCACATTCATCATTCTACTTTTGATGTTAATGTATCTGCATTTCACATGTAACAAATAAATGTATTAACTAAAGGCAATATTAGCAATTCTTTGAGAGTTGGCACATTATATTCATTCCTAATTTCCACACTATAAATACCAAATCATATTTAAAAGGAAGCTTTCTTGTATAGAGTATACCAGTTAGAAAATAGACCCTACTAAACATGGTGGTGATACTCATCTGTTGGGTCCCAAATATCGACAAGTTATCTCAATTCCAAACACAACAAAACAAAGCTCTGCACTTGTTTGATCCTTCGTTTGTTAATAAGGAATACAAAGTATAGGTAAGATCTGAATGCAAATGTTTCATTGTAACCTCACATTTGACAATGAAATGTCTCTATAAGTCATGTCATCACTACAAGCAATTCTAACAAAAACATTAATCTATAAAGAAATCTCAAGTGACCAAACAATAGTCAGGAAGATTACCCAAAAAAAAAAAGAAGCATACAAATTACAGGCACTGGTTTGATACACTTGTACAGGAAAAAGGCACACAAATTACAGGCACCGGTTTGGCATACTTCTACAGGAAAAAAAGAAAGCTGCAGCAACTGAACATCATATATCATAATGACAGAAAAACTCCAGCTAGCAAGTGCTGTAGAGTTCTCAGATCTGATTAACAGTAATTGCATCTTTTTGCAAATCATAAACCTATGTCCATGTACCAAGGTTAATCCGACGACGGCAAACTTATGATCACCGCAAGAAGGAAACAAGCAACATACTGTAAAGTGATATTCAGCGGTTTCACTTAGAAAAGTTTCTGTTAAATGATACCAAACTATTGACAGTTTCAGAATTAGAAAATACAAAAGATAGTTCCTTTATGAATCAACATCATAATACTACCACCTTAAAGTACCGAATACAAATAACTATACAGTTTTTGACTCAACATGTTCTGTGGAGACTAGTGTGACTTGGATGTAAACACATTGACGAGCCCCAAAAGCAGAGCTTTACCCACAAAATAATCAGGTAAGGGGCAAAGTGAAACAGAAGAATTTATAATCTGTCTTAATTCCCCAGTCCAGACGTGAGAAGTCCACAAAGTTATAATTAGACAATACCACTTTTCTTATATACTGTATGCCTGCAGCTCCAGTCTCATCCCAGTTTATTTTCCAAACAAACAAAAGACAGCACCAAGTCAATCAGCAAAAGCCAGTTGCAGAAGGCCGCATGCATGCTAAGGATAAACTTTAAATGCATCAGTTCCTCTTATCATAAACGTGTTAGTAGACAATGAAACTGACCATAGCCACAACTACACACCACATTACCGTATTCAAGATAACAAAAGTTCATTGGATCCAAGATGAGGAGGGCGCATGCACACATGAACTTCATGTTCCTCAGATCCAACTCGATGTTTAGGGATCATAATCTCCAAAACAGTTCCCGTCTCATCGTAGTATGCTTCCAGATTGGCATCTTCAGGAATTCGTGTAGCAAGAGGTATTTCCCTCACAAATTCCCCTGGAGGACAATGTTCCGGGGAAGGATCTGTCAGCTTGAAGGTTCTATCATGCCTTTTTATGTAAGGCATCCGAGCAGTACTGACACATGATATCTTTACTATTCCATGAGTAAGATTGTTTTTCCAAGAGACTTTCACCTTCTGCTGGTCAGAGAAAGGCAAGCTAACCATGATCAAATACCCTTCTTCATCCTCATATATTGTCTTCGCAGCAGTCACCGGTCCACACGCATGCCTCATAACACCCGTAAACTCATTTACCCATGACGGTTCAGCAGGGCGAATTTCCATATCTTGGCAGTATGAGTTGTTACTCAAGCAGCAGTCCTCATCTGTCCCGTGGGGGAAAAAATCCTTCCTGCGTTTGCTGCATTTTGGTGAAAGGTCCATACAATCTCCACCTGCATGAGATGGTTGTGTTGACAGATTAAGGCCTGTGCCATTAAGCAATTTCCTCGAATTAAGGTGAGAAATATTCTTTAAAGGAGGTGGTGGCCTTTCAAGCTCAAAATCAGTGCTCGGAAGATTTCTCCATGACCCAAAATCACTAGCCTCCGGTGGAATCGAGAAATTCAGGTCCCTCCCAAGAAGATCCACCCACTTCTTGCAATCCGCCTCGGAAACCATAGAAAGGTTTGGTGACCACACGACCTCAATTCCATGGACACACTGTGGATTTGACAGCCCCCTATACTGCTTGCGCTGCATCCGATGTGACCTTGCAAAGCCCTTGTCGACGCTGAATGGGAACTGAGGCTCCCCAAGACGCGAGTGCCCGTTCATGTAGCTCCGCAGCTGCATCTTTCCAAGTGCATTCTCCGGTCGCTCCTTGAACACCCACATGTACATATTCTCCATGTCATGCTGAACAAGGAACACATCAGGACACAGGTCGGACTTATCGAAACCCGAGAAGCCATTTGCATCATGGATGATCTTGCCCTTGAACTTCTCAGAGAGCACAGGCTTGAAATAGAAATTGAAGAAGAACCATGCACCCCAAATGCTATCCCCTCGCTTGGCGCACTTGCGCCCCCCGGCAGGAATGATCCCAACCTTGGGGAGGTTGAGCGCGGTGTCAGCGTCATACACCTGGGTTCCGAGGCGGACATCCAGCATGTCGCAGGAGACAGGGTTCCACGACTGTTGGGGAGGGGAGCGGTCACCGGCGAGTGGAAGATTGATGTCAGGAGGGCCGGAGAGGGTGATCTGCGGGCGCTGCTGGCCCAGAAGCTCATGGTCGTAGTCGTCATGGGCGGAAGCTGCAGCGAGTGACGGCTGAGAAACGCCGCTGGGGTCCATGGACAGAAGGGTCGAGGGGTGGTGGTGGTGGTGGTGGTGGTGATGGTCCATGGAGAGAGCAGTAAGAAGGGACTCCCCCATGGCGTGCTCTCGCTCGCCCCTCTCCGTCTCTTCTTCCCTCGATCACCTCTTCTCTCCTCTTCGGCTCCTATCTATCTATCAAGATTCGAGATCCACAACCACATGAAATCCTCACAATTCCATCCTATAAATCCCACCACCAATTAAAAAAAAAACTATAACAAATTTCTCCCTTTCGAAAAAACAAAAAGGAAGACCCTTTCTATCATCCACTATCACTCACGATCAAAAGAGCGAACCCTAGAACAAGGAAAGAGGAATCGAACAGGAACAAAAGACAAAGAAAGTCGACACCTTCCGGGATCCGCCGCTAATAAACCCCCCGGAACCCTCCAAAAACGGGAGGGAATAGCCGAGTAAGTAGGATCAGATCCGACCCCATCCTCTCCCAGCCACCGATCGAGAGGAGGCCTGGCCCAAACCCTAACCCTAGCGCGCCTCAGTTAGAGTGATCAGTCGCAGAAGATTACCTTCGGAAGATCGAGGGAGGCGGCGGCGAAGGGTGGTGGAGGATGCCTCTTGAAGCTTCCTTTGCGCTCGCCGCCTCCATATGAGGGGTGTGCTGCAAAAATCAGAGCGGGGGAGTTATTATTATTGCTTCCGCTCGTTGTTTGGTTTATCTGCAAAGGGGGGGGGAGGGAGAGACAGAGAGAGAGAGAAGAAGAGAGTCTGTCTGTCACTGCGACGCCGGCTTGGGTCGGTTGCGTGGCCGTCTCTTCAATTATAGAGGTGTTGGTCAAAAAGAGATGGGTCTAATGTGCCTATCTCTCGGCATGTGAGCAATAGATAGGACGCTTTCATACGCTGGTAGGGACTCGTGCTGGTGGAGTGTAGCGCAGGATGGTTATGAGCGTTGAGGTCTAACTCTTAAACACCCCCAACAAAAACATATACTACTCAAATCCTGCTAGTATCAAAATTTGATGATCAGTCCATGAATTCAGATTTTTTTTTTCTTTTCATGCGAATGATCTTGTAAAACTAGTGTCGGATAAGGATTCTCATTTTTACGATATGAATTAGAATGAAAATTTTTGATATGATTTCTTTGCAATGTGAATGACTCCGAGAGAGCATAATGTTCGATGTCGTATTTTCATGACACAAATTATGATAAAAAATTTTGATGTAGCTTTTTTTACGATGCGAATGATCCATAATTGTAGAATGTTTGCTTAGTGAATTTTCTCTGATGATTAAATTAGGATTAATTTGATGTTGAAAAAAAATATTTTATGTATTTAAATACTCGTATCGTATCTGACTCACATGGTTCTTAGTCATTCATAAAAGAAAATAAATGATTTAACACAACACAACACCAAGGGAGATTCACAAATTGAAAATAAAATAAAAACAAAAACCTTGGTATTTAAACATTATTGATAGAAATTATAAGATATTTCCAAATAGAATAGAGAACCAGTCCTCTCAGTCTAAGACAAGAGTAGAATATTAAGATGCCTGTAGTGCTATTCCAACTTCTCCAGCTGCTTATATAAGCTGAAAACTGCGAAGTAGATAAGCTGCATGCAGTAAGCAACCTTTGGTGTCTCAAAGTTGTGCTTCTGTACCTACCAAAGAATATTTTTGGATGCAACAAGCAGTTTGATAACTAGTGCAAGCAATGGTTGTAAGGGCACACATCAGCTTACTTTTAATCCAACAAAATCTGCAAGTTCAAAGTTGAAGCAAAGGCTCAGCACCTTAAATGAGAAATCTATGATTAACATATTCACTATAATGCTACAATTTTATGGCATAATCATAATTCTGTGGGCATCTAAGTTTATGAGAACTAGAAATCAACAGAGTTGAATGTTCTTCATGTAACAGCATGTATAAAAGACCATCAGTAGCATAGCTACTTTGGACAGGTTTAAGAAGTGATGAATTCATAAGATCTCCACAGAGTTTCAGAGACACAAGAATAATTCAGAAAACAGGAATCAAAAGTCATCTGGTATTCCCAGGAAATTGAACATGCTGGGAACTACAACACTAGTGAAAAAAAATATATATGGGTCTGTAGAGACCCTTCAGTGAAAGATTGCAAAAAAGCTTACTGATGATGGTGTGATCAATCAATCACTGTTGAGTAGTTGAAATTATTATCCACCCCGGAAAAAGCTTCATGAATCATTGGTGCACTTTTCAATAATTGATACCCGGTCTAGAATCTGTAGGCTATTCAGAGCCAGTCGATCTATATCTATTGCACTCTCCATGTTGGATATCAGCTTTGACAGTTCAAAAGCAGAGCCAACAACTCCTCACAGTGAGATCCATGGATGCAGTTCATCCCCAAACAAGTCAATAGTCACAGCATTCAAGAAAATGACCATGAATAAAGGTGCAATGTAAGAATATCAACATCCCCAGAAGGGAAGAAACTAAAAGCCTATCCTTAAGTCATTGTTTAGAAGGAGACTACTGACTTAGAGTGGTAAAAAATAAAGGCTACGACCACTTGTTCCACATCATCTCATTTGGACTGTATCTCCATATTAGATCCAAGGATTCTAAACTATGGGCAGGCACCAGGCAACACATGGAAGGGAACAGAAACAGAGTCCTTTTCCTTTATAGTCTGGTGCACTTTGTAATGCTATGAATTGACGGATGACATTGCTTATGGTTACGAGGAAGTCAATATAATCATTAAGATGTTTATTATTAGATAAGTCTTATGATGGATCATATTGGTATCTCACCGAGTTGGTTTGGAGAACATAAAGTTGAGATACCACCAGCTGAAGCATACAGAAGGGAAAGACAAGTTGAACTTGAAGTCTTGACAAGCTTCTTGCTGGACCACTTGCCTTTTTGCCCTCTGTTGTTGCACATTTGGATGCAGACTTCTTCCATTATTTACATGCAGCGTCTGTGTTTCATGTCCTGGGCTTCTGAAACGTAGAGCCAAATAAATATGTGGATGAGAACGTTGCAACCATTGAATTATACCACTAAAAAGTAATCGAGATACTGACTCATACCTATATGCTAATGAAGATGAATATTCCGAGTGCATATGCCATCTGACACTCATGTACAGTTATCTACTGATCCTGATGAGCAGAGCAGGTCGCAAACCAAACAGAAGAGGAAGAATCAAATACGTCTCTGCAGATACTTTTCTGGGCCCGTGCATGATTAGTTTCGACTGTGAATGTGGAGCTCCCCCACATAACTATCTTGCTTTTGTATGTGGCTTGCAAGAGTCTAGACGTATGATGACCATGACCTCGCATCTCTATTACCAGGAAGGTGCGGAGCATGGGGGTGGGAGCTCCACACACAGAGTGCCCACAGAAATGCTTGGCCACCACCAACTTTGTCTCAGTCCTCAGTGATGAGATTGAGCCAGTGAACCGACAAATCCTTATCTTCCAATCAGCTTTACTTCCCTTGGATAGCACACTAACTGGAAGCAGCAAGAATCCTATCAGATGAACACCAAGCAGTACTTCTTTCCTGTCCGTTACTAGCCAAAATTTCAGTCTAAAATTATGCCAAACTTTTAAATATGGCACGGGAATGTACTATATTCTGGGGGGAAAAAGATGGGAGTTTCAGAATTACTCAAGGCAAGCAGGAGTAATGCAGCAATTCTTCAGCAAAAAGAAGAGTGGAAACCTTGTGTTACTGAAGCTAGCCAAATGGCAATACCTGCACTAACCAAAAAGCAAAAAACCATTTAACATGTACAGAAATTGGTTAAAATTGTAACCCTGATGATCATTCTCAAACCTCCAGATGTCCCGAGAAGAAGAAAGAAATAGAAAAAGCCTCATCAGTAATGCACTAGTGACAGAAGTTACACTGTCATGTGAACACTCACATATCTAGTGA
Source organism: Musa acuminata AAA Group (assembly GCF_036884655.1). Taxonomy (NCBI): domain Eukaryota; kingdom Viridiplantae; phylum Streptophyta; class Magnoliopsida; order Zingiberales; family Musaceae; genus Musa; species Musa acuminata. Next base: position 32,165,953 of record NC_088337.1, on the reverse strand, counting down.
AATAAAGTCATTGTCTTATGCATATTGTTTAATGTCAGAGCACTCTGTTCCAGCAAAAAAAGGGAGTGATAAGAAGCTTTTGAAACAAAGTTTTTCCTGTATAGCTATTTGTAAATTTTACAACATTGACCTCATTTACTAGAACTTCTCTGTTTCAATTTTTTCTTACTTCTGATGACACACAATAGGATATACTATTTGAAAGCATTAAAGTCTGTGATTTTCCATGTGTGTGTGTTTGTGTCATATTTACATATAGTATAACCTATCATAATTAGCCTTTTTCTAATGCGAACAAGCTATGTGGAACAGACCAACAGGAAGATTGATAACAACCACTAAAGTGAGAATCAAGGAGAGTAGAGGTCAGTGTGAGACTAAAGGGTAATCAACAGAGTCCTATTTAACACAAGAGTAGGCCCCCTATTATGAATTCCATTCTTGCAATTTGACAATCTATCAATAACTAGAAGATTCTTATCTTTTTTCCACGCATATAAAATCAACAAGGCAAGAAAAACTAAAACTTGGTGCTGGGGGTTCCACTGTATACGTCAGTTGCCAGAGAACTACTGATCTATCAATATTATTTTATGTGTCTAGCTTTAGGATAAACCCTACAGAAATTTGGCATTACAGGTAATCAGCTTTTACTTTAAACCAAGCAGCACCCATGTGTTGGGTATCCTAATACAATAACTTCTCAAACTTTGATCATGTACAAAAAATGACCAAGGAATATTGATTCTAAAGTTAAAAGGACTTATAAAGTTATGTTCATTCCCATGTTTTAAGTATCTTGATGTGACACAATAAGTATTGATTTCAAAGGTAGAAAACATTTAAAATTGACATAAGATACAAACATACTTGAAACAGGTAAATTGATTCCCATGTTTTGAGTACCTTGATGTGAGGCAATGCATTCGGCAACCTCACTTGTGATGCCAATGGGGCACAGTAACTGAAAGGTGCTGTACCTGGACATTGTAAATAACAAATAAATATATCATGTAAGTGTAGCAGGGGCAGGGATTGACACATCATATCTAACTGGAAACTTCATACCTAAACCATAATAACCGAAAGGTGCAAAGCCAAGTGCCTCTTGCTTACAGAAGAAAGAACACCTAATGATCTGTAAAGAGAATGGTACAGGAGAAAATGTTTAGTTCAGTGGCTATAGTAGACTGAACGGAACAATCTAATACTTACGCTCAAGAAAACTAGTGTTATTGATATGCTTAAGAACAACGTAGTGCCAGTCAAGTGAAGTAGAATTTGCATTGTGCTAAGCGTGATAAATATGACTGAACTAAAGTAGCAGCATATTGTTTCTGTATCATGTCTAAAGAAAATCAATATGTTAGAAAATATAATCAAATTTTGGAATTCGGTTACACAGCAATAGCAACCTCAAAAGTAAAATGAATTTACATATCCGAAAAAGTTGATAATCATGATATTGGCAAACTCTTCCACAAGGTGTGTGTTTCATCAGTTCAAAATTTGAATTTCTCATCCCAAATGCTTTCGATCATTCCATCACTTTTCTCATCTTCATAAAATTTTGACACTTACTGCACCCTCAAATATCTAAAACAAAAATTGAATGCAGAAAATAACATGAGTGCCTACTCCTACTCACTCACGTAACTTGACCTCGATATTGGTTGGCCAAGCATACCTATCCAATAGACTCTGAGTATTCGTGTCTCATGACAATAATTGTAGAAAATTGGTAAAAAGGAAAACAAATCCATCAGTTTCTTAAGGTGAAAGTTGGGGGACAATCATACATAAACAACTATTTCCAATGAGCAGTGGAGTCAATCTAAAATTTTTGTCCATGGTACAACGTGCTAAAATCATGTGGTTTTTGTATGCATGAATATCCGAAGTCCCCTATGGAATGTATGATTTGAAGATCACAAAACAATCACCTTAGAACAAGCTGCAGGATCAACAATAAAATCCAATACCAAAATTGGATGAAAAGCACTAACCCACATGAGATTTATGGCCTAGAACGCATATTATAGCATAGGGATCACACAGAGAGCATAAGTCCTCTCGCTGTGTACTTGAGATTTATGTTTATTTCTATTTGGGACAAAATCAGCTTGTTTAATCCATCTAGCCCTTTGTCTCTTCCAAGATTCCAGTGTAACATGTTTGTTCTTAATTATAAGAAACCAGAGAATAATTACCTACCTCAATATAAGGCATGGACAATGTAGTGCATAAGGCAAGAGAAATAAGCATTTTACCATGTGTCAGGAGACGAGAGGAATAAGCATGGGAAGAAGCTCTTCTGGCATTTATCCTATCTCAGTAATAATACTAACAACAATCGGTCTTTATGAGTACCGATAACCAAATCTATTTTACCAATTACAAGAACATGAGTCCGTGTCTCTCAAGAAGGGGGAAAAGTGAAGTTCTTCCCCTAAAAGAAAAGCCTTCTCGCCGGTGCTTCATAAGAAATCAAAGGTTCAAAAGGACTTCAATCTTGATCCAAGCTATGGTAATGGTCGCTGACACCAGGTTCTCCCCAAACCTCTAACGAAAAAGAAGAAGAAGAAAGCGACTCTTTTTATATAATCTTTGAGACACCAATTCATTCAATGAGAAATTTGACAAGGATGAAGGCGAGAGATCGAGATTACCATCCGAGCAAGAGGGTCCAGTGTAGACCGAGTGGTGGATCCGTCTCAGCTTGGAAAGGAATCCCGCCATCACAGCTCTGCTCCGGAGATCTGTGGTCTAGGGTTTCTCCGGGTCATATGTCGGAGAAGCAGAGGAGATGATGCGTCGACTCGCTCTTCCCGATCGCGTCCACTGTAATATGTTGTTTCGTCTGGTAAGCGGATGAACGATGACGCTACTAGCGTTAGCTGCATTCCCGCCCGTCGAAGCCTAAATAAGATGGATTTGGGTTTCAAATTATATGAAAAAAAAATACAAATTGAATTTAAATTATAAAAAATTTAACATAATCCACCAAAGATTTATATGGTTTTTTATTATATGAAAATAATAAATATAAGGGTGATTTTCATTTTAAAAAAAGCTCTTTTTTGTTTTTTTTATCATATAGCATATATTTTTTAAGATAATATCTCTAATTTCTATAATTACAAAAAAAAATATTTTCTCATTGTCGCCTTCATATCGTTAGCGTTGACTATTTTCCTCGCTTATCACTTCAATTGGTTTTATCCCATAAACAAGAATAAAGACAAAGACAGCATAAGAAAAAATGAAAAAATACAAAGATGACGAACAGGACTTCATGATTATAAGTGAGTATGATGGAAGGTGATGGGCGTGAAATGAGGCAACACAATGGAGACGTTACCTTTGAGATAGGGGTATCGAAGAAGAGGCAAAGGCGAGAATGAGGATGGTGACGATAGGCTAAAGATATGATATTTTCGAGAAAAAATAAAGATATTATTTGGGAAAGAAAGAAAAAAGAGTTTTTTTTTAGATAAATCACTCAAAGATTCTATCTAATATTTTAGTTTGCTTAAATATATATCACGATAATTTCTGAAATAATAATAAGCTCCAAATAGATTTTGAATTAGGTTTAGAAATCCACCGGTACACGAAAATGGAATCCGACGGATGAGATTGCTTGGTGCACAAATCTACATGTACCTCATCATCACCGTAAGATCCTGACACGTGCGGGTCAGCCCGTAGGAGTCGGGGGTGCTTTCCCGTGCATCTTGGCCCTCCGTTTGGTGGACCCCATCCGCCGACCCACTACTTCCGCAGCACGTACGTACCCCGGCACGGGCCCCGCGGGGACGCGGCGCCATCACTTGGTTGGATCATAACGTGGGCCCGCCCCATAATTGCGGCGTGGGGCCCACCGTTGTGCGGAATCGTCTCACACGTCTTTCCAATTTGTACAGATCGGTAACGTAGGATAATTTGTCCGGTAAAAATGAAATTGAGAATGAAATAATTATCGTTACTAATACAAAAGAACAATAAATTGTTTTTTTATATCTACCCAATGGAACATCACCCAATTCTTTAGTATGATCACATAATTGGGTATCACTATGGATAAGGCATGCATTGTGGGCGGAGGATGTATGATGTGGTACATACGATCACATCATGGGATGTACGAATCTTAGAAGGTTTATTACATGCACACAATAGAAGTCAAAGATCCTCGACTCTTATGATTTCACTAACCCATTATAATTATAATAAAACCAAACAAAAGGAAAGAAAACATCAAATAGTCATATTTTCCTTCCTACTTAGCTTATTTTAGTTCTTATCATTCTTATTTTCTTTGATCGTCTTCTTATTCAAATACACTTTGTATTAAGAGAGACTTATAAATTTATAGGTAATGATATAATATTAATTCGTTAGAAAAAAAATATATTATTATCAAAAAAATAAGTGAGTTCGATATCGACATCACTAATTTATTTATTAATAAATAAAAAATAATAAATTAGAAAAAATATTGTCACAGGATATTCGTCGTATAACTTGCGTAGGATATTAAAAATTGATTAAAAACTAAATGAGTTAAGAATCCACGCCTCTTATGCTTCTCCATGTCATTTAATCACTATCTCTTATTGAGCTTATACAATTGGAACCAACAAAAAGGATCGATCATAGCACGAGCAAGAGGATGAATAGAATGTGCATAGTGGAAGATAACCCTAAAACCATCCACTTTAATGAGACAGACGGAGAAGGTTGAAGTGCTCATCACTCAAGCAATCCATCATGTACGGTGGAATAAATGGAACACATCATCGACTGCATGTCAATCATCTACACTGTGGTGCTGTCGACACCCACATGACATGTGGAGACGCACACATATACATGTCAAGCTTTAAGACTCCTGCATCTTCATTTATCTTCTGCCTACAGATACTACTACCAGGGACAGAACAAGCTTTAATCCCCTCCCCCTCCCCCTCCCCTCCCACCTTTTTCTCTCTTTAGAACATGTAGAATAGCCATCTGTCTCTCCATTATATTCTTTTACAGTGAGGATGTAGCCCTCTCATCTCATTTCTACCTTACCTTTGTCATGCATGAAGCGGCCACCACTTCCCTCCTTCTCCCTTCCTGCATATGCCATCACCCTAAAAGCTTAAAGGCTAAGAATCTCTCTCTACCAACCAGACACAACCATGACAATTATAATATATAAGCCACTCAGGAGAGAAATAAGACCCTTCCTTTTCCTTTCTCTCTCCTTTTCTCTATCTCTCTTCCCTTCCCTTCCTCCTTTGTGCTCTCTGCAACTCCCTCCACCACTTCTTAAGCCCATCAACCTTTTGACAAAAGAGAAATAGATCGCCAAGGAAGAAGGTGTGGTGGAGGAACGGAGTGCAACCATGGTTTTCCCATCAGTTCCTGTGTTTCTTGATCCACCTAATTGGAACCAGGTGAGCTCTCATCTTCCTTGTCTCATCTTTTCCTCCGACGCCTTCCATGTCCAAAAGGTATAACGAAAGAGCCCAAAAATCCTCATCCTTTTGCTTCGAGATCTCTGCTTGAATACACCGGTGGCTCCGATTTGGTGCTTTATCCCTTTCTTTCTGTTTTCTGCTTGTTCGTTGCCGCAGCAACAGGCTCACCAGCAGGGAAACAGCGGCCGCGGTGGCGGTGAGGCTTCCCAGCTTCCACCAGGATTGGCAGCGCCGCGCCCTGACGGTGGTATGGCTGGCCTGATGAGGCCTGGGTCGATGGCGGACCGAGCACGGCTGGCAAAGATACCGCAGCCGGAGCCCGGGCTCAAGTGCCCGCGTTGCGACTCCACAAACACCAAGTTCTGCTACTTCAACAACTACTCCTTGTCGCAACCGCGCCATTTCTGCAAGACATGCCGGCGTTACTGGACGCGAGGGGGGGCCCTCCGAAACGTCCCCGTCGGCGGCGGTTGCCGGCGCAACAAGAGGACCAAGTCCACCGCCGGTGGTAGCTCCTCGAAGTCCTCGAATACCACCACCCAGACCGGTGCCTCCTCCTCGTCTTCCACGGCCACGTCGTCGGGCGTAGGTGGTGCAATCGCATCCACCACGCTGCTCGCTTCGCAGCTGCCGTTCATGGCCTCGTTGCACCCGCTTCCCGACTTCGCAGCGACCAACTTTGGTGTGAGCTTCTCAGGCATCCAACCCGTGGAAACGTTGGACTACCAGCTGGGTGGCAGCGGCAGCAGCGCCCCAGGCGGCGGCGTCGGGATGGAGAACCTGAGGCTTCAGCAAATGCAGCAGTTTTCTCTGATAGGCGGACTGGACCTCCCACAGCCGCCGGCACCTGCGCCAACACCGGCTTCCGGGCTATTCTCTTTCGTCGGTGATGGTGGTGGGTTCATCGGTGGTTCATCGACAGGGCAAGCTCAAACAAAACCGACCAATTCCGGACTCATCACCCAACTGGCTTCGGTGAAGATGGATGACAGCCAACAGCTGCTTGGTTTTCCGAGACCGTATCTTGGTGTTTCTCGCAACGACCAATTCTGGAGCGGCGGAGGCAGCAGCAGTAGCACCGGAGGATGGATGACAGATCTCTCCGGATTCAACTCTTCATCTAGCAACATATTCTAATGCGATGTCCTCTGCACTGATGGTTCTATAACGTGGAAGCTTAGTTTTTTTGCAATGGCTTCAAGAAGACCTACTGGAGGAGGAAGAAGATGAAGCAGTAGAGTACTAAAAACCGGTTTAACTTGTGATATGGTGGATGGCATGCATCTGTTAGCAAAACCTCTGTAAAAGAAGCTCTAGCAATGGTAGGTAGGTTTCTTGTTTCAGATTATTTGGATTGGTGTTGTTCCTCATGTTCTCTAATTAATGTGCTGTTGTATCTTACACTCCGCTTATAGAATCTTAATGCATGAAGTGTTGAAGCTTTTCGATCCTGAGTTGGCATGGACAATAATACTTCATTTTGCACAGAGATGCCATGATATATGTCATTGCTAGAAGTCGATACGGAAAATGAAGTTACATGTAAACTCATGACAATGCTTTTGTTCATGAACTTCAACACCTGGATGATCGATCTCCACAACCAAGAAAATTCCATTGAGAAGCTCTCATCTTCTTCAACTTCTAGATCTATTATATCGCTTAAAGCGGCAGTGTTTCCAATTGAAGCCTTTTGCTGCACTTCTGTGTGATTCCATTCAGATTAAAGCTCTTATGAAGCATTAGTTCTCACCTTTTGAGATATAGCCAAGTAGAACAGCTTTTGACCAACATTCCATGCAGGAATCCATGTGTATTCATGTCTTCCCATGCATTGCCATCCACTGTAAGCTTGACAACCTCAATCGTTCCATACAAGGAATTTGTCCATTTAACTTCTGCATTTCAATGGATTAATCAGTGGTCATAAGTGCTATGTATCAGCAAATGATAGGTTCTCACATGTGTGATCTTATGATGGATATATATATATATATATATATATATATATATATTCATATTAATGTTTCGAGTATGTCAATGCATTGATGTGTATTCTCATTCATACATGGATCCATGAACATCTGCACGCATGCAGATGGGAGACAGAGAGACATGAACTTTATTTTTCGCAGTGTGGTGTTGGATTTGATTTGTGTTCTTCCTCGAACACGTCACAACTATTTATCCCCTCTCTCTCTCTCTCTCTCTCTCTCTCTCTCTCTCTCTCTTCCTCCTTTTTTGCACTCCTCAGCGTCACACATATTGATGTATGTAGGATTGTGGTATAGAACAAAGCTGAAGAAGCCAAGATCTCACTAAAATCCATGCATCCCACCAAGAATTCGTTAGTGATAAGAGTGGAAGAGCACGCAGTCATGCACTGAAACGATGGAAAACGAGAAGGAGGGAGAGAGAGAGAGATGGAGAGAGAGAGGAGGAGGAAATGCGAGGTAAAGGAAGGTGTAAGGGTGAAATGGCCGAAAGATCCATGTCCTTTTAGCTTAAGGGGTGCATGCCTCAGGGAATCTGGGTTCTCGTTGCTTTCCCGAAGATCAAGGCGGTCTCCCCCTCCTCTTCGTAGCCCTTAAGAGAATAAAGGGAGTCTGAGGCGATGTACAAATAAAAGGAAAAGAGAGAAAAGAGAGAAGCCTCCCTGGGTTTTGGTTGTCAGATGGTAGAAGTGGAAACCTAAGAGAGACAGTGTGTTGGTGTGAGCGAATGGAGAAAGCCAAGGTCGCAAAAGCACCACAAGGGCAAGCACGAGAAGTGCAATCCACAGTAGAGGTGTGCACTGTGTGGGAGCTCGGAATTCTGTGCATGACAATGTATGTCAACAGTGCAAGCCTTAATTGTCTGGTTTGGCCAGCAATCCTAATGCCATACATATGTGTGTAAGAAAGAGAGAGAGAGAGAGAGAGAGAGAGAGAGAGGGAGAGCAAAGACGAGAGGGCAGCTTTAGCTTTACTAGTGGTGGTGGTGGTGGAGGGCGAAGAGGCCGCCACCATGAGAAGTCCTCCAAGTATTCTCGAGTCAATAAACCCAGCTTCGTCTTAAACCGCACCCGGACACTGAGAAAATGATGCTGAAAGAGACAGCCTTCGCCATGAATACACCTTTTGAGTTTGATTACGCCAAGGCACGGTATGCAGAGGCAATACTCCTCAAACAGAGACCCACACACACCACTCTTCCGGCTTAACTTTAATGACTCTACCCACCGCCAACTTTACGATGGCCAATCCAAGAGGAAGATGACAAGGATTTTCCGTGAATGACAGTACCAATTAGTGCTACAGAACTCTAGATTTTGTGTGTGCTGAGGTGAAGAAAGGAGAGGAGAAGAAGAGGTAGACAAGTGGATATCAATCGACTCCTAGGACAGCTCTGCTGTCATTGTTTGATTTGATGGTGGAATCTTGGAATGTTGGGGTTGCTCGGACGGAGCCCACACGGTGTGATTGATTGCACAGGGTGTGGGAGCTGATGGGATGCGTGAGCTTTTCCATTGTTTACCGGAATGATGCATGGTTGGCCTCATTTGCATCATCCCCCACTGGCCTACACCAACAATATAGTTTTCACAAGCCCTGACACAGATGCTTCCAATTCAGACACTCGGGACGATTAGTAGTATTCTCTATTGTTAGAGCTAGCCCCAGGATATTTACCAAAGGATAATTTTGGTAACACAACAAGATAATAAAGCGGAAAGAATAAAGCGACAAGAACAAACAAAACACCAGAACACCAGATATACGTGGTTCGGTCAATTGACTTTGACCTACATCCACGGAAGAAAGAGGAGCAAATTACTACTATAAAAGAGGGACACTTACAAATGCCTTAGGAAATGTTCCTAGGCCATAAAACACCTTCAGCTTCCTAAACAAGAAGACTTCAAACCATAAGCAGGTTTTCTTGTGATGCCTGCTGTACTTCTTGTGGTGTCTGTGGTACTTCTCGTGGTGTCTGTGGTACTTCTCGTGGTGTCTGTGGTACTTCTCGTGGTGTGTCTAACATCAAAGCTCAGGCCCTTATTTATAGTTCTAAGACGAGACAACAAGTCTGATTTTCCCAATGTGGGACTATGGGACTTGCCAAACTAACAAATCTCCACCTTGGCATGTCCCAACAAAACTTGCTCCACCTTCTTCATAAAAGCCCCAACGGGCAATCACCAACAATGAACACCAACCAAGTCCAAGCACTGCTTGAACTTGTAAACCGGAAGAGGCTTCATAAGCATATCAACTGGATTGTCCTTCGTATGAATTTTCTGAACAAGGACTTTTCCCTCAGCAATCAACCACTTAGCGGAATTATCACAAGAAACTGCATCTGAATAGGAAGTAGGCTCACCAACTTCACTTGTTTCTTCTGCAACAGACAAAGCATATGCAACCAAATTTGCATACCTTTGTGGTGGTCGAATATTTCTCATATGACGTATATGTCATAATTTGGTGATGTCAGAATCAGACAATGATGATGACGAAACTGCAACTGAACCTGTGACAGTAGTTCCCTGCAGAATATACAAGCTACCAGACCTACAAGCTTTCATAACAATAAGGGCACTTCTAGAAACTTTCATAACTCCACCTTCAGCTGTGTATTTACACCCAAGGGCCTCTAGGGTGCCTAAAGAGATGAGATTCTTTTTCAAATCAGGAACATGTCTAACATTAGTGAGCGTCCTCACAATACCATCATTCATTTTAATTCGGATTGTTCCTCTACCAACAACATCACATGCGGCATTATTGCCCATCAAAACAATTCCACCATTACAAGATTCATATGTGGAAAACAAATCCCTATTGGGACACATGTGATAAGAACAACCTGAATCTAAAATCCATTCATTTTTAGACTTTGTCCTGTCATCAGTAGCAAAGAAAATATTTCCAAAATTCTCATCAGAAGCTACACTAGCTTCAGCGGATTCAATAGTTTTCTCAACAAATTTTTCCTTTTGCTTTAATTTATTTTTCAATTTAAAGCAATCAGATTTAATGTGCCCCATTTTATGACAATATCTGCATTCCAAATTTCTATGTCTGGATTTAGATCTAGATTTAGATCTACTACTGTCAAATTCTCTTTTATCCATTTTATCCCTGACAACCAGACCCTCAGCCTGATTTCCTTTACTTTCCCCAGTGATATCTCTGTCTATTTGCTCCTTAGATTTTAGTGCAGATTTAATTTCCTGATACGAAACTGTTTCTTTTCCATAAATCAAAGTATCACGGAAATGCTTAAAAGATTGGGGAAGAGAACACAAGAGCAACAAAGCCTTATCCTCATCATCAATTTTTGCATCTATATTCTCTAAATCCATAACCAAAGAATCAAACTTATCAAGATGCGAGAGTATAGATGTACCTTCAACCATCCGAAGCATATACAGACTCTGCTTCAAGTAGAGACGATTCTCCACTGTCCTCTTCATGTACAAGGCTTTAAGTTTGTCCCACATGCTCTTAGCCGTAGTCTCCGTAGCTACCTCCCGTAAAACCTCATCAGAGAGATTTAGAATGATGCTGGATCGGGCCTTCTTATCCATACCCGCAAGATCTTCTTTTGACGTACCATCTGGAATGTTCTCAGCACCCTGAAGTGCCAAATCAACTCCGTCTTGAACCAGAATGGCCTCCATCTTGAGTTGCCACATGCCGAAGTTGACATTTCTATCGAATTTCTCTACAACGATCTTTGATATTGTCATTGTTGCCAAAAGATCCCAGAACCAGGCTCTGATACCAGTTTGTTAGAGCTAGCCCCAGGATATTTACCAAAGGATAATTTTGGTAACACAACAAGATAATAAAGCGGAAAGAATAAAGCGACAAGAACAAACAAAACACCATAACACCAGATATACGTGGTTCGGTCAATTGACTTTGACCTACATCCACGGAAGAAAGAGGAGCAAATTACTACTATAAAAGAGGGACACTTACAAATGCCTTAGGAAAGGACACTTACAAATGCCTTAGGAAATGTTCCTAGGCCATAAAATACCTTCAGCTTCCTAAACAAGAAGACTTCAAACCATAAGCAGGTTTTCTTGTGATGCCTGCTGTACTTCTTGTGGTGTCTGTGGTACTTCTCGTGGTGTCTGTGGTACTTCTCGTGGTGTGTCTAACATCAAAGCTCAGGCCCTTATTTATAGTTCCAAGACGAGACAACAAGTCTGATTTTCCCAATGTGGGACTATGGGACTTGCCAAACTAACACCTATCGGTTGTGGGAATCAAATTTCCATATCTCATGCACCTCATGTGATTCATATTATAATGCTATGATGCAATTCATATACTTGGTGTTGGCGAGTCTAAAGGTCGAGTGGATTTCCATGGAGTCATGATCACTCTGGAGATGGAAAAGACAGGAGCAGACGGAGAGCAAACGCTTTGCCATTGCACACACACATACTCGCTGTTCATCGCCTATTCCCTTTGCGTCCAAAGCGACCTGTGGTTGCATCTGCTGCGAGATCTGGCTGGTCTCAGAAAAGCAAAAGTTGCAGGGAATTCAAGACGGGGGAAAAAGGAAAAGGAAGTACTCGACGATTGATTCGCCATGTGGTGTTTGAATGAGTCGACGACCAACATAGTAGCACTGGTTCGGTTAAGATCATATCAGTTCCTCCGCCCGAGAGTTCATCTAAAGGCATGTCATGATGTAGACTCGGGATTCCATTACAGGAGCAGTTCTCGTGGTGCCATTCCTCGCCACGCTGATGCTTCCTCAACCCCCTCCGCACAACTGATGGACTCCGACTGCATGTATTCTGGAGAAAGAAGATGACCACGACTCATCATTTCACCACCTTGCTGCAGTTTCCATATCGACTGCACGCCGATGGCAATCATCATCAACTCTTTGCTGCGGTTTCCATATCCTTCGTTACATTTCTGATGCTTGGATTCATCTGAAGTTCTCACCACACACTTGCTATGCTTCACGGATTCTTGGAGCACATACAGTGGCTATTTTTTATGAGAAAGAGTATCCCATGTTAAGATCAGATGTTTCAAGGTGGAGGCACACAAGTAGCCGGAGACAGGAGCACAATTTAGAAGACAAGTCAAACCATGGTCAACTTTTCCATGGGTGACAATGTAGGTTTGTCATTTTTGACAATTTGCTATGAGTCAACTATTCCATTTTTGGTTTTTACCTTTGTTGGGAAAAGCCTCATCTCATCATCCAGTGTTGCCACTGTCAATTGAGTATCTAAAAAGGATTTGAAGAAGTATCTAAAACAAAAGGAAAACAAATATACTATGGTTGTCAAATTCATAAAGTTTCATCAGTCAGCTCACTTATTGAGTTGTTTTTACCAATATTGAGCCTTACAAAAAGAACTAATTAGCTTGTATTACCTACTTTTCCATTTGGTAGAGAACCCTCTCTCCCCCCAAAAAAAGTATACTAGTGCAATGGGTGAGCCTAGGTGAAACTAATCAAGACTAACATTAATGTAATATGATATGATAGATCTAAACAACTGATTTTGTAGCTTTCTAATAATATTAGGGGCTCATTCAATACATGAAAATAATTCGGCAAATGAAGCCACTATGCTTTTGCTCAAGTTGAATGCATCAGGTGCATAAATATGTTATTAGCTAAGAAGGTCATATTGGATACTTCAAATGCTTTTGCTCAAAATAGATATATCATTCATATGTATTTTGGTTGAAGAGATGGTTTTTAGAATTGAATTATGTAAGGATTGATCGGCATCAAATGCGTTCTCTATTTGATTCTTTTAATGTTAAAATTAGTAGAATACATCTTTTTATATATACAAAGTATATTCTATTCAGTGCTTACAATTAGAAAAATACTCTCAATCATTTTTAATTTATAGAATATTTTTTTATTTCCATTGATACTAACGTGACATATATCTACATGACTGAGTCATATCGACTTTCATGTATCATTCATAATTTTGGAAACCATATATGGTGTTTTAAGCAATTTGATTTAAATTTATAATTAATATTTTTACAAAAAAAAAATGGTAAGATGGATATTTGGTTCCACTTGTTTGTAATGATTTAATAAGATCTTTACTAATCAATCTAGGTAGCATATTTTTTATAATTTAAAATTTTGAATATGGAAGGATTTGAATTCCCACAAAAGAAAAACACAAAAAAGTATATATATATATATATATATATATATATATATATATATATATATATATATATATATATATATATATATATATATATATATATATATATATATATACATATATATATATATACATATATATATATATACATACATATATATATATATACATATACATATATATATACATATACATATACATATATATATACATATACATATACATATATATATACATATATATATACATATATATATATGTATATGTATATGTATATGTATATATATATATGTATATATATATATGTATATGTATATATATATATGTATGTATATATATATATGTATATATATATATGTATATATATATATATACATATATATATACATATGTATATGTATATATACATATGTATATGTATATATACATATGTATATGTATATATACATATGTATATGTATATATACATATGTATATGTATATATATATATGTATATATATATATATATATATATATATATATATATGTATATATATATTACTTTAGAACTAAGAATGCATTCTCTATCTCGACATCAGCACACAAAACAAAAAAAAGTGTAGCAGTCACTCACGCAGAAAAAACGTAAACAAAGAAGAAACTTTTAATTTATTATTTCAAACTGACAATAACATGTTTAAATTATTTGAGATTGATTGCATGGATTATTATTTTTATTTTTTAAACTAATATAAATCTGCAAATTCTAAAATTCTTAATTGTTTGGATTGGCTTTACATTGTAAATAATGTTATGTTCTATATAAGACAGTCACATTCAAAATGTGTGCCGTTCTAATGTATATTAACATTTATATCAACTCACATTAATACTAAAAGTATTTTAGCTATTTATATATTTTTCAATCAATCTATCCTCATTATAATATTTTGGGTGATTGCTAGAAATTTTCTTTTTTTTTGTTTTTTTTCTAATGATGCCCATTTTTCATAATTTTAAAACAGTCACTCCTATTTTAAAAATTCTAAAAATATCTTTAGAAAATCATCATGTATTTTCTCATTCAAATCTAACAAATTTTTATTAAAGTTACACTTTATTTTGTTACGAGAAGATGTCATTGATGTTTCAATAAGCCTAATATGATTCAGACCTATATACATAAAATTGTCTAAGATGCCTTCGAGGTAAGAATATTGAGCTCATAAAGTGTAACTTGCATGAAGACCAAGATTATGAGAGGCTTTCTAATTCGATCCCTCTTACATCAAAGTTAATAACTCAATGTAATTACGTGTGAATATAAGCTGTAAAAAATAATCTTTTACTATTGCGCTAAAATGAGTTTTTATAGCTGAGGACTAAATATTTTATGAAATATTCAACGATGAGATAACCCTCAATCGTCTATGATAATCACTATTGGCTTTAGCTACACGTAAGCAATAAGAGAAGGACATAACATGCAGTTATATCTATCTTGGACCATTGTCCATGCGGACAGATCCATAAAAAGGCGAAGAGGCCATATGTTAAATGACGATTGATCGATGATATTTTATCAATCATAATATTTTAGATAAAAACTAATATAAAAATTATAAATAGTTGATGAATTTTTTTTAAAGATTTAGACAAGAAAAAATAATAGTTTTATAAATTTTGAAATATTAGAAATTAAGATTACTGTTTAGAAATTATAAAAAGAAATATCATCCGAAAAAAAAAGAGAACCGTCCTAATATTTTTATTACCATGTGGGTTGATGATATTAAGGAAAAGATATATGGGGATCACATCATATCAAATATATAGAAGCAATTATGTAATTTCCAAATTTGTAAGAATAAATATATATATAAAGGGCGTTAAGTAATAACGATAATAATATCAAAAAAGGCCCTCTCTTTCTCGTAACGTTCTCTCTCCCTCTCGATATTTATCGGCCGAAATCTCTCGTTCCGATCCGCCCCCATCCCCTTTGATTCCAATCCAACACGAAGGGAAGCGAGAAAAGAGGAGAAACCTCTCTCTCTTGCCCTCTCCTTTAGTCTTTTCCTTCTTCTTCGTCAGCAGCAGACAACGAGGGCGAGGACTGAGAGACCTATAAGGAGTGCTGGACCGGAAGCAGATCGGTGCGTCCGAGTAGCTCCGGCGGAGGAGGATCCGGTCAGTTGTTTCGATTTGGTGACTTGCATCTCTTCTTTTGATTCGATTGGTTTATCGTCATCTTTCAAAGATCGAGTTGGCAAGCTTTAAAATCCAGATCTCCTTGTTTGGATTCCACCGGCCATCTTCTAGATAAAGATTGAGATCAGATTCTAGGAAGATACTCGAGCAGAACATCGGTTTTGAATCCGATCTCGGTCCAATTCGCTGTTGATCGCAAGTCTTGCTGATTTATTTTACTATCTATCTTAATCGAATCAAATGACTTGTGATAAGAGATGATGCATGCCATGATTTAGGATAAACTTGTAGATGCATTGTAGGTGTTCGACGAATTGCATGGACTCCAAAGCTATGTTATCAGCACATCACAGTTTGAATGTCCACAGTTGTATCTCTAAAAGTAGATGCGCCGTATCCATGAAATTTATGTGCTTTTCGTTCCTTCAAAATGCCAAATTGATGCGATGACTAATCTAGAATAGACTTTTTGACGAATTCTAACTGTTCGACAAATTGTCCGTAGTTCATATGACATTCGTCATGCTAATGGTGTTATAAGCACCACATTTTTAGTCAAACATGGGCTGATTACTTCAAAAACATGCATTTGAACGATGTCAAACCACAATTCAAACCGTAGTCCTAAGGATATACAATAATAATCTATGATGTTTCAACCATACAGCATTGACTATATACAAATTTTTTTTGGGTTACAATGAATCAAATTTTATTTATAATTCTTATGTAAAGTCAAAGTCATTTTTAAGTCTTCCTCTACATCTCTTATGATGATGAATTGAATTGTATCAATTCAACCCGTAGTTTATCTTTTGTAGAGGATAATGATGATGATGAATTGCTACATGTCACTTTATCTCTAACATGGGAAGTTCCTTGTTCCAATGACAACATTACAACTGGTCTGAATAGTTATGAATCGTAGATAGCAACATCAACTTGTATTGCTTACCAGTTGTTGTCACTTCTGTTCGAGAGATTTGTGAGTCAGATTAGGCCTTCTGTTTCTGATACTGAACGAGATTGGCATTTGCAGATCATACAATGGCACCCAGCATCAGGAAGGCTCTGGGGGCAGTGAAAGACCAGACCAGCATTGGCCTGGCTATGATGTCCAGTAACGTGGCCCCTGAGCTCGATGTGGCCATCGTCAAGGCGACGAGTCACGACGACGAGCCCGCCGACGAGAAGTACCTGAGGGAGATCCTCAACATGACATCCTACTCCGGCAGTTACGTCATTGCCTGCGTCGCTTCTGTATCGAGGAGGCTCGCCAAAACGCGCGACTGGGTCGTGGCCCTCAAGGCGCTCATGCTCGTCCATCGTCTTCTCACTGATGGGGATCCTGCGTTCCAACATGAGATTCTCTATGCCAACCGCAGGGGTGCCCGCCTCCTCTGCATGTCCCATTTTTGCGACGAGGCACACTCCAATTCCTGGGACCATTCTACGTTCGTCCGCACCTACGCTCTTTATCTGGATCGACGCCTGGGATGGATGGGTTACGAAACGAAGCGAGGCGGTGGTAACCAGAGATCTCCGCTGCCAGATCCATATGCCTACGGAAATTATGTGAGCTCCTCATACTCATCTTCTCCGGGTAATGGCAATGGCGAGTACAGAGGAAGGCGGAACAGGGAAGACAAGAAGCCGCGGACACCGCTGAAGGGCATGAAGCCAGAGAGTGTTCTGGGGAGGATGCACGAGTTGCTGAACGTGCTCGATAGCTTCCTCGGCTGCCGCCCCAGAGGCAATGCACAGCACAGCAGGATTATCCTCGTCGCGCTCTATCCTCTCCTCAGTGAGAGCTTCCAGCTATATGCTGACATAGCCGAGATATTAGCCATACTTCTCGACGGCTTCTTCGACATGGACTACCATGACTGCGTCAAGTCGTTCGAGGCCTACGCTCGTGCCGCCAAGCTGATCGATGAACTTTGTGTCTTCTATGCCTGGTGCAAGGACACAGGAGTAGCCAGGTCGTCGGAGTACCCAGAGGTGGAGCGCATCACCGACAAGCTTCTGGAGTTACTGGAAGAGTTCACGAGGAACAGAGCGACGAGGACGAGGAGCCCCCCTAGAGAGGCCCTCCCTGCTGCGCCCACGGAGACCAGGGACGAAGAACCCGAAGAAACCATGAACAGCATAAAAGCTCTTCCAGCGCCTCCCGATTACGAGGAAGAGGCGCCGGAGCCAGCAAAGGTCGCAGCGGAACCTGTCGAGCAGCAAGGCGACCTGGTGGATCTTAGAGATGATAGCGCGTCCGCTGTGGACAATCTCGAACTGGCTCTTTTCCAGGCCCCGGTGGCAGCTAATGGCTCCGATGGTTCCTGGGAAGCATTCCCATCATCCGATGGCGAGACAGGAGTGACCTCCGCGTGGCAAAACCCTGCAGCCGAAAGAGGGAAAGCAGACTGGGAGATGATGCTCGTGGAGACAGCCAGCAATCTCTCGAAGCACAAGGCAACATTAGGCGGAGGCTTCCATCCATTGCTACTGAACGGCATATACGATCAAGGGGCGGTGAGGCAACACGTAAACGCCCAGGCAAGTGGAGGGAGCGCGAGCAGTATGGCCTTGCCTGGGCCTGGACGAGGCGGCACCCCTCCCGTGCTCGCCCTTCCTGCACCTGATGGCACCGTGAAGACCATTGGGCAGGACCCATTCGCGGCGTCGCTTAGCATCCCTCCGCCTCCCTTCGTGCAGATAGCAGACGCGGAGAAGAAACGGCAGCTGCTGCTACAGGAGCAGGTCATGTGGCAGCAGTATGCCAGGGATGGGATGCAGGGCCAGGCCGGCTTAGCTAACAAGCCCAACAGCAACTTCATGCCCAACCCCGCAATGCCATACGGGATGCCATCAGCTTTTGATGGTACTGCAGGTGGATACTAACTATTACCCGACCCACTGAATTCTGTTCCTTGCTTTCTCTTTTTCTTGGACCAGCCAGCCAACCACCATTTGTATCAGTGTCCTGAGGTTTGTGAGTGAGTAGCTTATGATGGTATGTTTTCCGCCATCTCTCCTTTAATCGAGAAAGGTTGTTAACAGATCAATTCGCCGCTTAACAGAGCCAGTGCTTGCAGGAGGCCATATACGTGCATTTCTTTCGAGTCCTCCATATGGTATTTATCCCATTGCCTGCTAAGAACCTCATCAGGTCTTTTGTGTGTATGCGTGTCTCCGTAAAACACTTTGATCAGGTCAGGGGGAAGTTGTGTGGTCTGGCGAAACACTTATATTGTGCACAACCAATCCATCCACATCCTTCTGTAGCATGCGCAGTGCAACTGTGGGAAGCCATCGGCAATCGAAGTTGAGTTGTGGGTTGCTAAACAGAAGGCCTACTCGTTCAGTGATCTCACTGGGTTCCATGGCTAGTGGCAGTAGCTTTTATGTGCAGATGGCTGCTCTGTTGTATGAGTACTAAAATGCCACCTTCATGGAATCAAGTAACTGTTATGCACAGTCCAAAATCTTTGATTATTTTGATGGTAGGGAGACAGGTAGGATGGAATAGTCGTGAGAGACAAAGATTGAAAGAGAGTAAGATAGTCTCTCACATTATCATCTTCTTCTGAATGAGTCAAACGAGATGGATATATAGGTTTGATCCACAATCTAACAAACTTAAATTTTAAGATATTATATATTATTAGACTAATCAAACTTAGGCATCATTTTTAAAATCTCAATAACTTTATCGTTCCGAACTCATACGATTTTGTTCTTTCGGAATATATGAGCTCTAAAAGATATGATTCTCGTGCTCCTCGATCAATACGAGATTAAATGATCTTATCAGATATAAAATAATATTTAAGATGAATATATAGTTTTTATACGTATGAGCATATATTTTATTATTTCGAAATATTTTTTGATTTAAATATTCAAGAAAACTCATCGAACGTACTCTCTTGGCTCATATAAGCTTAACACACGAGCTGACCATCAAATTTGATGGTTAAAGAAAAGCACAAAAATCAAAGATTATTGTTGCTTCCGGTATCGTCTGTTTCTTCTCTTAGGAATGGCCCGCTCACGTTGAAGCGAGGAACCATTAGAAGAGTGCAGAAGCGAAGGGGTGGGGTTTTCTTGGCGCAAGCGTACCGGCGACAAAGGAGGCACTACCTTCCACGAGCAACAGGAAGAGGAAGGGTGGGGGCCGCCAACGCCATTATTGATGGCACACACACACCACTTGCCACCAGAGAGGAACAAAACTTGTTGTCAGCCGTAGCAGGCAAGCGACGAGCAGCTTACGGAGGAATCTAATCATATCACGAAGCTTTTTAGACTTCAGCGACTCTTCGTTGTCGAACAGGGCAACATGAAGGACGGATCACTGTTCACAGTGGGCCTTCCTGCACATGATGAGGAATCGAATTCAATGCCTCGCTACTTTCCAATGAAATTATTGATCCATTACTCAAAATAATTGGTCCTCATTAACAATAGTTTCTCCAAAGACATTATATAGTCCCTCCATCAGACGGACCAACATAAACTCTTTTTCCCATTTAGATAATTCGATCCTTCAGCACTCCATTCACGTCACTACAGACAGACCTCTCGCAGCCTCTGCAAGCCTTCCCTCAAAGTTCAGAAATGGCAGGCTTTTTTATTTTGTTTTTACTAATTGTTTTTTATTTAATACCACAAAGATAATTATAAGTTTGGCTAACGGACTAGTAAATTTAAAGATTAATTTTAACTTTTTAATTTCCTCCTATGCGTAAGCAACACCTAAATAAAAATTTGGAATCACTTACTATCTAAAACCGTCCATAGCGTATCACTATTGTTGCGGAAAACAACTATAAGCCGTGGTCTCGGGGCTGATGCGGCTTGGTTCAGGTCCGAATGCGCAGGGATCCGGTGCGACGCTCCTCGGGGCAGGCGGGGCGATCGATCACGGTGGTCCGGATGGGATGTAACGCGGGGGTGAAGCCTCACCGCAGCGTCAGGGAGGTGCGACCTCGCCTTCGTTCCTGCACACAGGTCGGGTCGAAAGCTCGGCCCGATTCCTCCGACGATCCAGTTATATCATGTGGAAGGGCGTGTTTTTCTCATCCAAAAGTCCCCCCTTCGTTTCGAACTCGGGGGTATTTATGGGGTGGTTTAGTGTTACCTGATGTGCTTGCCTCCGGGGGGCAGGATCGTACCTCTGATGGCGTCTGACATTGCTATGGACGTTGCGTGGAGAACCGAACTGCCGCAGGGTATGGGCGAGCTTTGGTCGTCGTCCTCCTCTGCCTTGGTCAAACGCGCGGGGTCAAACAACGACTTCGTCGTTGTCTGAGAGCGGACAACGTCAGCGCATGTCGAGTCAGCATTATTGCCCTCCTTCTCGGACAGAGTGGCGCCCAGGTGGGGCCGACGTCGTGACACGTCATGTCGCCATTATTACGCCTATCAACTATCACTTGTCCTGACTTCCCAAAATGAGTTTACAAAATCCACTCGTCATCGATCTCGCAATCGAAAAAATATACCTGGCTCTGCATTAATGGTTGACGACATTACATAACTTCACTGGCCTTTCCTTTCGGACGAACAACAAGGGGACTATGCTCTGCTTGACTCTAAAAAACAGGGAAATCAGACCGAAGGTGTCATCTCGATAGTCTTCATACGTTGCCCCTTGGAGCACACGTCGATAAGTTGCCCACATTGAATGTCTCCATCACGCAGGATAAGGGGGTCTCGATGAAGGCCTATCCGCTCCACCTAACCCTAAAGTATAAAAGTCAGCCCAAGGCTAAGCCAAGACAAGCAAACAAAAATAGACTTTTTACTCTATTGATTACACAACTGATATTATTGTCTTTCTCCTCCCTTTGTTTTTTTTTACTTAAGCATCAAATGGGTCGAGTCAGATAGTCATGACATAGGCTTGTTATGTATGGTCATCGATGTAGCACGGAGGCATGGCCAAGAGGTTACCCAATAGAAGGGATCACTCATTTCTCAAATCAAGTTTCATTACTTGAAGATTGGATCGCTCCTAGCGAACCGCCTATCCCTACATATTCCTTCGTTCTACCGATAACACCCACTCTCCACGTCAATTGCGAGGAGCCAATAGAAGGGATCTACATTTTTAATTAAGAATCAATTGAGCTGACTCATCCGTTGTCGACGATGATGCTAACGAATTACTATTATATTCTAATTATTAGGTGATTGATAGGCATCTATCGAATGGATCTAAGTCAACGTTATCGTTTTCTGAACTCTTCAATCCAACAAGATAAAATTGACGAGTTAAGCTTTTGGTGGGTGTGACTGTAGGCGACAAGAACAGCATCGAAAAAGAAAAAAGGACGCGAGGTCCTATGCAGGGCAGATCATCTTCCCCACACTAATGTGGACCAAAAGCTGAGTGGCATTTTCTATGAATATCGAGAAAAGAATAGGAAAAAGTGAAATAGTGATGAGGATAATAATGATGATAAAACCCTGATAACATCTGTTGATTTAACATCACCTGATTAATATGGACCGGAACGTCGATCAAATCACATTAACATCTTACTCAGACTCGATTCCTCACGTCACACCAACGTTGATGTCATCAGATGCTATCAGGAGTACGATCCTGCTCCATGCGGGCAGACACATCAGGCACATCAGGTAACGATAACCCTCACTATAAAAATCCTCGCGCTCCGAGGAAAGAGGAGGGAGAAAAGACGAGACAAAAGAGAAAAACCCACTGTGACTGTTCACTAACTTGATCATCGGAGGGGTCGGGCCGAGCTCTCCTGAACCGACCTGTGTGCAGGTGCGAAGACGGAGGCCTTCCACTAAACGCCCAGGCGAGGAGTTCACTTCCGGAGGAAACGACGATCCCATCCCGATCGGACCACCACAGTCAGCCACCTCAATAATCTCGAAGGTCGTCCCAAGAAGATCCCCCATCATCCGGACCCGAACCAAGACGTGTCGACCCCGAGGCCACAGCTTAAAGTTATTTATACCAATAAATAACATATTGGAATTAATAAGAAATATGAACCTAATTTGGATTACTATATGTACTAATGATAAAGGATATGATCGTTGAATAGATGTATCGTATTAATACGATACATTGGCTCGAGACCACTCATTACAAGTATCGATATGGTCTTCGGATGAAGTGATGTGTTGGTGGCTCGAGTCTCAGATCGTGTCACACACCATCATCCGCTGTCTCTCGACGTATGAGATCGAGACAAGTCCTCTCGCAGGCTGTGATGCGGAGGATGCTGAACCTATCAGATGATGTATGAAACAGTTGTGTGGATAGCTCAGGTCGGAGGCTTCACTGTGCCGGATCGCTTCCATCACGCTCGATCGTCGATGGATAATTGCGGTGCCCATTTCTTCTTTTCCGGAGTGCAGACAGGACTGTGTCGTGAAGAGGAAGTCTCTCTCATCAATTCACGTCGACCACGCAATCTGCCATCTCCAACTGCAGAAACCGGAGAGAGAGAGAGGCGTTCGCGTGGGGTGAGACGGGAATAGAGTTACGTGGGAGACGACGATTGCATGCAGGTATGGTGGGACCGACGCGCACGGCGGGGACATCGAGGGCCACTTGATTTCGACACGTGAACGGTGGATGTCTCGTTTTCCCACTATAAATCAGACGCGGTGGTGTCGCTCCCATCACAGGCTGTCGAGAGGGGTTTGCTTTGTTTGGGGAGAAGAAGGTAGAAGAAGAAGGATGTCTTGCTGCGGAGGCAACTGCGGATGTGGGTCGAGCTGCCAGTGCGGCAGCGGCTGCGGAGGGTAACGAAACACCAGCAGTCAACACCATCTCATAAAATATTTCTAACATTTGTGAATTCTTCTTCTTCTTCTTCTTCTTCTTCTTCTGATTTTGGTAGGAAGATCTGTTTTCCTTCTATTTTGTTTCCTCGGAATCAAATTCCTAATATATGTGTTTGTGAATCGTGGATGACAGATGCAAGATGTACCCTGACTTGTTGACCGAGAGGGATACCACCGCCCAAACCATGGTTATGGGGGTTGTTCCTCAGAAAGGGTCTGTTCCTAACTCTGAAAACGTTGATCTTTGACATGATTACTGTCCGAGTGATGGACAACATTGTTTGGGGTTGGTTGCAGGAACTTTGAGGAGTTGGACATGGCAGCTGAAGGGTCCGATAATGGCTGCAAGTGCGGATCCAACTGCACCTGCGATCCCTGCAACTGCAAATGAGGGAGATGATGAGTTTGAAGAGGGAGAGGAGCAGCATCGGTGGTGGTGTTGTGGGGTTAGTGACTTGTGTTTGGACTTGGTGATGGAAATAAAAGGCCATGGCTTACTGTCTCAACCCTCTTCCCTCGGAGGATGTTGTTCTCGTCACCATGGCTGAGAGAGAGAACAGACCTCTCCCTCTCTCTCTCTCTCTCTCTCTTGCTTCTATCTTGTTGTCTGTGGTTTGTGTGCGTCTGCTGTTAGTTTCGAGTGTTGTGTGTCGTTTAGTACTTGAAAAAGAAGCAAGTTTTCTTCCTGTGATGCATATCGCTTTCCTGTTCTGAGCTTGTGATTTTAGAGAAGTGGATTATGCAGATAAAGAAGAAGATCAATATTTTTGGTATAAAAAAATATTGATAATATTTGAATGTTTATTTATTAAATTCTTGCCAAATAAATCAAAAAGATTATTGAATCTTTAATCCTTGACAAATAAATCAAAAAGTGTATCTTTGTCAGGTCATTAACTTCTCAGATATAAAAAATAAATTGAGATCAATATTGTCAATAAATTTGTCAGATGGGAGAAAATGGAAGAGATGGATAGAAGGGAAATGAGGTTCAACATATCATTTTGCACAATTTCCAATGTAAAATATAAATTGATAATCTGATTCACTTTCAGGTCTTATAATTTTCTAAAGAAACATTATTGATAAAAGGATTTACACCGTTACCTTTAAAATCAACAAGACATCATCACTGCCTTCCTCAATTCAAGTCTGGAACAGTAATGGTGTCTCTTCGAAAAATTGATGGTTCGCTTTATTCTGAAACACAGAAGGTCCACATAAAAGCTGACAAGCAAAAGATTGATAGATGGATGCCTACAGTTGCTCAAATAAATTAATTATATGATCACAAGTGGATGAGCAAGTAGTAAGATCTCTTGAGCTACAGGCTACAAAACAAGCAGAGGTATAACATCACTATGGCGCCAGCGATACCAAATAGCTGAGAGCAGCAGATGTGCAAGAACCTGCACATTATAAATGATACATCTCCAGATCAACATCGTAAGCCCCTAAATGGTGACAGGGTAGTGTATCTCCAGTGAGAAAGGGAATGACAACCACACCTGTTATCGCTTGACCCATTGAAAGCTCTTCCTGGCTTTGGCCTTTCCAGGCTTCTTCCGTTCGACTACACGTGGGTCTCGCGTCAAATAGCCAGCTAAATGAAGCACACAAGCCATGTCAACAGTTGGATAATAAGTACCACAACTATATGCCACACTACTCGAATCTAAACACGGGCGATGAAGGTAGGTCGGTTACTAAATCCAAGAGGGGGTTCATGAGAAGCACAATGAGGATGAGGTTACACTGAAATGCTAGGATTTAAAATGGATTGTTAAATTTTATCACAGCATATCTTAAATACTAATTTGGTAAGAGTATTTACCAGCTTTTAGGAAAGGCCGGAGCCCTGGTTCCCAGTTTTGCAAGGCTCTGCTGATTCCCAAGCGAATGGCACCAACTTGACCTGCAATAGCGAAGAGGTTGGTTGCATCAGTCCCATAGCTAAAAACAAGAAAAGATAGCCTCTCTAAATCTCCAAAGACAATTTTTGTCTTTCAGTTCGTCAACTAAGAAAAACAGAATTTATAACAATGCTGGAGTATGTCTCACGACACATGTAATTGCTAGTGATTTAAAAAGCGTCAGGCACCAAGGTCCCAAAACTTGGCGCTCACCCGAGCGAAACGAAATGCTCTAAAATATTAAAATATTAAAATATATAAAATAATAAAAATATTTAAATAAAATATGATATTAAATTAAAAATATACTGTTAACAATATATTATTTACTATTAACAATAGTTAGAGGGGAGAAAAAAATGTTAACAATAACAGAGGATTAGTTTAAAATTGTTGCAGCAGCGACAACAATAGAAGTTGCGAACAGCAGCAGTGATAGCGGCGGAAGTTGCGAACAACAACAGCGGCAATGGAGGAAGTTACAGACAGCAACAGCAGCAGCGACAAAAGCTTCAAAGGGTGTCCGTCGATGGCAAAGGAACTTGCGATCCACTCCCTCGACAGTGGAAGGAACTGCACATGGAGCGACAGCGGAAGGAAGCTACGGGGGGCGTCGGACTCTCCAGTTGACGACAAAGGAAGGCTTGGTCCTTTGTATTTGTGGTGGAGGCAACGACAAAAAGTGTCGACGACAAAGGCAGAAGCAACACTAGGGTTCCTTGGGGTCGTGCAAGCGTGAAGGGTGGCTTGAGGTAAGAAACTATGTTATTTAACCAAACCAAACTTAAAAGTTTGGTTCGGTTTGCTTATTTAAACCGGGCGCTTGCCCGAAGCACCCGGTGCCTAGTTTGGAGCGAGCGCCCAGGCGACGCCTCTTTGAAGCGCGCCACCTGGCCCTTAAACGAGGGGCTCGAGCCTCGTCTCGTCTTGCCTGAGACCTAAGCGAGCGCTCAAGCACCCTTTTAAATCACTGTTACTTTCTACTTAAAATTGGATCGTTCATCTACAATAATTCTCAAAACAAAGATAATTTCGTAGTCATAAAGCTTACCAGAAACTCCACCCCCTTGGACAGTGCAATTTACATCCCAGAGACCAAGAGTTTTTGTCACAGTGAAAGGCTGAAGAAGTTGTACTCGATGATCAAGAATTGAGAAGTAAGCGTCGAATTGCTTTTCATTGACGATGAACTTGCCGTCACCAGGTTGAATCCATACACGAGCTATGCTACATTTTCGTCTTCCTGTTCCATAAGCTCTCCCCTTCTCATCCACCACTCTAACCCGAGCTTTTGCTACTTCCTCCTGTTTCTTCCGCTCAATTTCAACTCTTGTTGATGTCTCATTTAATCTTGCAATAGCTTTGTCCTCAATTTCTGTCAGGGGAGGCAAACCCTTGACACCGCTTACATCCTTCAAGAGAATCAAACTGTCAATCATATCATCCGTGATTCCTGATGCTGCAATGAGATCTCCAAATGCCCGATTTGGACCTGCCATTTTAAACATTTAGCCCTAAGCAGTTTGCATTGCTGTGTACTAAGGAGAAACACAAGATGCAAGCAATCAATGTCTCTTTAACATGAATGGAGCTTCTTATCTATTCATTGGTCCTACTCTGAAAGTACCAACATACAATACAACAGAACCCAAACATCTTCAACTATCTAACAGTTATCCTGTACTATCTTCAGGATATTTAAATTAAAAGAAAGAAGTAAAATAACAAGATATGAAATTGGACTACCAAAAAAGTTCTGCTAGATAACCAAAAGAACAAAGATGACAAAGAAGCATGATCACCAAAACAGAAGAGTAAAATCTCTCAGAGAAAACTAGTATCAAGAACTTCCACCACTCTAAAGAAAAAAGGGCTAAAACGAGCTAAAAACAAGATAGATTATGTTATCCTCGGATGTCATTTTAATTCTCACAACATTGCCACATTTATTTCACAAGAAGAAAGATCAAATAAAACAACAAAAGATACTAAGAAGCAATGTTCTATGATGAAATAAACATATATTATTTCTCATTTTAATTCTCATAATCTTATCATATTTACTTCACAAGAAGAAAGAGCACCAATAACACCAAAAGAAGGTAAGAAACAGCATTCCATGATGAAATAGAAATATATCATTCCACAAGAAGAAATAGTGAAAAGACAACAACAATAGAAACTAAGAAGCAACATTATGTGATGAGATAAACATACAATTCCTTCACACAGGTATTAGGTTTAAATCAATAATCTTACTTCAATGGATTTACATGTAACCATAGAACAAAGATGTTTAACACAAAATATATTTTGAGTCCTCTCTCTCTCTCTCTCTCTCTCTCTCTCTCTCTCTCTCTCTCTCTCTCTTGTGTACACATTAGAAAGATGGAAAAGCCTGTGTCTCAGATTATTCATGCTTTTTTCATATTTATATGTTGTAGGAGCAAGACAACTTGACATTAGTTGTTGTTGAATAGAGACTGCTACTTGCCATATGTCATTCATGCCACTTGCTACAGGAACAAGACATTTTGAGAACCAAAACAATTGGAATGGGAGACGATACAGCAAGAAAGTTCATCATCAAACCAACAATAAACATGACCAGTCATTTGTGAGAAACCTAAAGAAAGAAGCAGTTTCTTTCCCAAACATAATATCAGCACAGGTGACAGTACAAGACAACAAACAACTAGGATAAGCTTCAAATTATTGAAGAGACAAGCTCAAACCTTTTCAATAAATATTGCAACATAGAAAATTCCAGATCAATGATAATTACAAATCAGCTTGCAGAAAATGGGTACATACATAAGCATTGACTGTTGAGATTAACATCAATCGAGTAACATTAAACAAGAAGATCCTTTCTTGAGATGTGTTCTGTGATTCTTACCTTTCAAAGCAGCTAAAAGTTCTTCCTCTTTCTTCTCCAGCTGCTTCTGCTCATCAGCCCTTGCCTTATCCAAATCCTCGACACCACCGTCATCGATTCCCTCAATCCCTGCCTCCCCTTCTTCGACGACACCGAACAAGTCCCCTTTCTCATCATCGTCACCGAGCGTCCACGGCTTGTACCCCTCCGCCGTCTCCCATTCCTCATTCCCTTCTCTTACCCCGCCCTCCTTGGCCACAAACTCCCGATCGATGCCGTAAAAAATATCCCCTTTACCCTCCGTCACAATACCCTTTTCCCACAGATCCCCGCCCTTAACGTCGGCCCCGGCGGCGGCCGCCTCCGATCCGCCCTCTGCGGAATCAGCGATCCCGGTAAGGTCGCCCTCCTCCTCCCCGAATACGGAGCCGACCTCGTCGGACTGCGACGTAAACTTCCAGTCGCCATCGTCATCGTCACCTCGATTGCTCGAGAATGACCTCAGAGACGGAAAGAAAGTGGAATTGGGATCGGAGGGAGGGAGAGGGAGAGGAGTAAGAGTACCAAAAAAGGTGGGCGGAGGCCGGAGAGAAGGGGGAGAGGACGGGGCGCGGCGGACATGGGAGGAAGCTACGGTGGTTAGGGCTACGAAGCGAAAGGGGACGCGATGGGAAACGAATCGGGCCAGCATCCTTAGCAAGCTGTAGCGGTCATACCTTCGTCACCAGCAAGCACGGAGCGCTAAGAAGGAACAGAGAGGGAGCGCTCGGCCGGTTAGGGTTTAACGGTTCTCGTCAGCTTCATATTTTGACAGGCTTCTATCGAGCCGTTCTACAGCCCATAAAAGGTAGGTCCAAATGGTCCTTGTGGCCCATCAAGCTCTTTCTCTTGCTCCTGTTTCTTTTGCTATTAATACCTTAATTAATCCAATTAAAGAAACCCCTAATTATTACCAAATATATATATACAATTGCGTGTTTATATATTTAATATCTGCAATCATCGTGGATTATTTGCTTTGGAAATGAATTGGTAATCTTTATAACGCACGCTTTTATGTACACTAAATCATAGTCCATAAAGCTATTGTTTGGGACCCCCCAATCAGCCGTCCACGTATTTGAATGTGGATCGCGGCAGCCTCCTTGAAACATAACGTTCGTATTCCCCGTTTCGAAGTCGTCGCCACGTGACAGCGCCCACAGGCGTCAGTCGAACATCGCACACCTTTTTCTCTCGTTAAATCCCCTCCTTCGCCGTCTCGCTTCACCACCAAAAGCCCCAAATCCCTCGGCAATGGCTTCTCTAGCGAAACCAGCGAAGCTCGTCGTTTTCCCCTTACTCCTACTCCACCTTCTCTCCTTGTCCGCGGCCCTCTCCGTCGGCGTCAACTACGGTGCCTTCGCGGACAATCTCCCGCCGCCGGCTCAAGTCGCCGCCTTCCTCAAGGACCGCACCTTCGTCGACCGCGTGAAGCTCTTCGACGCCAACCCGGACATCATTCGTGCCTTCGCTGGCACCGGAATCTCCCTCATGATCACGGTCCCCAACGGGGACATCCCCTCCCTCGCCTCCCGTCGCTCCTCTGCCCCATCCCCTGCTGCCTCCGCCTGGGTTGCCATAAACGTCGCCCCCTTCTACCCTGCGTCCAACATCTCCCTCATCGCCGTCGGAAACGAGGTTCTCGCCACCTCCGACCGCAACCTCATCGCCCATCTCGTCCCCGCTATGCGCTCCCTCTCCGCGGCACTTGCCGCATCCGGCTTCCCCCAGATCAGGGTCTCCACCCCCCACTCCCTCGGTATCCTCTCTGCGTCCGAGCCGCCCTCCACCGGCTGCTTCCGCCCCGGCTACGACCGCGTCATCTTCGCCCCGATGCTTGACTTCCACCGCCGGACGCGCACCCCGTTCGTGGTGAACCCCTACCCCTACTTCGGCTACACAGCGCGCACTCTCGACTACGCCCTCTTCCGCCCCAACCCGGGGGTGTTCGACCCGGCCACGGGGGTGAACTACACCAACATGTTCGTGGCGCAGCTGGACGCGGTGCAAGCGGCGATGCAGCGACTGGGGTACGGAGACGTAGAGATCGCCGTGGGGGAGACGGGGTGGCCGTCGGCCGGGGACCCGGGCCAGCTCGGTGTGAGCGTGGAGGACGCGGTCTCCTACAACGCCAACCTGATACGTCTGGTGAACTCTGGGAAGGGAACGCCGATGATGCCGGGCCGGCGGTTCGAGACGTACGTGTTCGCGCTGTTCAACGAGAACCTGAAGCCCGGGCCGACGGCGGAGCGGCACTTTGGGCTCTTCAACGCCGACCTCTCCCCGTCCTACAACGTCGGCCTAATGCGCGACAGCGACAATGTGAGTCCTGTCCTCTTTACTTTACTTTTGAGACCTCAACTTCGAATAAAATTGCGTATATTATACTTATACACGTATTCGTATTTATCCTTCTAAATTTAAATTTATCATAAACATCCGTGCAATTTTACGGTCATAATGTTATTAATGATATCTTAAATATTTGATTCAAACTAATCGACACTAAACACTGTTTTTTGGGACAGCCATGCTAGAAATGAGTTTTGCTTCCGTTCGATACTTGAGTGACGGTGGTATTCTGCAGGCGCCGGCACCCTCGGGTGATTCCTGGAGGTGGTGCGTGGCAACGGCGGACGCGAGCCTAGCGGAGCTGCAGAGCAACATCGACTACGCGTGCGGCAGCGGCGGGGCGGATTGCGGGGCCATACAGAACGGCGGCGCGTGCTTCGACCCCAACACGCTCTTGGCCCACGCCTCTTATGCCATGAACGCCTACTACCAGGCCGCCGGCCGCCATGACTTCAACTGCTACTTTGGCGGCAGCGGCGTCCTCACCTCGACCGACCCAAGTAAGGAGACGCATGCGTTTTATCTGATCTCACGCTTTCCCTCTCTGTTCGTCCTGATTCCTGCAGCGCTGATCATTATTTGACTGTGGCAGGTTACGGGAACTGCAGATATCAGACGTGAGTTGCTGAAGCGTTGTTGCTCATAAATAGGGAGTATCCTTCCGTAAGACTTAGAGATGATGTCGATCATACTTACCTTTAAGTATGTATGATTTCCGGATACGGTAGCAATGATGTATTCGGTGCTTTTATGTTATGTGAAGTAGCTGTCTTTTCCCAATACAAAAAATTCTTTTTCCTGTTTGTTTTCTTCTCAATCTAACATTTCGTTTGTCTTCGTCGAGCTCTAAGTGGTTGCATCGGTCATAAGAAATCCTTTGCCCAATTATGGTTCATCCTATACATTAATACTTATATTTTGGATCGATGTATCGTGTAGATATATAGATATATCTTACTCGATATATCATCAATAAGATGTTTTGCTTGATTATGATGCATCGAACCGAACGTTTTAATATTTTATCCGATACATAAATTTATAATAATTAATAATATTATTATTACAATAAATATCTTAAATATTAATATAGTGATGATATATTATACTTTCTTACCAAATATTAAAGGTCAAAGTATCATCTAATATATTTTTTAAAAGAAATTAAAGATGTTTACTAGCTTAGTTGCTAAAAATGTTAACTGTATCTTGATCTTAACTAATAATAATAATAATAATAATAATAGAATGATCGTGGAGAGCTGTGTTCATCCAACCCACAGACGTACCATCCGATGGGCTCCTCCTGTATTACAAGTGCCAGGAGCTTATTATATTGCCCTCGACGGCCTGCAATCGATGTCCCGAGAACCCAATCACCACGCAGGACTCGCACCGTCAGCTCGCCGGCAGCTGTGCACGACGGCACGTATGTGGGTCCTGTCCCCGAAGCTTTATCTACGTGTCTAGATATCTATCCATAATAAAACTATTCGCTGCGTCAAGTGGAAACAGCAGATCGTTGATCCTTATGATTCGACGGGCGGGATCGATCGCGGACACCCATCGGAGCCAATGGCACGTTCGAGATTCGTGCCAATGCATCCCCTTGTTTCCATCGCCTCTCGTCTCAGTCGCCGTATATATGAGTGCCGAGACCTCCGCATCCTCCCATTCGACCAAGCCAAGGGAAAGGTCTTTTGGATTTGAGCATCGTCGCCTATCTCCTCAGACATGGCCAGGAAGTTCTTCGTCGGCGGCAACTGGAAATGCGTAATCGTCGCATTTACCCTTTTCTTCCTTTTTCTAGATCGCGCTTGGTACTTTGCCCTACTGCCGCTTTTGCAGATCTTAATAGCCTGGCTGGTGAAATTTGCGGTCTTGGCCAGTCCTTGTTGCTGGAAATCTCTCCGATTTACTCGTCTTTCATCGATCGTCAGCTTTAAGTTATCCGATCCCATCGATCGGCATGATTTGTTGCTGTTTCCTCTCGTTCTTCTCTGATTCATATTAATCTTATTCGTTTCCACTAATTTTAACTAATAGAGTCGATCTTCTTGATATACTGGATTCGGACACCTCTGTTTCCTTTTTTATGTCTCCACTCCATGTTCTCTAGTCCTCTTTGATTTTGATTGCCTACTAAATATGGGAAAAAAATATAAGATCATGGAACTCTGATGCTAAATGTGTTTTTATTTGGGCCGTATTCGCAGAATGGGACCAGCGAGGAGGTCAAGAAAATTGTCAGCATCCTGAACGATGGCAAAGTTGCATCGGCTGATGTTGTCGGTATGGTTGTGAACCCTATGATCTTGATCGAATATTTAGGGATGTGTTTTGGAAATATTCACATACTGCTTGTTCTATTTGTTTAGACTCTTATGGATTATACGCTATTTTGACTTAATCACGAATGAAATCCTATGCATTTGCTTGTCAGATCTACTTGAGCTTTCTTTTTTCTTTCAATGTTTCTTCATATTTTTGTCTTTTATATCGTCGGTATTAACTGCTAAGATCCTCAGTTAAGATTCCAGGTCATTGCTGCTTGATTAGTGAGATGTTAGATGAGTGGTTGGTAACCAACAATTTTGTTTGGTTTGGTGTGAAACTTAGTCAGTGTGTTACTCAGATGGTTTCTGAACTTTAATTTCTATTCCCTCCCCTCTGGCATCTGATTCACAAATTTCAGTTTTAACGAGACTAGATTCTCAAGAAATTCATGATGATTTAGTGATTGTCAATTTTATTTGACTGAGAGATTGAATTATATCTTCGCCTTTGAAACCTTTAGTTCTTGTTACTCATTGGTGTTATCCGCTGAGTTGCTTTTCCAGTTACTCACATGTTCTGCAAAACAGTCTTGTGGAATTAGAATGTGTATGCTGTCATTTACATGTTGTATCTATTTATAACTGTTAGATAGGCTAGTTGTCGATGTGCAACCACTGTAAACGCATTAAATTATATGTATTATTATCTCTGCAGATGTGGTGGTTAGCCCTTCATTTGTTTTTCTTCCACTCGTAAAAAGCTCGTTGCGCCCTGAATTCCATGTCGCAGCGCAAAATTGTTGGGTTAAGAAAGGAGGTGCTTACACTGGTGAGATTAGGTATGATTTTTGTCCCTAGATGAATTTGAACTTGTTCATGCTCTCTGTTCAAATAAGAACAACTTTTTCTCTTATTTATATTTTTATCATTGGATCACATTTTATGGGCCTTTTTTCATCAAATTCTTACTATGTTATGAACTTTTGATTTTTAAGGTTTCTATTTTTGGTTCATTCTGTAGTATATTTTTAGGTTTTTCAACTTTGATGGTGTTTTTATTTGAATGGCCATTTCATTGCCTACTTGCACATCTTTAAGTTATTACAATGTTGTAAAACAATTGAGCACTCCTAATTTGAATATATTTGTTTTTCCTTGTGCAGTGCTGAGATGCTCATCAACCTTGACATTCCATGGGTCATTCTGGGACACTCTGAACGAAGGCTTTTGTTGAGTGAATCAAATGAGGTAAGTTGCCTATGTGCTAAAAGGCTATATGCAAATCCTACATGTGCTGCATTAACAATTAGCTAGTAGCTTGCTAAAGTGCCATATTATCTTGCTTTCCCGATCTTGTTACACTTCTATGCACGTTCCAAAAAAGACAGCAGTTAGCATCGACATGAAAGTTTAGTTGCACATTTTATCACTCGATGAAATCAGTTTAGTGCTGGATTAAGCTTTATGCTAGTTTTTAATCAAATTATTATACTTATAGGATCTTGTTCTCCATAATATTTTAACTATGGATGCCTATGATATAATGCATACTTATAGGAACAAAAGGAAGTTGTATTAGCTTCTGGTATACAATGTAATTTGGTAGAATATGCTAGGATATTTTGGTTAACAACTTGTGATGGAAATGACCATACACTTTTGCCAGCAAGCAACTAGAATTTTATCTCATATATTTTAGCTGTCTTCCCCATTAATATGCCTATCAAGGAAATTTGCTGAAGTTGTCATCAAATTTTTTAGATATTCAATACCTTCTAATTCACATTTTTTATTTTCTTGGGCAGTTTGTTGGAGATAAAGTTGCATATGCACTGTCTAAAGGCCTGAAGGTGATTGCTTGTGTTGGTGAGACACTTGAGCAGCGTGAGTCAGGAGCCACGATGGATGTAGTTGCTGCACAAACAAAAGCTATTGCAGGTACTCTGCACGCCTCGCGTTATTGTCACTTTAACTTGTGGGCTGAGTTTTGTGTACACATCCAGTGTAAAAAGAAAGTGTTGTATCATGTGTTTTTACATCAATTCTGCTGGCATGGGAAGTTTTAAGTAACTGTGTCTCAGTCATTCCAGTATGGTTTCAAGTTTATTGCTAGGTCATGGCTTAGGTATCAATCACATTGTGACTCTATATAAGAGATGGTTACATTTAACATTTAGGTATGCCACATGTTTAAGTGGTCATCAGTGTCCAGATCTGATGCATGTAACCAGGAAGAGCATGAGCTAGTATTTGTTAATATTGTGGTTGTTTTAGGTCTTTCGTTACTTTGAAGCAAGGTTCGTAATACCATACCGTACCGGTGTTTCGACCTGGGCTCGATATCGGTACGGTACGGTATACCGAGCGGTACACTTAGGTGTACCGAGTACTGTGGATCTGCTAGTGTACTGCTACAGTACTACAGTGCATTCGGACCGGTAACAGGTGGTCCGTGTACTGACAACATGTCGGACCGGTACGTACTGCCTGTACCGGACGGTACAGTTCGGTACTGCAGACCATGCTTTGAAGTATACTTTTCTTTATTTTGTGTGAAAAAGGTTAGTTCTATCTGAGTGAATTATGAGAAAATTTAATGCAGTCTCTCGGCACTGTGGGATCCTGGGTGTATCAATGTACATGATGTTATCCTTATGGGCAAACTTTGTTCACTCCATTCCCAAAGAAGCAATCTTATTGTTGTACCCAAGCTTGCCCTTATCTGACTAAATTGCATTAGATCAAATAGGAGCACAGTCAATCAGTGATTGCAAAAGGCGCTCGGGCGCTCGCCTAGGCGCTCGGGCGAGGCGAGGCGAGGCCCAAGCGCCTCGCTAATGTCCCAGGCGGCGCGCTTCAAACAAGCGCCGCCTGGGCGCTCGCCCGAGCCCAGGCGCTGGGCGCTTCGGGCGAGCGCCTAGGTAAACCAAGGCGATCGAACCAGAATTTTAGGTCTGGTTCGGTTGTTAGTTGGTTCAATCGAACCAACTAAACCAATATAACCCCAACCCTAACCCTAACCCTAACCCAACACTAACCTGCTGCCGCTGTCGCTCTCGATCCCGATCGCGATCTTGTCGCTCGCTGCCGCTGCTCGCTGCTCTCGCTGCTCGCGCCTCCCGCAAGCCCTCTCGCTGCTCGCGCCTCCCGCGAGCCCTCTCGCTGCTCGCGCCTCCTGCGAGCCCTCCCGTTGCTCGCGCCTCCCGCGAGCCCTCTCGCTGCTCGCGTCTCCTGCGAACCCTCCCGCGAGCCCTCCCGTTGCTCGCACCTCCCTCGAGCCCTCCCGCTGCTCGCGCCTCCTGCGAGCCCTCCCGCGAGCCTTCCTGCTGCTCGCGCCTCCCTCGAGGCCTCCTGCTGCTCGCGCCTTCCACTCCCTTTCCCTTTCCCCCTGCCGCTGTCGCTGCTCACCGCTGCTGCTGTCGCTGCTCGTCGCCGCCGCTGCTGTCGCCGCTTGCCGCTGCTTCGTTTCTCCATCAGGCTCAGTATACTCTTAATATTAAGTTTTTTTGAATTTTGAAGTGATTAATTTTCTGTTAATAGATTAATAATATATTATTTTGATTTTAATGTTGTTAATTTTTATTTATTTGAAATTATTGTTATAATTATATTATATATTTTTATAATTTAGATAAGTTTAAATAATTATATTATATATTTTTTTATAATTATATTATATATTTTTATAATTTAGCGCCTCGCTTCGCTCGGGCGAGCGCCTAGCGCTTCGGGCGTTTGTGGACCTTGGCGCCTTTTGGCGCCTAGCGCTTTTTAAATCACTGCAGTCAATATATTTTAGTAGAAGAATAAATTCCAAGAATTCAATTATTCTTTGTCATCTTTGGTTTCGTATGATGTTCACAATCTTGAATTTGACACAACAAGCAAATGCTTTAGCTACATAACTTGGATGTCTCATGAGTTACAATTTTGTTCTACTCCAATGGATGAATTAGAATGTTCTTTGACTTAAATAATAATGGTAGTTCAATTTTCCCCCTCCTATGTAGAAGAAAATGTGATAATAATATATTTCAAGTACACAACAAACATCCTAGTGTTGTATATAGCTAGAGCAGTATTTATGGCTTTGCATATCATAAATTAAAGCTGTTGCCTGTTGGTTCAATTGAGCTATGCACCTTCTTGTACTTGTGGAATCATGATATAAACTTTAATAACTGTAAAAAGTTTTAGGGTCATCTGTCATTCTTGGGTGTCTTGTATCCTTTCTATGTAGTAGGTCTAACTGATTTTGTAGGATGAAACATCTGTACCAAATATTTTTTACTATTAGGTACCCTGTCTAATTGAATTTTTCTCATACAGAACGGATTTCTGACTGGACCAATGTGGTCGTGGCTTATGAGCCAGTTTGGGCAATTGGAACTGGAAAGGTTGCTACCCCAGCTCAGGCCCAGGAGGTATAGGTTCTTTGCACATGTTTCCATGTCAACTCTCGAGTTCTGTGGATATTACTTCAGAATGCTTGTGTATGGTTTTGGAAAATATTTACCAAAATATGCCATCACCTGCATCTATATTCACTAAGACTACTGGGACAATGAGGTCTTTACCTTGGAGATCACAGTGATGTCTCATATGCTACTTCAACAGCAGATCTAAAACTCACATTTATTTGTCAAATTTTATGTAAAATTCACATTCATTAGTCAAATTTGTCTTGTCCAAAGTGGCCAAAATAGGTTGGCATGCTATATGCGTTATATCAAAAAAAAATTGTTAAAGATTTTCTGCATTTTTGATGCCATAGTAACACAATACAGGCTTGTTGCTAAGTGATTCTGTTTTGAACCTAGCCTATTTATTTGCAAGTTTTTGATCTTCCTATAAGTCTCTAACCTGACAATCTAAACGTGCTTAAAGTTTCCGGCCACCATTTCTCGAATATAATTGGTCACTAAGTTCCTGTAAAATAAAATATGCTGTTCATTTTTATATTTAGCAACATATGATCATCACGTATAATTGAATTTCATAGGGTTAAATTATTCTTTTTTCTAGATATGTATATGTAACATCAGACATCTTTAATGCTCATGCATGGTGCAGCTTAGAAAAAACTTTTTCTCGGTAACACCAAGGACTTCATATGTTGGTCATGCCCACCCATACCTGTTAGTACAGACCGTGGGCACCAAGTTCAGGGGTGTGCCCAAACAGCACTATGATAACATAAGGCTCACACCATTGGACATGTTTTCCATGCTGAGCTATGTTAACTTCACAAGGATGTCTTGTGATACTGATTTTTTCCCAAGACATTTCTTTCAGAGTTCATTATGATCCATTTCTGCCACATGTTCCAATGATTCTCAGGTCCACTTGGAATTAAGGAAGTGGCTTCAAACAAACGTGAGTGCTGAAGTTGCAGCGTCAACCAGGATCATATATGGAGGTAAAATGTTCATTGTCAACTTGATTTCCTTTCTCCTCTTGTCTCCATAAGTTCCAGACGAATATACTTTTTATCACTTTTTGTTGCACTGAGCATGGTGAACTGGGAGTAATTCTTTACATGTTTCTTTTATTTGTGTTTCCTTTTTTTGATGAGACTCGTATGGAGTAACATCTTATATATTACTTGTGAAATTTTTGCTAACCTGAGAAATGAAATTCCTGCAGGTTCTGTTAGTGGAGCTAACTGCAAAGAGCTTGCAGCACAGCCTGATGTCGATGGATTTCTCGTAGGAGGTGCTTCTTTGAAGGTATGTGTCTATATTTCCTACATGTCTGTCTAGATTTGCATGTCCTTAAATATATTACATATTCTTGGCTGTCATTAGTCACTATCTGAAACCTGCAAGAGTGATAATTTGCTTTTCTGGCATTAAGAATGGCCACAAAAACATGTCTGGTACCCTCTTCAGAGGGAAAAGTTGCTTGGATTTCAACTTGCACTAAGATTGACTTGTTTTTTGGGGGTTGGGTTGATAACCACAATATGAATAAGAGTCATCTACTAGTTGACAACTTCATGATCCTCACACGTTATGAAGATGCTTGCTGTCCCATTGCCTTTGCTAGATGCATGTTTTATCTCTGGCATGTCGCAGACGGTAGCTACATGACATGAGTACTGAAGAGATGTGCTTTGGAATTTTCTACAATTAGCAAGTTGACTCTAAATTTGTTGGTTACGATGGCTATAGATCTCATCTTCTTTCCTTTCTATATTTGTTTATTACAGCCGGAATTCGTGGACATCATCAATGCTGCTACAGTCAAGTCGTCTGCCTGAGGACACACTCCTAACTCTCAAGTCGAGGCTCATGTATTGACCTCTGAATTTTGTGTTGAGAATCCGTGGGTTTTTCTGGTAGTTTCTTGCTAAGAACCGAGTGAGGGAAGGCACCTCAAGGATGAATAAGCCATATTTCAGATTCTGCAACTCTCAAAAATCGGCACAACTTGTTTATTTGCTTTGTGATAATTATCATTTCCAACTAATTGGAAGTTCAGCTTCTCCACCACTTGGGAGACCTGCTCTTTACCACATTTTAGCTGGCAATGCTGACAGCAATAAGATGCTTTCATGACACATCTATCTTTCACGTGTGCTAGTGGATCATTAAAATAACTTGCCATGAGAATTACTTGTCTTATTATATCTGTTTACATGCAGTAATGGCAAATAGTTTCCTCGTTTAGTTAATTGCATTTTAATTCACAATTAATGTATTATAATATACTCTCCCCTCTTTTTTTCTTTCTCTTTCTTCCATTCGTTGCCTTTAGGGATTAGAGACTTGAAAGTTTAGTTTCTTGCATGCGGGAATTGTAGGGAAATGTGTAGTTTAGACTTGGAAAGTTTAGTTTCTTCATCAATGGTACAAAGAGGAACAATTAGGCTACGTGCAAATGTGTAGCAGGGGAAGTCTTTTAAATGTCTAGACATCCAAATACGGTAACTATAGGGAAATTTTTTATTTTTTATTAAATTATATATCAAATAATTCTATGCTTTCGGAGGAAAAAAAAGTTAATTATTTGTTTGCAAGAATTAATTTCTGTATAATAAAGTTAAATTATATCTTAAACACGCACTAATTTTGGATAATTCAACAACCCTATAGCTAATGTCTACGACAATGATTTCTCCCTTTCTTGCACGCCTCTTTATTTCTTTCTTGCAAGCTTATCACTTATTCCTCAAAAACACCGGCACAGGTTGGAAACTCGTAATATATTTCCCCTGGCAACAACATATTTGATATGACCCAACAGAGTTAGTCTGACATGTTCTGCTCATTACTTTCACAGTATGACGAATCCGAGACACGTTAGAGACGTCATCACCCCACTTCGTACCCCTTGAGAAGCACATCATCTTCCCCAGCCTGCTTCCTCCTGTTATCCTTCATCTCTTGCACCCTTGTAATAATGGTGCATGCTCTTTGTCGTCATCTAGAAATCGAGCAAGTCAAAGTGGGGGCTGCCTCCTCCCTCCGCCTCTCTGCAGTAGGGAGGAAGAAAAGCTTCAGCTCCCTCACATGGGGACACAGCTCAACCTCTTACGAAGTCGACCCCCCCCCCCTCTTTATTATTGTCTGCCCCCACTTCTATCCAAACGCAGCTTTCCTTCACGACTCTTACATATATATATGGCACTTTCATCGGATTTATTGAGGACATTGCATCTGAACGTAATCGGATTTTGTCATCTCGATATCTTTGAGATTATGATTTGCAGATACTTCAACCATGGCCTAATCCTTCATGTCATTCTCGTGAGGTGTTCATGTTTGTTTGAGACCACAGCTTTTGGTCGACACTTACGTGCAATCTCGTGCCGCTGCCGCAAGTTGCAGAGCCCTCTTTTTGACCTCCCTCATTCTTCCCTCGAGCAAACTCCAATTAATGGAGACAGTGATACGACAGAGTTGCCATACCTTAAGCCTCTCTCCTCTATATATCAATTCCTATCAAGCTTTATATTATCTCGGTGTCATGTAGCAGAGAGTAAACCCACCTCCAGAGCTTTCAAATAAGATTGCAGATCCATTGTAATCGTACTTGTAAAGCTGCTCCTGCCATTATTTACGTGAAGTATTATTGCTTTCTAGACTGGCACAGAGGCTGGAATTGACATCAAAGACGAAAGAACCACGTGGAAAAGTTGTGGACAGTGATTATATATATATATATCATTTAGTTCAAATATTAATTGAGGAGTATGGAACTAAGAACTTATAAGTTCATGAAATCTCCCTTATAAGTGCTTTTCGGAGCTTATATGATAAAGGAGAAAACTGTACGAATACATTCATTGTCTAAAGCGGATAATTTCTCGTAAACCTATGAGCCGCACTAATGATCGTACTAATGCTTCGTAAATGATAAATTATACGAGTATGTCTATCGCACAAAATGAATAATTCTTCGTGAGCCTACGGATCATACTATTGATCGATCGAAGGAGGACTCGATGCCTGCACTTCGACCAAGCAAACTTATCCTTGCTCCCCTTCGGAAGAAAACACTGATAAAATCATTTAATCCCATATTGATTGAGGAGTACGTGAACCAATGACTCTAATACCTATATTTAGTTCAAAGTGTATCATTCTTGCGATCAAATAATATGTTATAAACAATATTAATGAAAGAGTATATATATATATATATATATATATATATATATATATATATAGTTTGTGTCGCTATTAATTACGACTCTCCAATCCATGACTCTGAAGTCAACCTTCGTGACGGACTTAATAAAAAGCAACACAGAACACCAAAAGCGCAAAAAGAAGCACCTATCACTCTCTCTCTTCCTCTTTCTCTCTTCTTTTTATGCGCCCT
This sequence comes from Musa acuminata AAA Group, assembly GCF_036884655.1. NCBI lineage: Eukaryota > Viridiplantae > Streptophyta > Magnoliopsida > Zingiberales > Musaceae > Musa > Musa acuminata. The sequence continues at coordinate 32,124,010 of NC_088337.1, read as the reverse complement.
CTCCACTCGTCACTCGATTCAAGCTCGCTCCTTTTCGCCGCTGAATCCCAGCTTTCATTTGGAGCTCCGCAACCGGAGATCCGCTCTTGGTGAGCAAGCCGAATCGCTGTTAACCTCGGCTTCCTGCTGCATTACTGCGCCAAAAGGCTGCTTCCTCGCCGGATCCGGTGGTTCTTGCCTCACAGATTTGGCCGCGGAGAACCCTAGCTTTCGGGGGTTGCCAGTAGATTGAAGGCGGTGGATGTCGTCACGCTTGGGTTGTTCTCCGATGGGTAATTGCTGGGGCGCTAAGGTCAAGGCGGAGAACCCCTCCCACGACGTCTTCGCTTCAGGTACTAAGGTTCCATCTTGTTTTATCCAGCTTCTGAGTTCGATCATAGCTTATAACCTTGGGACGTTTTCCATAGAAATTGAATGGTTTTTTAGTGGATTAAGTGAAAAAAGTTGCAATATTTAACTGTCTTCTCTGAGGGATTACTAATGATAGTATGGTAGATTAGGGAATCCACCGTTCTCTTGTCAATGAATCACTTTTGGTCGTCGTTCGGAGGCGGACGGAGGAGCCTACCTGACCCCTTTCCGTCGTCCACTAATGCCTAGTGTTAAACCTTCTAAGAAGAGGTGTCAGATGTGCTACCGCGCAGGTGATGAGTGGTGGCACGATGAATGATCCTGGCACCAAGGAGACATGCAGATGCAGGTATGTCATCCATTAATTAATGTGGACCAGTAATATGGGGCATTTATCTGATGTCATGCTAACACGGCAGTGACATATCACAATTTCCTATTACCACATCAGAGATCCCACCTTGTCATCCCTGAAGGGAGTAAGTTGTTCTGAATCTGTTCTTAGAGATCATTAAATTTCTAATTTTGGAAATAATTTAGGGCAAACAACATTTCAGTTTGTCATTGGAGGGTCATGGAGGGGTATGAAGAGGTATCGATTTGATGGATCGGCATATTGATCAACTCAATAAGAGTTGTTTTACTGCCTTATATACACACATATATATAGTGTTGGAAGAGTGAATTTTGTGTTTCTCTTGGAATTATTCCCGTGTAAGTCTTCTTTTGTGGAAATTGCCTATTAGCAGTCATTCCTTTCAAACATAGGCTCAATTTTGCTAATTTATCTGGTAAAGTATGCCGCTCGTATTTTTGTTCCACAATGTTAAGTAAGGTGATGAATTGTGCTAAGTTGTATTACTTGATTCAATTGATTTGCTAATGCAAGAGTTTACGATGAAAGCATTGTATGTGGCTTTTTCTTTTGAGTCTGATTTGCTAGAAGACACTGTATTTGAATGCCTAGGAGAGGACTCTCCACATGGGAGCAGGAAGGGAAACGTTTTAAACAGTTCCAGCAGCAGGGTGTCTGCGTCCTCCGTGCCGCCGACTCCACGGAGTGAGGGTGAGATCTTGACGTCATCCAATCTGAAGAGCTTCACCTTCAATGAACTCAGAACTGCCACCAGGAATTTCCGGCCAGACAGTGTGTTGGGAGAGGGAGGCTTTGGTTCAGTCTTCAAGGGATGGATCAATGAGCACACGTTGGCAGCAGCTAAGCCTGGGACTGGAATGGTTATCGCTGTGAAGAAACTCAACCAGGAAGGTTTCCAGGGTCACAAAGAATGGTTGGTGAGTATTGATTCCTGCAAAATCTTTGCTCTCTTTTGTTCTCTGATTTCTTAGTGTTGAGATCCACCTCATGTATGAATGATATGTATATTGAGCTGGTAACTTAGATTTCAAATTCTATTCTGTAGCTTACCAGATACATGTAGTCTCAATAGCATCTTCTTTAAATCTTGTAGGCGGAGGTTAATTACTTGAGTCAGCTGTCTCATCCTAACCTTGTAAAGCTTATTGGGTACTGCTTGGAGGATGAACAAAGACTTCTTGTGTATGAATTCATGTCTCGGGGAAGCTTGGAGAATCATCTCTTCCGGAGTATGTTCTTCATGGACTGTATCTGATATTATACCGGATGTGTTCTTCATGTTTTACTTGAAGGAATTGTTTTCTAAGAGATTGCTACTGTTTGCTGTTACTCTACTTCAATCTGTATGAATCTCAGTTTGTATGCTCTTATGGTGATGCAGGGAGTTCATACTATCAGCCACTCTCCTGGAACCTCCGCATGAAGGTTGCTCTGGGAGCTGCAAAAGGACTTGCTTTTCTGCATAGCAGCAAGGCGAAAGTCATTTATCGTGATTTCAAAACCTCCAATGTGCTTCTTGATTCAGTATGTAGTCATCTAGTTTTTCAACATTGAAATGGACGTTCATTCAACTTTCAGAATTGATGTTTCCGATTTATGTACAGAATTATAATGCAAAGCTTTCTGATTTCGGATTGGCGAAAGATGGTCCTACTGGTGATAAAAGCCATGTTTCTACAAGGGTCATGGGGACATATGGATATGCTGCTCCTGAGTATCTTGCAACAGGTAATTTTGTTGCATCTTTATTATTGCAAATGCTGAATGTGTCTTCTTCACAGCCTGGAATACTTTTGCTTGTCATCTGATTTGTAATTCACAAAAACCCCTCATCTGTTTAGTCATTTAAGTCACATAAAATTTGCAATTTCCTCATGAACACATGAGTTGGTCATTTTACTTACCATTAGTTTATCTTGATCCAACTCGGCCTCTCATGGCTTTAGTATATCTATTTAGAATGCTTCATTTTTAAATAGGATCAATTATGCAATCTGCACATAAGGTGATGGTTAAAACTATTGCCACAAAAGCAATAGCACATATCATCTCAAACAATACTTTGCTTACTACTTGGTTTGTGCGAAATATCAACAAGTAATGTTGGAGATTGCCGGCCTTGTAGCTTATATAGTGATTAGGCATCTTGTTTCATCCTTTATTTGCCATTCCGATTACGACTATATCGGTGATTTACATGAGATTAGAGCCTTGGAGTTATTTAAGCTAAATATTAGTCAAGTCAATGAGGAAATAAAAATATTATTTAAGGGTGCCTCCGAGTAGTCATTACGTGTAACCTTGGGTAAACTATTTCTCTCTCATCTTTATAAATTGTAATCTTCTACACATTACATGGAGAAGGTAGGTTTGGTGAGCATACATTCTTAATGAAAGGGATGCTTGAGACATGTGCTGACTTGTTGATTTGCATCATAAACTTTCAAAGGACATTTGACTGCCAAGAGTGATGTCTATAGCTTTGGAGTTGTTCTTCTCGAGATATTGACTGGCCGACGTGCCATCGACAAGAACCGCCCCACCGGAGAGCACAAATTGGTGGAGTGGGCGAAGCCTCATCTTGCGAGCAAGCGAAAGATCATCAGCATCCTGGATTCCAGATTGAGAGCACAGTACTCACTGGCAGGAGCCCAGAAAATAGCCGGTCTCGCAGTCCGGTGCCTGTCCATGGTAACAAAGCACAGGCCAACCATGGATCAAGTGGTGGTGGCATTGGAGCAACTTCAGCATGGCAAGGACGCCGAGAGAAACCCCGAGACCGAACAGAACTCAAGTGGCCAACGGCCTGCCATGCCTCGTTGGAGAAGCTGGGAAGACGTAGGGAATAGAAAGATTGCTCATCCAAGGCCATCGGCTTCCTCGCTCCCTACTTAGGGGATAGGAAGAACACAAAGGCATAATCTTGTAGCTTGCAAGTTCTCTCTCTGTATCATCTGTTCTTCACAGATGCTCTTGATATTGCTCATGTTTTCAGTGTATAAATTCCGATAGCTTTAATGATACATGCAATGAATTTGAGTCGATTCATGTTCATAAGATTTGACATAGTTAAGTGTAATCTAATTTAATATAGAATCAAAATTTAAAATATTAGTGAGATTTTTTTAAATGAATCTTTAAACAAAATATTATTTTTGTTTCGATTGAGATAAGAAATTATGGATGAGTTAATAATTTCGATGCAAATCGGATAATCCACTTTGTATGTTTTCCTAATGTCTTGAGTAAAGTAAAAAAAAAAGAAGTTATTATAATTTCTTTGTGTGGGGTAATTTTTTAATTTCATCTTTTATATATTTTATGGGAGACCAAAATAAGATCATTTTCACAGATTAATTGGACATATTATTTTGGACAAAACCAACAGATATTATTATATGTATATTTATATATTCGATGATTGGCCGCGCAAAGCTGAAAGAGAAATATCCAATGAGAGACGCACATCCACTCACGCTTGCGATCGTCTTGTGGTGGTGCGTCGAGAGACGTGGCTTCTTAAATGGTGGCCACAACGCAGCGTCTACGGACGCGATTACACCGCGCTGCCCGCTGCCTCCACGCGCGGAGGCGCCAGCGGGCCTCATGCCCCTGTCCTCCTCCTCGTCCTCGTCCTCCGCAGCGGCAGCCGCCCCCGCCTTCCACGTCCTCCGCGCCCGCCCCCTTTCCGCGCACGACCGGCTCCGGCCGCGGCCCCGCGGCGGCGGCCGAAGGTCGTTCTCCCCGGTACTCGCGGTCGCGGCGGATGCCCCCTCCTGCCTCTACGTCGGCCCTATCGAGACCGCCAGTAAGGAGATGCTGGAGGCCCTCTATCAGCAGGTAAAAGCATTCTTGTTGTGATGTCCATCCTGCAAGAGGCAAATAACACACTGGACTATTCGAGGATAACAATGAAGAGATTCTGCAATCTTCAAACGTGCTAGATGTTAAATAAAGAAGAACAAGAACTGATGTGCATATTTGGAACTCCCTTTTCTTTAAATGTGTTTGTAAAATTTACTAACATGCAGTACTATAAATCTTGAAGTCTATATAGGATTCAGATTCAGCTCTACAGATCAGGGCGATCAGTAATTTGCAACATGAGCTTCATTGTTTTTGGAATAAACCACATAAAGCTTCTAATTACCTTCATGCTCCAAAATGGTTCGATAATTTTCTGCCTCATAATACATTTAAGTAAGTTTGGTCATATCATCATTCTTTTGCTAATTATTCTTGTCATCCATTTTTAGTTGGAGTTCATTAATTGATAGGTTTCTTCAAGTAGATGAACTTTAGTTTTATGATTTTCGTTGGCTTTTCTTTTGTACCAGGAAGCATGAAATTCAATTAATTTGCCTATGAGATGAATTGAACTACTTTTTCTTGTTGCAGTCACTTTAAGTCATAATCTGGAGCTCTGTTTTTATTTTGATCAAAAGAAATGAAACATTGGGCAAAGTGTTATTTATGGTTACGTCCATTATTTATGATCTTTGGAAGTTCTCCTCAGAATTAGGAAGTTTGGATGTGTAAATTCATCTACTTGTTCATCTTGCTTTTATGTTGTAGGCACGAGATTCATATTACAATGGTAAACCTTTGATTGTTGATGCGATGTTTGATAAAATTGAGGTATAATCAAGTGGCTGTCTTTCCTTCATGTCCATTTTCACTATCTTTTGCTTAGCATTTGTATTTTCTATAACAGTTGAAGTTGCGGCTGTATGGTTCAAAATCTGTTGTTAAGTATCCTCGATGTAGCCTCAGGCGACAATCAACCTATGCAGATGCTGAGGTAAATTCTTGTTAGCCTGTGTCCTTTTCCCTCTCTATTTTCTGGTTCATGGAAACTTCCTTTTACTTGGTTGAGGTTTTGATTTGACTTGTGTTTAGGGCAGGAAGATCCTTCACAAGCTTTTGCTTTAGCAAGTGTTTGGTTGGTGCTACTCGCATTTGGATCATCAGCAATTCTCGTGCCTGTCATTTGTATCATCACTCTGGCTTTTGCTGATGCGATTAACTCAAGATATTACTTATACAGTGAAATATCGACATTTGGATCGCTTATGATGGTTAACAAAACTCTAATATTGGGACTGGGACATCTGGTTGGTTATCCTCTTGCATTTGCTTCAAGTAAGTTGCAAAAAAGTTTAAAATTATGCGATGTATAGATTAAAATTATGCGATGTTGCAAAAAAGTTTCTGCAATCATCAGAAGTTAATTTTACAGAAATTTCCAAATACGAACATTGTTGTACATGCTGGAGGGTGGAGATGGATGCTGATAGGGATGGGAGACAATCCTACTTATGGTGAAAAATGCAATACGTAAAACAGCATATTGCAGACAACATGGTCCACCTCAACCTGAAAAAAAAAAAAAATCCAAAGTTACATATATTAGGTAGTATTAAGTTGATGCATGTTTCACGGTCAAAGTTCAAGCACAGATCGTAATGCAGAGTGCAAAGTTGTGTAGCATACCTGTTAAAACCTTTTTGTTTGATTGTGTTATAAACTTTTGATTATGTAACCTGTCCTCCAATAACATTTCTCTTATCTATAATATTGTGTTTATAATTATATAATGCTTATCTTTACAGGTGTTAAAGAAATTGTCTAGTATTTATTGATTAAGTGAGAAAAATGAAATTGAAATTGGATGGATGAGGTTATGTAAATTTAGGATTCATTTGTCAACCTACTGTATCTCGACAGAATGAACACACTAGCCAGTGTTTGTCAAAAACCAAATTGTTCTTTGTGGCTTTATTAGCTTGTTTGAAAAGCATGTAATGATGAATCAAAATCCATCATCATTAGAGTGTTCATTGCTCGAATGCTTTCTTATGTGTCATGCATATTAGTAGGTCAGTCATCATTGTCTTTGTACTTTCTGGATGATTTAAGTTTATTAAATTCCCAGCTTTCTTTGTTTAATGTTTGGGAGGCTACTAGCTAAATCTGGTTCTTTATTTTAGTCCAAGCATTGCAAGGTCTTTGGAGGAATGAACTGGTTGCAATGAAAGGCTCATGCCCGAACTGTGGGGAGGAGGTCGGGTTCTATTAAATCATTTGCTTAGTCTATGAATACATAATCTCTGCTAGCTTGAAAAACTATGTAATGCTATAATCCATCTTATTGCTCTGCAGGTCTTTACTTTTGTTAGGGCAGAAAACTCGACCGGACGTCCTCACCGTGCAGCTTGTCATGTATGTGAGTGCTCCTTGGAGTTTCAAACAAAGGTGGAGGTATGTAGTTTCCCTTTGTATCATATGAATGGGTGCTTCTAAACTGAAAATGCACTTGTTGGCACTCTCTATTCTCATTGTTACTGTATTAATTTCTTGTTGCCATCATATGAATCATCATGTGAGGTGTTATGTAATCATGCATTAACCCTCCCGAAATGTGTGAGATGCATATCCATTTGTGGGTTTACTTATTCCTGTCCATGTTTTTGAATGTAGAAATTGAATGTCAACTTGAGAGTTAAACAATCATAATGATCAGTATGATATACCATAATGAAATCGGAAATTAATCTCCCTTGTTTTGAAGGCATTTTTTTTTTCTTGAGATTTCACAATCATATAAAATTAAAATGTAGTTATTGTATATCATAAACTTTATTCGTATGTCTCCATGTCTTTTGTCCCTCCTTGCTGAACCAGACATCCAAATACACATCTGAATCTGATTCTCAAATTCATGTTATTGCAACATTTCATACAAGAGTATCTGGTCATCTAATTTTAGATTTTGATACAGAATATCAAGCTTCTGATTAGCTGAAGATTGACTACTAAGTTTTGTAATGGTAATGTTTTTTGAAAGTTTACGCTCTGGCATGTGTAATTAGGGAGTTATTGGAACTGAAAACATTTTACTTGGAGATCAATAATATATATTTACAGCACAGTTTGTTTTATGTTTCCTTGGTGATACATTTCTTTTTTAAGAATGATGGTCATGCGATAATCTGATCATCAACAGATACTGCAATGTTGGTAGAGCATTAGATACCATCCAAATCCATTTTCTAGACTTTCATTAGTTACGATCCGTGACGATTAAAATTCTCATTTTCAATTATTGATTCTTTGTAATTTTGGTTTTTTTTATAATGCAGCAATCCTTCACGGTTGCTGGTAAGCGCTGGGTTTATGGTCGAGTATACCTGGTTCAACAGACCTAAGCTAATCATCGAAAGCGACTCAGATCGTAAAACGTCTTAACTATGGGTTTTTCTCTGATGTGCTTGTTATGTAAATCACATGACACCAGCATGGACAAATCTATTCTTTGTATGATTCAACATTGTGCATGTAACTATTTCAGAGGCTTTCCTGTTGGTTTCAACTTCTAATTATCATAATCTACGGAAAGTAACCTATGAGATGTTTATGATTGTGTATGGAAACAAGAAATTCCTTTCCATTCTTACATCATTGTGCTGTGCTAGATGTAAATCTGATGATATGCTGAGACTGTTTGCAAGATTAGTGTTGAGGTACAAGGGACTAAATATTTCCTTAGAAGCTTCCATATGATATCTTTCATGGTCCATGGTTTCATATATATGTTTAATATCTGGTAGAACACATGGATGTTTAGGTTTCTACAGATATGTCATGTAGTAATGAAAGATGAGTGAAGTTGAGATATATCCGACAGTTTCAAATGTTTCTTATTGTTTTAGAAAATTCTACAAAATTTGTAAGTTGTCATATGCGATTATTCCTCATTTTATTTTTTAAATTGATTATGGTAAAAATAAATATATAAAAAAATTTACTTAACAAGATGAAGGTTAAAATAATTTATTTGCTTAGCTCTGATATGATTGTATTTTTATTATTTTTTCTTCTTTATTTAAAATATATAAAAAAGATTAAAGGATCGTAATAAGATAATAAAAAAGAATCAATGAATTAAGTTTTTTTTATTTTAAATGATATGTTTTATATTGATTCTATAATAGTAAGTTTAATTTCATTTAAATGATATATTTAAATGAAATTAAAGTGTTATTTTAAATGTCATTTTTTATTTTAGATATTAAAGTTTTTATTATCATATTATTATTATTATTTTTTCTTTTTTATTATTATATTATAAAAATATCAGTGACTAATAATCCCACATCACATTTAATATCTAAGAATTACAATAGTAGAGCACTCCAATGGGAATGGGGAATTCGGATGCGGATCATACTGATAAGATCCGTTTGCGACCTGCTCCATTAAATGTTTGGGTTTCCCGGGAGGCGTGGCTCGAATTTAAAGCGGCAAACCACTCCAAAGTGGTCTTTCGTTGGCGAAGCAATGCTGCGCGAGGACCGGAGGAAGCCATGGACGGCCGGATGGCGGAGCTGCGCCGTGAGATCCAGATCCAGCCGGAGAAGGCCGGCCGCGCCACTCCCTCCACTCGATCCGCTCCTTCGTGGAGGAAGCCCTAGCGAATCGAGGTCAGTTCCTTCTCCTCCTTTTGGATTTTAGGGTTTGTCGTTTCGTCGCCTTCAGTTGAGAATTCGTTGCGTGCATATTCTTTTATTCGATCTGCTGCTCTCGTTTCTAATTCCCCTTAGAATTCACGAAAGGTAAAGACCCGCACTTCGTTTGATGATCATTTACTATTTGAATCAACCCAATTTTAACCAAATCATGTTTGCTAGTCTCACATTTCCGATGGGTAATCTAAAAGAATTTACTGCTTTATTAAAACGAGCCTAATTGTCGTAAGTCTATCCCCCCAGTTATACCCCAAAGTTCTGAAAATTGCATGTCCATTTTGATTACCTAGACAACAAAAAGCTTTTAGTTGCCTTCTACTTATTTGGTTTTTTGCCTGTATAAGACTTGTTCAGGTTTGTAAGGTAAAAAGGAGGCTCTTTGTGTCAACCTGGAGTCTGTAAGCCCATTGCATAAGCCAAGCCCACATGGCCATCAACCCTATCGGCCCAAGACAAGTGTTGCAATGGGTATGGCAGGTCAAACTCTAGAGTAAGAAAAATGGAAGATAGAAAATGATTTTTGTTTGAAGAGCAAGCAACTTCCCCGAGGGCGATGTGTTTGCATTGTTTAAGAACTACAACTTGATCTAGAGACCAAAGTAATTGATATAATTGATTATATTTGACTGGCTTTGAGGTTGTGCATCGTGGCCGCCACATGCAAAGCAGTCATAAAATATGAAGCCCTTCGCTTATACATGTTGTGGCTCAAAGAGTTCATGTCCTGACGATGCCTAGTTGTCTTAGGGCATGCATTTAACATGCTTCATGCTTCTTGCAACTCACAGAGGAGCCAACAAGTGCTTCATGATAACACTTTTAGATGGGTTCAAACCTTATGACAAGCTGACAATGAAAGGGTGAGACGGAAAAATAATTCTTATTATCATTTCAATTTTTTAAAAGATACTTAGCTATTGTAGCTTTAGTGAATCTCAAAGGAGTTCTAAATGAAAAAGACCAAAAAAAAAAAAAAAATAGCATTCTAAGATATTCCAAGTTTGAAAAATGTGACTATTTAATGATGAAATTTGGTTCAACAATGTAGAAACCAAATATTTCTTTATATGCTTAAAGTCGGAAAAGAGCTTTCTTCCATAGAGAAATATGTCCATAAGAATTCAAATTTAATACGCAAATATAACTTGATTTTATTTTTTTTACCGAGTGAACACAGTATTGTTTATGCTGAAGTGAACCAAAAAAATTAAGGTAGAGAAGGCCACCCTTTATCAGGTACAATCCCCTGGTGATTAATAAGTTACAGGCCACCAACAGACTCAACTATGGGGCCAGTAAATTACCCCCCGCTGTGAATATAGAGTCTACAAGCCAAAGGCCGGTATATGAGGGATACTCAAGGCAACCTAAGTAAATTGAATAATATTTTTGAGATTAGTACAGGATAACCTTTCAAGGTCTCTGTAGGCTTCTTCTTGTGCCGTGGTGGATCTTGGAATGGATCTTCGAATATGAATAATCACATTTGTTAAGTTTTGTATGATCTATAACCTAGTTTGCCGTTATATTACCTTCCCAAAGTACATGCATGATAGCTAGATTCTGAGGTTCAAACCTTGTGCCTCAATAATGGTTCAGGGAACTCGTAACTTCTAAGCATATGGAAGCAATCAAAGATTCCATACAGGCACTGACAGAGTGCATGATTCAGACCAGCCTAAATCTCACATGGCTGCATTAACTTTGGAATCTCATCTCTCCTGTTTATGTTCATGCATTTGCGTGAGAAGGTTCCCAACATTGACCGGTCAACCTTGGGAGGAATCTTTATCCTTGAACACATCGCAGTAAACCTCTGTGCATGATGATTCATATATATATATATATATATATATATATATATATATATATATATATATATATATATATATATATATATATATATATATATATATAGAAAAGCTCTATTTACATAGAATATATATTATTAACAAAATGTACGCATCTTGAAAGCTGTAGCCGGACAGTTCATAGGCTACTAGCATTGTGCTTCCAAATTAAGGTCCTAGTTAGAAGTGGATGCTGCAAGATCTTGAACATGATAGTTTATTCCTTTTCTCTGAATGCAAGTTATCACATTTTTGTATGCACTAAAGGTCAATTAGATTTTCTGAATTTTAGGAGGCGAGTGATTGAAATCTTTGTTTTTTCTCTGTGCTGATGTCAAAAGCACAGTTTGTATTAGAGTATCGAGGTCATATATTTAGATTTTTCTTTGGTAAATAAAAATGTGATACCCCAGGTGGTGATGGCCACTGCCCACCACGAATCCACACCAATTTCCTCCTTCCCTCTATATATACCCCTAGTTGCTCCATCGGAAATAGTAGACGTGGTGGGAGAGGAAGTCGAGATCTACATGGACGAGAAGTGGAAGGCGGCGAATAAGGAGATTAGGAACAGCCGCAGCGGGGGCAGAAGAGTGGTGGCGGCTGCGGAGGAGGAAGGGGGGCCGTTCTTGAAACGGTCGGCGAGCACAAGGGAAGGCCGGCGGAGGACGACGACGATAAAGACGTCGCGGTCCTTCTCCAGCCGGTGTGCCAACCAAGTGAAGGAGCAGAGGGCGAGGTTATACATCATGCGCCGCTGTGTCACGATGCTCGTTTGCTGGCGAGACTACCACTGACAGAAGAAGTACACAGTTAAATAGTAGTAGGTTTCTTCTCTTTTGTGTATACGTTTTACGTAAGGATCTGTGAGCTCACAGCTTCACTGCACTTTGCAATGAGCAGTGAGCTCACGGCTGCTCAGCAGAGTCATTTAGGATCCATATGCTTCGCTGTTATCGACTCTTGCTTCTTTCTTCTTGATATCATCGAATGGATCGATAGAGTTTGCTGATGGAAGAAAGCGGGTGTTGTGATGGCATTGCATATCACTTGTTTGTTGCATGCACTCAACGAGTTACGTTGCGGGAAGCCATACCGGTAAGCCATAGATGGAGTTAGACGCGGTTGGGCTATGAAGAGAGGCCTCCATGAAGTTATTCCGCTCTCTTCCCCATACTTCTCTTCTTGTGTGAATAAAATACAGTGATGTGCAACCGTTGATGCTCGTTCCAATCTCACATGGTATTGCTACACATCCAGAGAAACATTGCTGTCAAGATTAGATAATGCAGGTCATGGAAATATAGAGCCACAAAGTAGAACAAATATGGAGAAACCACCATGTCCACAGTTGTTAGATGCCAATATAATCCATCTTCCTGCCAACAGTGTCTAAGCGGAGGAATCTTAGATTGGTTAAGATTGATAGGAGACGAGAACTGAGCTTTTCAACTCTTGTTAAGAAAGAGTACTAAAGAAGGGAGAGAGAGGAACCTAATCAAGTTGAGTAATAATGGGTGTTGTTCGTGAAAGGTTTTATCGCACGTTTGTTCATGAAAAAGAAACAAAAGAATGTTTGAAATCTATAACTTAAAAAGAATAAGAGAAAAACTTGAACTACTTTGATGTTAACTCACGATTAATTTCAACATGCTATCGAGTCAAGGTTAAAGAATATGAACTAGTGAAATGTTGATCGTACTCGAGTGAGTGAAGAAGAAAAATAGATCTAATCATAGTTTACCTTAACCTTATAAATAAAAGATAGTTAAAGCAAAAATTCATTTGTATGAGAGACAGAAATTGAAAAAGATTTAAGGGAATAGTCTCACGTATACAAAGTTTAAAAGAGTAGGATGAGATACAGTCGATTTGATTAACAAGCTTAGATTTTCATGTTAATTTTGATGTATGTTTTTCTGACTTGGAACTTTTCATTAATTTCAAAATCATAGTTATAAAAAATTAGATCTTCTTGATCCACTATATAGACCATCTAAGTATGATTTTTTTAAATATTATTTATCAAAGATGCTTTTTTGTTCTTTTAATAGCATAACATATGAACTTTTTTCTTTAATTATATATATAACATTGGAATATATTTTATTTTAAATTTTATTGCAGTACACATTGAATTAGATGTGGGTTTACGTTCAGTGAAGTATTGCCTAGATAGGTCGTTAAAAAACAAAAAAATGCTAAACCAATGACTCTTATTATTCCTCCTAACCTCATAGATCTGTAACTTTCGAAATTGTAATAATGTGCTGAGGGGCCCAAAAAAATTCCTTTGGCAACACTCCTCTCCTCCACATTAATTAGTAGTAAGGTTCCAGAAAACCCATGGCTTTCCTCCTCGGATCACGTCAAATCCAGGATTTGCATCGTGATTACTTCCATGCGGCGGCCTCTGCTGTTAAGAGCCTTCGCATTACATGAGAAAGCGTGCTTTCTTTTATGATTGGGATCGTTTATTTGAGGTGGGAAGAATGAAAGGTGAAGATGAATGCGTTAATCTCTCAGCTAGCAATGTCAAATTAGGATTAGTCGAGCAAGGGTTGGTCCACCGCATAGTTAAAGAGCATTACATTCTCTCATCATTAGTCAGACTTAGCTTCCTGTTTCTTGGTCCGTTGAAATGTGTCGTTAATGACAGAAATATATTCTACAATATTATAATTTGAGATGCTTCATTTACATCGGGGTCAAGATGGCCGAGTTGGTCTAAGGCGCCAGTTTCAGGTACTGGTCCGAAAGGGCATGGGTTCGAATCCCATTCTTGACATGTTTTTTTTGAATTAACATTTTTTTGGTTTTAAATTTAACCTTTTAAGGAAAAGTATAGGGTTATTATGCATTCTCGTGCAATATAATTTATGCAATTAGCATCAAATAAGTTTATTAGATTAAGGCTTAACTTTTTGCATTGCATTTATAATTATCATATCTTACGAAATAATCTATTAACTAATCATCACATGGAGTTATGATCATCTTCTATTCGTTTGCTTACGTGGATAAAAATTCGAAGAATATTCTACAAGAGTATTCTTTGCCCTCGTGCGAAATATTTTACCTTCCTACAATCATGTATAAAATGACATCTTGAACACAATAAGCAGGGACTTTTTTTTTTTATCACCTATATTTGTATTCACATACTTCATATTATTAACTTGGGCGTCGAAGGGATTGAGCTGAGAAACCTCCATTGACTTTGATCTTCATACAGGTGGTGCTTTGCAAACTCGATATTTTCATCGTGGAGGCACTTCGAACAACCCTGCATGTGAGTCCGAACCATGTCGAGCTGATTAAGACGTCAATAATATATATTTTTATTATTTTGATACTAGAAGAAAAGTCTGATGTTACAGGAGCGTTTATCTATCGACTCTTTCGATGAACGAATATCGAGAAGGCCATGCCTTCGACTAATAATATTTTCACTCAAAGGATAGCAGCCACTCTTTTCGCACATGGATGAATCCACATTGGTACAAATGTCGATGCGATGTTAGCGTCCGTTCAACTACCTGGGTCTCTCGTTCTCATGGTGACCTTGAGCTACTTGCTCGTCCCTATCGAATCGTTTTTGAACCTTACCTAGCATGTGTAAACGCTAATGGACATAATGCAAGGTGTTGCTCCACTCTTGCCCCATCTATCATAATAGGGGATGCCACCATCTCAGCTACGATCAGTAGCTCAATCGCCATAGGCACCAGCACCCATTGGGGTCCTCCCACTCGATGCAATACCGACATCTCAAGGGCTTCCAAGGCCTTTCGAATCTTTGATTGAGGAAGCACCTTACTCCTTAATTGTGGAGTTCAACGGACTACCACACCACTATTCTACTCTACCTGAATCCTAAACCCAATCGGTAAATTCAATGGATGATTCCTTGAGGATCTAACTTTGGCAAATGAACCAATATTTAGAGAAGATACGATGAGAATTTCAATGATGCGAAAGGGAAGGCTTTGCCAACACTATCTCGGGTCGATCGTCATTGACTCAAGATATTTAGGAGGAGTTAATCATTGCCAACGTTCGCCTCTCATCGTTGGAGGCCTTTAATGGCAGTACCAACCCGTTGGAGCGCATCATTGTTTTTCATACCCAAATGTCATTATATGATACTTTAGATGTCCTGATGTGTCATGCCTTCCTAACAATATTAAAAGGCTCGACACGAAAATGGTACGCGATGAGTCATGTCAAAATCGCTCTTTATTAACTTTTTGCTTAACTCATAAGGAAATTTGAGCTTCACTTTCTTGAGAATGTAAGTCCGAGACCATAGGCGATAATTCTTCTCGAACTTACATAAAGGGAGGAGAAAACACTTGAACTTCATTACTTGCTTCACCAACAAAATCTCACTAGAAGAAAACCCACCACTTGTATGACTAGAAAACCTACTCCTCAACAATATTATCCTCTATCATCATATAATATATATATATTTTTTTTTTCATACTTCTTAATATGTTCCATCATGCAATGATAATAAATAACGATACAATTTTCAATGTCTTTTTTTTTTCTCGATAATAGAATTTTCCTCTCTTTTGAGGAGGCATAATTTTTTTTTCATCTCTCATAAATAGTCCATCAACATGTCGTGCCTTAGAAGACCAATAAAATGCACAACTTCAATCAAAGATCTCCCACAAGAAAAGGGAAAAACTCCTATTCAACACATTCACGATTTATACAAGCTTACACGTATGGCAAACTCCTATTCGAATTTGATACGGTGCTGAGCTCATGCGAGGTCTCCAATGGTCCACACATATGGCACTCTTACAGGCGCCTCAGCAAAGGGTGGTCAAGAAGTTGCACCTCGTCCCGACCATCAAATCTGCTACAAACTTGGTGATCTTCTGCAACCACACCCTGGTTAAATGCAGAGCAATCCCCTGGATGCTTCCTTTGCCAGTTCCTGAGACCTTTCCATGTTCCTGAGAAGCCAGGAAACAGAAGCAATAGGGTGAAGAAAGAGAGGAAGGACAGCAGATGGCTCAAACAGAACGAAGCAGATCATATCCGGTCTACCCTCAACGAGAACAGCTTATTCCAAACAAGAATCTACGCTCCCGGAAAGGTTCAAAACTTGACATGATAGTTACCCGCTCATCTCTACGTTTGCTTCTTATTTTGCTACATCATTGCAATTCAATGTATGTGAAGGTGAATCATCTCCAAATGGACATTGGTTGGCGCCGACAACACCAACACTGGTAAACTTGTACAACGATGAGGATGATTTCAGTCACCACCAACAGCAGGCAAAGAAGTCGATCATGGTGAGGGTGAAGGAGAAGGCAAAGAAATGGAGGCAGATGCTTGTGAAGAAAAGACATGGAGGCAAAGAAAATAGTGTCACACCGCCCTGGGGAGTTAGCTTGGACGAGGCAGACGAGGAAGATCCTAATTACCAAGGAGCCCCAAGTAATTAGCCACACCCTGCACCATTTAAACCAAAATCTAAGAGAACTTAGTGTTTGGCTCATTCACCATAATGGCTTAATCTAAGCATATCAGATGTTTCTTACCTGTGACGTCAGAGTACGAACCAGAGATGGCACTTGATAGTTATGAAGATTCGGCTTCGGATGATCAGTCAACAACTCACTACCCCAGTCCCAGCGAAAATTCAACAATCACTCAGCTCAGCGCTTTTGATAGAGAAATAGAGATGAAGCAAGCTAATGATGGGCATAGGCAACCAGCATCGGACCATGGTGGTGACGTAAAGGTTATACCTGCACCACCAGAAACAACGGTGATAACTCCAACCAATGAAAAGACAATGGTGAAGGATAAGTACTTACCTCAACCACCGGTCAGCAATGGTGGTGACAATGACAAGACCCTGAGCGAGACGGTAACGGAGACGCTTGCTCCGGTCTACACCATGATTTCAAAGGCAACCCAAGCACTAAGCTCCAAGATCCAAGAATCAGGGCCAAGGTATGAGACTACTGCAAAGCAAGTATGGGATAAGGGAGTCTCAATGAAAGAGTATCTGATGCAAAAGCTGGAGCCCAGGGAGGAAGACAAAGCACTCCGTGATGTCATCACCGATGCAGTAACCCCAAGGAATGTTAGGCATAGCTTTGCTGATGTTGGCATTGCATCAAACAGGAAGGAACCAGTTTCTTCTTTAATGGCAAAGGAAGAGCCCATACCACTTGCTGATCCTCGCTCAGGTAGGAAAATTGCACAAGTGCGTACATTCACAACATATTAAGTGACTGTTTAGACTCCAAAGTGTTGGAAGTTTTCATCGAAATACATCGAAACAGATGGAAGGGCACTTCGAGCATACACAAGCTGAGGAGGTAGATATGCAGTATATCAATGAGCACGAAGCATCCGTAGCAGGGTATCATCATATACAAATGTCTTAAATTTTCATGAGGGTAAGACCACGCCAACTGTGGTAGCACATTTGTTCATTTAGCAAGATTGAGCCTAAGAGCTATTGCTTACAAGATCATCCTTTGCAAGCTTTCATAGTACAGTAATTCTCTTTCTCACTTCATAGTTCTCAGCATAGAGTTTAGACGAGTCATGAGTTTGCCTCGCCTCATTTTATAATATGCCTATGCATCTTTAAAATGATAGAATTGATCGTATGCATCTTCAGAAGCTTCGATGTCTGACATGCGTCAAGATGATGGGTTTACACGGCTTAGCTGAAGACAACAACAGCTTGAAATCTATAGAATAACCATATTTCTAACTTTCTAAGTATTTTTCATTGAGATATGCGACACCACTCCACCTGAAGTAATCACTTGCATAGTGTCGAGTCAATTACCAAATAGGTGAACAGTCATTTGTTTAGAAGATTGTCTGACGGTTAAAACTATAGGTTCTAGGCACCAAATATTCATCAAATCCTGTTATAGGTTTGGCATTCAAGCCAAACTTGGTCTAGGACATCAGACCGTTTAAGCTCCAGGAATAAAAAATGAGAGCATTGCCCATCAAGGTGGTGATACAAGAATATCATAAAAAGGTATTAGTTAAATTCTCTCCGTTTAAATCAGTTAAGCATACGAGGCGACAGAAGAAATAACTACATACAAGACTGGCAAATGGTCCAACCCATTGACATCAAAGCTGATGTATAGAACAATCTTTGTTGAACAAAGGAGAGTACCTCTAGTGTTTTTCTTGAGCATATGCGTTTAGTTCTGTAAATTATTCAGCATCCAGCATGAGTACATGAATGGGGACACTTTAACATGATTAAACCATATGAGCAACTTAAAGTTTTTAGCACTCACAACATGGTTTCCAATACAGCTAATTCAATACTTAAGAAGATAGGCTTTTATCGTAGTCGATAAAATCACTGATAAATTTCAGCTGAAGCTTCTATAGAAGGCTGCAGTTTGCCAAACCAGAACAATCCTCTTTGAAGAATTCAAAGAATCTCTGAATTCTATTGAAATTCCATATAGACTCTAATAAAGATTCAACTATAAACAACATACCCTAATCAATATCCTAATATCTGTGTACATTTACAGGTGAAGGTTTCAACGATCTAACACGACCATCATCAATTACTCGATAGAGTGAATAAGCATATTACATTTAGCAGACACAACACGATCTGAAGCCAAAAGGTTGCTAAACCTAATCATTCCATTCGTTTGATCCGTCACAACGACGACAAATTGACCAACAGACTCCCCACAAAGACACCACGAAACCCTAGCGCACGATCGGGCGAAGCAAACCCTAGAAACATGAACACGGCAAGCACGAGAAGGGAGAAAGATGAGCCAGAGTGGAGAGAAACCGAACCTGAGTCTCGCGAAGGCGTCGATCTGCGGCGACCGAAGCGATCGTTATAGCCGACTCGTTCATCGACCGGGCTGGACCTAAATTTCCGAATGGGGTGCTGAACCGCCGAGTCAGATCCCGAGCCGGGTCATGGGCCGACGTTATTGTCGCTAAGGCCCGGTACAAATTCGGATGCTTCTTTGAGATGTGTGCTTCTCCGATGTGTCTTTCTTTGAGATTTGTGCTTCGAAGAAAAATTGACTTGGAGACCCAATCAGCCTTCATTTGCATTGCTACCTTTTCATCGATTGCTTGTTGTTGGGCTAATTTTGATGGAATTAATCCTCCATTACTTTAATGTGATTTTATTTAGTATTACCATCATACAAGCAATTGGGGGCGGCAGATGGATTCCGTGATGATGCATTGTTGTGATCACAAACAAATAGGCCTTCCAAAACTGAGGAAAATGCACATAATATATGTATCACCGATACAGAGGCTGATAATAATATTCGCCCACTTGTCCACACAAACTACAAGCCTGGAATTTATGCATGCAGCTCTGCGTTCATCGAGGATCGTAAGAGACGGATGGGCTGCTTTGCCTGCAACCATCATGGAGTTACTGGTAGAAAGAGCCAGTCTTCATGGCATCTGCGTTGGCGTCTCCGAGCGCAGCCTCGCTCAGGTACTTGTCGGCCAGCTGCACCCTTTTCACGTTCTCCTGTTCCTTCACCAGCATGTTGCCATACTCCATCAGCGTATCCAAGCTCATCTTGGGCTGCTCAAAGGTTGGTGGCCCTTCGAGCGAGTTGACCAGCTTCTTTCCAACCTTGTCCACTCCAATGTCTCCCACCCACTTCCTCACTTCGTCATCGTAGACCCTGGCCCGAAGAGCACCAAAGAAGTCTGCACGTTGGCCATGGAGATACATGCGTTCGGATGAGTCGGTGACAGATCATGTGAATCTTGTGTTTTTGGGAAGCTTACCGATGGACTGTCCCGGGAAGGAGTCTACGAGCTTGACGATGTCCTCCGTGGGGACGTTGTCGGTCCTGAAGATGCCCGTGCAGACGCCGATGCGGTCATCTCTGGTCGGCGCCCAGTAGAACTTCTCCATACGGCCGTCACGAATGAGAGGCGCGTAGAGAGTGGAGAAGTCGTTGCCGGTGACGATGATGGGAACGCGAGGGTTCTCCTGCTTGTTGTACATTCCCGGGAGCTGCACGTTGGTCGGGTTGTCGGCGATGTTCATCAGCGTGGCGTTCACCATCTGGTTGTTGACGGTGTATTGGGTGGTGCCGCCGAGCCTTCCCGCTCCTGCGTCGAGGTCGTTGATGAAGAGGCAACACATCTTCCCCTTCTTAATGATGTCTGCTGCCTCACGGTACCGCTGCCTGATCAGCTTCGCTGGCTCACCTGCGTTGCCGCTTTCCAGTTCTCCAGCGCTCATCATGATAGGGCTGCCAAGTGTTCGACACGGAGCATGAACGAGAGACACCAAAGACCTCTGAGCCGTAACAACATGTCATGAACTCAAGGAAGCACTCACTTGATCCCCATCTTGGCGAACACGAGCTCACATTGGAATGACTTCCCTTGGCCTTTGCCTCCCCAGACACCCAAGATGAGGGGAACCTGTCACCGCCCAGTTAGAATCCACATCAACCAGAAATCAATGGCAGCGACCGCATGAGGTGAGGTAGGATGGGATTACCTTGATGTTCGGGAGGGCCATGAAGTTCTTGGTGATGTGCACGACAAGCTTGTCCATGAAAGACGGAGCTATGTAGAAGCCGTCCTTGGTGTTGTCGAACTCGTATCTGAGACCAAACGGTTCAGTGGATACCGACGAGGAAGAAGGCTGAAAGCTATGATAGATCAAGATATCGAATGGTTCCTTACTGGCGAAGACCCTGGCTGATGTACTCGTAGGAGGTCATGACGGGGATGTGAGTGCCGTCGCCCATGGGAGCTTGGAAGAGCGAGTCGACGAGGCCCTTTCCCCTGGTGATGTCCTGCTGGTCGTCGGAGACGTCGTAGGCAAGCCCAGACCATTTGTCCTTGGAAGTCTGCTTCGACTCATCGAGATCAGCAGCCAAGACCTTGAAAGTGCCGGTGGAGTTCCTCCCATGGCTCGGACCGGAGTTCACTTTCTTCAGGCTGCTCCCGAAGAAAGCCGAGCTCGGCACCGGGGCTCCCGAACTGGAGCCATGCAGGCTCAACTGGAGCAAGAAACAGATCTACATAACCAAGAATTCTCGACAAGGACGAAGAGAAAGGTGGGCGGAAGACAGCAGTACCGGCACTCTGTTGACGGCTCCCACGGTGGAGACAGCGGCAGCCATCTGGAAGCCGAGGGATAGAGCGAGACAGATAGACGAAAAGCTTCGACGGACGGAGATCGAGGAAGACTAGCCGCACCACTCGAATGCCAAACTTGTTGGAAGTGGGAGCAATTTTATATGGGGAAGCTGTGGACTGAACCATGGTGTGGAGTGCAATCTCCGAGCTCTTTCTTCCTCATGATGATCCTGTGGATCGTCTTGATGGACTGTAAGGGCCACAGGCTCGAGATTAGGGTCGGGACACGCGTCGCCGCCGCAGCCGATAACACAGTGTTACGTGAGCAGCGTCCAGATCAGAACATTCAGATGCCTGTGGCTTCGGTGGAGGAAGAGAGCGGAGTGTGGCTGTGAGCGCAGATGTCTTCTTTGCCACCCGATGTTCTTTGGGTGCTCATCACCAG
The DNA here is from genome assembly GCF_036884655.1 of Musa acuminata AAA Group. Classification (NCBI taxonomy): domain Eukaryota; kingdom Viridiplantae; phylum Streptophyta; class Magnoliopsida; order Zingiberales; family Musaceae; genus Musa; species Musa acuminata. The sequence continues at coordinate 32,102,338 of NC_088337.1, read as the reverse complement.
ATAAAATGCAGAGAGAAGGCATTAAGAAAACAGAGGCCCTATGTTTTCTTGTGCATCCTTTTCCTCCCGAAAGAATTGAATGGAGTGCAAAATATTTCGGAAGGCCATGACAGCAAACCAATTGTCATTATTGCAGGACTGTGGCAACACAAAATTTGATTGGTTGCCTTACTACCAATTAGAATCCTCAGAATCAGAAGACACCAAAACTTTGTCTTCTCTTACTTGGTCAAGAAGCTGCAGATGATAGATAAGCCTGAGGAAGAAATGAGAGCCAGGAATTCTTGCAAGAAATCTGTGTGGTCAGCAAACGAAATGGCACAAAAGGTCCTAACAATTTTTCTCCATCTTCCTCCCCAGAAAGCTTTTGTTTTAAGGTTCTTCTATCGAAGCTCATCACACATGCCTGGTTAAACTCTGGTGGATGAGCATGCTTTCCAGTGAAGTTAGATAAGAGTTGGGACTTCCAACTTCAATCTGGCTCAGTAACAGTGGGTGGATGATAAGCTAAGCTAAAAACAATTGCCAAGGACATGCAAATCAACAAGAAGGTGCACATCATACTCTACTTTTGCTCCTGCTGTCTGAACTACCAAACCACACTTAGCCACTTCAACACGAAGAGCTTCTTCTAAACTGGACTTATCCTTGCATCCACTGGCAGTTCATTTGGTTACATGGTACATTGATCTTAGAATTGTGAAGATTGCAGTTGAAAGCAATGAAAGGAGCAAGTGAGGAGTATATAGAAAGCTGTCTTATACTATTATCAACTTAAGAATGAAAATAAAAAGAAATAACCATTATAAATAAAAAAAATTGACACTCAGCGATATATAGTCGATACCTCGGTAACATGTGGTATATATCTTCGGATCGACGACTTAAAAGAATATGTGATTGACACCCTAGTATCATATTAAAGAATGATTCCGAGATATTCGAATTTCACACGTAATTAAACATACAAAAACTTCCAAATAACTTTGATCATCACCTTTTCTCCAACCCTGATTCTCAGGATACTCTTTCAATTTTGATGATCATCTGTCCTATCCTATTATATGAACTCTTAGATATGCAATTATAAGATCATTACCAATGATGAATTCTTCTTTTTCGATCAATATCTCATCACCAATAATATGATTTCATTTTTTTTTTCTATTTTATGTCATAAAATAAGTCACCATATGTCCAAAAACATGGGCATATATGATTATTATTACTTAATTCGAATCTATTATTGGTCGTATAGCCAACCCGAGTGACAGTAATGCCAAATACATGGAAGAGTCGTATTCTTATACTATGAGGTCCTCAGGAGATACCGATGGGCTTATGTTACTTCTACGGATCAGCCCATTCTCTTGGCCTGGTGAATCCACTAGTGGGCCAAATCTGAGGCCCAACACACGGCGATGTTCCCCGCGCGAGCCCAACTATAAATGCGCGATCTCTGCGTTTCGAAACCATCTTTGCCGCCTGCGCTCTCGCACCCGCTCGTGGCCCTCGCATCGAATCCCTAGAGGAAGGGGAAGAAGACGCCGGGCGGCTTCTTCCTGTTCCTGGTAAGCGAAATCCTCTTTCTCGCGATCGAAGGAACCGATTCGGTCTTTAATGGATTTACTGTGATAAGTCCAAGGATTGCGAGTAGGGCGACCTTCTTGGGGTTTGAGGATGAAGCCCTCATTGGCTTTCGTTTATGGACTTCTCGATGTCTATGCTTTTAAGTATATCATTGTTGTGCAGAATGCAGATGCTTAATTTTAAGTTGTTATGCCGGTGGTGGATGGGAAACAGATTCAGATCCAACTCACGGGATTTCTGGAAAAGAAGTTCTTGAGGAGCTTTGGGGATTTCTGCTCAGTTCACAGAACAATTCGAATGGTGGCATAACAGCCCAATAACAAATGTTTGGGGGAAACAAGCTAGCCATGTCAGGTTAAGTTCATTCTTTTATCTTCTCTAATGTCAAACTTGATTCTCAAGTTATCTCTGCATCCATGCTGATTCTAATGTTCGGGGAGAATGTGTCTTCGATGAATGGTAACAATTCTGCAGCAGGTATGAGAAAGCAAAGGACCCATGCTAATGAATTCATTCGTGAAGAGTATTCTTTTGATGGATTATCTGTCGATCAGTCTCCAGGCTCCTGAGGTCATTCTGCAAACATGAGCTTAAAAAGGAAGGAAACTCAACGTAAGAGGTGATCAACATTTTACTTCTGCTATTCTATTGTCAATTGCATTGTTACATCTTTCTTATGTTTTGAACAAATTTCCCTATCTCCCTTTTTGGTTATACAGCAAAGCAATTAACTTTTTGATTAATTGAAGTGATCATAGACCACTTACAAATTCTGAGATGACATAACTCTATTAGTTATTATAGTTTCAAAGAAATCATTCAGTTGATAAGTTGTATCAATGATGTGTCTGAGTCAAACTGGTTAAAATTAACACGTATGAGATTAAAAATCAATTCAGTTAAAAAGCTTAAGCTTATTAAGTTATGTGCCAAACCTAATATATCATACAGATTTTTTAATCCTTAATTATGCAAGGCTATTCTAGTCCTTTTAATCTTCACCTCATACATAAATATTCTTTTAACATCTTTCCTTTATTCATAAGAATATATCAAAGAGCGATTAGACATGTTCTCTTTTTTTACTTGACTGTGGTCAACATCTAGCTTTCTTTTTTTTACTCATTTATTTTTCCTTTGAGGATCTTGGTTTTGAATTTTGATATCATATTGAACTTAACAATGAATCTAAAGTCAAACTAGCCAATGTTAATATACATGAAATTGAACAATAATTTAATCCAAAAGATTAAGATTCTTAAGTTATGTATCAAACCCGATATATGCCGCCTGAATCTTTCAAACCCTAATAACAGACTTGAATATTCTCTTAAATATTCTTGATATGATACTTATAACAGGGGGCAAGTATATTAAAATTCTAACACATTCTGGCTTAATTATTTCACTAGAATCCGTGAACTGTGATCTTTATACAAAAAAAAAGGAATTGGAGATGGTCTCACTAGACATAGGTTACAGAAGGAAGTCATAGAAAACTAGATCTAAGGAATTGTTGGCAGAAATCTGGGATAGCAAGAAAATAAGATGGCTATTGTGGAAAAGTCTGAACATGGCAAGGATGGAAGGTGGAGTGCGAAGTGAAAAAAAAGTAGTAGAGTGACTCGAATGACTCTAAAGAATTACCATGTGGGTCCTTCATAAAATAGATAAAACAGGTAGCAGAGACAGCCTGTTAAGTCTTTGGTGCAACAATTAGAAATCTGACCTGCAAAAAGAAAAATGTGAAGACGGGAGCTGCAGCAGCTCTCTGTAAAATGTTTCCGAATCTCTTAACCGATTGCTTGCCGATTCCGAGTCTGTTTGTTGACTGCGATTGGATGAGGTTTGTATTTCCATCGGAATCAGCTAATTGTATGAACGTGGACTAGCCAATGAAATGTTTAGGTTAGTTTCCCATCCCCATCTCATGTGCTGCACTATTTTTGGTGTGGGTTCCATGGAATTAATTATCTGTACATATTGCTTTGAATCACCACATGGTTTATCGACTGGGGATGGACTCGGTTATGCTGGTTGTATGTTCAATTGAATTCTTGGGAGTCACTTCTTGTTTTCATATGGGTCCCACTTTTTATTTCAACCAATATTCATAAATGCATAGGGTGAAAAGACTGCTGCATGGATAAAGTTGCATACGGATAAATTTATTTGTTGTGAATCACATATTTATAAGTTCTACAACGACAATCTTTTTGCCCTTCATGTTTTTCAGTCAACTTTGCTTTTGATATCACTGAGTTAGTGACTGTAAATAAGTTTGATGTGCTCCTTTTTCTTTATTTGCTTTCGTGATTTTTTGTGCAAATAGTCATTAATCGCCGATGGCGCATTCTACCTAGTTTCTGTATGGATGTTCATTAATCATATTTTTGATAGGCAATTGGATCTTCTGAAAAGACATGTACAAAACAAGTTACAGGATCTTCAAACAAAACGGAATATGGTCACGGAAGGGTAAAGAACATTCGAAAATGGTATTTCTCATGATAAATGACATTTGTCCAAGATGACCACATGAGATGCATCTGTGTCCAAAGAAGTGTCTAATAAGCTGGTCCTTAAAAGCTCTTATGTGGAACTTTCTGTATTTGATGCCATAAATCGGTTAGTGATGGTATACAGAGAGTCATGTTGTCATATTATCTGTGAAGATATCTAAGAGAAAAACAGAAACAAGCAGTGAAATTCATAGGTATCATTAGGATTCTGAAGAGACCGATATGCCTAAATATTAAAGGAAGGCCATTAGGCATTAAATGTTTGTCTCCATAGATAAAGTTTTCCTCCATCACCTCCACTTTGTGTTAGACAATCATCGTAAGGATTAAGCACATCTTTTCGTATAGCATACTGTTTTATGCATTCTATTTTACTTTGACAGCTAAAGTGGCAAAATAGGGATGCCATTGAGTTGAATTTGTGGTGCAACTTTGGCACACATGACTGCTATGTCTTCTTGGTATTTATATATAGCTTTATAAAGACTTTTTTTTTTTTTTCTTTCTGTTGGAGCTTGAATTACTTTAAGGCTTTAACTTTGCTTTGACTAGCCACATCTTGTACTTGATACTTCCTTTAGGATCTATATGCTAGTTCCTTGTAGTTCAAATCTCATCCATCATAAGCTGCGAGGGCCTTCGCATGATATTTCTTCAGTATTTGGTATCCGATAACATCCTCAGGAAAAAGTGACCTTGTGGTGCATATGGTGTATTGAGAATCGAAAGCTCTAGTTGTTACGGTAAGTAACTTTTTAGCCGTGACTTCGGGGTCGACGCGGTTGGTTCAGGGCTCCAAATGACTCGGGTCAGACGTGACTCCCTTTGAAGTCCCGGGGCGGCGGATGCGGGGGATCTCGCTGGGAAACTCCGCCTTGTCGAGCAGGCTTAACAGCGGTCGGGTGCCTGCACACAGGTCGGGTCGGTAGCTCGGCCCGACCCCTCCGACGATCAAGTCAGTGGGGAGAAGTATATTATTGAGATCTCGATCCCCCCCCCCCCCATGTCCGATGGGTATTTATACAAGGGGTTTGGTGTTACCTGATGGGCCATCCTGCAGGAGGAGGGTCGTACCTCTGATGGCGTTTGTCGTCGTCACGGGCGTTGCGTGGAGAGCCGAGCTTCGGCAGGGTGAGGTGAGCGTCGGTCAGCCGATGGGGTCTAGGTACGGTGGGTGTGGGCGCATGTCGTGTCGTCATTAACGTTCGTTCTGGGGCAGTGTGCCGCACAGGGTGTCCGAGGTGGGGGGTGTATTACGTCAAATCCGGAGTGCAATGTCAGGTCAGTTTTTACCCCTATCACTAGTCATATCGCAACTATTGAGATCCCAAATGGGTAAAGGTAACTTCATTGGTAAGTGTTAGTACTTGAAAAAATTAATTGCTCCTTTTTTTCTTCTTCGTGAAGACTGATTCGACTTTGTGGTTAACTTATTGATAGGAACACTGTCAAGAAAGACGTGGTAGAGCCTCCCATGCGCAAGACCTCCTGTACTACCTCAAATCAGAATTAACTGCTGCAGATATAACCTGTAATCCACTTGCTCTGCAGTTGACATTCTATACATAGTATGAGTAATATGAGTTGCGCTGTGTAATTCCTTTTTGAGTTGCCTTGGTATCAATAAGTATCTCAAACCTGTCTTTGCAAGCCGCATAGTTACATCACAAATAATTCTATGAATTTTCGCTATCGTACTTAAAGACTTATCGTCATGCTTTCAGGTTCACTGCAATTTTGTTCCCTTCGTGCAACGAATGGAATCCGTGGCTGTACCTGTTTCACGAGGAAACGAGACCTTCGGATCTGCCATGCCAAGAGTTTTCTCTCCGTCCAACACAAATCCGGATAAACTACACACGTTCGATAACTGTTCGAGGTCAGCACAACAAAGCCGAAGCAGAGATGGCGGCCCACCACAGGGACAGGACGAAGCGCGAGTTGATGGCGAGTCGGAGGCGCAGATTGGGCCAACGCTCCTCTGCCGTGCAGGTGCCGTGAAGATGCATGCAACCGGACATTGGGATAAGAAAGCGGCAAGCGCCGGATGTCGACACCCATCCCTTTATTGTGCTCAATGATGTGAAAGATTCTGCAAGCACGTGGTGTGGAAAGGTACCGTCTCTTGCCCCTTCGCCACAACTTCCTTTCTTTTATCCCTATACACACAGTTGTACTTACTTGATATCACGTCTCCTTGTTCTCTTGCTCCCCAGCACCACCAGAGACTTGCTTCACAACAACAGGGTGAGAGGACCCAGAGAGGTTGTTGGTATTATGAGAAGGACAGTTGTGTTCTACACCACACACGCTCCAGGAGAGAGTGGGAAGCTAAATAGTCGATAGAACAAGGACGATGGGAGCTCGGTTAAAGTGGAATATCAAAACCAAAGTGGCATAAATTGGAACATCAAATTCACTTGGAATTCCTTGAACCAGTGCCGTATTTAACTTCGTTGACAAAGTGCGCTCATAAGATAAGGGTGCATCTGGTTTGACTCTCGGCTGCTGTAGTTGGAAGTTTGTTGTTTACCCACCCTTTGAATTTTCCGCAGAAGATTATTAACTAATGGCCTTCGACCCGGAAACTTCTGATAATGACACCGCAAAACACATGCAATGAATTAGCTTTCTTTCTTCTTTTCAGGATATGTTTCAGAAAAGAAGGTTTGGTGAGACCATGTGATGAAATGAACCGAGCGAAGAGAGATGAGAAGCTCCACCGACTGTCCTCACATTGTTTTGATAAGGTCTGAGACAGCAGCGCAGGAGATGGTCTTTTGACCACAGACGACTGAGACAACAGGTTTCTGGTGACTCAGAACTACTCTTACCCCTCGATAAGAAGAGCCATCAGTTTTCCTTTTGTTGATATTTTTGTTAGTAATAGAGTTCGTCAATTGCCTGTGAGCAGGTTTCATATTCTTCATTTGCAACCACGAAGGATCATGCGAATGGATGTTGCATCTAACATCACCTCCACAGATGGTTTCCAGGTAATACTCGGTTCTTGTTCATCAAATAACTACTTGACCAGTAATCTGCATGAATGTCGTCAGTCGTCTCTGGCATGAATAATCGTCCATGAATTGTTGTCAAAGGGAAATGAATGATACCTTGTGATATATATAGATCACTGCAAATAGTATACAACGCTTAATTGGAAATAGGCAACCAAATGATAAATGAAACATAAAAAACAGAAACACGAAGGTTGCACTTGAGTTTAGTAGAGTATTTTATTGAGAAAGGAATGGTTTAGTAGACACAGATGAAGGCTGCCTAAAATTGAACTCATGTTTCCGTAGCAGAAACAACATGGATTTGGAGTTTCATCTTTCTGCTGCTACCTACATGCATAGCATAAATAAACACAAGCTTTGGTCAAGTACTTATTTGAATTATGAATAGTTCAAGAATGGAGCTAATAATAATATAGGGAAAGCTAGGCACTGTCACAGGAAATGGTTTATCCAATTATGAATTTGGATCATTTTCTTCTACATTAAAGCTAAAAATGAGGAGAATATAAGCAAGATGTTGAAGAATAATGGCAAGTGGCTTAAGTTGTTAAAATACATATGTTCATATCATCATCTACACATTTCTGTATATGGGCAGACCAATATGATCATGTAAACTATAAGATATGATGCTAAAAGATTCACATGATATTAGCACATAAACATAAGGAAAACCTATAAAGCAATTATGTGTAAAATGGTTGGAGATGCATGCAATCTGCCATTGCCCACCGGCAAGATTACCGGTGCACAAGGCTCCTGCGTGATGACTTGTTTATCTCCAAACCGAAAGAGTAAATTTACTTTTGATTTAGTCCTTGTTTATCATGTGTAAAGTGTAGGTTAAATCATGATCAATCGCATGTAAATTGCAGGTTAAATCATGAAATAACTCTGTGTTTCGGATGAATTTGGTTTTGCCCATATAAATAATATCTTCAAATCCTTAGAGCAAAAATAATTGTTACTAATTCTGTTTGTCTAAAAACATAAGCAATCATTTTTGAATGTTATTTGAAAAATATATCAATCTAGTTTCAAATACCATTTCATATCTAATGGTAGCCTCACCGAAGCGATCGACCCTGAAAACTAAATACGATTATCTGCTTGTGCAATTCAGAAGGATAGACTTCAGTAGCAAGCGAGATGGCTACATGAGATAACAATAGTTGATCTCAGATCAATCTCTCAGAACATGAAGCTCTAATTCTGATAAATACAAACTCAAAGTTTGATTCCCAGCGAAAACAGAAAACTAAATGTAATAAGTCAACTGATAGTCTTATAGTTTCATACGCCACGCAGATGGCAGATAAGGAAAAGAGACCAAGAGGATCACTATGCCATTCCTGCAACTTGCAACCTAACGTTTTACCACCATTGTCTCTAATGGGTTCTTTTTCTTACCTAGAAAAGACCAAACCTAATAGAGCATGGGTGCACATCTCCCTTTCTTGGCATTGAAGCATGCACTCCAACCCCCCAACATCCTCATCCAAACTTGAAATGGAAACAGCCGACTCAGGAAAGATGCAGTGGAGCAGTGGACATTAATCAGAAATCCTCCTCCTCTCTCTCTCTCTCTCTCTCTCTCTCGCTCGGGCAAAATATATAGATTGAAGAGAAATGGTGAGAAAGAAAGAAGAAACAAACCAAAATAACCATCAGAAACTGCAGCTAACAATAGTACACGTCTAAAAGTTCACAAAATGATGCAAGAGTATTAAGATGGAAGGCATGATGTAGATGGAACAAGCAGCATGACTATTGGTTCTCCTTCTACAGAAATGTATGTTGTATGTGAAAGAGAGAGAGGTTTTGGTACTCAGTAGGATGGCGGATGACGCGAACTCGTTGAGGTCCACGCACCGAACACCTCGTGCGGCATCTGCCCATTGGGAAGCAGGCTCGGCGGTGGATTGAAGAGAGGGGGGTCGGTCGCCAATCCGGCATGCAGCTGGTGTGACGACGAACCACCACCTGCTCCATCTCCTCCTGGGCTCTGTAGCAACTGCATTTCCTCCGATCCCGGTGGTGCTGCAGCCGCCTCGGACTCGTCGTCGCCGAGCGGCAACCGTTCGTAGGTGGCATTAGCGAAGGTGGCTGCTATGATCAACACCGGCCCCGAGGCCACCAATTCCCCGGCCACGACCCCACCCACCACCTGCCCTTGCCCACCGGCGAGGTACACGGTCAGCCCCGTGGCGCCTGGGGGCGACGGCGCCGGAAGGAATGCGCCTGACACAGAGAGGATCTCGAACCGTCCATGGAGAGTGATGACGGAGCCTGGCGGCGCGGCGGGCTGCCGGAGCGTGACGTTGGTGACGACGCCGCTGCCGCTCAAAATCGAGACGCCGCGCTGACGGCGGCGGGCGAAGACGGCGATGGCGTCCATGATGTCGGTGCCGCTGACGATCTCGAGGACGTGAGAGCGGAGCGCGTTGGGGCTCTCCCTCGTGATGATGACGGGCGGCTTCGGCTTGTTCTTCGACCCGGGCGGCCGGCCCCGAGGGCGGCGTCCGGAGTTGCCGCTCCCGCCTGATCCGGCTTCGACCATGTCAAGGCCACCACCACCACCGCCGGAGTGGTCGTCTCCGGTGCCGGCGTCGTCGTCCTTGACATGGTTGTTGTTGTTGTTGTTGTTCTTGCTGCTGCTGCTGTTCGGGGTAGCGGGGTTGTCCGCTAGGTCTCGGCGGTGGGGGCTGAGTTGGGCGTTGGGGTTGCGGACATGGAGGGAAGGGGTCGAGGGAGTGGTGGCGACGACGGGGTCTATTCCGCCCATCGCCACGCTCCCCGCCCACCACCGGTTCGCCAGCTTTCCTCCCTAAGCTAACACCTCCTTCCGAGGAGAGCCAAGGCGGAGACAATCGAAAGGATTCCCTAACGAGCGGTACTTCCCCTATTGCCTTCTACGTTCCATTTCCTCCACCCAAACTCTCTCTCTCTCTCTCTCTCCCGCTTCTTCCGTAGAACACTCTCTCTTTTTCTCGGGCTCTTTTGGAGTCTTCTCCTGTGGAGTCTTCTCCTGTGGAGTCTTCAGTAGATCTCGTGAAGGTGTTGGCACCTTAAACACGTCCAGCCCCTTAACTCGACTCCGACACCTACCTAGCTAAGTATCCACCTAACCAGCTTCTGGTTCCTTGTTCCTGTCCACTAATTAAGATCCTCAAACACTGAATGCAGTACAGTAGACCATTGCACGTCCGTTCGACAACCACGGAAAGATAGCTTCAGATCCACCTCCTCTTTTTGTAGCGCAAAGTGGCTTCCTTCCCTTGTTTTTCTGGTCGCTCAAAGGTCGGGAACATCAGGTGGGTGCCGCCTTCTTCTCTTGACAGGACAAAGATGAGCCTGCCCCCCAACCCCCCCCCCTCTCTCTCTCTCTCTCTCTCCCCTCCTCCTCGGCAAACTCTAATTTTTACCCAGCAAGCTCCTACTTTTACTGCATGCTTTCTTCCCACACTTTTGGCAGTACACTCTGCTTGTACTTGCTGTAGCGGAATCCTGATTTCGTCATTCTCAGCGGTGTGCGCTTGCGATGATGATGATAGCGAGCCCGGAAGTGCGTCTGAGACCAACGGGCGACGCATGTGGTGGGGAACAAAGCGCGCAGTGTCCAAAGACCACCACCATTGGGGAAAGCGTCCATTAATCTAATGCCGGATTAAAGACGGTCCGGTCTCCTAAACAGTGCCAGCGCAGACTCCAACACCCAAACCACTGAGCACAACCCACAATTTAGCCTGTCATTAATTGCAGCTCCACCGTTTCTTTTCTTTGTCTCCTTTGTCTTCTCGATGCTTTCGGCTGCCGGTCGAGCGAAAGTTGCGGGTTTTTTTTTTGCTTAATTTATTCCAGCACTTAATTTATAATCTTTTATACAGTAATATATATATATATATATATTAATCTCGTATCTAAAATATTCTCAATCATCTATTTATTTTTCCTCCCTTCTCCTATAAATCCAAGACAGATCGATTCAATTATAACATTTCTAATAATATTTTAAAAAAAATTATAACTATATAGTTTTTTGTCGTTTTGTGTTTGAGAAATTTTTTAGGTGTTTGATTTTAGTTGTCAAACCAACCACATTATTATTTTCAACACAGCTCTTTGACATGTAATATATAAAATATATCCATAATTGAGAAGATAATTTGTCTTAGCCTGTTTGACCTGATTAAGGAATACATCATGCAATCCACATCAAGCTAAAATTGCGCATGATTCATTAGATAAAAGACACACGTAGTTAGCTTACCTAATTTAATTAAGTCAACTGTGAAACATGTCAGAAGAATGCTACATGTAACCTTGACTCGTTAAAATATTATTGATGAATTATTATTATTATTATTTTAAATAATATTGATTATGATGATGGTAATGATAATGATAATAATAATAACAATAATAATAATGTTGATGTAAACAACTTTAAGCCATGGCTTCGAGGCTGATGTGACTTGGTTCGGGTCCGGATGAGGGGGGATCTTCCGGGGACGATCCTCGTGACGGTTGAGGTGGTTGATCATAGTGGTCCGATCGGGAAGGAATCATCGTTTCCTCTGGGAAGAAACTCCTCGCTTGAGTGTTTAGTGGGAGACCTCCGCCTTCGTGTCTGCACAAAGGTCGGGTCGGGGGAGCTCGGCCCGACCCATCCGACGATCAAGTTAGTGAATAATTGCAGGGGATTTTTTATCTATGCTGGTGTCCTCTCCCTCCACCCCTCCCTTTTTTCTTAGAGTGCGAGGGTTTTTATAGGGAGGATTACCGTTGCTTGATGTGCATGCCTCGCAGGGAGTAGGATCGTACTTATGGTAGCTTCTGACATCGTCGTTGACGTGACGTGAGGGATCGAGCCTGAGCAAGGTGTTAATGTGCCTTGATAGACGTTTTCGGTCCGTATTGACCAGGTGATGTCAGGTCAATAAAGACATGAAACGTCATCAGGGGTAGCTGATGTCACGCGAGTCTTATCGTAATTATTATCCTACTTAAGGTATAACAATGACATTGACTGTCAACGCTGATGATAATGATGGTGGATATTAATTGTGGTAGCGGAAACTATACTAGTTGGAAAAAGATACACATCAATAACGATAACGATGATATTGATTACGGTGCAAAGAATGGTAATGATGGAGACCACCGTTAGTGGCTGACAGCCGCAGCCCCCCTCTCGAGAGTTCCTCTATTCACGACCGTGACAGTATTACTGCCAGCGTCACAGAGGATTCTGCAGTGGATAAGGTGCCATCGTTACCGCCGGAGGTGTGATGGTGTTCACCATGAATGCATTTTCGGCCCCCAGTCCCCATCGCTGCTGCAACTGCACAGCGACCTCCCTCGCAGATCGTCAACTCCTGTAGCTTTTGATGGTTTCGACACCCGTTGTTTTTGATCGAACCACGCACGGGAAAGTTGTATCAGTCTGCGTGAAAGAGAGAGAGAGAGAGAGAGAGGTAACGATCATGCAGTAAATCCTGGGAAACAGTCGCATGGTTCGTCTTCGGTAATGGCGTCAGGGAGTCTTGAATGGCTGGAGCGGGCAACGATGAAGCGCGGCAAACCCACGTGCATGCACTGCGTGAAGGCGAGAAATTACCGAGGCCGTGAAACGCCCATGGCGGACAAGCAGAGCGGAATCCACAGCACGCCATCTCCAGGCCTGCTACCGTCGAGAGACGGTCAGAGGGAGGGACCAGAGAGGGCGGTGCTGCTGTCGCCGTGTCCTTTTTTCTGCTCTTACTACGGTAAATCCTGGGTGGTCAAACGTTGGTCCCAAAACATTAACGTACGAATCTAAATCTTTTAATTTTCATATTTTATAATAATTATAAGATACAAAATATTCTTTTTATAAAATAATATCTTAAAATCTCTCTTAATTTATTTTAATTTTAATTAAAAGTATATGATACCGATTTAAGTGTCTAAAAGAATGAACTGCTCGAGGAAAGAAATGCTCGTATGACTAAGGGACTAACTATAAAATGGATAAATCGAGATGAGGTGTGACCTTTCTCACACTCACCTAATATATTTCAGGAGATCGAACTGAGCAACAGAGAGATCAAATTAGCATTAGCGTCAGAGTAACATTGTCAAATATGCTACTAGCAATAATGTTGAGCGAGTCATCATGAAGATTTTTGATGTTCCGATTCTCAAAACGTGATGGCATTTTCAAAGTGGATGGAATCAGCTCAATTCCGATGTGGATTGACTGAGTTCTAACGGATCCTTTAGAGCAAGCCTCGCACGAATTTGAAGTTGGGCCAAATGGGCCGATGAGCCCGCCAATTGTTCTAATCAAACCTGGTGAAATATACTAATAAGTGTTAGATTAGAGGGTGGCATAAAATGGTTTAATTAGAAAATATAATTAATATTATTAATTTAACTATAAATTTTGAATATTAATAATTATTAAGAGTATTAATAATTAATAGTTCTATAAATTAATGGGGATATATTAATCTCGCGTCCGCGTTTGGTCGCGAAGCATTGATCCGTTACGAGAGGTGTGTTTGAAGGTGTAACTTTCTTGGCCGTCAAAGTCGGGATCTGTCCAATCGGAAGACGTCCGAAATGATACCACAGCAACGGACGGTTGCGATGTGGATTTTGGGACATGCTGCTTAAAAGTGCAGTTGGAGAGGATCCGCGTCCCAAATGCGCCGACAGTGGTCGAAAGCGTGTGCTCTACTAGTGAAAGTTCGTTCGTCCGTGGAGCGCCTCGTCTTAGATCTGGCGGGCAACGGGCGCTGCAAATCTCCGATGCCGCTCGTCGATTCCGCAAGCGCAGGTGATTTCCATTTGATTCAACAACGCCAAACCCTCGATCTCTTTCTTTTTCCCGTTTCTTGCGAGATTTGAACTCCGTTGGTCGCGCCGCTTTGGATTCGGTGTCCCTTTTGCCTAGATTTCCCTTGATCCATGTACCTAGCGCTGTAGATTTGGTCCTGTTCTTCTCTTTACCGAATATTAGGTTTAACGAGTTCTTTTTGGTTTTCTTTTTACTTGTAAGAATGGTATCTTGATCTCCCCCTTCGTTTACGTTGTTCATCAGCATAAGATATTGCGACAACTGGAAGCCATGGCAGCAAGAAGAGCAGTGAATCAATCTCGACGCTTGCCTGACAGCGCAAGCATTCCGCTTGTCAGCTCACTGCACCCAAAGTCACGGAGCACGCCATTGTTATCTGTAGGGCTGGTCCTCTTGGTATGGTGCTTCCTTGCTTTCTTCATATAGGTGCAGAATCGTGCAAATTGACAGAATGCTCTTTCTGGAATTGCAGGGTGCTTTTCTTCTCATTGGTTACTCCTACAGCAGCTCTGGTACGTGAAATTTCCCATAAAGATTTGTAGTGTATGTGGTTTTTGCAATAGCTTCCTGTCGTTCTGGTTAATTAGCTGATGTCTTATTCCGTTTGACATGTGATGTGACCATTTAACCTTCTAATGGCCAGGTGGATTGGCCAGTGACAAGGAAGCAATACACAAAGGTGAAGGTGTGTGTCGTTTTCTTCGTTTCATCCTATCAGTATTGTGTCAAAAAATCTTCCGGGCTGTTCAAGAGTTATTTTGGAATGGTTCTTCTTTTTGTACTGCCTCACCCACCCTTCAATCTTTTCATATGTATGGCTGTTCTGGTGAAAGCCACATCCTATTTCCTTATAGTTAAACCTTGATTGGGATGTCTAGAATGGTTTGATACGGTATTCAGTACTTTCTTTGAATCTCATTTTTATATAATGTAACCATATGCCTATTTCGCTAAGCCATTTGCCTCATACTACAATAAGGTTGATTTCAGGTGGAGATCGACTTGGAATTGCACTTTTTATTATATAGCTTAATGTGGGGCAAGAATCTTGATGCTACAGCTCCTTTAGCCTTGACAAATGTCATATGCTGTAGTTCTAACTGTCTGGTTTGCCCTCTCCTTTCCGACCTTGGATTATTTTTCTCCGTTATTCGCAGGTGCTTCCTGCACATCAGAAGTTCATCGGGCGATACCTTTTCTGAAGAAGGCTTATGGTCAAACCATGCGCAAGGTTTTGCATGTAGGGCCTGACACTTGTGCGGTTGTTTCTACATTGTTAAAAGAAGATGATACTGAAGCTTGGGGTGTGGAACCATATGACTTGGAGGATGCTGATAGTAGTTGCAAGAGGCTTATTCGTAAAGGATTTGTGCGTTCAGCTGATATCAAATTTTCTCTGCCATATAGGCCAAAGTCGTTTTCTGTTGTCATTGTCTCAGATGCATTGGATTACTTATCTCCAAAATACCTTAACAAGACGCTTCCAGACCTGGCAAGAGTATCATCTGATGGACTTGTTATATTTGCTGGTAATTATTTATCTTGTGCTAATCTATTATGAAGCAATATTTTCCAAATTCTGTTTGAAACCTTGAGAGTATGTCAAAAACCTTATTTTTTGCTTTCGTGGTTGGTTACACACAATAATGTTTAATATGTAAGGAAACTAAAACATCAAAATTTTTTTTAGGATTTTACTTTGGTAAGATCAATATTGAACTTGTATCTGTTACATGGAATACATATAGATTTGAAAGGACTGGTTTGGTACTATTGAAATCCATAAGTTTTAGGTGTCATTGTTCAGGATGAGTACACTTTTCAGTCATGATGATTACCTTTTGTTTGTCATGATGAATACTTTTGTTTAGAATTTGGAAGGATATCTAATTTCTATACGGCATGAACAATAAGCTCTGTTAGAATTCGAAAAAATCACTGTCAAACCAGTCATGATTAATAGCAAGAGAATATGTTTGTCTTCTAGTTCAGCATGATTGGATTACTGTCTCCATTGTCATTTTGTACTAATCAGAGTTGATGTCTATCGCCTCATCATTTTGTTTGGTTTTTAAATTGCTGTTGAATTGGACTTCTGGTGTAATTTATCATATCTGGTGAAGGATCTCTGAGTTTGGGTCTTACTGCTAAGCTTACTTTTAAAGCCACATAGGTTCCACTTGTCATCCACATTTTGGCTTTCGGTTTGTCTATGTGGTGCTTTTAACTGTCTTGAGACAATTTTATCTTACAGTTATAACACATGGTTTGTATTCTCATATGGTTTTGTATGCATTACCTTCTGGATAAGAACCAGTACTTGGAGTAATAACCAACATAAAATCATAGAAGTGTGGAAATTAATTAATTGGTAAGCTCATTTAAACCTATAAATTGGAGAAGTAAAGTTTGAATACTGTCTTGAATGTTGGGATGGTAATCCTCTTGAATGGAGAATGAAATATGGCAGTGTCCTCTCTCCTTGTTCTTGTAGCAATTTGCAACTGCATTTCATTCCAATAAGATCTGGATAGTTTCTATTGTCGATCATCATTTGTCAAGTTTTTCATCTTAGCCTTGCTTATAGTGGCATTTTTGTGCAACATAAAAACCTATGCTTTATGTAAAAGTTATATCTACTCTCAAGTTAGACACTCAAATTTAAAGTAAATGTTCATTGTTCTAGAATCGTTCCTAATGTTGTAGGTTATCCAGGTCAGCAGAGAGCCAAGGTTTTGGAGCTTGCAAAATTTGGAAAACCGGTATGTCCTTCAATTAATATACATCTATTATACTGGTACTTCAATTTACGGGGAAGCTATTGTCAACCCTTCCTATTGAGCATTTAGACCTTGTCATGGTTGCTTTACAGCTGTCTACTACCATTTTGATTCTATTTCAACACGATGTTGCTTTCCAACTTTTAGTCAGCCATAATGTTATTAACAGTGTGATCTTATTAGAATTAGAACCTTCAGTCTCTCTTTTATTGGGCAGTCTTATTAGATTCATCTTGTTCTGGGGGTGGACCAACAAAGCCGAAAGATACAGCAAGCCTGTCTAGCTTTTTAGGAACAGTAAGTTGGGAGGTCATCTTATGAGCATTAACAACTGATGAAATTATACTAAATGCAATGCCAGAGCTCTGAGTTTGAAAAATGGTGATCTAGAAAGAATGCGGGAGAGCTTGATCAAATTAGAATGAGTACATTATAAAGTCCAAATATATTGTGGAGCTTTAATGATGAATAATTCTTAATTCAAATCTTACCAAACTGTCTGTTGGGGTCACGAATAGCAGGGACAAAGCTTGGGATGGGAACTTTACACAAAAAAAGGTGATTTTCTTTTTTGTCAGTGCTTCTGTTATCCATCTCGGTCAAGGTAATATGCAGTCTTGCGGCCTACTTCTTTCGAGAATGCTGAAAATGTTAGTCAGCATCGAGATACTTGTGAATTTACAGGGTTCTTTATATTAATCTCTCATCGCTTTAAGCTCCTTAATCTGACAATAAAAATAGTGTTTGTTCGTGTTGGTACCATGGCTTAGTTGCAGCAGTCTTACCATTGTTTTGTTAAGCATTCCGAATGGGTGATAATTCGGTGCTTTGGTTTGTAGGTTAAATTGCGGAGTTCATCCTGGTGGATACGATATTTTGTTCAGACTGGCTTACAAGAGAATGAAGCTGCCACAAAGAAGTTTGAGCAGGCTGCAAGCAAGAGCTCTTACAAACCGAGCTGCCAGATTTTTCACCTCGTCTCATAGATGATGGGTCGTTTCTGCTATGCTGTGGACACTGCCAAAGTACTTTGTGCACCGTCAATTGTTGTATTCAACCACTCGAAGTATCACTGTACTATTGGAGTTTTAGGAGCACCGTCTCCTCTGTGAGGTTTTAGATTTCCGTTGGATGTAATTGTATGACTTGGACTAGTTAATTTAAGCCTATGAGTTAAATAAAACATGTATTTTGGTACGTTTACATGACCACATGACATTCTTTTATTATTTACATCCATAAAGAACTATCAAACCTTAACATGCATAATACCCTTTATCTCAAGTTACTAATAATATCAATATTATTATAATAATAGCAATAATAATTTTGCAATACAATAATTTATTATGATTATTATTGTTATTGAATATATATATATATATATATGCACACACACACACACGCACAGACATCTCCCAGGATAACCAACTCATCGGTATGCATCGGGTATAAGTGCAGAGGACGGAAAGGGTAAAGGAGAACCTTCTCCCATGGCGACCGACTTCTCTTCTTCTACTCGGAGACTATTCAGGAGCGTACGGCGCGGCAACTTTCGTCTACGAATTGGATTTCGCGTTTCATTTTCCGTGTTTTTGGTTCTTCATCGTAATATTATCTGCGGTATCTTTTGCCCCATTCTTGGTTTCTTTACCCTCCGCAGTTGATCTATCTGGCGGTTCAAAGATGCCGGATCGCGGAGACTCTCTGCAGACTGTCGGTCTCGATCAGATGCTTCCGCGTGTCGAATCCTCCATTCATGCGCATCTCTAGTGAGAGCCCGAACGCCAGTATAATTTTGGTTCAGTCGGTAGTTCGAATTTTCTGTGAAGCATCTCAGATTTTATATGAATGACCAGTTTCAGACACTGGGGTCGGAAGCAGCTTGGTGGAGTTCCAGGACCTGGACCGGGGAATGTGTTCCGTTTCATCCGACAAATGGGGTAATGCTCGATAGTTGATCTAGAATAATGATTGTGATTTCTAACTTCCATCTAACTTAAATATCCTCTCATCTTGTTGGGAGTCATCGCTATATGATTGTTCTACCTGTCATTTGATGATTGCATACGTTTAGTTCTTTAGGTTGGTAATAAGAGGTTTCGTAAACCTTTAGTTCTTTAGGTTGGGAGTCATCGCTATACACCTTTAGTTCTTTAGGATGGTAATAAGAGGTTTTGTAAACCATAACTAAATGCCCATAATTTGTTGCATAACTGATGAAACATAATAATAGGTTAAAAAACCATAGTTGGTGAAACCCATCCAGTAAAATGGGAGTAAGTGTACGTTCTGGAGTAATGGTTTGCTGGCAGGTTCAACACTTAGGGAACTTGAACTTAAGGTACAGGTTGCACGTCATGTACTGGCAGATTGTCATGTACGTGTACATTGTGGAATAAGCTTAGCGATATTAGACTGAAGATACAGGTTGCACATGCCATCTAGTGGGAGGTTGTCATGCCAGATCCCTTGTGGCATAATGTGATGTCTAATGGTATGCATCTGTATCATATGTTGCTTCTGCCTCTTGCAGCAAGTTGAATTGCAGCCTGGCATGATACAAGAGAATCAATACTCAAATCTTTGGTATTAACAAATGTAACATGAGTTCTTATTTCATGGTTCCTAGCTTGATTAGGAAAAAAACATGCAACAAACAAATTCCACCGATAAAACAAGAAAAGGAGAACTGAGGGAGAGTCATGAGGAGGATAGGGATGGCAGAAGATAGCTGAGGGTCAATCCAATTGACATTTAGCTGAATTTAAAGGTGGTGCAGAAGTAAAAACATAGATACTACTTGAACAAAAAAAATGGTAATCTGTGATTATCATTTTTCAACTTTTTCAGCTAAATCAACTCTCATTGTATTCATTGAATCAGGAGCATCAGCCCTAACAAATTTCTGAAGATATTCCTTTGAGTAACTCTATTCCTGCCATAAGAGATGACATAAATTGATAATTTAACTACACAGTGAAGAACAAGAATAGGTGTAAGAGAAAAACTTTTTTATTTATAATATATTTCTAGGAGTTGTTTTTCTGAAGTTGGTTTCTGCATTGAGAATTTCAGGCCATAATCATAGAGTGGCTTTATTGTTGGGTACTTGAGTGTATGGGTTAATCGTGTCATTGTACATGTTAATAAATCCCAATATTCTCATCAGTTGCTGTAAAAGGTAAAGCCACCCAACATTCTCATTAGTGCCTCTAAAAGGTAAAGCCATTCATGTAGTAAACACCTGTAATCATATATGTTAGCACATTCTGCAATTCATTCAAACCAAATGAAAGGCATCTGATTTGAAAGAATACAAGGTAAAGCAATTCATTCACAACAAATGAATCATCAGTCAAATGTCCCAGAATTTAAAATTTTCGTTATCCAAATTTTGAACTATGTTTCAGCACTAACTTCTTGGCTCACAATGGCTACCAGCTACTTCGTTTTTCTTACATCCAAGTTCTTGAATGAAATTCTGCATAATGTAAGATGTTATTTTCCCCTTGTCCTTTTGCCTGTTAATCTCCCAATTTCAAAATTTGGAGTAAAAGTTGAGTAAGATTTCAATTACATTGATTACTGCTGAACTACTGGTTCTTGTAACTGCTTCAAATTAAGATGCGGATTATCTATAACATACAGTTCATTCCTTCATATGGGCTTCCTTATATTTGTACGTTGAATTTAAGTGTTTCCCTTCTCTGTTGTTGTGGAGCATGTCTCCATATAAAAAAAGAGAGTGATTTCGTAAGTTTGAAAGGCCTTCTTGATGAAAGGGATTTGCATATTTTGTAAGAAATCGTACAATTGTTTTCTTTCATTTTTTTTTATGTATTTTGCCTTTCTGATAAAGATTCAATCAGTTTATTTACCATGTACTATTTTTTTCTTTTTCATTTGCAGATGGAATGCTGTCAATAACAACTACTGGTAAGTTGTTATTTTGCTTAAATAACAACTTAATTTGTTAGAAATTTCATCATACCAGAATTAAATTTGCTTAGATCCTTACTTTTCTGATAATAATTAAAATATGGTCTATGAAATTCCTATGCTCATTTATAGTAAGGTTGGCCTTTATAAATTTTGTTAACTTGAGTCTGTAATTCTAAGGAATTTCTGTAAATGATTTTATTCCTTATGATGCATTTCTGATTCTACTGAGTACTCCATAGATAAGCTAGCATGGAAGTGCAACAAATGGCACACTAGCATATCCCATGTCACCGAATAAAGCAACCATCATTGACCCTGACATTTTCAGTTCTCTTGCATCTTCACCATTCTTATCAGTATAATCAGGAAACCTTGCAGCCCATGTAAGTTTCAGTTAATTTTATTGATGTTCAGGTCTTGGACTTGGTTGCTATATGGAGTTATGCATTATTAATGATTTTAAAAGAATTGACATGCTGTGGAAACATCTTACACACAATTAGGTGAAGATCAGAAGGACCATCAGAGAATGAACATATGTAAACATGTGCTACTTTATTAAATATTTGAACATCAAACATCTTTTCCTCTTTGACTTTATGACATTTTGCAGCTCTTCCAGTGGTTAAGAAAAAGCTGTTCCCCAACAACATAAAGAAAATATGCAACCTGATAGTACTTAGATAATTGACCATATCAGTCAAATATTATTAATAAAATTAAGAACTCTTGAAAGTTGGAGATGTTCTAAAGTTTATCGTCTTCTATACTGACAAATTGCAGTTTACATGCAGTCAAAACTTTTAGAACTTTGTGAATCAAGTGGTAACACTACACTGAAGTGTTATGCTCAAATTCTTGGCATTTAATGGATCCTGTGTCAAACTTCTCTTACATGTCATTAGTGCTATTTCCTATGATGCCTCATTTGTCTTGAGATGGTTTTTCTTAGACATTTAAGTGTTTTTCGTTGACTATGTTGAACTTGTACCAACAGTTCTTCAATCATTTATATTTTTATATATGGCTGCAAACATCAATTGCATGTTCAGCTATGTGCTTACCTTAATATGTAAAGTAAGGTACTTTGATGAATAGTCAATTACTCCAGCTATTATTCTTATGCAGTAATGTTGTAGATATAGACTGGTCATATTGTGTATTGAACTTTTGGTCCAGGAATAAGAGACAAAGATATACATAACTACCATCTGAATCTTAGAGAAGCATTAACTTCTAAATTAAGGTTGAATACATTACCACCCACATGCAAGAATCATGGGACATTCAGGCAAGTTTTGCTAGATTATTCTGTATTTCCGTTGCACCTTCCAATACGATCATCTCTTTGATGTTGGCAAATCATTGGGATAGTTAAACTTATGCATCTAAAACTACATTTTAGTGGGACCGAAGTTTGCTTTTCTACTGCAGAGGAAGACAACATTGATGACTTCATGGCATGGGTGTTTCCCTTTGTTCAGAAGGTTCATCTCTGTGCCTGCTACTTAAATCTAGTCTGAATGTAACAAAGTGAATATAATGGAAATGCTATATGATGAGACAGTTCTATTTACCTTAAACATGAACAAAAATAAAGAGAATGAATAGTTCTGGATCCAGCATATAAGTTGAAAAGCAAGATTACATACCTTTCATTGATTTCAAACCATATAATGATATCTAGTATCACCCTAGAACAGCCCTTTTTCAGTTTTTCCTAAAATATCTAGATCCTAGAAAGTTGGCAGCATTTGCATTTTGTGAAAACCATTCCACATCATCAGCATTGAATGTAGTCGACATGGAAAACCAAGCTAGCCTAGCCTATGTGACGTTGGATGGTTCATTTTAGAACTTCAATTTAAATCACAACTACCTATTTTAATGGTTTGGGATTGGTGGTATAGCATAATGGCAGCATCCCTTGTCATATTCCTTAATGAAATTATAAATTTGATGGAATTGTAACTTCTTAGTTTCTTAGCATATGTTATTTTAATTTGATCAGGGAAAGCTACAGGCTTCTGGATTCAGTTATACATTTCAAGCATTTGATCCTGTATTAAATCATCCTCTTTTCTCAGACTAGTGTTTCTTTGTCCTTTGCTTTTGCAGATATTTCTACTGAAGACACCTGTAAGTTCATCCATGTAGTTGATTCCTGTTCTAATTGGGAACTGACATCTGTTTGTTTCAGTTGCATCTTAGTGTGCTTCAGTATCGGTAATATGCTTCCAAGTGTTACAAGCTTAGTTACCTCAAGCTATTATCATGCTACTCCAGCCTTGCTGGATACTTCGTTGGATTTCATAACATTGTCATTAAGATGGTCATGTTTCATGATTTATGGTGCAAGGGTCAGACAGATTGAAAGCTTATATAAACATATCTTGGTGTTACTTTTCAGTGATTTCAGGATTCCTCTTCTCGATGAAGTGTTTACCAATTTAGGTTTATGGAATACCTTCTAACTTAAAATAAGGATTCAAATATCTGTAGTACTTGATGAAAATTTTCATCGGCGAATTTAAGGTAGGATGATGTGAAGTATTGTGGTTATAAATGACTTTGACTGTTGCCTGTTCTCATTGCCGCTATATTATACTAAGCCACATGATTGTGAGTTCAGACAACTACAAATGCTATATGTCATCATCATCTTACTGCACTTTCAAGCTTTGATAGCCATCCTGGACAATAACTTCATGATCCCAATACGTTGCTGTGAACTTGTCAATTTTCTGATATGGTCCATTCATACTGGTTGCATTTTATTTATGATATCAGGTGAGGTCTTTGCCTTAATGCATCATTTGAAAATTGCATATAGACTCTTTTAACTTAAGGCCCTAAATCTTGAACCATTTATTTCATTTTTGTAAGCTGATGGTCATCACATCAACCATGCTGATTTATTTACTTATTTGAATCGTGAATGTTTTAGTTCTGCATGATTCACTAGATTCAACTTGCTCCTTATGTAGGCACCAAATAGTAGCTTGTGGAATTGCACAAAACTCCTTTGCATTCATATCTAATCATGTCAATGTTTTCTTCCTTGGGCTTTAATGCTAAGTCCTGTTCTTGCTTTCAATAGATTGTTGATTTTAGGGTCCTATTGAAATATCTTTTTCTTTGGCATGCACATCAATTTCTGGAAATAGGATAAGTCTGATGACTATAACTACTCAAACTTGTACAGAATCTTGCTGTGGATCTCACAGTTGAGCATACAGAAAACCTTGGGTTGCGATACAATCACCTTCATCAAGAAACTGATGACATTTACCTGCCCCTTTCATTGTCAAATAACGAGCGGCTACTTTTAAGCCTTCAGAGCTATGTTCTCAGGCACAGAAATGCTTTAGATAAAGAGTGTCAGCTTTGTTTCACAAGCAGGTAGTCTAGAACATGCCAGTTACATTTTGTTCCAAATGCTGATTAATCTTTATACATTGTAATTGGTAAACATACTTGTTAGAGATTGTGTTCATCTGTTTCTGGAGTTTTTTTTGTATATTTACATATATTTTGGCAGAAAGGATAGATGCCGTTTTTTTATTTGCACTATTTCTTTTATCCTATGCTTCCCTTAGGTGTCATTGATTTAAGAGGACCAAAATGTCATTTTGTATTTATTGTATTAACTTCTGAGACTTTACATTAGAAGTGTCAACGGGTTTTGGTTGAGATGAGGTATTAAGGACAGATAGTGCTGACCCAAAACTGATCTGATCCACCAACAGGTCAAAATTTCTTGACCTGAGCTTGTACATGTGGTTAATAAGTTAGGTTGGCTGGCTTTCATAAAATTTGCTTCAGAAAATAATCAGCATTAGATCAGGGTGAACCTTAAGGAAGCACATGTTTGATCCAAACCTGATTTTTGAAAGGATCAATTTTTTTTTAATTGGACCTTAACCCATAAACCCCAATGGCTTAGGTCTGGTTTGACAAATTATTTCACCCAATACAATGTAATTATTGTTCATTATAAACTGTTTATAAACTATTGTACAATTATTATGTTATGTGCAATGTCGAATGTGAAAAAAATTGTTCATCAATTGCCAAAATCTCTATCCTAGAATTCTAGCTACTGTAATTTATAGATTGTTTTCTTTGTTCCAAATAGAGATCATTTAAAGTTTGGAACTGGGGTTGCAAGCAACATCCAAAATGTCAGAGATTCTGGACGGATAGTGGAAGTGGCAATAGTGATAACATCTGTGCAATCACAATGTTGTCTGTGGCGATTGAGCTATGCTACTTCACAGGTTTATATTTTTATCCCTTCATTCCATTTAGCATTACAAAAATATTTCCTTGTGGAACTTAGTTTAACTTTTTAAGTAAAACCATTATCTGAATATTTAAAGTTGAAATGTATCTGTGTGGCTGATTTATTCAATGGAATTTGATTGGGACAGATTGCAAAGTCATTCATGCACCTGTATGTTAAACTATTTCATACATTTGAAATTCGAATTCTTGTTCTTAATTTTTAATTTTGAATTATTTCAGCGTCTTAAAGCTGATAATTTCTAATAAACCAGTGGCAGTTGCTGTGATACATGAATTTGACATTTTTGTAAATATGATATTTAACTTTTATACTATGCTATGATTCTGAGAACTATAAGTGGTGAAATTTAGTTCTAACAGTAAAAGGAGTGGTGGTGTAGCTTTAAAGTTATTAGGTTGATGATTGCTTATTTGGTTCGAGATTTTAACCTTTCAAGATAATTGATGTCTGCTTGGACACACAGAGAAAGGAAATTTAACTTTCTGGGCAAGTCTTCTTTCATGAGTTAGGTCACTATACAATGTTCTATTGTAAATCAAGGGCATGACCAGAGTAGAGATGAATGAGTTGAAACAGGTCTTTGAAAATTATAGACCCACCTAAAGAGATCTTATAAAATTCACTATGATTTTTATTGTTCATTGGCTTGAAATATTTCACCATATCTTTTATCACACTTTTTTTCTTGGAACTCTTTCAGGAGCTTAAATATTTATAGATATTTGTTCTTATGTTCAACTATTTCTTGGAAACTAGGATTGGCCAATTGCCACAGCATGCTGAGAAATCTATGCTTATACTTGATTTGATTGAACTTTTATCCCATACAATTATAATATTCAAATTTTGTTCAGGTTATGTACTTCCAAGAATTCACACCCTTTTCAGTCACTCAATCATCGATTGATGCATTGACAAGCATAAATTGGCAAAATTATGGTTTAAGATTAAGGGAAATTATCATGGATGGAGATGGGAATGCGGTGCTTGAATGGGTGGACATGCCATCATTTGGCTACATGGATATTGCCATCCATTGTTACCATCAAAGATATCCAATTTAGGATGTATTGTTCTTGTCAGTTCATACTTCTTAGGATCTTCATTATTTTACAAGCTCATCCTGCTATTTGAGCAAAATTTTCCTTAACCTATTAAATAAAATTGTGACTCAAGAACGCACTTCAGCTGATCGAAATCTCATCAAGAAAGCAGTTAAGATTGCCCTGGATGACTTGAAGGCAAAATATGCAGGCCTTCTTCTCAGCTTTCGTTCCGTCAAGGTATATCTCACCATCCTTCATCTAATCATGATGCTTTATTGGTCTATATGAGTTTCTAGCATGCATTTCTGCTTCTAGCAAATATCAGATTTCCATATAATTCCTGTTAACTAATTACCAAGATTGTCGCTGCCAAGGCTGGACTTTGGGAGACCAGACATTCCTACTTAGAAATTTTGTAGCCAATTGTACTGATGATATGCCAAGTAGAACAAGATCCTTCTCATGAAAAGTACCATTCAACACATATATTGCATAGTTTTGTAGTTGCATCTAACGACTTGGAAAATACTAATGCAGCATTTTTTACATGTGAGCAAGCTCCCTGTGAGTAAGTCCACTATTGCCAAGTTAAGATGGAAGTCCATCATATCACTAGTTAGGTTTTGTGCAAACTTTCAAACAGGAAACATACTATCATAATGAGAATATCCATCTCATACATGTGAACACAACACCTGATTGTTATCATCGCAATTGATGTCAAAATTAAGCAAATTTGGGGTTAGTCTGTTATTTTATACCTCCAAATAGGGGTGTCCACAGGCCAATTTGTTTGGTGTGGAGGAAAATTTTGGATCAAACTAAACTTGTTCATTTTTTCAGAATCTGAACTGAAACGAAATGAGTTGACAATGAACACCTAACAGAAATTGTTTTTGTTCCAATGTGTTAAGGCCCCAAATAGTTGGGGCTTATGGCTTTGTTGTTGTTGTACTATATTTGTGTTAAGGATAATATTTTACCTGTCATGAAATTACATAGAATAGGTTACATTCATAAGTATAAAATTAGTTGCATGCATGTACTATGTTCTGCACGTAACTGTAAGGAATAAGTTGTGATGTCCCAACTACTTGGTGCTGAGTATATGGACTCTTATCTGCCTTTAAGCATTATTTGGAGTAATTTTACTAGTTAATCATTGTTTCTTGTAAAGTTTCCTTGGGTCTCTGTTCATCTCCTCACAGTTTTTGATCTTGGTACCAAACCTTATACCTGTTGCGTTGACACAAGGAAACATTATACCATGGAAGAGGGTTATCTTTTTAATTAGCGATATTAGAACAGGGATCAGCATGAGAATCAGTCTAAAGCTCAGGATACATTTATCCATAATTCTCTGTACAAGGCTTAAATACCTTAAAGAATCTATCATGTTCTCTGGTGCTTTGAATTGTGATTAACCAGTGCATGAGACCTTTAATCTTGTGACGTGAAGTTTTTACTGATCCATGCCAAGAGGGAACCTAATTAAATGGCACAGAAGCAATAAAAACAATGAGATAGGGGCTTGATTTATGAGCAGTTGGGTTAGATTTTGTTTTTGTTGTTGTTACAGCGGAGTTGGACTCAGGTTGCAATGGTAATGGGACCGATGTTGGAGGTCATTGGGAATGCAAACAACCAAAAACAAGGAGCTTATTTACGCGCTTGACTTTTATTTTTTCATGTTACCTGAGTCATTTATTCTCTTTCATTTGACCCCTTCTAATTGTTTACTGTATGTTACGTGGTTCTTACCGTTTCTTCAGATCCGCAATCACATTCCTGACCTTTCAAGAACAATTGCCGGTTTGATCTTGTCATCCAATGATCCGGAGTTCCATAGTGAATGTGCTTCCCTTCTCGGACTGCAATCCAATGATGCTTGCACTGAGGAGACAGTTGATTCTTGCATCAGGGAAAAGATTATTAGGATTATAGAAATGAATGATGGAAAGAAGAAGAAGAAGATAGAAAGGGGAAGTGCTCCCTGCCTTTTTGAATGTGAGGGCCACCTAAAAGAACATTGTCCAGAAGGAAAAGATGATGATTCTGAGGAAGGTACGAGTTGAGTTATCGTGAGTTTTAGGTGATTTGCTATATCCAATTAAGATAAGCTTGTAAATGTTATGATTTATCATCTACTAATAACTTGATATAAATAGCTTCTACTTCCAGAATGAGGGATGTGGCTTCGAGCCAATAGATCGGATTACTACCAGAGCTCAAGTATTATACTCAATGAAAGGACCTCATCTACACAGCATTGTCTTATCATGATGCTGGGATTTATTTCCTCGGAAGGAATTTAAATGCACGTGCTCTCCCTTGTTTGGCTAGCTGAAGAGCATTCATGTAGCTTATAGACTCGGTTGATATATAACTTGGCAGGAAAATTGGGCTTTGGAACTCCTGCGCAATGGATAATTTGGCCACAATTATGGATACATGTTTAGGAATGAACTAATTTCCAGTTTCCATATTGCAGTAAATTTCGACATGGAGCTCAGAGCCAAATATTACATAGCAAATAAGATCTGGATCTCTGACAGCTTAGAAACCTCCGTTGCTATCGAACGTATAACAGAGGCATGGCATATAGACTTCACGTTCTTGCATGTAAGCGTAGAGTCTGCTTGTTTGTACCCAGTTGTTAATTTGCTCGTCACTCTGTTCTTCTCATACGCATGGTTTCACGTTCCCTGAAACAACAGGAATGGATGGCGATCCTGCATTCCACCATATCAACGATTAATCATTCGTATGTAAAGAAGCGTAGTCTGCCTGTTAGTACCAGTTGGTAATTGCTCATCACTTGTTGTTACATGCAAGAACGTGAAGTCTATTTATTTTTCTTCTCGTACGCATGATTAATCATTGATATGGTGGAATGCAGGCTCG
This sequence comes from Musa acuminata AAA Group, assembly GCF_036884655.1. Classification (NCBI taxonomy): domain Eukaryota; kingdom Viridiplantae; phylum Streptophyta; class Magnoliopsida; order Zingiberales; family Musaceae; genus Musa; species Musa acuminata. The sequence goes on along the minus strand of NC_088337.1, from coordinate 32,073,375 downwards.
CCATCCATTCCTGTTGTTTCAGGGCAACGTTGACACTCCAGCAGTGGATTCATGAGCGACAAAAACATCCTTGTTCCTCCAAAGAGCTCAAAACTATTAACCCAGATCTTCCAGGATTGATTGCACTGATGATCCCAGGAGAGACAAGAGACACCATCGCGACACCCAGTCGGTGTCTTAATTAACAACGATACAGCAATGGGAAAACAGCTTGATGTAGGAATAACATTTTCTTTTTTCCCCAGTAAAATGATTTTGCAGTCATCAGACAGGTCGGTCCAGACCGAGCACTGGAAACCGCAGCCTGGCCTGATATAAATGGACCGGTTTCGTTGTGCACACTGTTAAAAAGGATTTGCCTTTCTTTGATTGTAGTGTTTTGTCGATAGAAATATACGAATCTAAAACAAGAAAAAAAAAAACAAAAATCTCCCCGAGCCGCCGCAATCTGACATAAATGGACAGGTTGGCAGTGTATTAAAATATTTTATTTAATTAAAACAGCATCGTTAGTCGTTGATTAACAGTTATATAGATTATAAAACCAATTAAAATGTCTGAGCCCGGGTTCGAACCGGGGACCTCTAGTGTGTGAGACTAGCGTGATAACCAACTACACCACCCAGACATCAGTGCTTCATTCTTAATTAAAATAATATCATTAGTCATCGATTAACAGTTATATAGACTATAAAACCAATTAAAAAATGTCTGAGCCCGGGTTCGAACCGGGGACCTCTAGTGTGTGAGACTAGCGTGATAACCAACTACACCACCGAGACACAAACTCGGTGATTAATTCTTCTGATAAATCTTTGAATATAATAAAATTACTATCTCGGTTAATTATTGAAAGATGAACCCACAGCGGGTTTGGTTCCATAGATCGAAAACATATATTTCATGATCTTTAGACTTAATAATTATCATGAAATTAATTAAATTCAAAAAATATACATTGATCCATCAATATATGTTTTAAAAGAGGAAATCAAATTTATTGATAGATATTCAGATAGAATTTTAGGTTTTTTTTATCCCTTGATTTGGCATATTATATTGCATATCCTCTATTAGATGAATGGGGAGGAGTTAATTTTGAACTTACAGAGATAGAAATAATATATTTATCAAGACATTAAATCAGAGTTAGAATTTATCTATTATAAAGACACGAGTCACACATTTTATTATTAATAGATATGACAATTCAAATTAAATTTATCTTTTCTCATACATCAATAAGATTTAAATAATTTATTAATCATCATTAAATGTCATATGAAACCTAATGGTCATCTGAGAGGTATTAATTTTGACATTCTCCACTTTACCCTTCTAACATAAATAAACTTCATGATTTAATAAATCATTAAACAAAGACTATTATGTCAAATCCTTTCACGTAATTATCAAAGTCATATATCTTTAATAAGGATATTATTAATATGACTAACAGTAGTTATATAATCATTAATTTAATAGATTTCTTTCAAATAGTGTTCAACTTTTTTACAGATTTTTTTTGCATTATGTAATCCTTCGTTTACAACCTTTTCATTCTTCCTGGAGAACAAACATATGGGTCATCAATTTTTAACTTATTCTATATTGTTTGGGAGTATATCGTCAATTAATTATCATCCGATATGCAATCGTCATGTAGTATCCAAAGTAAAAGAAGAAGACAAAAATTACCGTGGCAAACTATGTGGTTGTATTGAAAGACACTTTTCCCTACTAGGCTTAGGCAAGTGAATCATTTATCACGAAGATGATGAGCTTCAAGAGAATGATTCGGAGTTCTTGTACAGTGGAACCATATACTAGTACCTAAAATGAGATAAATCTTTCAAAGAACAAAGCTTTTTTCGAATAAGCCAATTCATTTGGGACCTACGAATCCATTTATTTTCCTATTCAAATATCAGTCATTTGTCTCTATTTTTTCACATCGAGAATTCTTTATAGATGAAGAAATGTCAAAGGGTTTTATTACTTCCCAAACAAATCCTCCTACAGCTATATATAAACACTGGTTCATCAAGAATACACACTTCGAATTGTTGATTCATCGCCAAAGATGGCATGCAATAGTCTATTATTTAATGAATCTTTTCTTTCCACTACTCTATCCGAGAGTCAAAGGCAAGCGGTTATGGGTTGCCCTCCCTCCCTCACATGAAGAAGAGGCGAATTGGAGGTTGTTAAAGGTAGTTAGAGGTTGCCCCTCTTAAGAATATTTCATAAAATATTTTACTCTTTTACGATCAGGTATAAAAGTTCATCTCCAATATAATGAAAAGAGGGCTGACCTTTTTTTACTACTCGTGTCTCCACTTATATATATCGGGTTACTAATTTGGCCGTTAGATGGGTAGGGTTGGAAAACCTCTCTCGACCTCGATTTTCATGTAAGTGATACATCGAGAGCTCAATATTTTCACATCGAATGCATCTTAAACAACCATATACATATGAGTCTAGGCCATGTCGGATTGACTAAGATATTAATGACCTCTTCTCTCATCATTTTGGCACTAGAAGAATGGCACGATATCGTAGGAACGACCATCAATTAACTCTCACAATGAGTGAAGAGGCTTTGCCCTCAACTCATAGTACTTTCACCTAAGAGGACAGCAACCACCCTTTTCACACATAGGTGCATCCACCTCGATACAAACGTTGATATGATACTGACATTTACTCAATGATAACTCTCTCACCATTAGGGACAACCCTAAGCCACTTGCTTAGTTCCCGCTGAGGTATTCTTAAATCTCACTCAGAAAGTATAGACACTAACAAACATGTTACAAGTCGTTGCTCCACTTTTGCCCCAGTTAACCTAAATAAGTAATGCCACTAGCACAATCACCATCAATGACTCCACCATGATCGACACCCGTCAAGGTTCCCCGACCCGACATAATGCTGACATCCCATAAGAGCCCAAGACCCATCGAACTATCAGTCCAAGTGGCACTTTGGTCCATAATCATGAAATTTAATGAATTGCACCACCACTCTACCTTGCCCGAATTCGAGACCCAATCGATGGAGGATTCCTTAGATGGAGGATTCCTTAGAAATCCAACTACAATAGATGGATTGATATTTGGAGGAGATGCGATAGGAGTTCTAATAATCAAAAGGGAAAGTGATGATCGACCCCATCTTGAGTCAATCGTTGTTCACTCAAAAAATCCAAGATGAATCAATTCCAATGAACTTTCGCCTCCTATCCTTGAAGACATTCGATAGTAGTGCTGACCCGATGGAGCATATTATATCTTTTCGTGCCCAAATGTCATTGTATGACACTTCGGATGCACTGATGTGTCACACCTTTCCGACCATGTTAAGAGGCCCAACACGAGAATGTTATGCCCATCTAAAGCCACTTTCCATCAATTCTTTTGCCCTACTCATGAAAGAGTTTGAACTTCACTTCCTCGGGAATATAAGCCTATGGCCATCAATGGCAACACTTCTCAGACTCCGATAAAGGGAGGAAGAAACACTCACAAACTTCGTCACCTGATTCGTGAGTGAGATTTGAGGCATACTAGATGCCCATCCGTCACTCATAATATAAACCTTTCTGAATGGGCTAAAGCCCACTCGTCTCTTCCAATCGTTGATAGAGATACCATCAACAATTTACAAGAGGCACTTCAAAGGGCCAATTAATACATCACCACCAGGGTAATGGTCTCATGTAAGGAGTTACATAAGAGGTTGAAAAAAGAGTAGCCACAATCAATCCCAACTCTGAGGTCACTATGGCGAAGGAGAAACAAATGACCCAAGTTACCTCACCCAAGGTCCAAGTTGGCCCTTCTAAATTTCACTAGAACTGAAAGAGAATGGGCTCTTAAAAGACCCTTACCCAATGAAAACCCATTGGCAAAAAGAGATAAGTCTAAATATTACCGGTTTCACCGGGATTTTGATCATGACGTGGAGGATTGTTATGACTTTAAAGCACAAAATGAAGAACTAATATATTGAGGACACCTCGGGTAGTTCATCTAAAAGCACCGAGAACCCTCACCTCGGGTTGGTGGAGAGGTATATTGATGTTATCATTGGAGGATCTGCCTCTGAGGGAGATAACTCCTTGGGTCGTAAGGCTTATGCCTAAATTATCATTAAAAAATACCAAAGGATGAAAGATAACTTAAGAGATAACCTTCAAGGAGAAAGAAACAAAGTATCTTGACTTAAATCATGACGATGCCTAGATAATTTATGTATTAATGATTAACGCTCGAGTGAAGAGGATCATGATTGACATAGATAGTTATGTTGATAAACTCTACTTTAATGCTTTCTAAAAACTCAAGCTATCAACTAACAACCTTACCTCTATAATTTCTTCATTGATGGGGTTCACTGGCGACTCTATCTTGTCTCTCGAGATCATGAACCTGCACGTCACATTCGAAAACGAGGCTTGCTCCAAAACAATACTAGGTAACTTCATGATGGTGGATATCCCCTCGATATACAACGCGATTATAGGCCGACCCACACTGAACAAACTGAGGGCGTTAGTGTTAAAGTACTACATCATGAAGTTTCCAATGAGGATCGACATTAGAGAGTTGTGAAGTAACCCAAGGGAGTCACTCCATTGCTACCTGACGACGATCTCCATACCGAAAAGGGCCCAACCTGATATGCCACCTATGGACCACCGAGACCTCACCAAGTTAGTCTCAAGTCCTGAGTTGGAGTCACTGATTGAAGCACCCCTAGAAAAGACCTGGTGCTTCAGAAAGTTGAAGTCAAACACCCAATTAAATCTCGAGGTAAATTATTGCCAAACTAGAAAAGGTCATATCAAGTTATCGAAGTTATCCGAAACGAAACCTATTATGTTGGGACATCATAAGGGACGGTGCCTTCAAAGGCATGATACATTATAAACTTAAAAAAATTCTACCCCTAAGGCATTCCTTCGGACTATGCCCCGAGAGTCAAGCCTTGGACTGCAATATCTTTGACGCTAGTTGCAAATATATAAAAATATATACAAATATATATGTGTGTGTATACATGTATATGTGTATATATACACATATATACACACATATATATACACATATACACACATATATATACACATATACATAAATATATATATACATATAACATATATATATACACACACACATATATATATATATATATATATATATACATACATACATACATACATACATACATATATTCAGGGTATAGGTTTTGCAAGTTGAGAAAAGAAAGTTTCATTGTTTGAAATGACTACACCAACTCTGTTGGGCCCCTACATCCAAAATAAGACATTGACCTACCAAGATAAAGACAAGTCAGGTGGACAAGGCCGATGATGCTACAAAGAAAGGATTAAGTCGGGTAAGCATACTAAATGACTCAGTAAAGGCCAACACCTCACAAGATAAGACAAGAATCACCTCCTTTAAAAACCTTGCAACTTGTTCGATAAGCTTAGAGTTGTATCGAACCAAACTCTTGGTGAGACATTGCTCGACCTCTTCTAATTGCCTCATCGAGAGTTGGGTTCGATAAGGTGTAATAAGAACTTGACCCACATAATAAGAACCATGCAACGACAAGAGGCACAAGATAAAATATACTCGAGTCACATAAGTTGAGAAAACATGACCCCGATAAGAAAAAATCTATTATGACGGGAGGCACAAAGCGAGATGTGTCCAAGACACATGAGTCGAAAAAACCCGACCCACATAAGAGTAAGTATGCCACAATGAGAAACATAAGAGAAAGAGTGTCCGAAACATTGAAGCCGAACATTGACTCCCTCCTTTACTCAAGGTGGGTAGGCTATTACCCAACGTAACTCATTAGCCTAAAAGTTCATAAATTAAAAAAAAAAAAAAAAAGAGAGAGAGATCTCAAGAAAAATTAGGCCTCCACGTAATAAGAAAAGAGATGCAAACTCCACCTTCGCCCGAAGTAAGAAGGTCCAGAAACTCAACCTCCGACTTATGCCTGACCCTTGCCTTGGGAGAGAGATCGAAAAAACCTAACCCTCCTCGCCCGGGCATGGAGGCTAGAAAAACTAACACATGCCTTTATCATGGCAGAGGATCATGAAGCCAACCCCCGCTTCACTGAGGCATAGAGAGATAGTGCTTCCTTGCTGCGCTACCCATCGACCCGAAAATTTCCCGCATCCAAAGAGAGACCACACGATCCAACTCTTCCGCCCACCATCGCTCCTCGGTGGATACTCGACCCTCCTCGCCACCGGTTGCCGCGCACCCTGTCTTCTGCTGTTCGTATCCCTCGATTCACACATCCACGCAGCAGGCCTTGCATACCCCAGGCCTCCTTTGCTAATCTTCGCGATGTTGCCACTCGACCCGAGGGGGTCAATTCGATTGGAATCATAGAAGGTGATAAAGGGTTTGGTTGCCTCGGATTAGATCGTGTGCCTTCGTGGGAGTAATCTTTATCGGTTGTTCTGTTTCTTGAGCTGGAGATTTGATGGCTCCAATGCAAAAACATGATCAATCTGCTGCGTCGAAATCGTCTAACTTCCCTCTGAAGAGGCTCGCCTGCAAGGTATCAAAGGGCTTCCCCTCCGGCAATCGCCTCAATTGCTCAAGCAACCACCTGAAGAGCCCCTGAAGCAGTACTCATCGCTACTGCCGATGTCATCTCACTGTCGCCCCTCATTTCCATTGCCCATGGAAGCCTAAGAGAGGTCGAGCTTACGCCGAGGCATAGAGGTCAAGAAGCCCAACCCCCACCTTCACCAAGGCAGAGAGATCGGGAAACTCGACCCTGCCTCTGCCCGAGGCATGGGGGTCGGAAGCCCGGTAGACGACAGTTCTTTTCCAGACTCACGGCCACGTTACAAGGATCTATGACTAGTCCGCTAAATTGATGAGATGAATCCGGCCTCCATATTTATAAACACAAACCGAAATGTGCCAGATTTCATCAAAAACCCTAAAAATCAAAGCGTGTATTGCTGACAAAAGAGTAGATTAAGAGCATAAAACCAGGCATTTGTCAATGCAGCAAGAATCTGACAAGTCCAGGAAACCAGATTTGATATCAAACAAACAGGAAGCTAATTATGATTCCTTTTCCCTCATCCGAATTCGAATCAAACGAGGTAGAAAGATATTGCACCTTCTCTTTCTCGAGATTGGTTGGAGGGGGCGCGGGCGCTCGGATTAACCATGCGAGGAAGCTTTGCCTGAGGGATAAAAAAGCAAAAAGAAGCAGATATAGATTGGAAAACCTCCGACGCAAGAGTCAAGAAAGAGAGATCGGCAGGGGATTGGAAGACCTCAGTAGCAAGGAATTCGTCGTCGCCGGGGGTGCCAAAGAAACGCGATCAGCGGAGACCCTTCGGGGTTTACGATTTATAGGGCCGTCAAGCCGGTGGAAACAATTCGGACCTTCCAAGTATCAAAACCGTCCATCACACCTCGAGATTTGTGGACTAACCTGATAAGTGGAGATGTATAAGGACCGACCGGACCCGCCAGTCCGACCGGAAATCCCGTGAACCGGTCTGGTGACCACAGATCAGCTTGATTATTAATCATTTATATGTTGATTGATGACTATGAGATATGGTCTATTATTATATCAAAATCCAAACTCGGATCAGATTCCACGTATAGTAGTGTATTTATATGTGTTATATTGTTACATAATAAAAGGTTCCCATCATTGTTATCCTCTGGCTATCTTCAAGTAACTAAAACGAACGTAAGAAGGGCACCAACAAATTAAACAAATAAGTTTCTGATCGTGTCTTCGTTATCTTAATAGCCTTAGGAAAAGATCAAATATTAATGACCTTATAAATGGAAATTATAGTTTTATGTTTTTTGGTTATTGAGAAGTACAAGAGCTCAACAGACTCATAAAAGCTAGCAAAAGCCTTTTTCCACGATGTTTGAACCTCAAAGGATCACTTCCAAAATAAAATCAACCAGAAAAGATCCATTTGAGCCAAAGAACACATGCAAAAAAAGGAGACAGAAAGAATTCATCCATTGAAAAGAAATAACCCATAAACTCTGAATGATTCTTAGCGTACAGAGACACAAATGAGTAAGAAAGAATAAATTGAACATGGAATATGGGAGATAAAGAAAATTACTTCAGTTAGCACTTGCAGACTAGTTATTCATTTGCTGGTGAATTTTTTTGATCATATGAAGCATATCTTCCACTTCTAATTGTAAATTGATCCACAATGAGACCTTACTAGGTGACGCTCAATCAATCTTGTGATAGATGAAGAGAAGCAGAGGACTTTGCAATTTTGGCAAAAGTAGTTACAGTTTTCACAGAGGTTACACAATCTGGATCTGGTTTCATGGAATGCAATGAATGGCAGGTGAGATTTAAGTATGTGAGCATTTCAAATGAAGAATGAGTTTAATAACCTTGAATGTTCGCATCATTGTTAGAGACCACTTCGATTGGTGTCGCGGAAGAGCAATCAAATTGATCTGACTTTGAACATCCATTTCCAGCATCATCCTCGTGGCTGGCATTAGTTTGCAAAGTCAAACATGAATCAAGAAGAAGATAGACACTGAAAAGACTTTCCAAAAGTAACGCAAGAATGGAGTCTTTACCTTAGAACTGAATGAGCAAATGAATGCTGTCCATCACAGTCAAGATTGATATCAGCTAAAAGTTCCGAAAAGGAGAAATCACCAGTCAAGATGTCTAAATCCGGAAGATCAAGTTCAAAGTTCCCAGACATTTCCCCTTCGGTTGAAGGTGTCAAACTGTCAACAGCAACTGGTTCTTCTGAACTTGTCTCGATGTCAGGGTTATCAAAGTCTAATTTCCCTTTTATATGCCCCCTTTTGCTCTTTGAATTTAGATTGTAGGGTGCAGAAATATGGTAGCTTCTCTCAACAGCACAACACCCTGCATGTTTTATAGGGCTGACTATGAGAGTTTCAGAAGCAAATGTGGAGCAATTGAATGGAACAATTTGCTGCTTGGAGTTGCCACCATCAGTGATCGCTAAAGGTGTATTGTCCGATGGGGAATCTGATTCATGAGCTTGAGATTGGAGTGCTTGTGGAGGTGTTCTGGGGGAGGAATCGACCTGGCAATCAGATGGTTGACTGAACAAGACTTTTCCCACAGGCAAACCTCGAACGGGAGGCTTATTTGTCGGAAAATTAGTTGGTGTTGACTTGGAAGCTGAAATATCAACCTTTTTAAAAGTTCTCATGGCCACTGTTTCTTGAGAGGACAATGCAACATCTGAAGGTGCAAGGAAAATATAAATTCTTGTGAACAAGAACATTGTAAAGTGTACAAAAGTGCTCTTAAAAATGATGTTACCACCTCCAGTTGCAGATGATGCAGCAGGTGATTGAGTACACTGTTTCTTCGGGTCTAAAGGAAAGTTTGTAGACAACTTCAAGGCCTTTCTCTTGCTGCCATTCGAAGAAGACGTCTTCAAGGCCTTTCTCTTGCTGCCATTCGAAGAACTAGGCATCGGTGATGAGTTGTTAGCTTCTAATTTGTGAGCAAGCTTGATGGATGGTTGTGCATACTTCACGACTGGTGTTCTATTTACTGTATGACATGCACATGAAACAACCATCAAGAGCATTTCAGTGAAATCATACATTTCAAAGTGATAACAATTCCAAACAGGCTCTCATGAAGCAGACAATGGCATAAATGGATCCATTTCAAAATTTGAAATGCCAAATTCATCCATTACATCCATGATTTTTGCCCAATTTGAGGAGGCAACAATAGAATAAATGGCCCTATAGGAGATCCAAACAAACTCAAAAAAGATTGACTTCATTACTCTATAAATATTGAAAGATGGACCTATGTCGTGCACAAAAAAAACATTTGAGAAGGGACAAATGTACGGATCAAATTTGAGGAGTCATAATCATCACTTTTTAATTTCTCAACGAGACACCAAAAGATTATTGTCATTGCTATTATCAATTCATAAAAAAAAAAGCTCCCATCAAGAGGTTTGGGGAGATGCAGAGGCCTCCATCAATACGAGATCTAAGGATACTCAATGTATATGTGCAGTTTTACCTCTAAATATAGAGAGTCTATTTCTGTAACTCGAATTGGTCTCTCATGCCAAAAAAGAGCAGCCTTACCATTGTACCAAGGTTTGCTTTCAACAGTAGATCATGAATTGGCGATTGCCAATTCGTCAACATGTCGATTAACCTTTATATTTCAACTGATAGACCTAAATTGACCCAACTACTAGCATTTATACACTCATACATCTCTCGTGAACATCGATTGGTGCCATGTATATTTCAAATAATGCAGACCTATATCTTCCTTGCTGTTTTTACCGTTTCTTAGGAGCAAAACAGCAAACAGTTGAATAGCATCGGTGACAAACAACAGGAGATGAATATGGATAGATTTGGAGCCCGAGGTTATGTACCTGCAGGGGATCCGCTGGTGCCGGAGTACAATGCGGGAAGGATCGGGGTCAAGGGGACGGCCACGAACTGGGAAGGGAGGAGAGGTTGCGGGGGGAGATGTGCGGTCCCAGTGGAGTGGTACAACCGCAGCACCTCCTGCATCCCCTGCAAAGCCATCTCCACCCTCCGCCTATCCTCATCCAACACCACCCGCTACTCCTTGAGGCTGATGTACTCGTCCAGCATCTCGTCCAGTCCCATCAACCCCTTCGGCACCTGCACCGCCCACCCGAGCTTAGTGCTACCACGGCAAGACGACAAATAAGGGAAGGAGAGATGGACGAGAAACGGTACCTCTTTGACCTTGGTTTTGGAGAAGAGATCGGAGGTTTCGGAACGGAATGCGGCGAGGGTGGCAGTGAAGTGGTGGTCGGCGAGGTATCGGTCGACTATAAAGGCGATCTGGACGGGGGTGATCCTCCCGTTGCCGAGATTCTCCGGCTTCCTGTGTTTGCCGCCGCCGTGCTTGGCCATCGCTGGCTATCGACCGATACAACGGGAGACGAGCCCATCACGAGGGATCGAGAGGTATATATGTGGGAGCAGTGGGTTAAAAGAGGAGGGAAAGAGTAGGAGAGAAGGGAGGAAAGGGGGAGAGTGGGAATATGGAAGGCGGAGGTGATGGAAAGAGCGGGAGCGTCCCAAATTTAAAACGTCTTATCCGGGACGACGCAACCCACATTAAGAGACGTTGGTTCATCCACAAATACACAATAATATTATTTTGTATTGTTGAGGCAAAGACATGAAACGAATTTAAATATAAAAATAAAAAAGAAAATCGAACAAAAAGAAGTCTTACTTATATCACTTGTATTATATATGCGAATAGAATTCGGACAAAAAAAATTTCATTATTTTCGTAAATATAACAAAAGGTTGGATACAATGCTACAAAACAATAATATTGTGTATAATTTAAAACTATGAGGGGTGTATTCTCATCTTTTATGATTGGATGACATTTAATATTCCAACCGCAATGTATACCGATCGTGTTTTTTGGATAGTATTCTAAGTAATAGAGAAAGCGATAATACGAGCATTGCATCGCTGACTTGCCCAATCGTGAGCCGCCATTTAGAGTCAACATGTGCGTAAGAGCTTGTGCCGCCCCCTCACATGTCCATTGACCGAAGCACGATCCCTAATGAAATCGTACAAGTTGACAATCAATGCATGACAACCAAGCCCATCTTCTCAGCCTCTCCCTTAATCATGTCCTCGGATGCCATTGACCTGTCGCTCTTGGCCATGATTTTGGAAGGACTCGAGCACTTAATCACATAGAGCATTAATCCTAGACGGTGTGGCCCAGCCTTTCTCTTCGGGCGCTTGACACCAAGCCCCATATCTTGTCCATTTCAGGCAAGCTCATACCGTGATAAATGATGGGCCCTCAATCATCCTTTCCTAACGCAATCGTTAAGAAGATATATTCACTGATCGTTGATGTAAATGAGCCCCTAAAGATACAAGAGACTCAAGGGAAGAAGAACGGTTGGCCTTAGTCCACTAATGAATCAGGTATAAAAGTTAGCCCCCGAAACCAGATGGAGCAAGCAAGCTCAACCTAAATTCTTATGAGCCATACTAAACCCTCTCTAATTACTCTACTAACTTAAGCATAAAAAAAGTTTGATCGGGATATCTCTCGATTCTGATCGCTTATGCAGGACCCTGGTGCATCTAAGGAGCACCTCGAAACGATACAGAGTGCTTCCAAACAAGGCCAAGGTGCTCCTTGGGATGATCGCAGGTCAATCACCGTGAGCCAACAACACTTCAAGAGTCCACCTATCACCCTAGCTTTCTGCTCAAATCATACCCACATAATTTGTGTGGACTTGTTTGCGCCTTCAGAATAAAATTGGATTGTGTTGACTCTCCGATCAATGGCACCAAGATAACAACATTAAGGTTAGACAAATCTTATAGATTTTATTTATTTTTAATTTACACCCATGAGATTGTAGCATGTTTTGAGTAGTTATCCTAATTTGTTTGTTTGGTAGGATGGTGGTGGGAAGTCGAGGATATGTTACATCCTTCTACGTGCTAACCCTAACTTGGAGGCAAGAATATAGAGTCAAGTATTTGTACAAAACTATTACCCAAGGACTGCATTGTGTTTGCATACAACTCTCATCGATACGGTGGAAAGAGGAATTATTTTTATTGTTCGAATCTTAGTATCCTAAGTCGTAATTCGTAAAGAAATGACTTGTAATATTAGCACACCCTTTTAAAACATAATTATTTTAACAGAATATTTTTTTATAAAGCTAATAATATTCTTACTAAAGTTAGACATGATTGATAATGTTGGATTTAAATTTTAGTATATTAAAAAAAGTTAAAAGAGAAATAGTATATATATTACTATAATTAAGGATGTTAAGAACAACACTATAAATGTGACAATATTTTAGAGACACAATTATAATATTAAAATTTATTTTAGGAGAAGATATTTTTAATGTAATAAATGGTTATGTCCCTCGTGTGAAGGAATGATCAAATCAAAAAAGAATTTCGATTTAGATGATGTCATTCAAAAATTCAAAGTAAAAAAGATTATATTATAAAAGGATAGTATAGGTATTACAATATATAAGGATCCTAAAAATAATATTATAAATGTAAACAGATTTAAAATTTGTTTTAGGAGAAGATATTTTTAATATTATAAGTATTTGTATCCTTCAATGTTATTTATCAGCCTTCATGGTGTTTTCAATGATTAAATCAAAAGAAAATTTTGATTTAGATATTATTGTTCGAGAATCCAAAGTAAAAAGATTATATTATAAAAGATTCGAACGATCAAGTAGTAAAAAAAATCATGAAGTTAATAGAAGGCATAAGAATTATATATAAGAATTATAAATTTATGTTCCGTGAATATAGATTGATGATAAAGATAATTGTTATGAAAAATGAAACAAGAGAAGCATAGTAGATTAAATTGCTAAGACTAGATAGTGAAATTTTAAGAAACTAATGTAAGGATGTTTTAAGTGTATGAGTTCGGCTAACTAATTACTAGAAATTAGAATATCAAGAAATGATTTGATTGGCTAATCTATTTAACAAACTTTTGACTAAATTTCTAATGAGTGTTGGACGATTTTTTTAATATTAATTTATAAGAATAAGGATAATTTCTAAAAACTATTTAAATTACTGTATAATTAATACTGTGAGTCGTAATATAGAACTTGTAATATAGAACTTTGGGTGTGAAGAAGGTAATCATTCAAACTATTTATTTATAAAAATAATCTATAGACTATTTACTTAGATTTAAAAATTAATTTTATTTTATGTCGTGGTGATCAATACTCTTAGAGCATATTGTTGTCGATGTTCGAGTCAATCCGATGTGGTCCAAACCTAAAGGTACAAGAGTATTCTTAGTGGCTCCCAAGTAGATCTGGAGTGGCTCCGAGGTGCTGTCGAGGAGGGGGGCTAAGCTTCCGAGGCATCGTCTGCACTAAGATTGATGTTGGAAGAAGTTTCCCGATATAATCCCTCTGATATTCAATTTAGTCTGAAGTCCTTTCTCGGGTATGAGTTTTTCTTAAAAGGAGAGTCACTCGGCATAGCACTAGGGGTTAACTCTTGTACATTATATGTAGAAGAGACAGCTTGCAACTACCTTAGCATCCTTCTTTGGTATTTTGTCTGTTAGGATCGTAAAGGCACTAAGAAGCGGGGAGGGGGTGAATTAGTATTTTCAAAATAAAGTTTCGATTTAAAACATTTTGATAGAAAAATACGTATTAGAAATATATTTAACTTAAAATATGAGTAAAGATAGTAAACAACTAAATCAGTTAGTAATAGTAAAGAAAAGTATAAAAAAATATAAACCAAATTTATAATGGTTCGGTCGTCCCGACCTACGTCCACGCTCGATTCCTCTTCTCTCAAGGTAATTGACTTTCACTACCAATCTTCTTTTTAATGGGTGAAGATCAACTACTCTTGTTACAACTTTTTTTTCTTTTCAAGAGAGAATATTTACATCTCTCTTTTACAAAAGAAATCATGCACCTCCTAATATAACCTCTAAACTTAATGAGGAAGAGACTCAATAGAGTTTATACACTTCAATTCATAAGTTTTTATGCTTATACCAAGCAAGCATGAGTGAGATATTTATAGACCCCAAATAGCTTCAAAAATAGAGCCAAAAATTTAAATCCATGAGTTTTCGAGATACTAGCAGTATTACTGTCGGCGTCGAGTGATACTACCATCGAATAGAGCTTGGGAATCTAGGCTCTAGTGGTACCATTACCAGCTTGGGTGGTACTACCATGCTACTGGGTAGTACTACCGTCGAGGTTCTTGAAAAAGCATAAACAGTACTTTCCAGTTGTCAAGCGATACCACCACTTGAGCCTAGCGGTGCCATCACCCAGCCTAACCCTAGGTCACTGAATTGGCCTTCCAAGGCCCAATTCGACCTTGGTTCAAGTCTAATGGGCTCTTAATTAAGTTGGCATAGTTCAGACGTTGGTTTTGAATAACTTCGATCAAGATATAATAACTTTAATTATAATCATGAAGCCTTGAGCATGTTGTCTGACATGTTATCTATTCATTCGGCACTTCATCCGAACATTCAGTGCATCATCATTTCCTTCGGCGTATTGCCCGATCTATTGGTATATTGATCTTCTACAACATTCAATCTTCTTGGTGCAATACCTAATCCTTCTGGCCTAATGCTCAAACTTATGACACGAAATCCATCCTCCAGCACATCGACTCATCCTTCAACCCAACATCCAATCTTTGATACGATGCTCTCCGACTCACAATTTGATTTTCCTACTTCAACGATTTGCCTTTCGATAATTCAAGTCCATGATCAAAGTTTCTCCTACGTCACTTATATTAAATGTTTATTAGTCTATAAACTCATCAATTGATTTCATCATGAAAATCCGGGATTCAACATTGTCCACATGGGCGACAAGGGGGAGACAGACCCGAACCACCTCCCTTTAACTATTGTCCATGGGAGTGGACATGTGGTAAGTGACTGAGATATTTTTTTTACATTCCAGCCTCCATTTGGAAACAAGTGTTGTATGGTGCTTAATCTTCAATATGTTCCCTACTATTTGTCCCCTCCTCCCCAAGACATGCTCCGGGGCACATGTTAGAGGGTTCAGAACACGATGTTCAATTCATTTAATAGGTTTATCATCAAGATATATCTACTAAGATGAAGTATAATCAAATGTGCTCGATGTGTATAAGTTAGAAAACTTGACACACACTAATATAAATCTACTATGGTGAAAGTGTAGTGTTATGGACAAAGTTATAAATAGAGTATTCAATATAATGTGTATGTATGTCTGTCTTTTAATTTTATTCGTGCGTTGCACAGCATAAGCATATAGAGGGCTAACAGTAGGCTTGACAATCATATTTTAGTTGGCTTTTGTGGTCATTTTAGGCTTGTAAATGAATGTTATGTTACGTGGGCACTTGTAAGGATATCGATCTATAGTGGACTATCTTGGACCCTTTGTTGTACAACCGTTTAGAGCTTGTGAAGTCTATATTTATAATTTGCATTGCCTATAAAATGCTTGTTAAAATGGTTGCTTATAAATCATGAGTAAAATGTTTTTTCCAACCCGTTTTCTCTTTTGCATGTACTTAAAGGACCATAGAAGGTTTCGAGGAGATTAGCCCTTTACGAACAGACACACAAGGGGGTCGTGTGATTTAGGCAAAACCAGCTAAGTCCGTGATAGTGATATCAGAGCCAGACAAGCACATATAGAAATAATTGGCATGCAAACTTAAAGGACCTAATGGAGCTGTGTTGAGGGTAGCCAATACACGCAACCATTTGGGGGAAATAGGCATTGAGATATAAGGAAATGAGTCGCTCAGGGGAGCGAACATCCAATCTTGGCATTTAGAGGAATGGTCAACCTTTCACGCCAAAGAAACCATGAGGACAAGGAAGCTGAGAAGAATGCATTGGGCACAAAAGTTGGGATGGCTGAGTTCGAGTTATGACTCAACGTTGACAACCAAACTTGATGGTGCTCAAGGTAAGCGGGGGTGCTTGGTAAAGGGTTAGATAGTATAAAGTGGGATGGATTACTCAACGACCAAAGCTCACAGAAGTAAGGAAAATTATTAACTCAAAGAATTCGGTACTCATATAAGGGCTTATATGCGGATGATGAAATATCTATGGTCATCCTAAGACACCATGAAAAATTAAAACTTTCTCTTCGGTATGGGAAGGATATGTTTATAGGATGTTGAATGGTGCAATAAGTTCAGTATATTGCTAAGCCTTAAGGGATATAGTGAGGGTTGTATTGGCTCCATAGTCACAATGAAGTAGCCCACGGATGATGATTTTCAAAACTTCTAAAGAGAAGGATGCGAGTAGCTTATAAATCCGGAGTAAAATGCTTCCTCGAGATATTAATTATTTTAATCGATAAAGATCTTATTATATTATGAAAGGATGCCGTGATCAGATATTACTTTTCGCCCCTTTGCCGGAGATGTAATTTTTGTATGAAATATGCTTCAAGATCGTATATTCTTTCATTCATTCTTTCCGGAAGATAACGAGCAAATGTACAAACTAATATAAATAGGCGGACGGGGTGAGTATTAAATATTCCTAAATTAAGATTCGAGTTGGCTATTAATACACACGACTAAAGGTTACATCTCCTAGTCCGAGACGGCGTAGTCAATACCCGCGCCGAAGAAGCAGAAACGTGAGCCCGAGTGAGCGCTTCTCTTGACCTCTCCACGTCCCAACTCCTCTATTTCCGGAACACCTCTCCCACCCTCGCGGCAAAACCAGAACCAGTGAGAGAGAGAGAGAGAGAGAGAGAGAGAGAGAGGCGACGGTTCCCGGACGCCAACGATCACCGTGAAGTTTCCCGGGGTTTTCTCCACCCCTCGCTCGCCACCTGCAATCCCTACTCCCGGCCACCCCCCTTGGTGCAACCGGCCATGGTGATGATCGCCGCCGGCGCCATTCCCTCGAGCGCAACCACCAACAACCCCATCGTCTCCGGCCCGACGAGGCGGCGGCTGCCGGAATTCACTGATCCGGAGAGGACCGTCGCGGACGACGAGGAAGACGAGGACGCCGACGCCCACGATCACGATCACGCGCCGGCTGCAGGACCCATAGGCGCACTGAAGCGTACCGTCTCGCGGAGGCTGCTGCTTAGGCATGGCAAGGGCGGCGGGGGGAGATGGGGGAGTATTAACGTCTGGATGAGGCTGCTGCCGCTGGTTCTCCTCCTGGTCCTGGCTGCCACCGTGCTCTTAGGCACTGCACGCGTCGGTGTTTCCCATGAGAGGAAGGACGTGGTGGTGCAGATCGGCAACGTTCGTGACGAGTGGTCGAGTTGGACGCTGGAGAACACGACCAGGATAAAGAGAAGGCCAAATCCTCCGGTATTCGGATTCTGCTTTCGTATCAGCCTACGCATATACATATGCTTGCATTTATGTTCTCTGCAATCAACGGAGTTGATGGCATTGGGTTAGTAATGATCATGGAATGCCAAGGGCCTCGGTCGTGCCATCACCATCACCATCACCATCACCATCGTTGCATCATTGATTTTAAGATACTCTCTCTTGTATAAATATTTATTTTATTAACATCTTAATCCACTTATAATTCAATTCTTGTGTATGATTTGTTCCTCAGCCCTTTCGAAATTACTCATAAATAAACTTTCTAGCATTGACTCTGAAGCTGTTCTTCTTTGTTCTGTGTACAGATTCCTGAGATATGGATGAATCCAAACAACAATGGTTACGAACAATGCATATCTCGTCCAAAGGGTGACTGCAGTAAGTTTCGCAATGCCGAGTATTTTTCTATTGTAATTTTGGAATTACGATTCTTCCTCGGTCAACTTTATCCATAACATTCGATGAAATGCTCGTTATAGAGACGTGTAATGCGACAGCTGGTTATCTAATAGTCCATGCTAATGGAGGACTCAATCAGATGAGAATGGGAGTACGTGTTCTTCTTCTTTCTTCTTCTTCTTCTTCTTCTTCTAAATTCGAGCTAAATTCTATGAGATTAATACTAAAAAAAGAAGAAAAAAATTCGAGTTGCAGATAAGTGACATGGTTGCCATAGCAAAACTAATGAACGCAACGCTCGTGGTGCCCCTCTTAGACCACAAATCATTCTGGACAGATCCAAGGTACTCGAATGGTTTTAGGAGCCTCTTTGTTGGCATCACAGTCTCAGACGATTCTTTCCTGCTGAGCTCTGCAGTGAATTCAAAGACATATTTGATGTGAAGCATTTCAAGGAAGCTCTCAAAGGTGACATCGTGGTGGTCGACTCCCTCCCACGACAGTACGCCAAGATCAAGCCGCTTCAGAGAGCTCCCATCTCGTGGTCTAAGGTCAAGTTTGCTTTACCCGGTAGGGGAATTCTTCTTCTTCTTCTTCCTTGCTTCCACTGAAGGACACTTGCTCGTGTTGCAGGTTTCCTACTTCAGAAGCTTTGGTAATATTTTGAGCAGGCGCAAGGTGATAGAGTTCACGCACACCGACTCGCGCCTCGCGAACAATGGCCTCCCGCCTTCCATTCAGAGACTCCGCTGCCGTGCCACCTACCAAGCACTTCGATACACACGAGACATCGAACGGATAGGACGGAGACTTGTTGACAGGTTGAGGAATGGCAGCAATCACTACATCGCACTCCATCTAAGGCAAGCTCTAAACAGCGTTTACGTCGACGTCGACGTCGACTTCGTCTTCGTCTTCGTTCGGACACACAACTTAGAATGACGATGTTGCAGATACGAGAAGGACATGCTGTCGTTTACCGGCTGCAGCCACAACCTGTCTGCGGCGGAGGCGGAAGAGCTGAGAGTGATGAGGTACAGCGTGAGGCACTGGAAGGAGAAGGACATCAACAGCAGGGAGAAGCGAGTCCAAGGAGGGTGTCCGATGACACCGCGCGAAGCCGCCATGTTCCTCAAGGCAATGGGCTACCCTTTCGCCACCAGCATCTACATCGTGGCCGGAGAAATCTACGGCGCCAACAGCATGGGCGCGTTGAAAGCAGAGTACCCCAACATCCACACCCACCGCAGCTTGGCATCCGCCGAGGAATTGGCGCCGCTGCAGATGTACCAGAACAGACTTGCCGCCCTCGACCACATCGTCGCCCTCAGGAGCGACGTGTTCGTGTACACCTACGACGGCAACATGGCCAAAGCAGTGCAGGGGCATCGAAGGTTGGCGGGGTTTCGGAAGACCATCAACCCGGACAGGTACGCGATGCCGTTCTGCTCCATGATTTCGCCACCGAGCAGCTGTCTTCAACCAGCAAATGTCTTCTCAGGCAGAGGCTAGTGAAGCTGATGGATCAGCTGGATTCGGGTGGAATAAGCTGGGGGGAGTTCCAGCAGCAGGTGAAGAGGGATCACGCCGACAGGCTCGGGGGGCCGTACGAGAGGAAGGTCCATCGAACACGACGACACGAGGAGTGCTTTTATGCCAACCCTCTTCCCGGTTGTTTGTGCACGAAGGAATACAAAAGCAGGTAGGACGGAGGAGGAGGAGGAGGAAGGGAAGGCAGTTCTGAGAAGCTCACGGACTGTAAAGATGATGAAGCTCTCGAGTTGCCAGCAGATGAGTCCTGCAATCCAACAACGATCAGGTGTATAAAATACCCTCTACCAAATTTTGCTCACAGACTGTAGTTGTAATCTGCTGCAAGTAGGCTGAATTAAATCCTGATGATCCTAGAGAATTAGAGAAGGAGCAAACAAATCACAATGCTTTTGTTTTTTCTTTTGTGAGGAATGATTTCTTTCTGCGTAATCTAATTAATTCGATTGCAACCAATTGGCTCTGTAATTGCAGTCTGATGGATTGAAAAGGACTGCCTTTATCACTGTAGACATTATAAACACAGTTTCTGCATGTTATCAATATTTAGCAACATGATTCTAATTGACTGAATAATAGAGAAAAGACGGCAATCAAATAAAATCCAGCAGGATCACAAGTGGATACTAAGCAAAATATTTAGCTACAAGCTCTCATGCTGTTCCATGATGAAACTAAGCAAAGCCTCAATTGAGATGAAAAGGTGCCAGTAATAAAACATGAATACTAATTAATGGCATGCAGGTCTGATTAAAACATGAGGCACTTCAAAATCCCAGACAGACTGTAATTGATATAACATATTATCCAAAGGGTAGCAAAGCAACAATTGAACAGACTGTAATTGATATAACATATTATCCAAAGGGTAGCAAAGCAACAATTGAACTGCAGAATGTATAATCTTGAGCCTCCCCAGACTCTGCATTCGCGAGAGCCTCGTGCACCGAGTTGTCACGAACGGTCGTCGCGCACCCGCAACAACTCCGTTCAACGAACCGTTCGTCGCTCACACCCGCATGTACAGCTGCTTGACAGCATGTTTTCTCATGGTTTTGGGTCATTTTGCTGTAAATATGTAAGTTCGAACCAGCTGCAGCGTTGCAAAAGCGATCGCTCACCGAACCGAGCAAAACAGCCCAAAACGGCTCCGTTTTCGCGTGCCGCGGGAGGTGAGCGGAGTGCTGCCTCCGCTCATCAAAATGTCAGCCATCTCAGCACCCAGGAACCCCCCGGGTGGCACATGGCTGGATGGGGCTTCGGTTATATACCGGGCGTTGAACACTCTTTCGCAAGTTCGCACGTGACCTTTACGGGAACTTGGTGTTGCGCCTGGGACCAGGTGAGCGGCTGTTTGTGGGCTTGCAACTGTTTGTTCATCCTTGAAAGCCTTGTTTTCCTCCCTCTCCCTCTTTTCTCTTGTGCACACAAGGTGTTCGACGATTTGCTTGTAAAGCTTCCCTTTTCGCGAGACTTCGGGACTTGTCCGTTGCTCGTTCTTTCGATCTAACTTTCTTTCTCTTTTACAGGTCCTTCGGGACCTGCGAGAGGTTACAAAGTGGCGGATCCTTGCGGAGCAAGATCGCAAGGGCGAAGCGCGACTTAGGCAACGCAAGCTAAGTTCGCGTCTTTGCCGCACGGGTGACCCGCGACTTTGGCAACGCACGCTAGCTTCGAGTCTTTGGCCGTAAGGGTGCCTCACGCCTTAGGCAATTCCAGCTAAGGTCGTGACATTGTGGTATCAGAGCGGGCAAGCTCTTCGATCGAACAGCGAACGAACTTCGCAACTTCGCCATGGCAAAGCATCGTGGCGAATCAAGCAAGACGGGGCAAGCCGGAACCTTGCCCCAAGCAGCCGCAGGTGGGCTGTATGTGCACACTCGCTCTCATGCTGTTGGAGCCGCTCACGAGGATCGCGGCAGCGAACAGGATGAGCGAGAAGTTGGCAACTCTCCGCAAGCGGAGGAAGCGCAATCTGGTGCGCTAACGGGGAAAAAGAGTCATAAGGAGAGACTCACGACAGCGGAAACCCGCCTGGATGTTCTGGAAGCGAGCATGGAGGAACTCTACCATGGCCAACAAAGGCTTGTTGGGGTAGAGAGCTCGCAAGAGGAAGCAGAGTCCAGGATCGACAAGGTCGAGGCCCTAGTCGACCAACTGTCTGATGACACCAAGGACTCCGTGCTACACTTACAGGATGTTGTGGCGGAACTCACGGCAAAGGTGGCTATGCTCACAAGAACGCTAAATGCGGGAGGAGGCAACACCCGCGTTGCACCGCCACAAAACTTGAGGGCACCTGAGCCCCATGGATACGGAGGGGCTAGAGATGCCAAAGAGCTCGAGAACTTTTTGTTCGACATGGAGCAATACTTCCGAGCTACGAGGCCCGATTCTGAAGATACCAAAGTTTCTATAGCAACAATGTATCTGAACGGAGATGCGAAACTTTGGTGGCGAACTCGTTGGGAGGAGATCCAACAAGGTCGGTGTCGAGTCGACACATGGGAAGACTTGAAGCGGGAGTTGAGAACTCAGTTCCTACCGGAGAACACAGAGTTTGTCGCAAGAAGGAAGTTGAGACAACTCCGCCAAAGTACCACCATCTGAGACTACGTGAAGCAATTTTCTGCACTAATGCTGGACATACAGGACATGTCCGAGAAGGACAAGTTGTTCAGCTTCCTTGATGGTTTGAAACCATGGGCCCAACAAGAGCTGAATCGAAGGAATGTTACCGATGTGGTCGGGGCAATTGCAGCTGCAGAAAGGCTCACCGACTTTGTTTCCTCTGAAGACCCGGTGAGAAGGAAACAATCTTCAAGCAATCGCCCTCCAAAACATTCTCGAGGGAAGGAGCTCGGGGGCGAACAAAAGAAGAAGAGCTCCCACAAAGGGCCGAACCCTAA
This sequence comes from Musa acuminata AAA Group, assembly GCF_036884655.1. Taxonomy (NCBI): domain Eukaryota; kingdom Viridiplantae; phylum Streptophyta; class Magnoliopsida; order Zingiberales; family Musaceae; genus Musa; species Musa acuminata. The sequence continues at coordinate 32,050,505 of NC_088337.1, read as the reverse complement.
AGGCAAGGCCTCAAAACCTGGAGGATGCTTCTTGTGCGGAGGACCGCACATGGTAAGGGAGTGCCCACAGAAACAGGCACTCAATGCTTTGACGGCTTCCATCCACCCTCCCCGATCGGACAAGGGCAAAGCTGTTGCTCTTAGCTCGAGCAGTTCAGAATCCAGCAGCGATGACGAAGAGTCGCAAGGACCCCGAATGGGAGCAATGCGTTTGTTGAACGCTATGAGGGGTCAAGTGGGGGAGAACAACAAGACAAAGCAACAGAAAGCAGGAAGTGGTGAGTTGATGTACGTAGACATCAAGCTGAATGGCCAAATGACCTGTGCAATGGTGGACACGGGCGCTACCCACAACTTCATAGCCGATCGTGAAGCACAACGACTTGGGTTGATCTTGGAGAAGAGCCCAAGCCGAATGAAAGCGGTGAACTCGGAGGCCAGGCGAATCTCCGGGTTGGCGAAGGGTGTTCCTATCAAAATCGGGACTTGGAGCGGAAACACCAACATGATGGCCGTGCCACTGGACGACTTCCAAGTGATTCTTGGAATGGAATTTATGCACGCGGCGAAGTTGGTGCCGATGCCGTTCTTGAACTCCTTATGTATGATGGGTGGCAATGACCCCTGCGTGGTTCCCGTCTCTCGGAGAGGAACCAAGGAGCCCCAACATATTTCGGCGTTACAATTGAAGAAAGGGGTGCGAAAGGGCGAACTGACATTCGTGGCTGCTATGAAGCTAGAGCCACTCAACGAAGAGGCCATTCAAGAACCTGCTGTGGTGGCGAACGTCCTGAAGGAGTTCAAAGACGTTATGCCACCCGAGTTGCCGAAGACTCTTCCACCACGCAGAGGCATGGATCACAGTATCGAGCTGGAGCCAGGAGTGAAGCCTCCAGCGAGACCACCCTACCGCATGCCCCCGCCAGAGTTGGCAGAACTCAGAAAGCAGTTAGGTGAACTGCTAAGCGGTGGTCTCATCCGCAGCTCAAAAGCACCTTTCGGAGCTCCAGTTCTCTTCCAGAAGAAACAAGATGGGAGCCTCCGATTATGCGTCGACTACCGAGCCCTCAACAAAGTAACAGTGAAGAACAAGTATCCCATCCCGCTCATTGCGGACTTGTTCGATCAATTGGGCAAGGCGAAGTATTTCTCAAAACTCGACCTTCGGTCGGGATATTGGCAGGTGCGCATTGCTGAAGGCAACGAAGCAAAGACTACTTGTGTGACCAGATACGGAGCGTTTGAGTTCTTGGTGATGTCTTTTGGCTTAACCAACGCTCCGGCCACATTCTGTACTCTCATGAACCAGCTATTCAAGGAGTATTTGGATAAGTTCGTGGTCGTCTACTTGGACGATATCGTCGTCTACAGCCAAACGCTCGAGGAGCATGTCAAGCACCTTCGGACGATTTTCAAGGTTCTCAGGGAGAACACGTTGTTCGTAAAAAGGGAGAAATGCTACTTTGCTCAAACTGAGATCCTATTCTTGGGGCATCGAATCGGTGATGGCTCCATTCGGATGGACAAGTCGAAGGTGCAAGCAGTTGCGGAATGGCGAACTCCAAAGAAGGTGCCAGAGTTGAGATCCTTCCTTGGTTTCGTCAACTACTATCGACGCTTCATTGCCGGGTATTCGAAGCGGGCAACCCCACTGACGGAGTTGCTGAAGAAGGAGTAGCCTTGGAAGTGGTCGGACAAATGTGAGATATCATTCCAAGACCTGAAAGCTGCTGTCCTAGAAGAACCAGTGCTCAAATTGCCAAACTATGGAGAGCCCTTTGAAGTCCACACAGATGCTTCGGACTTCGCTATTGGATGAGTACTCATGCAGGAAGGTCATCCGGTGGCCTACGAGAGCCGCAAACTCAACGAGACCGAGAGGCGGTATCCAGTGCATGAGAAGGAGATGACAGCAGTGATTCACTGTCTACGAGTTTGGCGACACTACCTTCTCGGGTCGCGATTTGTGCTGAGGACAGACAACATCGCCCTGAGTTATTTCCAAACTCAGAAGAAGCTCTCCCCAAAGCAAGCATGGTGGCAGGACTTCCTGGCTGAATTTGATATGGCAATGGAATACAAGCCCGGGAAGGCGAATGTCGTGGCCGATGCGCTGAGTCGGAAAGTGGAATGCGTGAATGCTGCACAACTAGAGGGCAGAGGCCAAGCAAGTCACTTACACTCCAACTTCCTTTCCCGAATCAGAGATGGACTGTATAGTGATCCCCAGGCAATTATCCTGATGCAGCTCATCAAAGAAGGCAAGGCACGACGATTTTGGGTCCAGGAGGGACTTGTTTACACAAAAGGGAATAGGGTTTATGTTCCCCGAGTGGACAATTTGAGGCGTGAACTCTTAAAAGAGTGTCACGATTCCCTTTGGGCTGGACACCCCGGCATTCACAGAACGTTGGCTCTCGTGGAGAGGGCCTTCTACTGGCCAAAGATGGGGATTGATGTGGAGGAGTATGTTCGAACATGCCTTACTTGCCAACAAGACAAGGCGGAGCAGCGGAAGCCGGTGGGACTTTTGGAGCCGTTGCCCGTACCAGAAAGGCCATGGGAGAGCATTTCCTTAGACTTCATATCAAGTTTGCCACCTGTAGGGGGACTTGGATCGATACTCGTGGTGGTCGATCGGTTTTCAAAGTATGCAACTTTCATTGCTGCCCCCCTACATTGTTCAGCTGAAGAGGCGGCTAGACTGATGATGAAGGGTGTAGTGAAGTATTGGGGAGTCCCACACAATATCATTAGTGATCGGGATGCTCGGTTCCTGGGACGATTCTGGACCGAGCTATTCAAATTGTTGGGGTCAAAGTTATACTTCTCTACAAGCCTCCACCCCCAGACGGATGGTCAGACTGAAAGAATAAATTCGCTCTTGGAGCAGTATCTCCGGCACTACGTGAGTGCCAATCAACGAGATTGGGTGAAGTTGTTGGACATCGCCCAATTCTCCTACAACTTGCAGCGGAGCTCTGCATCCAACAAGAGCCCCTTCGAAATTATCACAGGACAACAACCGTCGACTCCGCACACTATGGCAATTGGGTATACTGGGAGTAGTCCATTAGCCTATCATTTCGCAAAGGAGTGACATCGAAATGCCGATATTGCGCGAGCTTACTTGGAGAAGGCGGCAAAACGGATGAAGAAGTGGGCAGACTTGGGAAGGCGACCACAAGAGTTCAAAGTTGGCGATTTGGTGTTGGTAAAGCTCCAACCAGCATCACTCCAATTCTTCAGGAACAGAGTTCACAAAGGATTGGTGCGTAAGTATGAAAGGCCCTTCCCAATTATCAGCAGAGTAGGCAATGTTTCTTACAAGTTGCAGCTGCCGGCGTGGTTCAAAATTCACAACGTTCTTCACGCCAGCAACCTGAAGGCCTACCATTCGGATCCGCAAGACGCTTCTCGAAGTGTTCCAACTCGGCTTCCTCCCATCACAGCCTCCTACGAGAAGCGAGTGGAAACCATTCTGGCGGATCGTAAGATAAAGCTACCCAGCGGAGCGGAACAGACAGAGTACTTGGTGAAGTGGCGAAAGCTTCCCCGAACTGAAGCCAGTTGGGAGCCTGAAGACGCCCTGCGACATGAAGAAGAAGTCATCAACAATTACCAACAAGCGTCGACGAGGGCGTCGACAGTTTAAGTGGGGGAGAATGTCACGAACGGTCGTCGCGCACCCGCAACAACTCCGTTCAACGAACCGTTCGTTGCTCACACCCGCATGTACAGTTGCTTGACAGCATGTTTTCTCATGGTTTTGGGTCATTTTGCTGTAAATATGTAAGTTCGAACCAGCTGCAGCGTTGCAAAAGCGATCGCTCACCGAACCGAGCAAAACAGCCCAAAACGGCTCCGTTTTCGCGTGCCGCGGGAGGTGAGCGGAGTGTTGCCTCCGCTCACCAAAATGTCAGCCATCTCAGCACCCAGGAACCCCCGGGTGGCACATGGCTGGATGGGGCTTCGGTTATATACCGGGCGTTGAACACTCTTTCGCAAGTTCGCACGTGACCTTTACGGGAACTTGGTGTTGCGCCTGGGACCAGGCGAGCGGCTGTTTGTGGGCTTGCAGCTGTTCGTTCATCCTTGAAAGCCTTGTTTTCCTCCCTCTCCCTCTTTTCTCTTGTGCACACAAGGTGTTCGACGATTTGCTTGTAAAGCTTCCCTTTTCGTGAGACTTCGGGACTTGTCCGTTGCTCGTTCTTTCGATCTAACTTTCTTTCTCTTTTACAAGTCCTTCGGGACCTGCGAGAGGTTACAAAGTGGCGGATCCTTGCGGAGCAAGATCGCAAGGGCGAAGCGCGACTTAGGCAACGCAAGCTAAGTTCGCGTCTTTGCCGCACGGGTGACCCGCAACTTTGGCAACGCACGCTAGCTTCGAGTCTTTGGCCGCAAGGGTGCCTCACGCCTTAGGCAATTCCAGCTAAGGTCGTGACAGAGTGTACCCTTTTTTAATATATAATCTCGAGCATACGGTCTATAACGTTAAACACACTAACTATACAAGATGCACGACTAACCATACAGCATTCTGCAACTATTAAGTACAGACCACAGGAAGGAACCAGAGAACCAATAGTGGATCGACTCGAAACATCAACCCTCAACATTCATGATCAGCAGCATTACTGTTTAGGCCATAGCAATTCAGATGGCGCTCATATTATGGCTGCAATCGATGCTTCTAAAACGTTGTTAGCATATGAAATCAAAAATGAAGAATACGTCATCGTATAACCATAAAAGGATTGTCTCAACTATATTAGTACAGAGAGTAACTCCTGTAAAACACATTAACCAAGACAAAATCTGAATCAGAGTTGGAAAAAGATTGTATTTCGAGATTACATTGAAAGACATACAAATACCTGACTGTATCGAACGACAACATTGTTAGGCCATTAACATATGGATTCTTTTGATTAAACTCACAAGACATGTCAGACATGTATCCGCTAATCTATGAGTCAGTTGTTTCTCAAACTCTCTAGTTATCCTATTTCAATACTCAATGCGACATGCTAAGATAAAAACTGGATCTTTTATCAGTCTAAGGCTTCTTATGAACATAAATGTCAACATTTCACATTCTCACAACATTACAATTCAAGTGTTATATTTTTTTTCTCAATAAATTAATCTTCTCACACATACCCTGCATTTCCATTTAATCTCCCTTCCGAATTAGTCATTTGGATGCCCATCACGTTCTTGTATCTGTGCCCATGTAGATTAGTGTGGTCATAAACATTTAAAATTATTGTCCACGGATGAAGTACCAGGAGAAAACAAGCAGAAAGCATCTCTACTGACGATTCGGGAACAATTAATATAAGACGAGTAACCTAATGAATGTAAGAGTCAGAGACAACAAGATGTAAAAGTCTCAAAGAATGATCTAGTAAAGCAGACAAAAGGAAAAATCACTTCAGTTGTTCATTATAGAAATCTATTGACAAGTTGTCATATATTTGTTGATTAGGTCTACTGTAACCTTCTCACAAGAACTTAAATGAACTAAGAGAAAACTCCGAAGCATCTCCTCTGATAAAAGAAATATAAATTATCATAGGTAATTAATGGAACATAAGTGAAAAGTCGATTTTTCTTCATGCCTAAACCAGAAAGGATGCTTCTAATCCATCGCATACCAAAAAGTCAAAGAGGTCTTTATCAAAGAGTACTGTGAACATTGCTTACCATCAGAGGCAAAGCACCATTGATTGGTAATACAATCATCAATTTCTCATGCTTAGATGCAACTAATTTTATACTAAGATTAATGAACACATCTGATACAAAGAACAACTTCTCCTCTCTAAAACACAAAGTTCTTACTTCAAAATAATAAAAGAATAAGCAAAATTGTGCCCTAGATGCAGACGCCTCCTCAGGTCTCCTCGTCCGTCAATCCTGCTACCCTACTCTTACCAAAATTAACATACCAATTCCAACAAGCAACTCTCCTAAGCGGTGTGATCTAATATACTTAAAACAACATAAAGGCGAACGGTACTGTGCTAATCACAAGCTTCAAACAGGATACTATCCAGTTGGACTCATCCCGATCATCTAAATAGCAATAAAAAAACATTGTGAGCAGAAAGCAGGAGAATCAAGAAGAAAGTAATGGCAAAATCGAATCAGAGATAGACCATTATTCATCATCATCATCATGATCAGGTGCGCGGCGATCATAGAAGGAATTAATTAGACGGGCCACAAATCGAGAAAGGGAGGTAATGATTGATGGGATGGTCGATCGTTTACCAACAACGAGAAGAGAAGCGGAGGATCGTGATGTGATCCGATGGGGGATCAGAAGACCTAGAGGAGGGGTCTCTTGCCGAGGCGCTTGATCTCGCGGTCCATCCGCCCGGCGAGCATGAGGGCGAACATCTTGAGGTCGCAGAGGAAGGACCAGAGCGGGCGGTCGAAGGCGGCGGGCGGGTTGCCCTCGACGAAGAAGTGGCTGTACCAGGCGGGGCCGTAGCCGAGAAGCGGGGCGAGGAGAAGGAAGCCCCAGCTGCCGCGGAGGGCGGCGAGGAGGAGACAGAGGAGGGCGGCAAGGGTGCCGCCAAAGTGCCACCGCCGCGTGGACGGCTTCGAGTGCTGGCTCACGTAGAAGGCCCAGTATTCCTCCAGGCTCCGGCAATTCATGCTCGCTCGCTCGTACTCGGGTGTCGGGAGCGACCAACAAATCAAAAACAAAGAACCACCCTCATCTCTCTACCAGACGTCATCGGGCCTTGGAGCTGAGCATTGTCTTTAATTCGGTGACGTGGTAATTATTATTAATTTCGTTTTAATTCTCACCGATAAATGTAGAATTATTTTGTAAAATAATCATAAATTGTGAATTTAATATTCATCTATCTAAAGTCATTTCAAGTCACATCTACATTTCTATCGTTGTACATCCTACATGTGATTAATAAAAGTAGACACAACACAAAAAAAATGGATCGGCTATCTGACGAACACACACGAATGAAGACCTAAATGAGCAATGATAGAATTAGGATGATTTCGAATTTAAACTCTTGTTTATGATGTTCTTCAGATAACGATAATTTAAATCTTTAATAAGTTGAACATTTTTTTTGGACTTCATAATTTGGCTTCTTATTGAAAAGTGTAAAAATATAAAAAATGACGTCGTCAATAGGGTCCATTAACTACTTGTGTCATGTATCTTAGTATAATTTTCACCTTGTTAATATGTAATCTAATCGAATTTGGAGATTGTTGATTCATCTACAATTAGTATTATATGGTCGATTTTAAATGCATTTAATGACATTTAAATGAGAAAGATAAATGACTAGCTATGCTCTTAATTCATACACATCTTCTAGCATTTTCACCTGTCTTGGATTTTACATGTAATAACTATGACAAGGTTAGAGTGAAAAAAACAAAAAGAGGAAATAAGTTAACAAAATATTCATGTTTTTAACTGCTCTAATTCTCGGTACATGTGTCATTGAGTATCAAAAATCATGTTTGGCTTCCTATTCACATTATTCAAATCATAATCAGTTGCACATCTTCACAAAACCCACTGATTCTGGACCATCATAACTTGATCTTTTCTTTCTTTCTACACAAAATTTATCTGCGGAATTTGCTGTTTGGACTGGTAGTGTATAAAGAATTTTGCTCACCTCGCGAGGAATGTCCCAAGTAGACAACTTCATTTTACAACCATATTTGTTGGTTCTACTTACATTTACCTACTGTTATTGTGCTTATGAAGATGACTACAACAGTTCCAACACTAGAGGAAGAATTAAAGAATTAGAAGAAAACTTGCTCTGCGGTTGCATGTAGGTTGTAGAAAACTGCAATGACAAAGTAGATGGCTGCAGTGAGTGTGAGGAAGGCCTGGAATGATCCCATCCACTGCACGAACAAGCCTGCCCCTACAGTGCTGATTATAGCTGCCAGTGTGCCAACAGAATTTGTGATCCCTGATCAACAACAACCACACAGAGGTAATTAGATTGTATAAATAGAAAAAAAAAATCCCTGTTATTTGTTCACTTCATCGATTTAAGAACTGCCATGTTGTTCAACAGCATAGGCAATTTTACTTTAAACCAATATGTTTATGTCACTCAAAAAATCAATAGATGGTGCTGGACTTAATGACATTACCGAGAAGAAATCCTGCGTGTTTTGGAGCAATGTCCTGTGTAAACACACAACAGAAAAGCTCAAATGAGCTGCCAGTACATGATAGACCAAATAAATTCACAGATTTAAGCTTCTACAGAAGTAGATGGAGATCAATCACCATACTGAGTTGAGAATTTGTAATTGAAACAGAGTTTCAAGAATACCTGTATGTTTAGAAAATAACCAGCTTGGCTGAAAGCGCTAAAGCTCAGAGCCATGGTCATGAGAACTGCAGCTGATGTTGGTGTTTGGGCATATCTCAACAACAACAATGACACCGCTGGCCCAATAAAACCGATTGTCTGCAACATGGCAACAGAAAAAGCAATACTTGAATCAGTTCGTCACAATATTTATTGCCATTATGATCATATTTATCTTTGTTCCTCGTAGATGTTGAAATTACAATAAAAAAAAATTTACTGTTTCATTAAGTAGAGTGTCTGTTTCAGAGTACAATTTCAGCTAGAATGGAAGTAAAACCTGCATGAGCTTTCGAACATGTATTATACTGGAACCAGATTTGATCATGAGGTCTGAAGAAGCTCCTGCAAGGTAACCAGATAAGGCCATCACTCCAAAGGGAACAGCGCTGAACCATGCCGCTTGTTTCAGATTCACATTGTAAACCTAAGAATTGGAAAAAGGCAAGAGCGGAAATAATCAGTAAGGAAGCAGAGAAAGACTATAACAGAATAAAGAAGGGATTCTGGTACATACAGTCTTAAAATACACCGGCATCCATGATAGAAGCACAAAGTAGCCCTGCAAGGCGCACAGAGATCATGTTAGAAGCAGCTTGCTTCTCTACGTTTTGAAGCTAGCTCCATGCATGAGGACTTGATTGAAGTCAGATTTAGACTATTGTATAGAGGGTCAAAATGACAAGACTCAGCAGTAGGGGATCCTTAACATCAAAAGTGAGTCAGACTGTGTGGACAAGTGAGTCAGACTGCTAGGGATGGGGCGCAGAAAATCTAGATCCACTTGGACGCTGAGGTTACAGTCTACATTTTGAAGGAGTCTATCCCTCCGTGAATTAATACCAATCTAGTGCGAGACATTGTTTCTGATGAACTCGTTTACTAATATAATAATCTCCCATGAGTTTAGAGAGGCTAATCAAAGTGTTAATTAGCTTACAAATCATGCGAGGTCAAACGGATATCTTTTTGTTTGGAGAGGAGACTAGCCATTGGCCTTCTCCCATTGCGCCGATCTCCAGGGCACAAGTGTCTGTATACTCGTTATCTCAGTTAATATAACTTAATATAGTTTTTTTCTTTTTGGGAAGAAAAAGAAAAGCTTACCCAATTGTTGGCGACGTTGGCAAGGACGACAGCCAAAGCGGGTAGCTTTGAGAACAAGTGGCGTAGGGGCGGAAGTTGGCTACTCTCCGTCTTCGAATCGATCTTCCCAGCTCGAATCAACTGCAGCTCAGAGTGGCTGATGTCAGGGCTATCGCGAGGATCGTTTGGAATTCTCCCAGTCCACGCTGATAGCCAGACAAAACCAAGGGATGCGAAGAAGGCGAAAGTGCCATTGATCCCAACGCTTGACAATATAATCGGCGACACAAGAAGGCTCATCACGTTTCCAAGATGAAAACCAGCCATGGCAATGCCGACGGCGCTGGCTCGCTCGTTGCACGGGAACCATCTGTAGCAAAAACAAAAGCATGTCAATCAGTACAATGCCAAGGAGTTGGCTTCCGTCAGCGTAAACAGAGAGGTGGTTCACCGGAACAAGTGTGTGCTCATGGATGGAATGGCGACGCCTTCTGCGAGGCCGAAAAGAGCGCGAATCGCCAAGAGCATGGCGGTGGAGTGTCTGGCGGCCCACGGAGTGAGGAAGGTGGCGATGGACCAAAACACAACGCCCCACGCCATCACTCGCTTGCTCCCGTATCTGTCCGCAAGTGCTCCTCCGGCGATGTTAGAGATCGGATAACCCCACAAGAACGACGACTGCCAAAGACATCAGAAAAGTCAGAAGAGCTCCTTGAAATATCGGGAGCAATTGAGGGTCAAACTCAAAGACGATGCAAGCGTAAGTGGCCTTTAATAAACGTATGATTTCCTCGTGTTTCGCCCCCGGCAAAGCCCACACGAATCTCCCCAGAAAACTGTTCAGGCGGCGTCATCTCTCACATGAATGCAGCCACAGAGGGCTTCGTGGGGTCAATAGCTATGCTTCAAGGTCTTTGACTTACTGTGTTTGATCTCACCATAACATTACATTATGGATGAGCCACATCAGCCAATAGCGACTCGGTCGTGACTTAAGTTGTAACCCAAAATGCATGGCAGGTGAGAACGCTTTTGATACGAAACATTGTGATCATCGAAACCGAAAAGGATTGGCGTAGCCATTTCTATTTCGCTTTTAATTCAGAAACAGACGAACGAATTATGTAAGTGAATGGCGGATGAAATGAAAGAAAGAAAGAGAGGAGAGGGAGGTGGAGGAGGAGGCGGAGGACCGAGGAAACGAACCTGCACGATTCCCATGAAGGAGCTGCTCCATCCGTACTGGGAGGCGAGGGGGACCACCGCGACCGACATCACCACCCGATCCGCGTTGCAGAGGCACATGACCAGCGCCACCAGCGCCAACACCTTCGCCCTCTCCGGGATCACCACCGCCGCCAGGCCCTGCTGCTGCTCAATCTCCAACCCACTCCCGATCCCGTCGGCGCTGCACATGATCGCCCCAACACCACCTCTCCTCCTCCTCCTCCTGCTCCTCCATCCATCTATCCCCGACGATGCCTCCTTGGAAGTGCTACCGACAAGCATCTCCGCTGGCGCATGACTCCTTCCTGCCAAATCCAAGCCCCCGGAGACGATCCGCGCCCAGGAGCCACGACGGCCATCCGAGAACCCGATGGAAGACGATATCGACGCCGGTGAGGACCTCGAAGAAGACGGGGAATGCGAACGACATAAGGATTTCGATGGAGTAAGGGAAGCCACCGCCATGGCGCAGAGGGCAGGAGGAGAGGGCGGGGAGCGACCGCGGAACCGATGGGTTGAACTCGGAACAGAAAAGAAGCCGCCGCTTAATAGTGGGGGGGGTGGCAGGAGAACGGGACGGTCCGATGATGAAGAGGCGGGTCAAATTGACGGTGAGGATTAGCCCCCCACACCGGTCGCCTCGGCCGCACCTACCCACCCCACCTACCTAACAAATCGCATTCAAGAACAACGGACGCGTACCGCAGCGCCAACAAACAGCGCAGTCGTAGAGCCAGCGTGTCGAGTGACAGTTGGCAGGACAGAACGCGTCCACCTCGTTTCATCATCCGCAACAATTAATGCTGAGCCGTACCAACCAACGGCGGAAGAACAAAGCTGGTTTTCGTATGGAATGATATGATCATCATCCAAGTTAAGGAGTCGATGAACGAGTGCGTTAGAAGGATAGTATCGTCGGAGTAGGTGAGAAGATCGATTGGGGGATCGCATAATGGTGTTTCCCGAACGTGAGATGTGTGCTCAGCGTGCGCACTGGACTTACTTGGAGGCCGCAGTACCATCTGTTTTGTAGGGACGAGAAGTCTATCCCTTTTCTATTCGATGAGTATTCCAGAGGACATAAATATAAAAGATTTAATCTAGAATTAACTAAAATGAAATCCAATTTTAGCATAAGGGAATAGAGAAAGGGAAAAAAAAATTTTTAGATAACCACATTATCATCAGAAATAATTTTAATAATTGGGCGATGCCATCCATGACTCAAGTGATAGAACTCTTAAGATTATTATTTTTTATTCTATTCAAGTTAGAAAAACTCAAAATACATCGTCATAGAAACAAATAAGTATTCATATGTCTTTTATTTGAGTTGTTATTGGGTTAACTATCAATTTAAATATAAAAATTGAACAACTTAGTATGAAAATTATATTTATATATATATATATATATATATATATATATATATATATATATATATATATATAACAATACGAAGGATTCAAAGTTAAATATATGCTATTAACCTTAGGAGTTCAAAATTTGATGTACAAGTCGAAAAAGAGTTTGTACAGTATTAAAGTTCATCAAGATAGCGATATAAAATATTTGATTTTTTTATAATAAATCATGGGTGTGATAACTACTTCTATTCATAGTCCATATGAGATTTTTTTAATGATAATTTTATTATTTTCTTATTACATATGGATGATATTTTAATTATTGGTCATAATACTAAAAACAATTATAGATCTAACAAAAGAATTGAGCAACACTTTTGCTATGAAAGATTTGGATCTGGCTAAACATACTCTTAGTATAAGAATTATTTATCACAAGAAGAATATTAAACTTTAGTTATCTAAAGAAAGATATATGGAAAAGGTTCTTAACAAAGTTAACATGAGCAAGTCAAAACTTTATTTTTATTCACTTGTAAATCATTTCAAATTAAGTTATGAGAAGTATCCTATAAGTGATAAATATAAAGATGATATAAACAGAGTACCATATTCTTGAGTCATTAACAGTTTGATCTATGCCATGGTATGCATAAGGTCAGGATATTACTCATACAGTTGCTATGTTAGTTGATTTCTCTTTGATCCTATAAAAAAATACTAGGCAATAGTTAAATAGATTTTTAAGTATCTTAGAGGAATTTCTATATTATGTTTGTGCTTTGACATTAAAAAACTTATGGTAGTTGGCTACACAAATATAGATATGATCAGTGATATTAATTATAAAAAGTTTATCTTCGGTTACTTGATATCATTTTCGAGAGGTGTAATATCTTGACCTTCAAAATTATAAAAATATGTTAGTTTATATTTTACTAAAACCGAGTATATAGTTACAATAGAAACTCATAAAGAACTCTTATGAATAAAAAAATATCTACAAGAGTTAAGGGTCAAGCAAGAGAAATTTATTTTATATTTTGATAGTCAAAGTACTATTTATCTTAGTAAAAATCTAATTTTTCATTTCAGATTTAAGCATATCGATGTTAGATGTTAGGTATCATTAGATTTGAGATATACTAGTGATATAGTTATTGCATTTTGAGAAAATCTATATTGATAAAAATAAATTAGATATAGTGACTAAATCATTGTATTTAAAAATACTAATTACTTGTAGAGAGATAGCAGAGATGGAGGCTCTTCCGACAAGGGTGTGAGGTAGAGATTTGTTGGGTAGTATTTTCTATGACTTAATGGTGAGACCCATGAGTTAATTAAAAAATACTAATCCTAATCTTATATGAGTCCAGATGGCAAAGACCTAAAAAGTGACTATCATAGGAAGGAAAAGCAGCTTGATTTGTTGAGTAGTCTTATCTATGACTTAATGGTGAGACTCATGAGTTAATTAAAAAATCCTAACCCTAATCTTATATGATTTTCTGATATGCAAATAGATATCATATTCTTTGAATCGATTAGTGTATATCTTTAAATTTGCTTAATTTTTCTTCCTTTCTTGAAAGTCATTTGAGTATCTAGTTTTTATATGACATTAATATCCTCTGGTTAATCTAAAGAGAGTAATATTGTAATCCTATTATTTTATAGTAAAAGATTGATCTTATTTACTCGTGATCTTTTTCGACGGTTTTTTCACGTAAATCTTATCTCATGATTTGCTTAGTATTCTGTCACTCCTGCATTGATAAATTATTTATAACATATTTGATATTAAATTATTTCTTATTAGATTCGTATAAATTTTTTTGATATTTATAATTTTCATAATTTTGGAACTCCACATATCTAATCTTTCCCTAACAGTACAATAATCATGATTCATGTTACTAAGGTAGGAACTTGTGCTTCTGTATGGTTAACCAACTCAAAATATTTACGAAGTCCAGCTTGTCCACTGTTGTGGAAACAACTGTATGCCGTGCCCTCGGGGCCGACACGACTTGGTTCGGGTTCGAATGCGTGGGGATCTTGCACGGCGTTCCTCGGGTCAGCTGTGGTGGCCGGTTGCGATGGTCCGGGTGGGATGTAGCGTAGGGGAGTGAAGCCTCGCCACAGCATTGGGAAGGTGCAACCTCGCCCTTGTTCCTACACACAGGTCGGGTCGGAAGATCAGCCCAACCCCTCCGACGATCAAGTTAGATGATGTGAAAGGAGTTTTCCTTAGTCAAGAAGTGTCCCCCCCTTTCGTTTAGAACTCAGGGGTATTTATAGGGCGGTTTAGTGTTACCTAATGTGCCTGCCTGCGGGAGGCAGGATCGTACCTCTGATGGCGTCTGACATTGCCATTGACGTTGCGTGGGGAACCGAACTGCCGCAGGATATGGGCGAGCTTCGGTCGTCATCCTCCTTTGCCTCGGTCAAGCACGCGGGGTCAGACAACGATGAAGTCGTTGTCTGAGAGCGGATGACGTTAGCGCATGTCGAGTCAGCATTATTGCCCTCCTTGGACAGAGTGGCGCCCAGGTGAGGCCGACGTCGTGACACGTCATGTCGCCATTATTACCCCTATCATATTCTCCCCCCCACCCCGAAGAAGCTATGCGTCGGTTTTGCAATTGGGGGGAGTCCGAGGCATGGCTTTGTCCTTTGGTGTCGCAGTAGTCTCGGGCGACATGAGGTCGAGCTCGTCTCGGGCGGGCAAGCGGGAGCATAGAGCCGAGGAGCACGACGCAGGCGGACTGGCCACGCATGCGTGGCTTCGGCAAGCATGGAGCCGAGGAGCACGACGCAGGCGGACTGGCCGCGCATCCGTGGCTTCGGCAAGCATGGAGCCGAGGAGCACGACGCAGGCGGGCTGGCCGCGCAGGTATGTCTCGGGAACAGGGAGCCAAGGAGCATGACGCAAGCGGGCTATCCGTGCAGGTGTGGTCTCGAGCATCATGCGGCCGACGATCACGACGCAGGCGGGCAGACTGCGTAGGCATGGTCGCGAGGATCATGCAACCAAGTAGCGTGACGCAGGCGGGCTGGCCGCGCGGGTGTGTCTCGGGATCAAAGTGGCCGAGGAGCACGACGTAGGCGGGCCGACCGCGCAGGTGTGTCTCGGGAACATGGGGCCAAGGAGCACAACGCAGGCGGGCTGGCCGCGCAGGTGTGGTCTCGGGCATTATGCGGTCGAGGATCACGACGCAAGCGGGCAGACCGCGCAAGCGTGGTCGCGAGGGTCATGCGGCCGAGTAGCATGACGCAGGCGGGCAGACCGCGCAGGTGTGGTCGCGAGGGTCATGCGGCCGAGTAGCACGACGCAGGCGGGCCGACCGCGCAGGTGTGTCTCGGGAACAAAGTGGCTGAGGAGCACGACGCAAGCGGGCTGGCCGCGTTGGGTCGAGGTCGTACCTTCCGGTTGTAGACCCTTGCGGCCGCTCTTTTATAAGAGAGGGCTTTCAAGTGTGCGTCGGTTACTGCGATAGGGGGGCTCAGCGTAAGTAGGCTGCGGTCGAGGGACACCACTTAGACAGGCAAGCCGCTCTGAGGTGAACTCGGCAGTGTATGGTCGAGAAGCTCGGGGCAGGCAGGCTGCACTGAGGGACACCGCTCAGGCGTGCAGGCCGCTCTGACGTGACCTCGACGGTGTATGGTCGAGAAGCTCGGCGCAGGCAGGCTGCACCGAGGGACACCGCTCAGGCGTGCAGGCCGCTCTAAGATGAACTCGACAGTGTTTGGCCGAGAAGCTCGGCGCAGGCAGGCTACGACCGAGGGACACTGCTTAGGTGGGTAGGTCGCTCTGAGGCGTGTCTCGAGAAGATGGCGTCGAGGAGTACGACACAAGCGGGCTGGCCGCGCAGGTGTGTCTCGGGCATCAGACCGAGAGGTGTCTCTCGGGCGACAGGTTGCCCTGAGGGGGGACTCGACAATCTTCGGCCGAGTTGTGTGGGTTTAGAAGGGTTTAAGCCGGGGCTAACCTTGAGCCGGGAGGTAGCCAGGTAGAGGCTGAACCTTCGCTCGGAAGAGGCTGAGGCAAGGCTTAGACTTCTTTTCCAGGGACTATGTCGGGTGGCCACCGCGAGTGCTTAGCCTCTCTTATGGAGCCTGTGGTCGGAAGTCGTCCCTTCTCGTCTCGGGCGCCCAGGCCTCGGCCGCGATGTACCGGTTAGCCTACTGGAGCATCTCTAGCACCGTAGTGGGAGGTCGCTCCGCGAGGGACCAGAGGAATCTGGAAGGTCGCAGGCCTTTCATGAATGCCTGCACCAACAGAGAGGGGTGAGCGTCCGAGAGCCCTCGGATCTGCGTCGTAAAACGGTTCACAAAAAGGGAGAGGGGCTCGTCCTCCTTTTGGTTGAGTCCGAGGAGTAACGCCATGGACGGCTTCGGTCGGGCGTAGGCTAGGAAGCTGAGCTCAAAGTCCCTGGCGAGCTGGTCGAAGGAAGTGATGGTCCCGGTCTTCAGGCCGTTGTACCATGCGCGGGCCGGCCCCCTCAAGGTCATTGGGAACACCCTGCACATCAAGGCGTCAGAAGCCACATATAGCGCCATTTGGGCGCGAAACGCGGCTAAGTGGTCCGCGAGGTCAGTGGCGCCGTCATAGGCGTCCAGCGAAGGGAGCCGAAAGTGTGGTGGAATCACTTGATCTTGTATTTCGGGTGCGAACGGGGACCCTTGGTGTCCGTCCGCTCCGTGCTCTCCTTTTGACCTGCGAACCTCCTGTTGCACTTCGTCGAGGCATTGACTAACGAGGCGCAACTGGGCTCGTAGGGCGTTCGTCGAGTCCGTGGATAGCACCTCAGGCTCTGGGCGACTCGACGTGTCTTTCGTCTCTCGGTTCCCGGGCCGGGCGGTTCGGTTTCGAGGCGAAGTAGGGAGCTCGGGAGGTGGTGCATGAGTCCGGGTAGGGGGCTCTCACTGTTGCAGAGGCTGGGTTACATGTGGGGGCGTCGGCTGGGAGACGAGTGGGATGATAGTCTGCACCACGCCCGCCAGTGCTCAGACTTGACGAGCGAGGTCGAGGAAGACTTCGGGCGAAACAGGCGACGGGCCAACGGGGGCATCGGGTGGCGACAAACCCGGGTCGTTGAACAGCCGCTAGTGCCACTCTGATGTCGTGGTAGGGCGTTCGTCTCGGGGTTCATCACGTAGGGGATGTTCCTCTGGGGTGTCGCTCGGACGCAACCCCATGGCTGCGGGTTCGCCAGAGTGGATCTGCTGATCACTCGACATTCGGGGCCCTCCTTCTAGCGCCAAAATGTTGCGGGAAACAACTGTATGTCGTGGCCTCGGGGCCGACACGGCTTGGTTCGGGTCCGAATGCGCGGGGATCTTTCGCGGCGTTCCTCGGGTCAGCTGTGGTGGCCGGTTGCGATGGTCCGGGTGGGATGTAGCGTGGGGGAGTGAAGCCTCGCCGCGGCGTTGGGAAGGTGCAACCTCGCCCTTGTTCCTGCACACAGGTCGGGTCGGAAGCTTGGCCCGACCCCTCCGACGATTAAGTTAGATGATGTGAAAGGAGTTTTTCTTAGTCAAGAAGTGTCCCCCCCTTTAGTTTAGAACTCGAGGGTATTTATAGGGCGGTTTAGTGTTACCTGATGTGCCTGCCTGCGGGAGGCAAGATCGTACCTCTGATGGCATCTGACATTGCCATTGACGTTGCGTGGGGAACCGAACTGCCGCGGAGTATGGGCGAGCTTCGATCGTCGTCCTCCTCTGCCTTGGTCAAGCGCGCGGGGTCAGACAACGATGAAGTCGTTGTCTGAGAGCGGATGACATCAGCGCATGTTGAGTCAGTATTATTGCCCTCCTCCTCGGACAGAGCGGCGCCCAGGTGAGGCCGACGTCGTGACACGTCATGTCGCCATTATTATCCCTATCATCTGCCATGCAATGGTTCCACTATTTTTGCAATCTAATGAAAGTCATTTAGATTTTGCTTGGAATCTTAGCAAACAACAATCTCTCCTGCTGCTTTGTTTTTGCAGTAATGTATATGTTCCTAAGCACCACCTTTGTGGCCCAAAACTCTCAACATGATCTCTAACTCAATCCTACTTACAGGAACAACAAGAAAAGAACAAAATTTGAAGCTACAGGAAGAAGAAATGAAACATTATTGCATTAACCCACTGATTGAATAGACTTTGAATAAAAGATCCCATGCATCTTATCCATTATCATTTCAAGTTCATGACATTAAGTTCCATTTCCCCTTCTTTCTTTTTTTACTATATACATTATTTTCCTTTTTGAAGCAACTATAATTAATTTTGCAGTTCTCATACTGTACATTTCAATTTTTTCCATTCTCCCTTTTTCCCGTAATACCAATTTGTTTCATATTAATCATGTTAAAATTAATATGGTCTCGCTTAACCAATGCCATGGATCATAAATATAGTACCAGATGATGAAGTAACAATTAACATCCCGAGGTGGAGTTAGTGCACGATCCACAACCTATATTGGCACATTTAGCCCTCCGCCTTCCTCATTTTGTTCACTAAAAGCATATCACCCTAACATTGAAAACATTAAAGAGAGATTAATATATCTTCAAAATTAAAGAAAAAAAAATAAATTTTGATATTGATATGGGAGTATATTTTAGATAAAAACAAGATTGAAACCTTACTACATCAACTCTTTCAAACAAAACGATTCAACGTCTTTGTATACCAAAGTGTCTAATAGGTTGATTCACATGATCTTAATCTGTCTCGAGATGATATAATCTAAGAAACCTTGACACATCTCATATCAATTGTATGCTCTCCAATAAAGACATGACACAAGTTTTAAAAGGCTATAATCTCTTAACAAAACGATGTGTCTCGTCCTCTTGTAAATCTCAACCTATAAATTAACTATACCTACCAAATATGTCAAAAAAAAAGCATTAATCATCTCCATTTGTGTTTGTTAATGCATTGCACCAATCGATATGATAGATCTTATGTACATCATTTAATATGATAAAAATATATACTTAATCGGACCTATATTGGATTAAGATAATGTTCATCCAAACCGAGATATGATGTGTGCGGATGAGAGGTTGAATTGAGGGCGTTTATGTAATGTGTTTGCATCCCTGCAAGAAGTGGCTTTAGGACTCCAACATGAGACAAGAGAGAGCCTCTTCTCGTTCCCAAAGAGTATGCTGAAGTTAATACCGTTTAGAAGGGAATTGTTATCATTTTTATGTAGCCGACAAAAGTATTGCCCCATCCATGTCTTGAAAGGTTAGATGTCACTTGCGGATGAGCACTGCCTCGAACGCATGGCAAATCAGCTGACGAGATGACTGTGATTTCACCCCCATTCTCGTGCGTCAAATAGCACGCCACAGCTTCACCTTTTCTTCTTCGCTCAACACGTTTCGAGGTGTACACCATGCGAGTTGACGCTTCCCCTGGTTGCGAAGAAGCTATTATTAATGGCGACAAAGCTTAATCTCCATCTATCATCTCTCTTTAACAGATAGATTGCCCTCCTTACGGGACTTCATATTCCTACGTTCATTTGTGGCATCCTCTCATGGTCATTATACAGGATTACACACGTACTTGGCTGTAGTACTCGACTACTTCCATTGGCAAGAAACCATAAATGACAAGAAGCGTCCTTGGAAAATATTCTGTGTCTATTTGGCAAAAGACCCACTTTTTTGTTCATCTATGAGAGTGTCCGATGGAAAAAGACCTGCCGCTGCGATGAAGTCGATTCCAGAAGTAATATATCTCTGGAGAGAGATGTGTATGTGAACTTTATGTGGGATTCAAGAAATCTAGATGTAGTCTGTGGTTATCCCACCAAAACCTTGTCGATCAAGGCTCCTCCACCTAAAATTAAAAACGACATGGCATCTACAATCCCGAATCCCTTTATAGGCTTGCGTTTGCCTGGTCGTTCCATGCACACAAACCCAACCTTCTCGGTAGAGAGAGAGAGAGAGAGAGAGAGAAAGAAGCAGCAGAATGGAGCCTTGTTCATGGCGGGCTCTCATCTTGGTGTTCTTCCTGCTCCCATTGCTGACCCAGGGAAGGACTCGACACTACAAGTTCAATGTGAGTATGATCTCCTTCTGAACGCGCCGGCATTGATTTCATTCAGGAACAGGACTCGGTTGCGTTTGAGTTGGATTCCGTTCATGGAGACCAAAACAAGCAGTACTTAACCGTATGGACATACAAACGCGTGTTGGTCCATAATCTATCAAACGTATAATCTACATTTATATATGGATGTCCGGCTTCTACGCAGGTGGTGGCTAAGAACTTCACCCGGCTCTGCTCCCCCAAGTCCATCATCACCGTGAACGGCCGATTCCCTGGGCCAACTCTGTACGCGAGAGAAGGCGACACGGTGGTCGTCAAGGTCGCCAACCACGTCCAGGAAAACGTTACCATCCACTGGTGAGCCGTCTCCATCCCTTCCAACGAGCTCTCACCAACTCACTTCACCAAACGCCTGACATGAACTTCCCTTTTTAGCTGCGTTGCGCACCGTTTAAGCAAACCGTACCGACTTTCCTGTCTTCTCCTTCCTCTCTCTCCTTCCTAATGCCGTTGTGTGTTCGACGAAATGCTTCCCGCTTCCTCTCCGTCGAACGCTCTCACTGTTTTTGTTCGCAGGCACGGGGTTAGGCAGCTCACGACGGGCTGGGCTGACGGCCCAGCCTATGTAACGCAGTGTCCGATCCAGCCGGGCCAGAACTACGCGTACAACTTCACCCTCACGGGCCAGCGCGGCACGCTGCTGTGGCACGCCCACATCATGTGGCAGAGAGCTACGGTCCATGGCGCCATCGTCATCCTCCCCAAACGCGGCGTTCCCTATCCCTTCCCCGCGCCTCACAAAGAAGTCGTCCTCATCATGGGTATCGGTTGAACTCTGACTCGGTGCTTCATATTTACGTGATGCAGACGTTAACTTGCTGCTTGAACTTGATCTCAGCGGAGTGGTGGAAATCGGACGTTGAAGCCGTCATAAACGAAGCTCTGCAGTCAGGTTTCGCTCCCAATGTGTCCGATGCCCACACCATCAATGGCCACGCGGGGCCTGTCTCCGGTTGTGCTTCTTCCGCACGAGGTGATATGCGAACCATCGTAGTTTGAACAGATGAATGCATGCCTCGAGGCGTCAAGGTCTGATCATGCTAAACTTTCCGTGTCCGCAGATGGGTTCACGTTGCGAGTGGACCAAGGCAAGACGTATCTGCTCCGGATCATCAACGCGGCACTCAATGACGACCTCTTCTTCAAGGTCGCCGGCCATCTGATGACCGTGGTCGAAGTGGACGCCACCTACACCAAGCCCTTCACGATCGACACCCTGCTCATCGCCCCTGGCCAGACCACCAACGTCCTCCTCACCGCCGACCAAGGCGCCGGCAGATACCTGGTCACCGCCTCCCCCTTCATGGACTCGCCGCTCGTCGCGGTGGATAACAGCACGGGGACGGCCACGGTGCAGTACACCGACGCTGTCTCTACGTCTGCCATCGCCACCACCAAGCTTCCTCCTCGGAACTCCACCTCCTTGGCGTCCCAATTCATCGACTCCCTCCGCAGCCTGAACTCGAAGCAGTATCCTGCGAATGTGCCGTCCACCGTGGATCACTCTCTTCTCTTCACCGTGGGTCTCGGAGTGAACCCGTGCCCCGCCTGTACCAATGGGAGCCGGGTGGTGGCGGCCATGAACAACGTGACCTTCATGATGCCCACGACGGCGCTCCTCCAGGCGCATTACTTCAACATGAGTGGGGTGTTCACCAATGACTTCCCCGGGCAGCCGCTCATAGCCTTCAACTACACGGGTAGTGGCCCCAACAACACGCAGACCATGAACGGCACGAGGCTCTATCGCCTTCCTTATAACGCATCGGTGCAACTCGTTCTCCAGGACACCGGAATCATAGGACCGGAGAGCCACCCCATCCATCTACATGGCTACAACTTCTTCGTGGTCGGAAGGGGCGTCGGCAATTATGACCCCGCAACATCTCCCTCCAAGTTCAATCTCGTCGACCCCATCGAGAGGAACACCATGGCCGTTCCCGCCGCCGGATGGACCGCCATAAGATTCAGGGCGGATAACCCAGGTATTTCACACCATTGCTCCTCCTCTCTTCCTCTCTACTCCGTGAGAACATTGGACACGCTCCATGACCACCGGGTGCGTCGATGCAGGTGTTTGGTTTCTGCACTGTCATTTCGAGGTGCACACGACATGGGGGCTTAAAATGGCGTTCGTCGTGGAAGATGGCAAAGGACCAAACGAGTCCCTTCAGCCACCCCCCAAGGATCTTCCAGCTTGTTAGGCAAGTAGCTTCCGGACGCTCTCTCTCCCCCTCTCTCGTGACCAAGGAAAGCTGCATGTCCCGATGACCACAGCGGCGATTGTCAGGTTCCGAGCGAGAAGGGTTTCTTCTTTTTGTCGTAGTTGTGTTTGCAAGTGTGACTACACGTATGTATGCATCTCTTGCACCTTTGTTATTTTTCTGTGGTAATGTGTGTTAAGTAGTCAATTTGTCTGTGGATCCTCCCACCCTTTTGATTGTACTCCAGACAACTTGTGGAATAATAATTCAAGTGCAACAAAATGGCTTGTGCAGTTTTGCTTCCTCATCTTCTTTGACGCTTTATTTCTGAGCCAACAACGGCTTTGTAATTCTAAACCAAATAATTTATTCGATAAAAATGAATTAAAAAAAGGGTTGTAATCTAATGGATTGGAACAATAAAACTCTATATATATATATATATATATAATACCAACAATATAATTATTTTCATATATAAGTACGATGGTAAAGTTGAAATTCCGGTCATCAATAAGATATATGCGAATCAATCATACTGTTAGTAGTCACAATACATATATTTAGAAATTTCAGCCTCGTTTGAACCCGGTCCAAAAGATCAAGTGGTAGTTAGCCCAGACGGTTTGGTTCAAGATGGAATCGTTCTAAGGATCGTGTGGACCGGGCCATCGTCAGCGAAGTCCATATTTCTCGCTCTCCGTCCCGCCTTTCCTCCCCTTTCGCCTCCATCGTCGCGATCATCGAGTCCTCCGATCCAAGTTGCCGGCGCCTCTGAGACTTGAGTCTGCCTCAGACCCCCTGCTCCGTTGTCGACCTCCTCGTGGATCCTCTTCCCTTCCTTTCTTTCTTTCTTTCTTGTTCTATTTATGCTCGAGTTCCGGATGCATCGCTGGTTTCTCGTTGACAAGGGTTTGATTCATCTAGTCCCCGCTTCCGTTTACTTCTATTTTGGTCTCGCCTCTTTAGCCTTTGTCAGATCTGTCGGTACTAATTGATCCTATGAAACTTGTGATGGATGGATACATGTTTTCTGGTTCGATCTTATGGCTCCAAAGAAATCTAGGGCATTATTAAACTTGACCATGATTAGAAGATGTTGTACTGAATGCCACAGAGAAATGGGAAGCATGAAGAAGGTACCGCAATCACACACGCTTTATGCTCATCTCTTTTGTCTGTGTACTTGTTGTCGTGAAGATTTGCCGGTTGTTTCACGTAAGGCCTAAAAATTTCTTGGTAACAAGGAGGGGGAATGGGGGATCATGCTTTGTAAATACGTAGGCAAGAAATGATTTGTTATGTGTTGAGAAGTAATTGAGATGATTGAGGGCTAGTATCTCGCATTAGGAAAAACGACCATGGAAACAAACTAATCTAGAGACGAACAAAACTTGTGTTGTTGTTCATTGGCTACGAGTGAAGTTTAAGAAGATCTTGATTAAATAGCAAACCCTAGAACTAAAAGGAATTAGCTAAGGAAAATTTTGAAGGACTAAGGATTGGATAATTAAGAGGAACTGGGATCCACAGAAAGAAAAAGTATCTGCATTATCTGCTTGCACTGGTCTCGTAAATGCATGAATATACTTGTTTTAGTGATATAGTCGTCCTTTATCAGGATGGTACAAGTCAATCATGTTCATGAAATTGGAGATACAATCGAGTGGGGGGAATAAACGCCTCTTGAAGCGGTTGAGAAATAGACAATAAAGATATTGTGGTCCGCCACTAATGAACATTATGTAAATCATACAATATACACCACAAAAAGATCACCAAATCGAGTTCAATAGGAACAGTGAGAAAGTACATGATAAGTTGTTACATTGGGTGATATAGCATTGTGAAATTTTCATGTAGCTGACAATTTAGCCAAAGCTTTCATGTCATGGTTTGAGGTATTTTGGTGGCATGTAGTTGGTTTAGCGAAATTTGTTGCGATTATTATTAACTGGTTGAGAACCTCTATATTTAGACTCTTCAATTTATTTCTTCAGCTTGTTCGCATATATGTGTGTCTTTGTTCTTTCCAATTGAAACATAACATCATGGAATTAAAAAAAAAAAACATACCAGGGAATCATTATATTTTTTAGCTCCTTAATATGAAATCCAGGCTACACCTCTGTCCATGCATTTCTTTACTTCTTTTGTTGAAGGTCTGATTAATGGAGCCTATGAAGCTAATACTTAAAACCATCTTTTCTTACTAGTTTCTCTTGGAAACTACTTGCTTGCTGAGTTGAAAAAGAATATTTTACCTGTGGAGGTTGATGGTCCATGTGGGTGGATATCTGCATCATGCTGCTTTCAATACTATGAAAATATATTGATTTATACACCTGACAAATGGGTGCATCTACCAAAGATTATGCAACCAAAAACAGGTGTACCATATTCTTGTATTCCTTTTGTTTACCAATTTGCCTTTTGGTTTATGCTTCGTCAAATTTGAAGATAATGCAGTTTCTTCACTTGTTGCAAACCTGACAGTAATGTGTGTGTGATATCCTTAAGGGTATGGAACAAATTTCATGTTGTACTTTATATTTTTGCTTGGTTTTTTGGCCATAAAATAGCATCTTGATCTAGTAGTAAATTCTATGCAAATTGATACCATATTCACTGTTTGTTAATTCTTAATATGTTTTAAGAAGTACACTTCTGCAGTAACATGAATTTGAAGCAACTTGCTTGCCGTGTCATACACGGTCTTGAGTGTTGATTCTCAGTGCATACATGTGTATCTTTGTAATTTGTTAACAGGGGCCAAAAAGACAGACTGGAAGACATGCATATTAATACATGCATTTTATACGATAAACCAAATATGCATGTGTATAATTTCTAAATATATGTATGTGCATGTGTTTAAGAGTGTTTGCACACTGGAACTACAAAAAATTGTTGCTAGTGGAAAGAAAATAGTTGATTGAAGGAACATGGATTGATAATTTCTTCTAGCAGAATGAATATTATTTAAAATCATGAAGTCTTCTACTTATTGAAGGTATTGAAGAAACCAATATAACTATATGATGTTTGAAATGAGCTGATATCAATTAATACTACTAGTCAACCTAAGAAAAAGTAGTCAGCTGTGTGGTATCAATTGATATCACTACTCAATGGAAACAGGTTTTGATTTTGTTTCCCAGCTGTTAGTTCTGTTCATAATCTTGCATTATGTTACTCGATTAAGCTATTTGTCTTTCCCTTGATTTATTATGTTTTATTTCTTTTCTATGATGAATCTATAGTTATAGACCAACTTTCAGAGCCCAGAGTAGAAAGGAAAAACACTTTGTGCAACTTATAAATTAATTAACAATTGAAGACTTTCTAAATCTGTGCTGTCATGCATTTAATCAGTGGACATGGTTGGTAATTGACTTTGAAAATTAGAGGACTTGTGGTGTAATAGATCCTCTAATTACATTGTTAAGGTAATAAAATTTATTACATCGACAGTGCATGTGGAGTTGATGTATGCCAAAGCAAATTATTATGCTCGGGTCATGTGTAAATTAGCCAAAAGATTTGTCCCCTGACATGTTTTTTTTCTTGGTAGTGCATGTTTCTTTATGTAGAAAATTCATTAGTTAATAGGAAAAATTGAATTTTTGTTCCAGAATAGTAGCTTTTGATATATCCAAATAGTTTGCTTGGATTCCGCTAAATCGACTTGTTTGTCAGTGCCTGCAGTCGATATAGGGTCGATTCCCACACCTTTTTTTATTCATTCTCTTGTACCACAACCTGTGTCTAGGACTAGTGACGAATGTTTATATGCATGTTTCCTGGGTATACATATCACTAGTTGAAGAAACAATTGCTTGTTTGAGCTGGTTCTGTAAGGTTCATGAATTTGTGAAAGGGACGTCCTGGCAGTTTCTTCTGGTGTGGATTGAGACTAGTACTCCTAGTCTTTGGCATTTCATCTAGCCTATTAGATGGAACATTTTAATAGGTGTCACATAGAAGTCAAATTAATTTAGTGTAGATGCTGCAGTTAATAATGTTCAAGTCTTTGGTAGCAGACAAACTGACGGCACTGTTGATGATGGCCATTTTAATTTTGATGTTTTTGTTGGTAACGCCACTCGGAATAACAAATTCCAGGTAAACCACCAATTTGAATGCTTTAAGCTGCGGTGCAGACTTTGTAATACTCCATGACATTGTCCACTTAATAAAGATGAAAACTATTTTTTATGTCACATATAAGGTTGACTACTGGAATTCAGATGTCAAAGAAGCTTATACTTAATTAGATGGTTTGACTGGTTGCTTGATATAAGGTTATATTTTTACAAAGAAACCGATTACTGGAGAAAGAGGGGGGAAATGTTTGCACATAAGTGCTTCAAATCCCAATTTATTAAGCATTTAGTTATTTGAATTTCATTAATACTAACCATAAGGAATAATGCAAAATAATTCATTTTGTCATGGTTAACACTTTAATCTTTTTGATGATGTTATTAGGCTCTTTTTTCCTTGCAGCCATAGTTGCTAACATTTCTGATGATTGTGACAAGAATTTTCTTCTTTATTCCGAACAATAAAGGTAAGTCGACTTTGCACTTGATGATCAAATAACATTCTTATTAACTGAAAGTGGATATGATTGCATCTGCACAAATTTGTTGGAGATGGATATCGGTATTTATATCCTTGTTTAGGTACTCAAAATCTGTTGGACACGAATATCAGTCTGACTTTAGCTCCAGTTAACATTTCATTATTCAAAATATGCTAGGTTAATTCTTTTATTAGTGTAGGAAGCATTATTATTTGATTGATATTTTTATGTTGATTTATTTTATCTTTTTTTTACATGTGCTTTAACGTTTTCTCATCAAAGATGCTCACTTATTCATCTAATTATATGTTCCTACGATATGGAGATTTATATGCATCAAACTATTAATTTGAATATGTATATGTCACATGTCTTGTCAGAATTCATAAACATCCGTGTCTTTTCCAGTGACGTTATTACATTCGAATTTATTGTTTTATCCGTCCTTTAAGGCAATGCCAACTTGTACTGCATCCTTATCTGGACAGTATCAAGATTGGATACTCTAGTGTCAGGTAGTGGGCTGCTGGGTACAAGTGAACCTTGATCTCCATCCTCTCTCTCTCTCTCTCTCTCTCCATTGGGCCATCAGATATTTTTTTTTACCTCATTGGCTGTTGCGCATGAAAACAATATATTGATTGATTCAGCCAAATGTAAAATTTAATAAATGATAAGCAATCCATAGCAGGAAATCATGACAAAAATGGACGGTCGGATTGTGCGCGTTTCTGCGAAAAGTAATCCTTCAATTTGTTGAATATGCTTACTGTATAATCCTTTAAATAACATGACCGTGTTAACAGGTCGACATGCTCCGACGAGTGGGAAGTAGCACGGATGTCGCTTGCAGCCAAATAGCACTTCCTTTTACGAAGCTGCACGGTTGGGAGGGGAACGAAGCAATCGCGTCAACCGCGCATTGAAGTCGGTTCGAAGGCTCGGCTGTGCTGGGAGCGACGCGTGGATCAGGTTCACGTTTTAACCGCGACCCGGGGCACGGCCACGCCACTCACTGTCAACTACCGAACCCCCGTGAAAGGAAATAGACGCGTGTAGCGAGCGGTCGACAGTAGACCAGGGACCGAGGGGGGCATGCAGATCACGTGAGGGGCAAAAAACCGAGCGCAGCCCAGGCCGCGTGCTGTGTGTTCTAGTGGAAAATTTTCTTTTGTTTGTGAATTTGGTGTCTTGAGAAAACAACTTGGTGGTATGTCTATACAGGAGAGAGCCAACAGCTGGCCCTTGACTTGAGGCGGCGCAGGATCTTTAGATATCTCATGCGGTCAAAATGAGCCTCGACTGAAATCGGAGAGCAACTGCACTCTTCTTGTGTGGGAGAGAGGAATTTGGTTGCCAGCCTGCGTCTGTTGTTTCCTATGTAGTTGCCAAATAGGTTCCGTCTGAATTACCATTGGGTGACTCGGGACATTAGGGGTGGAAGGCGAGGGCTGGCGGAGATGGCAGTTCAAACTGCCGAGACGTGCTTCCAATGGTCGCGGATGTCGCGCGCCAACTCCCTGACGCCCTCCCCCGCCGCCTTCCCTGCCGCGGGCCCGTCCCTCGGCTGCAGAAAGCGGCAGGGTTCGGCTGTCCATGTCCGCGATCGCGTCCTCGCCTCGCCCTTCCTCGGGGCCGTCTCTGCCAAGCTGTTGAGGGTCCGTTTGCTGGACATTCGCAGGAGGCGAGGTGAGAAGCGAGCGCTGCGCCGAGCCTTCAGCGGCAGCCTCCAGCGCTTCGAGGCAGAAGGTGACGACTACCAGGAGGAGAACGATGAGCTGTTCATTCAGAAGCCCCAAGAGTTCGCTATTGAACTCCAACAGCAACGAGGTGGTGGCTATGAAGAGGGTATCGAGGAAGCTGCTTTCGTCTCGCCTGCGTCGTCCTCTGATTCGAGCCCTAGTTCTTTTTCTCTGAGCGTGTCGACGAAGCACGAGCCGTTGCGGCTCCCCGTCTGGCCGGAACCGCCGGACTGGCTCGACCAGATCGTACCGGCGATCGTGGAGAAGAACGCGAACAGCGTGGAGCTGCCGCTGTCTCTGCGGATCATAAAGCGGAAGAAGCGGTGGGAGGATGGTTGGTTCCGGGAGGCGAGTGAGTCGCCCTTCTGCTCCGTGAACCGGGCTTTCTCCTCCATGGTGTTCATGATCCGCGAGCTCCAGAGCTACACGCTCCAGATGCGGGAGTTTATCTCCAGCGAGGACCTCCAGGGGATCCTCGCGCGGGTCCAGCGAGAGATGAACTCTTCCTTCGTCTGGCTCTTCCAGCAGATCTTCTCCTGCACTCCGACCCTGATGGTCTCGGTCATGCTCCTCCTTGCCAACTTCACCGTCTACTCCATGGGCCACCTCGACGCCGCCGCCATGGCTGCGCCCAATCCACCGGCACAGTCACTAGTCGAGACGACAGTCGTGGTGGAAGATCGTCGTCACCTGAACCATCACGATCGCTCCTCCATCAAGACGTTCTCTTCGATCGGGAGGACCGCTTCCATCGGAGGGAGCGGCCCGGGCGGCGGTGGGAAGGCGAAGCCGGTCTCGGGGGCCACGGGCGATGGGCGGTCGGATGACGAGCGCTTCTCGTATCGGACGAGTTTCGCCGACGGCACTTCAACGGCTCCAAGGGTGGTGGACATCGAGGAGAGTGGAGAAGGAAGAAGGGGTGATGGCGCGTTGGTGGCGGCGCCGAGGGCGGAAGAGGAGGTGAGGGTTTGGAGAGGAATACTGGAGGAGGTGTCGAGGTTACAAGCGAGCACGAGGGACGAGGCGCTCATGGACCAGGAGACGCTGTGGCGGCTCGTGTCGCCCGTCACGGCCGAGCCGGAGCCCGACGACTACTCGGAATACTTGCGGACCGAGATTATGTACCAGCAGACCCTGTCGCAGGACCCGGAGAACGCTCTCCTGGTTGCCAACTTTGCTCAGTTCCTCTACCTGGTGCTCCACGATCACGACAGGTAACCTGATTAGTTCCTCAACGTACATACACTACCTCTGTTTTTCCCGCTCGGAAGCTATTCGTCGAATTGCATCAGAGAGTAGCCAAAGCAGTAGTAGTAGTAGTCTTAAATGTTTGATAAGTCCGAAATCATTTTACTCAGAATAGGCAGCATCGTTGCAGAATCTTCTATTGATTCTGCTTCTTTTCCCGTGACACCCAGCCCTGTTGATGTGTAGAATCATCAGTGCAGAATCTTCTGTTGTGGGACGGTGGAGTAATCGATAGCTAGAGTGCCGGAATGAAGAGGACTAAAACTGGTTTCTGGACATGTGACAGGGCGGAATACTACTTCAAGAGAGCGGCGGGGTTGGAGCCGGCCGACGCGGAGGCATTGAGTCAGTACGCGAGCTTCCTGTGGCTGGCGAGGAAGGACATGGCGGCCGCGGAGGAAACCTACTTGCAAGCCATCGCTGCGGATCCCAGCAACCCCTTCCACACCGCCAACTACGCCCATTTCCTGTGGAGCACGGGCGCTGAGGACACCTGCTATCCTTTGGACACC
Organism: Musa acuminata AAA Group; assembly: GCF_036884655.1. NCBI lineage: Eukaryota > Viridiplantae > Streptophyta > Magnoliopsida > Zingiberales > Musaceae > Musa > Musa acuminata. Next base: position 32,020,003 of record NC_088337.1, on the reverse strand, counting down.
GACGACGCATGGCAACAGTGACATCAACCCATACCAAGAAACAAACGACGCACTGCTGTCTCGACGTGTAGTGTCTGTGTATATATATACATACAGTTTGGCGCATTGCATTAAATAAGCTGATGATATATATGTTCGATAGATCGATCAAATTTTCATCTCGATGTATAGCGAGTGTGTATATGTACATATATTTTGGCGCATTGCATTAAATAAGATGACGATTTAATCGAATGACAAATTGGGTAGAATTCTTTTTCCTCGTCTGTTCAGCATCGTTTTCTTGCGATCAGGAGCAGGAAATTGGTGGCCTGCCTTTGTGATCTATTCGACGGTGATGTGTTCCTCCTCCTTGACCTGTGGACAATTTCCATCATGATTAAGCCACTGCAAATTGTTATCGGCAGAAAGGGAAGCTTGGATCTGGCATTACTGTCATCTCTCTCAATGCTGACAGTGCCCAGTGTGTGTGTGTGGACTCGGGCACTGCTTGGTGAAACTATCCATAGGAACGCAGCTGATTGCGTCCTGCCACGGTGAACCACCTTAGTGGAATTCCATATGGATATGGAACTCCATCGCCGACCATCGAATGATCCGACTCCAACTTCATGAAACCGAGGCGGCTACTTGAAATTTAAGAGGGCTTCGATGTGGGTCTTGTTGGGGCACATAGATATTATGATGTCCATGGGCCTCTTATGAGGCCCGACTCATCTCAGTATTATCACTGCCCAATGCTTGGCTCCTACATCCGTGTTTCATATTCATTATAGTTTTGGATTTCCAGAACTAGATTGCTCCAAGGATAGTGGATTAAGAACATTAAGGTTTGATGTTCTATATACTATCTTATGATTTCGGTGATAGGAGGTGGTGCTAAGAGAAAAATACTTTTTAAGATTCTTCGGGTGGTTGATCTAGAGAGGATGGACAAGCGGTTCATTTCTAATTTGAGTTCATATTTATACTTTTTTTATTATTATCATAGTAAAAATAATTATCCTTTCATTTTCATTATCGGTGAGGAGTGTTGAATCTTGTAAATTATGCGTTCATTATTTTCTTTGGATTTTAAGGACTATTGTATCGTCTAAAATAATATGAAATGGATGGTGCGTACCAATTTAGGCTAGGCATGGATGAGTATGTGAATCATCCCGTTTCAAAAGGTTTAAATCAACTCAAAAAGTGTTGAGCTCGATACAACGTAGTATTTATTTCTTTAATAATAAAAAAAAATCTAAAATATTGAATTAAGAATTAGAGTAGTCGCTGCCCTCTTTACCACCACCGCTGTTGTTGTTTGACTGCTATCGTTGTCGTTACTATTAGACACACTATCGTCGTCTTTCTTTTCTTCACGTTCCTCTATTGTCCCTTTTAGAAGGGTTATTATTGAGCAGAGCAATCTACGTGTGCTTCCACAGTAATGTCATACATAATAATGATAGGCTTTAGCAAAAGAACTACCTACACCGAATTCGGATTCCTTGAGCCAATCATAGAACAACTCACTGGCCGCAGAACCACTACAGATTGGGACAAGAAGAATTACACGGGAGATTAGGCAAATAGGCCATAAACTAATCCTCCTCTTTCGGATTCCTTGCCTTTCTTTTCTTTTCAGTGGTCCGGGAATCCAGATGAGTGCCGGAGTGGAGTGACATGGAAATGGGAGTGATGGGTACGAGACATGAATGTCTTGACCGATGACCGACGAAGCTCGACTGGGCTCATTCAGATGGATGACGACGACGACTTGGAATTAAAGAATAATGGTAGGAGGCAGAGAGCAGTCGGTCTAATGGTTATGAACATTAAGAATAGAATGCCGATTGGATGAACATTGAACGCGAGTGCTTTCTTTGACCGATGTCCCGTTTCCGTGTTCTTCGTGCTTGTTTTCCCCACCCAGCGTATAGTCGTCGATATGACTGATCAAATCCGCCCAATGTTCGAGTAAGTCGCACTTGTTAGGATGGAGAAGCACTCCATGTTTTCCTCGTATATTGGGTATTTGGCTGGACCACTTCATCTGGTTCTTGCATGTTGCATGCATCATTTTGGTTTTGGCTGGAGCAGATGTAGATGATGATCAATGGCTTGACCCCAGCAGCTTCGGCTACAACAGTGAAACGGACCATCTGCGGCCACTAAAAGCTTATGGTGGGCACGTATCCTTGTCGCCCATGAACAGATGGCGAGGACGAGGACGAGGACGACCTCTCTCTGTTGCCTCCTCTCGTCACTACCTTCTCCGGATTGATCCACATAGAGGCTAAATGAGGTTGCTTGCGAGGAGGCCGATGACCTCGCCAGCATCCGTCCACTGGTGCTGTGCGCATGAGTCGTATTGTGGCACCAGACTCGAAATGTAGAGTGGGTTTCTTTCCCTGCTGGCTCCATCGATCGATCGATGATCTACACAGGCTAAGCATTTATTGTCGCTTGTACTGCTCTTCTCCCTCGTTCTCAAGGGGGCCATAAACACGCATTCTTCTTGTTCAGCTCCGAGTCTATAGCTAGCTAGCATGGGACATCTTCACAACGTAGCTTCGAAATTAGATTCATCGGAAGACAAGAAGGAAATGTGGAGATCAACGAAGAAGGAAGATCCCCCCCCCCCCCCACCATCCGTACACTATAAACAATGCATAGGTGGTGGCCATCGACCGCGTTCCACGTCCACGACCACGGCCAGTACAGTACTGGTGAAGAGCTCAAGTAGTAGGCACAGCTGTAAGAGCTCGATACAGACGAAGGCCATTAATATTAACTTGTTATTATGCGAATGAGCTTGCGGTTTAGTGCCTTCCTCGCATCCCCATACGACCACTGTCGAGAACAGTGTTTCCCTTTGGTGCTTTCTCAGGGTGGTGTTCATGTTCAGAGTCTGCAGATTTCAACTACAGTACTGCCCACCTCTCCCCCATACTCTTCTGCTGTTGTTGTTGTTGTTGTTGTTGTATAACATGATAACATCAATCAACAAAAAGACATTATGATAATTACACTAATTCGATTCGATTTTAGTTTACTTCTCACGTCAATCCTAATTTCATCATTGACATAATGCCCCTCTTAAACATATAATAATAATAATTTAAGTTAAAGTTAATTAAGTATTTTTTTTTGTTATATTATAAAATTAGATCGGTTTGTATAACCTATCGAAAATTGGTTCATTTCAATTTTTCAACCCTTCGGATCTAATAATTGAATTACATCGATTAAATTACTATTTATCGTAAGTAAGTGAGAGTACGATGACTCACGAGGAATTATTCATTTTAGATAATCCTTTTTTCACGATAGAAAGGAATAGTTATGCTTATAAGTCAAGGTCTCATTGACCCTCCTACTAGTACTAATTGATAAGTTATTAGTTTTGGATGAATTCATAAGGAATTATTGGTTTTATATGAGTTCGTATGATTTTGTTATTTGAACGAGCCGACACCTCAATATCACAACTAAATCAAACCAATTGTTATCACGTCTTAGATTCTTCGTACGAGCAACACATAATTACTCTCTATAATCATTGTCGATATCGAAAGTAATGATCTTCAGAATCAACTATAAAAGGATTTCTGACGAACATTCCCACCGATATCAAATAAAAAAAATCAGATGGGACACAAATTTTATAGGTTTGATGCTTTCATGATCAAATAAAAATAAATTTCAGCTAAAATTAAACAAAGGCTTCACCACAAAATGAACGAACATAGCGAGCGACAAAAAAATACGATACATACCCTTCACAGCTTCGTCTCCTCAAGTCATGTGATCGATCTTGCAAATGCTAATAGTCAATCCTCCTCAGAGACTTTTGATACTGCGACAGAAAAGACACGCTTTAGCATCAACATCAAGTTGCCATGCACATGCCTTTGTCGACGACCGGGACTTGCTACATAATTGTCATCACTCTTCGAACGATGCCATCGATGTGTCTTTACCTCCTAATTAAAGTCTCTCCCACCTCCCTAAATAGCTATTGCAGGCAGTAATGGCCTCACGTCTCCAATCACCGAGCAAGTATGTGTAAGAAAAGACAAGTTAATGGGGGCCATGACACCGTCGGGTGAGTCAAAAAGGAAGAAAGAAAGGAGATGTGCGAGTGCCGCTTTGCTCGGAGCCGAAGGATAACGTGGTGTGGTACTCTTGTTGTGGTGTGTTGTGGCTGTATTATTATTAACAATAGAAAATGATCTATAAGCTGCTTTCATCCAAGAAAACAAAGGTTACAACAGTCTCCAATTAGGGAGAAGGACAGTCGGTCAATTGTTCCCGTTCGATCCGTCGAATCAATTCATTTGATCCTACTCTCTTTTATGTCCTCGGTAGTAACTTTTGATTACAATACAAACAAATCACAACACCCGCTGATGAAATATTAATGCTTGAATTTGGTTCCAAAAATACCTCATTTAATGAATAATAATAATAATAAAAAAATTAAAATATCTTACAACAATGTCACTCTCTTTTCGAAGTAGTTAGGATGTATGTTGGTGCAATAAGCTCATAATTAAAACGATAATAAAATGATGATACCTTAATCATTGGCGTTAGAAGTACGATAACTTCAGAATGATATCGGCTAAGAGAAGGTATCTCTTAACATCACATGAGATATTGAGGGGCTTAAAATAGATTAAAAAAACCCGCATATTTGCTTAAATATAAATCCTTCTCTCTTTCCTTTTGTTTACAACCTTGCAATGTTATAGAATATTCTTTGATTCGAGTATAGAGGGTTTTCGACCAATCATATGCGTCTCTTCTATCTGTCTTGTAGATAGTATCACCTATCTTGAATGGAGCTAAGATCATCTCATACTCCGTGTTTCATTTATTTCTTTCGCAATATCGTTGATCGATCTAAGCCTGACTAAATCTATGCCAACAAGTGTTATGATAAGATGCTTAGCCTAAAAAAAACTAGCAAAAATGATAAAAGGAGAGAAAAATAAACCTTTAAGATAATTATTAATGATAATAAAATTTATTATTACAATAAAGAGCTTATTTGAAGAGTTATCTCCATGATCATAGGAGCTCATACAATAAAGAATAGATCAAGAAAAAATAATCTAAAGGTGATCACGACGAGGGCATGACGATACCAATGAACAAAAGCATGATAGACGGACGATGACCATCGCGACATAACAAATGTGATATCATCTTTTAGAAAATAAATGATGCTACGTGAGAATAAAACAAAAAAATCTAAAATTATATATATATATATATATATATATATATATGTGTGTGTGTGTGTGTGTGTGTAAAAGATCAAAATGGTCAAATGAAAGAAGAAGCTCAAACACCTAATATTCTTCGTTTCCTACCCTTTGAGATATTAAATAGTGGAGTCGTCAATCAAGCGAACAGTTGAGAGAGAGAGAGAGAGAGAGAGAGAGAGATGATTGCAGCCTAAGAAACGTTGGGACAGAGGAAGCCGAGTCGCACCGCTGCTGACCATAAAGGGTGGAGGGAGAGTGCTGGATCCTGCCATCAAATACCATTTGTTTCTCCTCCTCCCCTTTCCCTATTCCCTTTGCTTCCCGCAGCGGAATCAAACCCAAAAACCATGAGCTCCATCTGATACCATGATGACGAGAACCAGAGGACACGAGTAATTTCCAGTACGTTTCAGCTAAAGAGCTGACAACACCACCCGGACTCACCTCCTCACCTCCTCCCCGTACTCGACCCACCATTTGGTCTCTCTGCTTCAGTTGAATTAAGGTACTTCAGTTTGATTCCTTGTTTTTTCGATTGCTGTCCTGCAAAACTGTCACTCGAAGCAGATTCGAAGGTTTTCTGCAGCGATCACTGTCAAGGATGCTCCCGCCGAAGCAAGCTGAGGAAGCAGCCATCCCGGCGACTGACATTGCTACCTTCAGCAATGAGACGGCGCAAGGTGGCGACAAGGAGCGGGGCGGCGAGACAGCCTCCGTGTTCAGCATGAAGAGCCTCCTCTGGCACGGCGGCTCCGCCTGGGACGCCTGGTTCAGCTGCGCCTCCAATCAAGTACTTCATACCCACACTGATCACAAACTGACGAAGATTCCATTTGTTTCTTCCGTTCTCTCTCTGCTGACGAGTGGAGCTGGTGTCAATTGCAGGTGGCGCAGGTGCTGTTGACGCTGCCCTACTCGTTCTCGCAGCTGGGGATGCTGTCCGGGGTGATCCTGCAGATGTTCTATGGCTTCCTCGGAAGCTGGACGGCGTACCTCATCAGCGTCCTCTACATCGAGTACCGCGCCCGAAAGGAGAAGGAAAACGTCAGCTTCAAGAATCACGTCATCCAGGTCCGGTCCCCCCTTGCCTCTCCCGTTCCTTCTCTCTCACTCCTCTCCGACCACTTCCCTCGTCAAGATTCCAAGTCGACAAACCCCTCGGTTCCTCTTCCTGCTACTGACTAAGAGGAGTGCTTATTTGTGACAGTGGTTCGAGGTGCTGGATGGGCTGCTGGGGCCATACTGGAAGGCCGCCGGCCTCGCCTTCAACTGCACCTTCCTCCTCTTCGGCTCCGTCATTCAGCTCATAGCCTGTGCCAGGTATCTTTTTCCCCCTCTTTCGGGTCGAGATGCGTCGCTAGGTCATACACGCATGAAAGCTTTGCTTGATCGGTGTCGGTGATGGAGCAGCAACATATACTACATCAACGACCGGTTGGACAAGAGGACGTGGACGTACATATTCGGCGCCTGCTGCGCCACGACGGTGTTCATACCTTCCTTCCACAACTACAGGATATGGTCCTTCCTCGGCCTCGGCATGACCACCTACACCGCCTGGTACCTCACCATTGCCGCCGCCGTCCACGGCCAGGTAACGTCATCCACAACGAGAACAGTAGCGTAGGATCTGATTGGTGGCTGATTTGATTGCCCACTTAATTAAGCTCACAGAAGGAATGATGACGATGATGCTCTGTTCCGGATGGATGATGCAGGTGGAAGGGGTGACGCACTCGGGTCCAACGCAGCTAGTGCTCTACTTCACCGGCGCAACCAACATTCTCTACACCTTCGGCGGCCACGCCGTGACCGTGTGAGTGCTCGCTTTCCTCCATCGGCCCCATCTTGCTCCGATGATTCATCACTCTTACCTTAGGCGGCTGTAATTAGCAGCAGAACTCGTCAGATGCAAGTTTCGATCATCCTTTACCTCCGGAGTCGGAGTCCACAAGTCTCTATCGCAGAAGGAAGGCGTCGCAGTGGGAATCTGAACTTTCAAGTCTGCCGGGTGGTGATCGACCAGAGAAAGGAACTACCTGGGAATTAGATAACGTAATTTAGAAGGAAAACAGAGGACCACCGAAGAATTTGATCTGATTACAGGAACATGCATTGCTCATGCTATCCCTCAATTTATTTACTCTGTAACTCCTCCATCTCTGCAGGGAGATCATGCACGCGATGTGGAAACCGCACAAGTTCAAGCACATCTACCTGCTGGCCACGGTGTACGTGTTCACCCTGACGCTGCCATCGGCGGCCGCCACCTACTGGGCCTTCGGCGACCAGCTTCTGACGCACTCCAACGCCTTCTCGCTGCTGCCCAAGTCGAGGTGGAGGGACGCCGCCGTCATCCTGATGCTGATCCACCAGTTCATCACCTTCGGCTTCGCCTGCACCCCGCTGTACTACGTGTGGGAGAAGGTGATCGGAATGCATGACGCCAAGAGCGTCTGCCTGCGCGCCCTCGCCCGGCTTCCCGTCGTCATCCCCATCTGGTTCCTGGCCATCATCTTCCCCTTCTTTGGCCCCATCAACTCCGCGGTGGGCGCTCTCCTCGTCAGCTTCACCGTGTACATTATTCCCGCTCTGGCACATATGCTCACCTACCGGACACCATCTGCACGACAGGTACCCGTCCTTCTTACCCTGCCTGCCCTCAGTTGTTCTACGTGGTTAAGATGAACCGTCCAAGGATACCAGTCCACTCATCTGGTCCTTCATCGACATGGATGGAGACATGACGACGATCCGCGGTTGCTTTCCGTCATCTTAACCTCGCCTAATAAGACAGATCTAAATCTCCTCCTAAACCCTGCAGAATGCTGCGGAGAAGCCCCCATTCTTCTTGCCGAGCTGGACGGGAATGTACATGGTGAACGCCTTGGTGGTGGGATGGGTGCTCGTCGTCGGCTTCGGACTCGGCGGATGGGCCAGCATGACCAACTTCGTCAGGCAAGTCGACACCTTTGGGCTCTTCGCCAAGTGCTACCAGTGCCCCAACCCCCATCCTCCTCCCCCTGCCCTTCCGCCACAGCAGCGTCGCCAGCTTTGAACTGATGCACCTCTACTTAGTTCTCCGTTTCACCGGAAACATAGGAAGGAATGCTTGGACGAGAGGCTGTGCTGAATGCTTTGTCCTGCGTTTCTATTCTTTTGGCACTACACGATGGTTTCCTCCCATGTTGTAACTTCTTCTGTCTGGTTGTTCAACGTTAAATTGCAGGAATAATCGTGTTGCAGGAATATATATATATATATATATATATATATATATATATATATATATATATATATATATATATATATATATATATATATATACATATCCATTTCTTTCTGAATACGAGCCACATAAATGTAGAGCTGTCATCCTCCTCCCATGATGATTCATTCCTTCTCTGCTCCAATCGGTGGTGGGCTAAAACCATTAACAGTTGAAATCTTTATGATACATCAGACAATGGAGGGTAGAAATTGTTAGTGTAAACACCTTTTTTTAGTTAGTATAAACACCATTTATTTCTTAGCCGTGACCCGGGAGGTCCTCTCGGCTCGTTCAGGGGTCCGAATGGCGGGGATCTTCCTGGGGCGGTACTCGTCTCCACCGGGATGGTTGGGTGCGGCCTCGGACTCGGGGCGATGCGGCGACTCTTCCCGAGCGGGGATCGCCGGCACGTCCTGGGCGGGAGACCTCGGCTTGATACCTGCACAATGGTCGGGTTCGCTCGACCCGACCCCTCCAACGGTCAAGTTAGAGAGATGCGATGGCGGTTGTTCGGGGAATTCAGCCCCTTACCTCTCCCTTCTGGCTTGGGGACGTTTATATGGGAACTCGGCATCCTCGGCTGCGCCATCCCGTCGGTCGGGGCCGTATCTCTGATGGCGTCCGACATCGCTGAGGACGTTGCGTATGGGAACGGGGGATCGCAGGGTATGGGCGAGCTTCAACCGCTACCCACTTCTGTCTCGTCCTACTGTGCTGGGTCAACTGAAGGGGCTGCGGGCTCCGTGAGGCTAACGTCCGGACGCAGACTGTTGCCCTCGTTGCTCTCCCTGGGGCGCCGCGCCTGTCCACGTGCGGGGGAAGTCGCCGAGGGTGGGGTTTACCATTTTTTGCCATATCATATCCCCCCCCCCAAAGGAAGCCATGACTCGGCATCGGACGGTGGGGATTCGAGGCATGGCTTTTGATCGGTAAGCGACGGTTCTTTTCGTGGGTCGCGATTGGGACTCATGTTCGGGGCGAGCAGGGCGCGCTGCGTAGGTGCTTTGGTCGGGGAGCACGTCTCGGGCGGGCTGGCCGCGCCGAGGAGGTGGTCTCGGGAGACATGCGGCTGAGGAGCACGTCCCGGGCGGGCTGGCCGCGCCGAGGAGGTGGTCTCGGGGAGCATGCGGCCGAGGAGCACGTCTCGGGCGGGCGGGCCGCGCCGAGGAGGTGGTCTCGGGGAGCATGCGGCCGAGGAGCACGTCTCGGGCGGGCTGGCCGCGCCGAGGAGGTGGTCTCGGGAAACATGTGGCCGAGGAGCACGTCTCGGGCGGGCTGGCCGCGCCGAGGAGGTGGTCTCGGGGAGCATGCGGCCGAGGAGCACGTCTCGGGCGGGCTGGCCGCGCCTAGGAGGTGGTCTCGGGGAGCATGTGGCCGAGGAGCACGTCTCGGGCGGGCTGGCCGCGCCGAGGAGGTGGTCTCGGGAAACATGTGGCCGAGGAGCACGTCTCGGGCGGGCTGGCCGCGCCGAGGAGGTGGTCTCGGGGAGCATGCGGCCGAGGAGCACGTCTCGGGCGGGCTGGCCGCGCCGAGGAGGTGGTCTCGGGGAGCATGCGGCCGAGGAGCACGTCTCGGGCGGGCTGGCCGCGCCGAGGAGGTGGTCTCGGGAAACATGTGGCCGAGGAGCACGTCTCGGGCGGGCTGGCCGCGCCGAGGAGGTGGTCTCGGGGAGCATGCGGCCGAGGAGCACGTCTCGGGCGGGCTGGCTGCGCCGAGGAGGTGGTCTCGGGGAGCATGCGGCCGAGGAGCATGTCTCGGGCGGGCTGGCCGCGCCGAGGAGGTGGTCTCGGGAAACATGTGGCCGAGGAGCACGTCTCGGGCGGGCTGGCCGCGCCGAGGAGGTGGTCTCGGGGAGCATGTGGCAAGATCGTCGTTCTTTTTAGGCGTTGAGAAGTCGTAGTGGCCGTTCTCCACGTTGTTTCTTGCAGCGGCTTTGGGTCCGCATTTATGATGGGGTGTCCGTTGGTCTTCCCTGATGCGAGCGGGTGTGCGGATGAGCTGTCGGCCGCTAGGGGGAGACGAAGGGACGTCTCTTTCGGCGGGTTTTTCCTTACATAAATGGCGTATCCTGCCCGTTTTATGACTTCTGCTGCTGAGTCTTGGGCCTCGTCGTTTCTTTCTGCCATCACTCCTTCTCCTCTCCCACGCTACCATCCCACAGTCGCTCCCTCGTCGTCTCTCTTGTTCGTTCCAAAAGCCGGTAAGGAATGTCCTTCTCGCCTGTCTCTTCGCCTTCATCCCTCGACAGAGTCCGGGAGAGCATGCCTCCGTCTTCCCCGGATGAGGAGGCGGCGCGAGCCCTTGAGGCGCTAATGTGGCCGCACGACCTCGACTCGGTGGTGAGCGGGTCGTCGCTGGAAAAGCTCCGGGAGCGTTATTACATCCCGGAGGAGTTTGTTCTGGTTGCCCCTGATCCGGGGCAGCGGTCATATGACCCGATCCCCCGAGGTTTTGCGCTGACCCAAGATGCCCTAGAGGCTGGGTTGCGCCTTCCCCTTCACCCCCTTATTGTTTCCTGCCTATCTCTCTGGCGGATTTCGCCTTCCCAGGTGACGCCTAACTCATGGCGGTACCTGGTAGCGTTCTTGGGGGAGTGTTACTATGCTAACATCACCCCTACCCGAGAACTCTTTCTTTCCTGTTTCCGCCTTCTCAAGGGGTCGGGGGGCTATTTCGTGTCGGCCCGGGCTGGCTTCCACGTCGGGGGAGCCCCTTCGAGTAATAAAGGGTGGAAGGGGCGGTTTTTTTACGTCAGCTGGCCGAGGGATTGGGGCTTCGGGGTTCGGTGGGCGGTGAGGGTGATAGATAACACCGTCCCGGTTTTGAACGACGAGGAGTGTCGGGATTTGAAGAGGCTTCGGGCAATCCTTCCCGGCTCTCAGGCCATCCGAGCTATGACCGAGGAGTGGCTAGCCGAGGCGGGTCTTAGCCCGGCTTTCGGGGGTATGTTTATAGAGGGTGTTCTCCACGTTTTTATTTGTTTCCACAGTTTGTGACGGTTTCGCTTGTTTTCTTCGCAGGAATGAAGCTCCTGTCCCTCCGTGGTGGTTGCTCTTCGTCAGCTTCTTCCCCGCGCCAGTCCGCTGCTTCCCCTCCGCGTTCCCCTGCCGACCCGGTGCCCGGTTCGGCAGGTGCCCCATTGGAGATCCCTACGGGACGTCCGTCCAAGAAGGCGAGGACGACGGGTCCAGGGAAAACCAAGGCGGGGACCGCTCCTCCAACAGTCGTGGGCGCCAAGCGGACCACTCGGGAGGAGGGGCCTTCCCGATTTGAAGGGCCTAGCCAGGGGGCGGCCGGGAAGAGAGCGAACCTGCCCACGGTGGATGATCTGTGCGGGCTACGCGCGGGGGCCGACGAGCCCCTATGGGCAGCGGTGATGGGCGAGCTTCCGATAGGGGAGGCTTCCGACCCGCTGGTCGCCCGATGGAAGGGGCTGTCCCGAGGGGACCGGGTATGGGCCGGGGGAGATCCCTCGGCCGCCTTCCTTCGAGGCGTGCTCCACCCCGACCTGGCTCGGGACCTGTACTCTCTGCCCTCGGAGACCATGCTCAGCAAGGCGGGGAGGTTCCTGACATTGGTAAGCATTTCGCTAACTCCGGGTATCCCTGCGACTGTGCGCTGACCCTTATTTTCTTGCGGTAGGGCCTCCATTATTCGACGGCGCTGATGGACCGAGTGCGCGACGCTGGCCAGATAATCTGGGACTTCAGCGAGCGCAACTCCGAGTTGTGCCGTCAGCTAGAGGAGGTTCGGGCTGGGTCGGGCCCCGAGGCGGTAGCGGCCGCGGAAAAACGCGCGACCTGTTCCGAGGAAGAAGTGGCGCGTTTACGAGCAGAGCTCGAGTGGTCGGGCGATTCGGTCAAGGAGCTCCAGGAGTTCCTTCGTTTGGATCGGGCCGAGCTCCGCCAGTCGAAGTCAGAGGCGCTTGGTTTCTCCAAGAGGGCGGAGAAAGCCGAGGCTGAAGCCCGCGCTGCTTCCGAGGCGTTGGCTGAGGAGGTTCGCCTCCGCCCGTCGAAGGACAAGGAGGCGATCGAAGCTTACAAGAAGTCCGAGAACTTTGAGCTCGGACTGACCCGAATGGGGCGAGTATCCTACGAGTATGGATACAGGATCGCCCTGGGTCGCTTCGGTTCGTGCCCTCCCGGCTCCGAGGTGGAAAGGGATCCGTTCGCCTCTCACCCCGTGGACCTGGAGGTGGATATGCCGGAGGACGTGCCGTTCGACAACCGCCCGAAGTCTCCGGGTGAGGAGTGAGGGTCGTTTTTGTATGTCGGGTCGAGGGTGTGAGGGTTTTGTGTATGGGTTTTGGCTTCTGTATCCCCTCTTTTTAATAAGATGACCTTTTCCTCCGATTTTCTGTGTTTGCGTGTTGTCTATTTCTTCAGACGAAATATTTCCTAAGGTTCTGTATGTTCCAAGTCCGGGGCACGGGGTCGCCATCCATTGTTGCGAGCCTGAATGTCCCCGGTCGGGATACTCCGATGACCCGATAGGGTCCCTCCCACTTTGGGGCCAGTTTCCCCCTTACTTGGGTGGGGTGGCTGACCTCGATTTTGCGCAGGACCAGGTCCTCTAACTTTATCGACCGGGGTCGCACGCTCCGGTTGTAGACCCTCGCTACGGCTCTTTTGTAAGAAAGGGCTTTCTGGTGTGCGTCGGCCCGTCTTTCCTCGAGCAGGTCCAGGTTTGATCGGAGCCCTTCGCCCGAGGCTTCTTCGCTGTAGTCTGCCGTCCGCGGAGTCGGGACGGCTACCTCGGGTGGTAACACGGCCTCGGTCCCGAACGTGAGGCTATAGGGAGACTCCCCGGTCGGGGTCTTGGGGGTAGTGCGAAGCGCCCACAGGACGCTCGGGAGCTCGTCGATCCAAGCCGATCGGGTAGCGGATACCCTTCTCTTGAGTCCGTCGACGATGGCCCGGTTGGTTACTTCAGCTAGCCCATTCGCCTGGGGGTAAGCCACCGAGCTGAACCTCAGTTGAATTTTGTGCTTGGCGCAAAACTCTTGGAATTTCCTGCCGGCGAATTGCGGTCCATTGTCGGCGACGATGGACTGGGGCAGGCCGAAACGGGTTATGAGGTTTCTCCATACGAACCTTTTCACTTGCGACTCCGTGATGGTCGCTAGGGGCTCGGCTTCGACCCATCTGGTGAAGTAGTCCACTCCCACGATGATGTACTTCTGCTGGCCGGAGGCGGGCGGGAGAGGCCCGAGTATGTCCAGTCCCCATTGCGCGAATGGCCAGGCACATTCGACGGGGGTGAACAGGACCGCCAGCCGTCGGGTTGTACGGGCGTGCTCCTGGCACGAGCTGCATCGCCGCACGAGAGCTTTTGCGTCCTGGCGCATGGTCGGCCAGTAGTACCCCTGTCGGAGTACCTTGTGCGCCAGGGCTCGCTCGCCTATGTGTTCCCCGCAAGCCCCTCCGTGCATATTGGACAGAACCGTCCAGGCTTCGCTCGGCTCCAGGCAGCGCAACAGGGGGCGCGAGAAAGACCGTTTGTACAGCCGTCCTCCTTCCTCGGTGTACCACGCCTGCGTTCGACGCAAGCGCCGAGCTGTAGTTGTATCGTCGGGCAGGGTCCCGTCCTGCTTGAAGCGTAACATCTCCTGTACCCAAGTGGCCGGCGCGCCGTGAGCGACGGTGGCGACGACCTCTATGGCTCGGCGGGGGAGTTCTTCGGTCTCGGGTCGAGCCCAGGGGGACGGGCCGGACGCCAGTTTAGCCAGGGTGTCGACTCGCTGGTTCTCGCTCCTGGGAACATTCGACAGTTCAAAATGGGCGAACTTGGCGGCCAGGCTTCTTACCTGCGCTAGGTATTTCGCCATAGTCGGGTCCCGGGCCTCGTATTCGCCATCGAGCTGCCTAGCCACCAGCTGCGAGTCGGTGATGACGCGTATGTCGGTCACCTGCATTTCCAGTGCCAATTGGAGCCCCGCCAGGAGAGCCTCGTATTCTGCCTCGTTGTTGGTGGCTCTGAACCCGAAGCGGAAGGAGCGCTCGATCGAGCGGCCGTCAGGTGTTGTCAGTACCAGACCCGCGCCGGCGCCTTTCGCGTTGGCCGAGCCATCTACGTGGAGGGTCCAGGTATCGCGCAGCGGCTCGAGTTCTTCGCCGGTATTCGGCGTCAGCTCCGCAATGAAGTCTGCCACGGCTTGGGCTTTGATGGCGGTCCGAGGTATGTATCGTATGTCGTGCTCGCCGAGCTCCACTGCCCATTTGAGGAGACGCCCTGCAACATCGAATTTGGACAGGACAAGCCGAAGCGGCTGATCGGTTATTACCTCTATCGGGTGGGCCTGGAAGTAGGGGCGGAGTTTCCGCGCCGACAGGACGAGCGCCAGCGCCAGCTTTTCGATCGGCGGGTAGCGTTCTTCTGGCCCGCTCAGCATGTGGCTGACGTAGTAGACCGGTAGTTGGTCGCCGGAAATTTCTTTGACTAGAACCGAGCTGACCGCGTGCCGAGAGACGGCAAGGTAGAGACTCAGCTTCTCCCCTGGGGAGACCGAAGCGAGTCGAGGGAGGCTGGCCAGGTGTAGCTTCATCTGCTCGAAGGCCGTCTCGCATTCCGCCGTCCATTGGAAGTTCTTCGGATCCTTCAGGGCCCGGAAAAAAGAGTGGCAGCGATCTCCCGATCGGGAGAGGAAACGCGATAAAGCGACTAGCCTCCCGTTAAGGCGCTGCAGGTCTCTGATCGTCCGAGGAGGCCGCATGTCAATGATGGCCTGTATCTTTTCCGGGTTGGCGTCAATCCCTCTTTCGTGTACGATGAATCCGAGGAATTTTCCCGAGGTCACACCGAAGGCGCACTTGGTGGGGTTGAGACGCAGGCCGAACCTCCGCAGAGTGTCGAATGTTTCTGCCAGATCGGAGGGATGAGCCTCCGCCGTTCGGCTCTTTACGATCATGTCGTCGACATATACCTCCATGTTTCGTCCGATCTGGTGGGCGAACATCTTGTTCACCGTCCTCTGGTAGGTTGCCCCGGCGTTTTTTAACCCGAATGGCATAACTTTGTAAAAATATATCCCTTGCTCGGTGAGGAAGGCTGTATGTTTTTGATCTTCGGGTGCCATCCTGATCTGGTTGTACCCGGAGAAGGCGTCCATAAACGAGAGTCGGGCGTGGCCGGCCGTGGCGTCGACCAGCTGGTCGATCTTTGGCAGGGGGTAGCAATCTTTTGGGCAAGCATTGTTGAGACTGGTGTAGTCAACGCACATCCGCCAGCTTCCATTAGGTTTTTTGACAAGGACTACATTGGAGAGCCACTGTGGGTACCTTGCCTCTTCTATGAAACCGGCCGCCAGAAGCCGGTTTACTTCTTCTCGGATGGCCAGTTGCCGATCCGGGGCCTGCCGCCTGGGCCTCTGTTTCACCGGCCGGGCGTCGGACGAGATGTTCAGGTGGTGCAGCGCGACTTCCGGGTGGACTCCTGTTAGGTCGGCTGGCGTCCAAGCGAAGATGTCGGTGTTGACTCGCAAAAGGCCGACAAGCTGTTGTCGTTCCTTTTCGGGGAGTCCCAACCCGATTTTGACTGTTTGATCGGGCCTTCCTTCGACCAGTGGCAAGTCGACAGTGGCTTCCTTTGGCTCGGGGCGGGGGGTTGGTTTTTTTCCCTCCCAGGGGTCTTCCAGCGGGGATTGGATCCTTGCTCTCTTGTTTAATGACACAGCGGTCAAGTAGCAGCGCCTGGACTCCCAGGAGTTTCCCGCCACTTCCCCGACCCCATCATGGGTCGGGAACTTGATGGTTTGATAATAAGTTGAGACGACGGCTCGGGTCTTGTTGAGGGTTGGCCGTCCTAGGATGGCGTTGTATGCTGTGGGGAGGTCGACTACCAGAAAGGAGGTCATCACAGTTTTCGCCTTCGGGAAGGCTCCCAGGGTCAGAGGCAGGGTGATGACCCCTAGTGACGAGATTGAGGCGCCGGTGAACCCCGTGAGTGTTGAGCATACCGGCTTCATGCTCTCCTTTACCAGGCCGAGCTTTTGGAAGGCGTCCCAGTAAAGTATATCGGCCGAGCTCCCAGTGTCGACCATGATTCTTCTCACTTGCGCGTTGGCGATTCTGGCTGATATCACCAGTGCGTCATCATGCTCGGCCAGTTCAGATCCCTCGGTCGGGAAGGTGACTTCGGGACCTCTTTCGGGTCTGGAATCCTCTGCCCGGGAGGCCCTGGCGTATGCCCTTCCGCCCGCCGTGGAACTCCCTCCGGACGCCGGCCCGCCGGTTATGACATCTATGTGTCGCTCGATGGGGCCCTCCGGGCGTGGGGAGAGCTCCTTGTCTGGTCGGAGGTATGAACCGAGGTGTCCTCGGCGGATGAGCTCCTCAATTTGCCTTTTTAATTCTCGACACTCCTCGGTGTCGTGACCGGGCTGTCGGTGGAAACGGCAGTATTTGGAGCGGTCCGCGAGCTCGCGCGGACTCCTCATCGGGTAGGGGTCTTTGAGAAGGCCTTTCTCCTTAATATGGAGAAATATCTCGGTCCGAGAGGAGTTCAGGCCCGGGAGAGGGGACCTAGGTACCGCATCGTTGAGGCCACCGGCCCTGCGTCGGGAGGTGGCGGGCTGTTGCTGTTGGGACTGCTCTGGCTTGACCCTTTTGCGCTCGTCACGCTTCCCGACCATCCATGCCTCGGCAGCGATGTACTGGTTCGCACGCTGCAACATTTCGGGTATCGAAGTAGGGGGTCGCTCCACCAGAGACCAAAAGAATCGGGTAGGGCGCAGGCCCATCATGAATGCCTGCATAATCAAAGAAGGGTGAGCATCAGATAGCCCGCGGATTTGCGTGGTGAAGCGGTTCACAAAGTGAGAAAGGGGCTCATCCTCCCTCTGGTTGAGCCCCAGGAGCATCGCCACCGACGGTTTCGGCTTGGCATGAGCCAGGAAGTTAAGCTCAAAGTCCCTGGCCAGCTGGTCGAAAGAGGCAATGGTCGCGGTCTTCAGATTGCTGTACCACGCTCGGGCTGGGCCCCGCAGGGTTGTCGGGAACGCCCTGCACATCAGGGCATCGGACGTCCCGTATAGCGCCATTTGGGCGCGGAAAGCAGCCACGTGGTCCGCCGGATCGGTGGCACCTTCGTAAGCATCTAGTGACGGGAGCCGAAAATGCGGCGGGATGGCCTGCTCTTGAATCTCGGGGATGAAGGGGGACCCCTGGTGTTGTTCGGCCCCCGGGTCTCCCCCGGTCCGGCGAACCTCGCGCTGCACCTCGTCCAGCCGGCGGCCTACGAGGCGTAGCTGGGCCCACAGTTCCTCCGCTGAGTCTGAAAGTGGGGCTACGGGCGTCGGGTGCGCCGCTGGTTCCTCCGCTCCTCGGCTCCCGAGTCGGGTCGATCGGCGCGGAGGGGAAATGGGAGACTCGGGGAGCGGTGCGGCGTTTTGAGCGCCGGCGGGCCGTCGCCGTGGTGGGGGTAAGGTTGAGTGTGAAGACGTCGGGGGAGAGACCAGCGGGATGATGGTCTGCATTACTCCCGTAAGGGCCCGAACCTGGTGCGTGAGGTCGTAAAGGGCTTCGGGTGGCACGGGTGACGGGCCACCGGGATTGGCGACGGGAGGCGATAGGCCCGGATCGTTGAATAATCGCCAATAGCGCTCCGAGGTCGCGGCGGGGCGCTCGTCCCGAATTCCCTCCTGTTGGGGGTGCTCCTCCGTCGCGTCGGTCGTGTGCGACCGGATGGCTGGGGGTTCGTCGGAGTGAGCCTGCGGATCGCTTGACATTCGGACCGGCCCTCCTTCTAGCGCCATTATGTTAGTGTAAACACCTTTTTTTAGTTAGTATAAACACCATTTATTTCTTAGCCGTGACCCGGGAGGTCGTCTCGGCTCGTTCGGGGGTCCGAATGGCGGGGATCTTCCTGGGGCGGTACTCGTCTCCACCGGGATGGTCGGGTGCGGCCTCGGACTCGGGGCGATGCGGCGACTCTTCCCGAGCGGGGATCGCCGGCACGTCCCGGGCGGGAGACCTCGGCTTGATACCTGCACAATGGTCGGGTTCGCTCGACCCGACCCCTCCGACGGTCAAGTTAGAGAGATGCGATGGCGGTTGTTCGGGGAATTCAGCCCCTTACCTCTCCCTTCTGGCTTGGGGACGTTTATATGGGAACTCGGCATCCTCGGCTGCGCCATCCCGTCGGTCGGGGCCGTATCTCTGATGGCGTCCGACATCGTTGAGGACGTTGCGTATGGGAACGGGGGATCGCAGGGTATGGGCGAGCTTCAACCGCTACCCACTTCTGTCTCGTCCTACTGTGCTGGGTCAACTGAAGGGGCTGCGGGCTTCGTGAGGCTAACGTCCGGACACAGACTGTTGCCCTCGTTGCTCTCCCTGGGGCGCCGCGCCTGTCCACGTGCGGGGGAAGTCGCCGGGGGTGGGGTTTACCATTTTTTGCCATATCAGAAATAGTTTAGGATTACTATTAAAGCCACGGCTCAAACGAAAACAAGATGGCGTCAGGATCATACCTGGTTAGGAGCATCGAAGGAAAGGAAAGGAAATGGAGGAAAAGGCTGCTCGGATATATATGATGGTGTGCTTCATCCTCAGAAAGCATGTTACCTGCATCATGTCCTACTTGCACCACAAAAGGCGAGGAGGGATACGGTGCTTTCAGCAAATCAAGCAAATATAACTATGTTGTGATTCAGTACTCCTCAGTACCCACCACCATCATTAGCAAGGCTCAGCAATCAAGACAAGATTTCAGCAGGAAGCATTATTTATGTGGGCCTTAGTACTACTAATTTCTAGAGATAACTATGTTAAGCTCAACAAATAGGAGAGAACAATTGCATGAATCCCCAGAAAACTTGTCATATCTTTGTGAATGGACTACAAACAAGACTACACAGCTAACAGAGAGCAAGCAACACAGGAATTCCAAGCATAAATTCCAAAGAACCAATAACCAGACCATCTGATATACTTAGTTGATGGAAAATCCTTCTGATTACCTCAGAGCATCACCGGTCCATAGAATCTTGTCAAAATCTCCAATACACAGACTGAGGTTTCTCCTGCACCAAGAATAGAAAAACCTTCCAGTCAAGTGAAAATTCTGATCTAATTCAAGTGTTTTTTTCTTGCCTGCCATGTTCAAATACATAGCCTCTCTATACAGACCATCCTATATGGTTGATACAGGAAGTTCAGAGAATCTTGTGAGGGAGTTCTACCAAAATTTGACTGTGCTCACAGCTCTAAGAACTCTAGACCGATCAGCAATCAAGTAAGATAAAAGAACTTCCTGTTGAATATGAATAGATGTCAATGCGACAAGCATAATGCATGAGGAAGTCAACAGAAATTCCATGAGGGCTCGAGGGATAAGAACCGTCGACTATAAGAACTTGCACCTCGTTCCTGACCATCTGAACGTCTATGCACAATGGTATTCTAGAGGATACTTTGTAAACTCGCATCAGTTCCATCAATGGAGCATTTAGTCATTAGGCCTGTTGAACAAAAAATGTTAAGCTACTGCATCTAAACACAAAATCAAAATCACTCTTAACTGAGCAACCAAAAGTCCAAGACATAAATTAGATTCAATTCCGTAAGTAACAACTGGACCACAAAAGACCAAAAGAAAGTTTTCATTATATAGGATATTCCAAAATCAATTGTGACAGCTATTCTTTTTTCATCATTTGCTCAATTTTTTGGCATATAATCACACCCTATGATAGTGTCTCTTAGCATTATGTTTTTTTCCTGTTTAATTCACCAACTCATTAGCAAACATTTAAATGACCTTATACCATAAGAGACATAGATGCCCCTCCTAGAACACAACAGTCAAAGTATCCGGACTTACACAAAATTTAACACTTAGAACATTGAAAAGGATTTCATTCACTTTTAACTTTTTAAACAGTTAATTTACAACTATTGAGTACAAGGGCATAGATTCAGGAACTAGTTTTGTAGGGTCATGTATAGGCCATAGTAACTTTAAAAAGGTTACACCAAAATGAATTACCTCAAGTTAGAGAGACTATCTGCTAGAAGAGTGACAATCGATGCTATGCTAAAAGGTAAGTTTGTGTATGTATATAACATGACCTTAAATGGCATTCTGGAAGATATCTCAAAAAAAACAAAAATCCAATCACAAATCTTAATCATCTCCTATAAGAAAGTTCAGGAAGCTTCTCACTCATAAAAGCTAGCAGCTTCTGAATCCCAAAATTTTAAAAGATCAGAAGAATATATTAGATACGAAGTGCAGTCATTAGAATGGTATATGCATCCACAATGTGAAGGAAATGACAATGTTAAATCTATAATAAAATTTTAACCTCCAATCATAATACTCCATTCTTCATAAACAAAGAGGTTATCAACCATTTAAACAAAATTAAATGCATCTAAAAGGCCTAGATATCCTACAGTATATGAAACCTTTAAACAACACCATTTAAAGGTAAGCTATATGGTAACTTCAATATAATAGTTGATCATAAAATATATAGATGGTTAAAGATCTATACAACAAGTCATGACCAAGAATATATCAAATTTACAACAAAAGTCACTTAAATTAGCTAGTTGACCCAGCTAACCAATAATATACCAAATTTACAACAGAAGTCACTTGAAATAGTTAGTTGACTCAGCTAACCAAGAAAACACTAAATTTACAACAAAAGTCACTTCAAATAGTTAGTTGACAAATAAATCAGTGTAAATATGCAATGCAACATAACCTTGATGATCTTTAACGTCTCTTTGCTTGTCGATTCAAGTCTGTTCTTAAGAGTAAGGAGTGCCTCCTCTGCAGCCTATATATTATTAAAGTGGATATTAGGCAGAAACTAGAATGTCCAGATAAATATTTTGCAAACTGTGAGCATTGTGGATCTGAGGCAAATAAGATCAGACTGCAAACATTAAAGATTGTATGATGCAGATTGACAAACATATCCAATAAGTTCTAAAATATCACACATCAAATAATGCTATTTTAAATGGGTGTTGATATAGCTAAATCTTTTATCACAAGTTGAAGATGATTTATACAGATATTGTTGTGGGAAGACATTCCACTGGGTGAAAAACAAAGGATGACATGTAACAAACTAGAAGTTGAAACAAGATATGCAGGCCTTGGATCAAAACTGATTAGCATAAAACATGTTGGCCTACCCTTTCAGCAATCAGTCTGTACAAGTAACCCATCCATGACCGATTTCACTGTAGAGTGTAGACAATAAGAATTTGTGTATGACAGCAGAAATTGATATTGTGTGTCCAACGATATGTGACTCAAATTCAGATGCAAGATTACCTATAAGACAGAATGCTACAATTCGAAGACAAAATGACAAGCACAAAACAGTCGAGTGGCTTGATCAGCACTGCCCTCCTAATTTTAATATGAGAGGCAAATTAACAAAGTCATAGAGAAATATTTCTAAAATGATGGAAAAAGGGAAATTATCTTTTCAGGGCTCACAGTCCTAAAATATAGAGGAAAAGGAAACTAGACATGCATCCATGAAGATCAAGTACAAAAAGAAATGTGGACAAAAAGATGATAGGACCACCTGAAGCTTAGCCTCCTCTTTGCTTAAACCAACTCCCTTTCCCAAAATATTTCCAGCTAATTCAACCTATAAGATAGTAAGGTGCAAAATCATAATTATTTTCACAAAGAGTATGAAATGATCAGATATGCTTCATTGTTAACCCATAAAATGAAAAGAATAAGCATGTTATGAGAGCAAGAAACATAGAAGGTAAATGTAATAGTTATAAACAATTGAACTGAGACAGAGCTATATAACCTGAAAACAATACTCTCCCTTATTTGGCATCACAGAAGATGTTGTTTTTTCCTGGAATACTATAGTTTGTCCGTCCAAACACTAGAAATTAAATATGGAGCTTGCTCAGTTAAATGACTGTTCCAACATTAGTAACAAATTTCAAAGCATTACAGAAAAGCATATGTTCATTACTTGCTAGTTTTTTAATACCAGACAGGACAGAGAAGAATCTAAGTCAATACCCAATTTTTGTGATGTACTGGCAGGTAAGTGTTCTTTCTTGGCTGGCTCATTTTGAGGGCTGTCCGTATCATTTAAGAAGCCATTTTCATTCCCAAGAAAATGCTTATAAACACTTGTAACCATACCACCAGTAGCAGGCACAATAAAGGATGAATAGTCTCCTACAATTCCACAAGAAAAAAAAGGTAAATTAGATAGCCGATCTGTTATGGAACTCACATAAAAAGTTGTCCAGTTACAAAAAGCACTAAAAAACTTCAAGCGGCAACAAACTTTCCAAGAAGAAGCAGCAAAAGTAGTACTAAGCAAATAGTGAGATGATATATAAAAGGCTGGTTCAGCAGTAAAATATTACTAAAAAATGGGTCATCACTAATAACTTTGCTCAACTGATTCAGCATAAAATAAAGAAGTTAATGGATATTCAGTTGCCCATGAGACCAAAATGTTTAGGTTGAAGTTGATAGTAGTATACTCATCAGACCCTTATAAGTCAAATCTTAATCTTGCTCACTTTCGATGTGGGACTAATTAGGGGTGTTACAATCACGACCCGGGTCTGATGAGCCAACTGGCCAATAACTCCATTTTGGTCCTTTCAACCACGGACCAAAATGCTTAAGCAGGAGTTAACGTAGTACACTCATCAGGCCCATATAAGCCAATCATACTCATTGCCCACTTCCAATGTGGGACTAATGGAATGTTACAAGCTTTGTACCAGAAATCCACCTTCAAATATTTTCGAAACAATCAAATTTGATCTCATCAAAATTGTTTGACTCAAGGGGTAAGACATGACAGGCATTGATCAAGTGCACATTCAGCCAACCACACTTCAAAAAGGAGTTTTACAAAAAAAAAAAAACTCGGTAAACCTTCACTGTCTAGCTAATGTGTGTGGATATCCAATAATAGCTTGTCAGACAATTCACAGTCCAATGAGAAATTTAGGTTCCCCCACCAGGAAAGGCCTTGATAAATACAAAAAGGAGGAAAAGTTTGATATAGGTAAAGCAGTAACATGAACTAAAATATCCTAACTGTTCAAACTTTTAGGAAGCGAAATTCTTTTTTTTTTTTATTGAAGTGAAATTCTAGTGTCATAAATACCACACCAATCCATATATGAAATGACTTCTTAAATGAGTATGTTGCACACACTTTGTTAAGGTATGTTCACAGAACTCCATAAGTGTTACTTAGTCACAATACAGGGGAATTGTATACCGACCATGTGACGCTAGCCACATACATAATTGCAACTGCATCTATGGCCCAAGCACGGGACTATATGAGTCGACGTTGTGCCCCAGAAACCCGGATGGGCCAACCCATGCCGCGGGGGGCGTACGAGCGTGCCTTGGGAGGTACCGATGGTCACTATCAACCATTGTACTTCCGGGCGGGCCATCTTCGCATGTATAAATACCAATTCCCTATCCTAGGAGAAGGGGTGACAAAAAAAAGACATACCTGCACTCACAAACTTAACCATCAAAGGGGTCAGGTCGGGAACCTCCCCCCGATATTGACCTATTGTGTAGGATCCTGGCAAGATTGAGCGCAACGCTACTCCACCTCAGGACGCCATCGAAGATTCGATCGTAGCCCCCGAGCCGAGCTCCTCGGCCCGACCTCGCTCCCCCATCTTTCTTCCCCCTGAGAAGCCACATGGATGACCTTGCGCTTTCAAGATTGGACCAAGCAGTGCCGACTCTAGGCCACAGCATGGATAAAATCAAGGGTTAAACAATCCAAGTCGACTAGCTCCCAAAATGGATAAAATCACTCACCTCAACATAATGTTGCAAATCCTTACTGCCTCCATTTATGGACCTTAACTCAATCTGTCCAATACAAAAAGAAAAAGAAAAGTTAGATACAAGACGAAAATCCTTTGGGATTCAGCACAAGCAAATACCTTAAGAGTTACATCTCCTGCCTATTTCTTGCATTGTAGAAATGAACATGGATGCGGCAAGCCGGCAAGTAAACTTGGTTGTCCTGATTCACTATATAGATTTATGTTGCTTGCAGATGGTTGATTTACTGATATCTTGCCATCTTCATCAGAAGCAAATCAATTAAGGAAAAACACAAGAATGCACTAGAGTAGGCACTATAAATTAATTAAGATATCTTTTTATTTTTTTTTCAAAGCAAAGGTGATAGTGGAAATCTTCTCCCCCAATGGTGGCTTGACACATGGCAACACAACCAGCAGTGAGGGGGCAAGACCCAATCAACAGCTAGGCCACATGGACATTAGTCCAAAACAATAGTAAGATTCGAATATCTCACCTCTCTTGTGCACATGGGCCCAAATCATATTAAGCTGATTCGGACATCGCCGATTGATAGGGAATATTCTCGCACTAACTACAGTTCGCTAGTTGGCAGCCACCGTGGAGCTGACTGTGAACTCAACCTGGCAGGCGGCACCCTTCCACCTAGTCCCGTGCCGCATGGGACTATACGAGTCGACGTTGTGAACTAGAAACCCGGATGGGCCAACCCATGCCATAGGGGGCGTACGGGTCGATTGCCTGCGCGACCGTGCCTTAGGAGGTACCGGTGGTCACTATCAACCATTGTACTTCCGTGCTATTTTCGCATGTATAAATACCAATTCCCTATCCTAGGATAAAGGGAGACAAAAAAAAGAAACACCTACACTCACAAACCTAACCATCGAAGGGGTCGGGTTAGGAACCTCCCCCCGACATTGACCTATCGTGTAGGATCCTGACAGATTGAGCGCAACGTGACTCCACCTCAGGACGCCCTCAGAGATTCGATCATAGCCCCCGAGCCGACCTCCTCGGCCCGACCTCACTCCCCCATCTTTCTTCCCCATTAGAAGCCACATGGACGACCTTGCGCTTTCAAGATTGGACCAAGCAAAGCCGACTCTAGGCCACAACATAAAGGTGCACAACATCGATGATAGAGAATATTTTGACAGCCAATCACCACCTGCCAACTAATCACCTTGAGGATGCTGATACGGAAGAAAGGGCCCTAATCATCCTCCCCTTGTCGCCGACATGGGAGGTAATTATAGCTTCTCAGGCCTCATGGACAATAGTCCATGGGAGACCGTTTGGGCTTGTCCTCCCTTTTTGCCCTCGTGGGCAAGACACCAAGGGGGACGATGGGGTCGTTACAAGGTGCCCCCTCAATTGACCACCCTAGTGTTGGCCTAAGGGACACTTTTTTTTTAGAACACCCCATACCCCAAAAGGAACCTCGGACTGACTTGAGTATCAGAGGGATCGGGTCGGGAAACTTCTCCCGACATTAGTCTTTTTGTAGGAAGTGCCCGGGAAGTCGAACCCCTACCTCGGAGCCACTCCAAGTCCACCTCGGAGCCACCTCAAATACGTCCGGGCCACTTAGAGGGGACCTTGAACATTTCTACGCCTTCGAGTCTAGATCAAGCGGGCTGACTCAAACGTCGACGGTACTTTCCCTCGGCATTTTGGCGCTAGAGGAAGGGCCTGAATGTCGCAAGAACGTCCACCCGCTAACCCTCTCAACGAACGATCCAGTGAGGAGGCTTTACCTCTAACCCATAGCACCTGCCCTCCCTCCCCATGTAGATGCATCCACTTTTGCTTAAACACCAGGGCATTACTGGCGTCTATTCAATTACCCAGGTCTTTCACCTCGGGGACAAATATGGGCCACCTGATTGTTCCTGTCGAAGCATTCTTGAATCTCACTCACCAGGTATAGACGCTCACGGGCATGATACAGACTATCACTGTAACATCCCATTAGTTCCACATCGGAAGTGGGCAATGTGTATGATTAGCTTATAAGGGCCTGATGAGTGTACTGCGCTAACTCCCACTTAAGCATTTTGGTCCGTGGTTGAAGGACCAAAATGAAGTTATTGGCCAGTTGGCTCATCATACTCGGGTCGTGACATTTGGTATCAGAGCCGACCTAGCATTTGGGCAGGGTGAGAGGGCTCGAGTAGGAAAGGGCTACCCGTGGATGAAGTCGAGAACTCATCACGGCGTGGAGCCACCACTGAGTTAATCCTCACATGCACTATGCTAGGGTTCGATCTAGGATATGTCGGGCCTTAACGAGGACGTCAAGCTAATTGAGTTGGGGATATTGTAACATCCCATTAGTCCCACATCGGAAGTGGGCAATGTGTATGATTAGCTTATAAGGGCCTGATAAGTGTACTACGCTAACTCCCGCTTAAGCATTTTGGTCCGTGGTTGAAGGACCAAAATGGAGTTATTGGCCAGTTAGCTCATCAGACTCGGGTCGTGACAATCACCCCACTCCTGACCCAACTAACTCAACAAGCCACACCATTGTCCCAACCACTGTTGTCGTCCACACCTGTCGGGATTCCACTAACTGACCCAGTACCGACAGCTCAGGACTGTCCCAGGCCCGTTAAGCTACCGGCAGAAGGAGCACCCCGCTCCCAGATCGTGGATTTTAGCACGCCGCTGCATCAACGCACTGCCCTGCTCGAATCAGAGACCCAATCAACGGATTCAATGGACAACTCCTTGAGGACCCAACTGTGACAAATGGACCAACGCTTAAACGAGATGCGTCGAGAGTTCCAGCAATCCAAGGGGGAAGGTTCGATTGATCTCACCTCGGGTCGCTCCCCGTTCACCCAGAGCATCCAAGAGAAACTGAACTTGACAAATTTTTGCCTTTCATCACTAGAAGCCTTTTATGGCAACTCTAACCTAAAGGAACACACTGTCGCCTTTCGCGCTCAAATGCCTTTGTATGGCACCTCCGATGTTTTGATATCAAGGTCTGCCATACTGAATCGTATCGCCCGGTACGGACGGTACGTATCGGTCCGACAGACCAGCGGTACGCGGACCGCCCGGTACCGGTCCTACTGTAGCAGTGCAATGTAGCAGTACTACAGTGCTCGATGCATCTGAGTGTACTGCTCGGTACACCTGGGTGTATCGCTCAGTACACCGTACCGTACCGGTACCGAGCCCAGATCGAAATACCGGTACAGTATTGCAAACCTTGTTTGATATGCCGCATTGTCGCAAACTTAACTGGTTTTGCCCATCCGCAAAAGTCAGCCTCTTCGAAACCTGCCATGGTCCTTTAGGATCTACAAAAGAGAAAATGGGTTAAAGAAAGTACCTCAATCAGGATCCACAAGTAACCATCACAGAAAACACTTCGTAGCCAATGCAAATTACAAACGGACTTTACAAGCTCCGAACTAATTGAGACATTTTCCACCTTGCTCGGCGTTGCCATGAGATGCAGCTCTTCGCTCCCGGCGACCACCACCGCATCCTGCGCATGAAAGAATGAGCACCATAGGGATTCTTGCACAGAAAGAGGAGAAAAGAGAAGAAGGGACGAGGAGGGACCTTGCGTTCTCGGAAGCATGAGAGGTAGAGTCGGTTGAGGAGGGGATGATCGGCGTCGGACCTGGCTTGAAGCTTGCAGCGGAGGGCGAAAGGGGAGATGGTTTGGAGGACGGAGAGGGGAAGGCACCGCTCGCTGGGAAGGGAGAGGCAATCGACGCGTATCTCGGTGTTAGGGAACGGCGAGCTTTGGCCCTTACCGTCGCTGTTCTTGGCGGCCGGGAACACTTCGGCTTCTCCAAGGAACACGTCTCAATGGTAGACCTTGCAGCTGATCCCCGGTCGACGGCCCATCACGCCGCGCGACGTGAGCAAGTAGGGTTCCGCGCAAGGCTTATGAAGAAATGACCCCGAGAAGGACACCGGGATTCTCTCCTTCCACACGCCTTCCCAACCTCAATCGGTTCCGCTTGCTGCTGTCCGGGGTGGAGCACAACAACGTCCGGCGAAGATTGGAGAACTCCGTCGTCCGTCTGTCTTTATGGCCCAAAGACTCGTGTCGTGGGGGAAGTTTTCCCCTCACGGAGAAAATATCAAATAGAAAATATTACTCACCAACTTTTTGTCTCGGAGGTTCCATTGATATAACTATATTTTAATTTACTTGAATGAATGGGGAGGTTTTCGTCAATCTATACTGCCAACGTGGCTGTTCAAATATCATTTTTTTTTCATGCACCCTTGATTAAAAATTTAGAACTTCCAATATAGTAATATTATATTATTTTATATAAATATAATAAAAAATATTATATTGATAAATATTATATTATATATTAATATTTGATAGAAAATGGATCGTTAATTGACATGCGGTTGTCACGTGTGATCCAAATTATTATTCATCCGTATATAAAAATTTAAAATAAAAAAATATAAATTTTCTTCTGATTAATTACGACAAAGAAGATAAAAATAATTTAAACTCCTTTTTCTTGCTTTGACAAACAAGAAAATCATAAATTTTATATAAAAATTGTATCCTAAAATTGGAGAAGTAATTATCTTTTTTCTCTAACTATTTTAGTTCACATTTAGAAATATTTGAATATTAATTTGAACATCGGAGGAATCAGGTCGAAAAATCTCCTTCAACCATAGTTTTCGTATAGGTGATACCTCGAAGACAAAATACTTTGATCCCACAAACTCAACATCTCAATCTTAAATTCATCTCAAATTGATCTCAAAGTTACTTTAAAGTCATCTCAAATCCACTTCAAAACCATCTCGGAATCACTTCAAACACTCATACACATATATACACATATAGGTTCAGATCAATCGACCAAAACATCAATGATATTTTTTTAATAATATTTAAGTAATAATATAGATTTTTAAGATTAAATATTATCTGTATTATAGTAAATTTATGTAAAAGACTTTCATAATATTTTTTATTTTTATTTATTTATTTTTCTTTCTCATCATTTTTCCTGGTCGATACTTGTTCCTCCCATAGATTTTGTATTATAGCAATAAGGATGAGACATGTTGTCAAAAGATCCCCAAAGAAGAATGCTTGTTTTTTTTTTTTGAAATAAAGATTTATTTTATGTTGAAAAATTGTCATACAAATGATCTAACTGCGAGGGCCACCATCCAATAACAAAATTGGTTTATAAGCTGGGCAAATAGTGTAAGAGAATAAGTATCCTTAGTTGTTGTTTATATATATATAAAAAAATCACTTAATGACATTAACATTATTAGTGGCTAACAAAAAAATAGTTATTCAGAATATTATAAATATTCTATGGAGGTATCACTGGGTTATCCAAACAGTTAATGACTTAAGAAATAAGATCGAATTCAAGTTTTTTTTTTAGTTCTAGAAAAAGAATGATGATGTTGGATGTGTCGAAAATTGATGGTGTGATTGTTGATGATATCTTTGTCAACCCGATACGATTTTGGATTACGTGCATAAGAATCTGAAAATGATTGAGATGATGATTTGGATCTTCACAGAGAAACTGATTTACGTGAATATAATAAGAGTACTTAGACTCGATCGTAGATTGGGTTTTGTTTTATATACAATATTCTAAATTGATCATATTTTATAGGACCAGTACTTAATATCTTGAGCTATCAGTTTTGATCATCTACACAACTACCAATAACGCCTCCTGCCATTGAGCATAATGATCCGTGTTACAAACCAAAGTAAATTAGATGCGTCTGTGACAGTTCTCGACAAACAAATATCAATCCAGTGAATTTGAACTTGTTATTCAAAACAATATGTCAATATCAGATTCCTTACAGCTGATCAAAAGAGCATTTAATGAGATGCCTGAGAGACTGAAGCCACCCGAGAAGAACATTCAACCACCCAGCCAGATCTTCTTTCACCCACTTTAATTCAAAGCATCTCTTTTCAGTGGAGCATTTACAATTAAATGTATATATATATATATATATATATATATATATATATATATATATATATATATATATATATATATATATATATATATATATATATTGAAAGACAAAGTAACGAAGATTGGCAAACAAAAAGAGCAGCCAGACAAAAGGCCGAAGCATGATTTTATACCAAGGAGAAAAGATCAGAAATCGTAAATGCACCGAAGCTGGTCTGGTCAGGAAGGCTTCCATTCGCGGAATTCAGGTTACTTACAAGAGGATGAAGATTACATATGCTTGGTGAGTGAGAGAGAAAACATTTGCAGGTTAAAGGTGGAAGATTTGTCAGCATGCATGGTCACCGTCTCTGATAGTTGAGAACTTTGATGGAGGTGGCGTACGCAGTGAAGAACACAAAGGAGAAGGCAATCAAAACCACAGCGGTAATGCTCAACATGCCAGGGCCATAGCCGAGGGACTCCTCCAGGTATTGCTTCACGGTCCCATCAAAACCTGGACCAGCTATTCTGGTCTCAACATCACCCAATTGTGATGTGATGACGCCGCGAAGAGTCCACGCCACCGGGCATATGTAGTAAAACCAAAGCCACCACACGGGGAGGTTCTGAGACAGCCAAACAAAAACGACCAAAGTAAACAAATGCTGAAGGTGGTTATCAGTTATCAATCTAACCTTTGCCATGTAATTACATCCTTGAGAGAACTATCAGAGGTTAATGACCAAATACTCTAAAGCATAACCACTGGTTGGTTAGCCAAGCTATAAAACTATTCAGTGTCATAATCAAAGAAGTGCAGTTTGGTTGATACCAATTCCGATTGATCTTGTTTTGGAAAGAGAATTTAGAATTGACTAAACCAACATGTATGATCAATTAAGAGCTGCCAAGGTATGAGTGGAATAGGCCAATAAAAATAAAACCAAATGCAGGTAATCTTTATTTTTTCTTCTGTGTTTACATCAAGCCAAATGCCTGATATTTATATATTTTAATACATATTGGTAGGAACCTGATGCTTGATTCTAATCGCAATTTTTCTGAGTGGACGATGCAAGCTGACATTCCGATCTTCTCATCAATCATTAGATTTTGCTTTCAATAATTTAATGATATGAAAAGAAAATGAAGGTATTTGTTTACTGGCTACTTACAGCTTTGGGGATCAGAAAACCGGATAGTAGATTCCATAAGGAGTAACATGATGATGAAATAACTGCTGCTAGCTGTTGCGTAGGAGTCAAACCTACTGCCATCATTCCGTAGAAAGTGAAGTACATGAAAGTGAGGAACATGAACAAACAGTATAGGATAAACTTTACTGCAAGAAACAAATCAACCAGTGAGGGCCAAGCATCCAATATATGATTAAGTACTATTAAAATTGACAAACAGATGGGAAGTAAATGACAATTGGCAATTTTCTCCATTATAATTGTCAACCATGAAAGTTTGCCTGTGGCACTCAAATTATAAGGATAGGGATGTCATTTGAATCTTCTCAGTGTGCCAGTTCGTATAATAACCACAAACATTAACCATCATGGTTCATGAGAAGATTTATATAATTTTATCCACATCAAATTTATCTTTTATGATATAATATCCCTAAGCGCAATCGTTCAGTTCCATTATGACTCCTGTATTCAAACCCTCTTAAACTTGCCATGTGCAACCATAAAAAAAATATTCTAACGTATGACACTTAAAATATACAATATCCTTAAAATTTGAGTTTTGAGTAAAAGAGAATTGGATGATGTGACCTTGGATCAATCAAAATTTCTTTTTGTCATTGGATAAAAAATAAAAATCATTTAATTATATAGACAGATATTTAAATCACATTCTTTGACAACCTAAGCCAAGAGAAAATCCTAAATAAATGAGCATACAACAGACATTTAATTTATTCTTTTTTAAATTTATTTTGGAGAGAAATAGTTTTCTTTGCCACCACAAGTCAACTCATTAGTGCTAAATGAACCAAAGCATGTCTTCTACCATTAGTAGCTCTTGACGAAAAAAAACTTAGGATGGACATTTAGACATCAAATACTTTACTCTTGAAAAATTGAGTTCTTGTGCTGGTGCAGATCCCAGTAATTCTGAAACTTCCAACATTGTGGTCTGGTGTCAATCCTAAAAAGCATCAAGCAGTGCTGCCAAACAGCCAATTTTGAAGACTAAAGGTCCTGTAACTTGCAAGGTGGTCTCCACCATTTTGGACAATCAAACAAAGATATCAAAACTAATACTCCACTTGATTTCTATCCTATATCTAGATGCCTGCCAGCTGAGCTTCTACAATTCAGTATATGAAGCACAATTGTGTTCATTGGACAATCAAATGAAGAAATCAAAACCCCACTAGATTCTATCAGATATCTCGATGCTTGCCAGCTCAGCTCCTACAATTCAGTGTATGAAGCAATTGTGTTCTAAGATCCCATTGATGTCATACATAATGTATTTTAAACAAAAAAGAAAAAAAATGCCCAGAGTGTTCACTAAAGGTCTCATACTATCTCTGAGAACTCAGGATTATCCCAGAACCCTTTCAAAACCCGAGCAGAAAAATCAAAAGGTTCGTTGGTGGGGATGTCAGAAGGCTTTGAAAGGGAAACTTCAGAAAGCAGAACTTAGAAAAACAAGTTTGTGCCACAGGATTATCCCATTGATACCAGGTGGCTTTGACAGGGAAATGTCACAAAGCAAAACTTTGAGAAACAAGTCAATGTTCATGCCTGCATTATACTTGGAATCCCAGAAATCCAAATTATGATGTGTTCTAAAAGTAGTTAATTTAAAGTTATAACCTAATAAAGTTGGTTCCAACATCCTTCCAACAGAAAATGCTAAATTTTTGCTATCTGTAAGTCTAGTTTAAGAAGTGGAAAATTGTGAAGGCTAATCAAAAAAATATTCTTAAGAAAGTTCTAATTAAGAAAAGTGAAGACACCTAAGTCAATCAGGAAAAAAATAAAAAAAATAATATATGTACCAATAAGCAATATGAACAAGAGAGAGAGAGAGAGAGAGAGAGAGAGAGAGAGAGGCCCCATTGTACCTAAAGTCCTTTCGTAATTGATCATGAAAAAGGTGATAAGGCCAAAAATAATGGTTTGCAACAGGATGTATGGAATCTCTACAATACCCTGTAAATACAAGACATATGATATCATTATATTCTCAAGTAAAGATAACAATCTGCTTATGTATAAGAAACACAAACCTGTGCTGCTGCATATGGAAATGAGGCATACATTCTAGTTGCTCTTTCCCTATAGTAAACTGTCCTCTCAATAGAAATCACAGGTTGTATAGAGGATGCATTGTTGACTCCGAGGAATATGCAAGCTGAATAGAGGGATCCCATAACCAGAAACAAGTCTTGTACGGTATCTCTGAATAACATTAGAGCTAGTTGGTCATATGGTTTACTCGAATATTGCTATGTATGGAAGCATACGCTCAAAAATCTATATCCTCAATGCAGATTTGGTGAATGCTTGTTACCTTTTTGAGCCAGCATTCCAAAAGACTGTCCCAAATATCAATGCGGTAATTGCAGTGAAGAACATGCGCACAACACTATATCGGGGACTTCTCCAGTACACAAGAAATTGTTTCTTACAGCATACTTTAAATTGAGTCAGTTTATCTTGCGGAAACACTGAAAAGAATCTCAGAGGCTCTGTACCAGCAGCAGGGGTACTTAATTCCTGAATGAGAGCTTCAACTTCCCTGTAGCAAAAATCAATTGTGATATTATAAATATTCAAGACAAAGGGACCTTTTTTTTTATTTTTGCAAATGACAAGTTGTGAAGATGGGATATGATCCCAATAAACTGACAAAACATTTAAAAACTAAGCTAACCAATAATTTCAATAAATTTTTAGGATGAGGACTTGAAGTCTCAATTTGTATTAAGTTAATTGGGAAAAACACCACCAAGCTAGTCGGTCAGGGATAAAATTTATAGGACTTGGATTTAAACCCTCAAGCTAAGGTACGTCAACTGGACTAGGAAAGATGTGGCAAAAATCACCTGAATTTATCTGAGTTTTTATATACAGTAGCAAAGTCTAAACCAAGGCTTTCTTCACAAGCTGGTGTACTAATTTCCAGCATCCAAGTTGCAGGATTATAACCATCAAGGATAGGAGGAACTCCATGTATTCCCTGCATGGAGGATATAAATATGTAAATGATTCATTCAGCGGCAAAACTTGAAAATTTGATCTGGTTCAACAGATTCAGCAAAGCATGATTGATCCATCAATCACATCCAACAACACACATAATCTTATGCATACTTGGTTATTGGATTAACAGAAAAGACATCTGCAATGCAATATGCTGAAGTCAAACTGATATTAGAAGTATACAAACTGTAATACAGGGTAGGGAATGAGACAATTTAGAAGAGAGCCTATGATGTAGTATCCAAAGTACAAACACCTGACTTCGATAACCTATAATTATGGAAAGAGGACAACATAAAACACTAACGTGATTGACACCAAAGGTAAACCTCTTGAAAGGAGTTGGAATTTTCTAAATTTATTCAATATCTTTGAATACAGGACTTTTAAACTTCTGTAAAAAAAAATGACACAGGCAACTACACATGACCACATCTAGTTGTGTTGTGATAGACAATTTCACAACTCTGATATATATCTTAGGTGAAGAGCAACAACTTTGTTCTCTCATTCTGTACTATTCAGAAATCATTTTTCCTGAAGACTTTACATGTGCAAATGAATCTTAAACTATGCACGTCTCTTATAGAACTATTAGTTTATGGCCATTAGAAAAATAATATTCATAATCAACAAAGTCTGAGTAATCAACATTAAGTTCCAAGATAATCAAAGAGTGGTATACTTCAACTATAGATACCCATTTTATGATGGTAAAGGATGCCATGCACATCTAACTCCAAACTTTACAGCACTAAATTTTGCAGCAAATTATTTGTACCATAGAAAGAGGCTCATATGAATCTCCTGCCCCAATCCCCCTTCACAATCGGAATTGAAGAATAATAGAAATCCAATATGCAACTAAAATCTGTGCAGGCATGCTAATGAAGAAGTATACATGATTACATTTAATACCTACCTGAAAGTAGTTTATCATATCTTGAGAATTTCTACCAAGTGAGCCACCATATATGACAAGGCCTCCTCGCTTCATAAGAAGTAGCTGCATGGAGAAAAGAATGCGAAAAAAACTGAAGTTTAGCTTCATCAATTACAAAACAAGGTATTCAGAACAAAAGCATTATTACCTCATCAAATGCTTCAAATATATCAATACTTGGCTGGTGTATGGTGCAAACCACAGTTCTTCCGGTGTCAACTGTGTTTCGAACAGTACGCATGACAATTGCAGCAGCCCGTGCATCTAAGCCCGAAGTTGGCTCATCCATGAAGATAATAGAAGGATTTGCAACAAGCTCTACTGCAATTGTAAGGCGCTTTCTTTGTTCAGTTGATAAGCCACTACTCCCTGGTATGCCTACTAATGCATGCCGTAAAGTATCAAGTTCCACTAGCTTCATAACTTCCTCAACAAATGCCTGCATTTCAGGATAGTGATATATCAAAAGGATATTGAAATCAGTAAGAATAAAATTAAGGTGTAGGGACTAACACATCTGTTTTCTTGGCTGACTTCATTTGAAAGACGAAGACTTGATGAGAACCAGAGAGACTCCTCTACTGTTACTTGAGGAGAATGTATATCATTTTGTTCAACATATCCCGAGATTCTGGCAAAGGTTCTTTGGTCCTTTACATATCCAGAAATTCTTATATCACCTTCTATATATCCACCAGTCTTCCTACCAGCAAGCACGTCCATAAGTGTGGTCTTCCCAGCCCCACTAGAGCCGACCAAGGCTGTCAAGACACGTGGTCTAAATACCCCAGAAACATTGGATAACAACTGCAACCGTGTCTCAGGAACTCCTTGAGCTCTCATTGCCTGGAGTACAAAACCGATTAACTGTCAGAACACTGATTAGTCACATATAAAAGGATCTACTACGCATGATGTATCAACCTTTGGCATATCAACGAAATAATTGACATTGTGGAACGTCATAGATAATGGCTGAAATGGAAGAATCATTCCTTTATTGGAGGTATTTCCGTCAGCAGTTCTTTCTGATGCCTCTGGTTCATTACTTTCTGCACTTGACATAATAAACAAGGTATTTATGAAATTAATCTTCAAACAAAATTTAAATGGAGACTAGGTCTGCAAAGATGAATATTACAGCAACAGAGACTACCACTTGTTGCAGTTTGTGGGTGAGTGCCTTGACAACCTTCATCCTCCCCCTCTTGAGAATCAGATGAGACAACTGCTTGTGCCTTTCCCAGAGCTTCAATGACACCAACAAGTTAGAAATTGTACCACATACACAGCGACATTAGAAGAAAATACTATAAAGCATGACAAGGTAAAGATAGATCTATTAGCAGCAAATACTAATATGGGTGCTTAGACAAAAATTGGAGGCTTACGTTTAAGATATGCCATGGCAAGAATGAACAAAATGTTGAAAAGGATAGAATAAGCTAGCAAAATGCCTACTCCCACCCAATACCAGTATCTCTGGGTTGGTAGACCCTGTGACCGAAGTACATTGTTCCCAACTGTGTCTGTTCCATAAGAAGATTTCTGTCGTAAAAGAGAAACCAGTTTACAGGACCCAAAAATATGAGATTTACAGAGTATATCATCAGAAAAAAAATTAAAAATAAAATATACCTCTCTCCATCTGGAGTCTGTAAACTCGTTGACTGCAATTGCTCGTTGCCCATACGATAATGGTGAAATCCAGTAAACCCAAATCCACCATGGTTTGATTGAATCTGATATTGTAAATGAAGCTTCAGTAAGCATTAAAACCAAGAAAAAAGACGATGAATTTTGTCCTATGCTTCCTTCAGTCCACTGTACAGGTACGAGGGTCACATGAATGGTTAGAAGAAGAGGCCATAAGTATTCCATTCAGAATGTGGAAGAGTAGAAAGTAGGAAAACACTGTACAGGATCATCAAATTCTAACCTTTTGGGACAATAAATCCACCCAAAAGAAAGATGGCTAACAGTGCAAAAGATCCAAATGTGTTGGCCACAATGAAATCTCTTGCAATAGCAGCCATCAGGCGGAAGAGACCCAATGCCATTTGGTGTATGGAAAACAATAACAGCATGAAGCAGAAAAACCTACAACAATTAGTTATATTCACAGTACTAGTTCAGTTGAAAAAGATAACATGTAAGATGTTTGTAGATAATGAATGACAAAATATGAATCTGACCTATCAGCGCTTGGTGCAAACCCTACTGAGTAGTATACCACACAAGACCATACTACAGCTTCAATAATTGAGTATGGAATACGTAACAACCAGCTAGGAAGAGAAAAAGCCCAGGCTGGATAAAAAAGACTATCTCTCTGCTTATAGAAAACTGGAAGTCGGGTAATTGTTATTGGAAGCTCAGAAAATCCATTAAACATCATATGCACCAGTCCGAAAAACAAACAAGAAAGGTACAATCTGCCATTCATCTCATCAATGGGATGCAGTCTTGTACGGAGAAATACTGTACAAGTGATGAATCCAACAAATGCAACCTGCATCATATGCCTATCATTAATTTTGTTTAATAAAAATAAATAGTTACAAAACAT
Organism: Musa acuminata AAA Group; assembly: GCF_036884655.1. NCBI lineage: Eukaryota > Viridiplantae > Streptophyta > Magnoliopsida > Zingiberales > Musaceae > Musa > Musa acuminata. Next base: position 31,981,945 of record NC_088337.1, on the reverse strand, counting down.
CTTTAAGAAAAACTTACATAAAAGAAAGCAACAATTTATTTCCATAAAAGGATGGGAGGCCTTATGGATGCATCAATACATGTTTGAGAAATCTGACTGAAAGACACCAAGTACTAAAACCACAGGAGAATTTCTGTTTCATTTCAAGGCATCAAGATATGATGACTTTGAACTAATACCATACGATGTTTAATTGGTGCACCTAGAACACCTTGTTGAAAGAGAAGGCTATCTTGTTTATCTTAACAGCATCTTGTGTAACAGCAAGTTTGCTCCATTTAAACCTAGATGTCACATGAAAACTACTGCTTTCTTCTTTTTTCTATTTTTCATGTTGGGGGTAAGATAATCTGTATAGTGGATCTTCCTAGAGCTTGCACTGGTGGGAGCCATTATTCTAGAAATCGATAGCTGATAACAATCACAAAAAAAAAAAAAGAAGGGGCCTCGGTTTAAGGAGTTTATAGACACATTTACTTGATTTCATTTTACTCAGCTTAAACCAAATTGACAATTCACTCTAGTTAAGCTTGCCACAGTAGTTCTACTTCTTCAGTAAACAATGTATTTTTTCTACAAAAGAAGTGTGACAACTTTTGCATTTGCAGTGAACTCAGTACTGAAACAGACAAATATGCAGAACAATATGATTGTCAAAATCCTCCTTATAAATGCTCTTTACACCTCAAAAAAAAAAATTAAACTCATTACAGTATAATAGGAACCACAAGCAAACTTGCATCTAAAAATCAGACATAAGGCAAAGAACTTGAGGTTGTACCTGTCTGTATATTTCTAGATTTCTTAGATTATATCTGTTAGATACAATGGGACCAAATAAAGGCAGCTTGTTATAGCTACCTTATCATTGAAATGATGTTCAAATAAATCTTGTTGGATTCACATGGATCCAGACTATGTTGAGTTTGGAAGCTCACACTTACATGGTTATAGCTTACATTCAGATAGATCTATGTGAAGCACACGCAGCTTACGTCTAACAGAAAATTAATGCGTGCTTGAAAATATAACGTTAGCTGTACTCTAAGCAAAAACCCACTCTTAAACGAGAATTTTTTAAAAATATAATTCGGAGTGTTGATGAATTTACCCAGTGTCCTTATGTTCTTTTTTTTTTTCCTTCTCTCTTAACAGTCATATATGTCAAACAAGTACCATTTTTTAGAGTACAATTTTCAAAGTATAACATCACAAAGAGAAGAAAATCTATGCAAAAACTATGTGGTTAAAAAAGCTGAAAAGCATACTTGACATGTTCTAAAAATGTAGAGGAACCGATGCCGACTGATAAGCAATACTTCACGAGAAAAGCATGCTTTGAGGAGGTCCTGCTTTGATATAGCAAAATTTGTTCTTGCAAGAGCTGAAGGAAGAAACCCTTTATCGTCATTAGGGACCAAAAGATTGGATCGGACAGAACTTCCATATTCAGATTCTCTGAATATCTGAGCAATTCTTGAAGCGGGAACAAAAACATATGGTTTGGAATGATCAGACCAATACTGTTTTTGATCCTTTCTAGAGGTAACCTGTGAAAAAGTTCAATTAACTATAGGATTTTCAGTAGATATTCAGGGAATAAATAAAGATACATACCTCCTGGAGAAAATCCGCCACCCCTTTACGAGATGGCATAAAAAATCCTAGTGTTTCAAAGAACTCCAAAACTTTTTCTCTGGGCCCATGATATATGATATGTCCTTCAGCCAATAATATTAGATCATCAAAAAGATCAAATGTCTCAGGTGCAGGCTGAAGGAGAGACATAAGCACAGTGGCCTCCATTTGATGAACAAAGTTCAGCATGCATTTGACGATTTGATATGTTGTGGAGCTGTCAAGTCCTGTTGATATTTCATCCATGAAAAGGGTTTTTCTTGGTCCAACTATCATCTCTCCTGCATCGTAAATAGAACCAAGTATAAGGAATAATCAGCAACCAATCTGTCCAGTCCAGTGGCAAATGATGTCTCGCTTGACAATAGAAAGACTCAGGCGAGTTCTAATGTCAGCGGAATTCACACTTCTTTGAACAGAGGCTGTCTGAATGACTCCATGACATTGTAAATATATTTTTGTAAATTGTGAAAAGATTGTAGTTGTTATCTTTCTTGCCAACTACTGCTACATTGGAAAAAGGACCTTACATCTTCATCCAAGTTGGTAAAATTAAGACCTAATTTAAGTAAAAGGAACTCATATTTGTCTATATAGATTTATGTAAATAAGAATTGTCATTGTGTACCACCTGATTAGCATGGAATCTCTGAGTGCTTTTTTTGTTAACTAGAATCTGTTGGATATTTCATTCATTAAACCTGATTAGCATGGAATCTCTGAGTGCTTTCTAGTTAACTAGAATCTGTCGGACATTTCATTCATTAAATCTTCACATCAAAATATATCCACAAGCAAATGAGTGATTAACAAATTATACAAATTTGGTAGTTCAGTTGATTCAAAATCAAGTAGAGAAAAGGTCAAGAAACTATGTAATTCTGAAAATCATGACTTAATTAAACATCTAGATATTTAACATGAGCAAGATATATATTTCATAAAAATAGGATAAAAAAGGTAAAAATTCCTTTGACAATCATATTTGTTTCGGCTTAGATAACCATACAAGCACAAAGAGTTATTGGAGTAAGAAATACTAACATAAACTTGAACATATAGCAATAATTAACTGTAAGAAAAAAATCATGATATAGACTGCATGAAAAATCTATTGTACATAGTTGAGACAAGATGATAGATTTCGTAATGGTTTATTTATTTAGAGAAGGCACATCACAAAATCTCCATATTCGGATGTGCAAATGGATATAATAAAGGACACATTTTAGAAAGGAATCACTGGTGTGAGAACAATAGGGGTCATGACAAGCAATATCTTCACCACAGTATGGTTACATACAATGTTGGTGACCTTACATAGTTACACAAGTTGTACATGAGTACAAGGGGTGTCAAAGTTTTTTCCTTGGCATGTGTCATTTAGTGATTCAAATATTTTAATTGATATGAAAAGATGGTCCAACAGAGTAGAGAGCTAGAAAAGTTGCAGGCAGTTAAAATTAACCAATATTATTGTGACATACACTTATGACTGACACTATAATGAATAATTTAAGTCCATAGCAAAACCTGGAAAAGCAATCATTTTGAATTCTGTGGCAAGTATCTAAAATGTGGAGGAGACAAATTACCCTAACAGCTACTGCAATTAAAAAAAAAGTTAAATTTTAACCTGTTGTTACACGTTTTTTCTGACCACCTGAAACACCCCTGAACATATCACTACCGACCAGAGTATCTGCACAGACATCAATGCCGAGAACCTTCAAGGTATACTCAGTTGCAAGGTTGTTGTTTTCACCTTTTACTGAAGCAACCTGTTGATCCAATTTTACCAACAAAGTAAATTTGATAAAAGAATATATTGTAAATGGATTCTGATTTAAGCTGTTTAGCAAAAACAATAAATTGACCTTCATAAATGCATCAATTTCTGGAGTTGGACGGATGTTTTTCTCCTTTTCAAGCTTTTCTAAATCTTTCAAATGCTCTAAAGAATGAGCAAGAAAAAACAAGAAGAGATGAGTATTGCTTGCAGATAAGTCAGTATGTAAATGCATATGGACATATATCTGACTGGTCAGAGAACCAACTACATTTTAAAACCAGTAACAGCATGTACAATTGGATTTTGTCAATCTATGTTGAGCCTCCCAACATTAAAGAACCTAAACATATATTGAGGGATTACAGGTGACAAAACAAAATATAGAAAAGCCCAACCACTGGGCATGAGCCTTAGTTGTCTTTGGACAAATATATATAATTGAAAGAAATAAGTGCCATGGCTAGGGTGGACTGGTGGTAATATGGCACAGACAAGCATGTCCATTCAGCCTATGTCTTGAAAGATCACCAGGAACCACCAATATGAAATATAGAAGAAACATAAGCAGATTGCATGGTATGGCATGGGAAGAACTTTAAGGTTTGTCTAGTCTCCTGAACCAAGCAACTAGAAACTCAACAAACAAGACAAAACATACATATGATTTACTAAATATTTGTTTTAGTGAACAACTGAGTTGCCAAACAACAGAAAGCCTAGTGTATCAAATGACTCTTGTCAAGATAGGAGATACATTAGTACCTACACTTCTAGTTTAAGCCTACTTTTGCAGTGGGATGATCCATGAAAAGGCATGTTATGGAAACAAAAGCTAGTCTCTGCCTCCAGTAAACCATGCAGAGGTGAGATGTTCTCTATGTTTTTCTCCCAAAGCAAAAGCTCAGGACATGGTTTGCCTTACCGATCTGTACAGGTGCATCAACTAGCTATTGATATGGTGCGTACCGAGCTGTACCGAACATACATATGATACAATACAGTATGGTGAGCAGTACCTAGCTATTGACATCGATAGCAATCTCCTACCGGATCGGTGCGTACCGCCCATACTGAGCAGTACACTACAGTATGGTGACCATTGGCTCAAGGTTCAAAGTCAGCTTCAATCCTCCACATTCATTAAAATTATTTGTTCAATATAAAAGGAACCACATCATAAATGCTAGTCTTACTGATAAAAGCAAAGCCACTAGTTACAACTTACAATAGCTAATAAAATCTAGTCTCTACCTTGAGTAAACCATGCAGAGGTGGGATATTCTCTACGTTTTTCTCCCAAAGCAAAAGCTCAGGGTTCACAAAAGGAACCACATCATAAATGCTAGTGTTACTGATAAAAGCAAAGCTACTAGTTGCAACTTACAATAGCTAGTAGCACAATCCACACATCACCAAAAAGAAATGAAAAATCCCTACAAGTAGCAGAATCAATCAATCAAATTTAGCTATGGGAATATGATCTTGCCCACTTCAGTCCATCATATGAGAACGCCCACTTACCCTACGTCAGTCACTGGATCAGCTTTAAGTTAGGATGATTTGATTTCATTGGTGGGTAGAGTTGGTTTCATGCTCAATTGAAGAAAAGTTTTCTTAAACGATGCTCATTTTAGATAGTTCTACTCTAAAACTTCTTTGCTAGCTTTTTTTCACACAGGCAAGGATTATCTTACTTTACTAAACCTTGACTATGGTATATGATCAGGGAGACTCGAAGGTTTGGTTTATGAGCCCCCATCCACAGTCAAGGATGGAGATTAGTTTTAACTATATCAAAAGCATATAGTCGATCACCTATTAATAGATTTATATAAAAGATTGTATCAAATGGGAAATGAGGAATAATGAAGCAAAGTTTACATCAATTTTGCAGCGGACAGTGTAATGCTTTAATTAGTTAAAAATATCAATCTCCTATATTATGTAATTATGTGTCTCATGAAGAATGATATGTATACATATATATTTCATACAACGAAATCACCATTAGATTGTAGAATTTATCGTGGAAGATAAGCAATTGAATCTATCTGCAAGCATACAACTTAGTGACCAATTGGGAAAGTAGTTTCCAAAGTTTGAAAGATTCTAATGAATATTAGTTGTCAAAGGCTTTGAAGTATGGAGAAAAATGGATGGAAACATCACCACAGCTATTGTTAAATAGAAAAAGTATATAGTATTAACTATTAAGAAATTCTTTTAACAAAACAGGATCATAATATAATTACTCTTATCAAGTAGGCAAACTACCTGCCCAGTTGTTGCTCGCACCCTGACATCTTGCTGCAAAATCCAGGGTTTCTCGAACAGTCAACTCCCCTATATGATTATCTGTCTGGCTGATGTAGGCAGATGTTCGTTGCACAACGAATTTATCAAGCTGGCAACCGTTGTACTTCACATCTCCACTTCTCTGACAAGAAATAAAACAGGCTTATATTGTTTTTGCCTAAATTAGGACATGATTTGCAATTTACATCTTACAGAACATATCTAAAAGGGGGAAAAACCCATTTAAATTAGGCAAGTTCACATAGACAGTCCATAAAATTCTTGGTTAATGCAAGAAAACACAAACAGCATGTCATGCACCATATTGAAAGGAAGCTAGCCCCATTTAGTTAGCCAAACATCCTATAAATTACAATGGACACAGATGTGACCAAAAATGTGTGTGCACCTAGTGTGGATTTTATCTTCAAGTTCCAGAGGTTATGATCTTAAACCAGAAGAAGAATTGGAGTTAGCAATGAAGTTGCAAGAATTTGATCTTTAATGAAAAAGGATATATAATGAAGAGAGTTAAAATGAGAAGCAGCCATAACACTTACTTAAGTACAACAAGATGACTGAAATGACTTGCATTTCAGTACCATTGCCATGGAAATGGTGTTCGATCTCACTTCCTTATCTTAGATTATTTGCAGAAACATACTTTTAATCTGGAATGTTTTGTTCTAATTACTATCATCTAGTCTGATAGACTGGAGACAAACTTTCAGTCATCATTTCTAATATACAACCTCTTAAATCGGTATCTTGCTACAAAACATACACTAGGAAATTAATATGAAAAACATTATCAATTATCAATTTGTTCAAAAGAACCCCACAAGCATACCTCCAAGACATTTATTGTAAGAAATGTTCATTCCATATAAATTTGTTTGTAACATGGCCTTGTTTTCCACAAATTTGCATATAGTTGAACCAAATGGTTATCAAAATATTTTATAGCAACTTGACAACTTCACTATAGAACAAGACTATAGAGGAAACATTGAAATAAAATTTAAAGATGGATTGTGTTACAGTACATGGAAGTGTACCTTTAAATTCAAGGTTTGCCGTACCGGACTGTACCGCCCGGTATGGGCGGTACGTACCGGTCCGACAGGCCAACGGTACGCGGACCGCTCCGTACCGTACCGACACTGTAGCAGTGTACAGTGCTCGGTACACGTGAGTGTACCGCTCGGTACACCTGGGTGTACCGAGCGGTATACCGTACCGTACCGGTACCGAGCCCGGGTCGAAACGCCGGTACGGTACGGTACGGCGAACCTTGCCTTTAATAATAAGTTCAAAATGGTAAATGGGCAAGTGAAGACTGAATAGAGAGAGTGACTTGTACATCACATACCCAATGGGAAGGGAAATAAGATAAATTTTGTATTAGAATAATTTACCAATTAAAATGTTATGCGCAAGAATAAAACCGAATGAGAGCACTGCTGCAAAGTAATGGTGGAGATTCTTAAGTACTGTAAGTCACAAAATATTCTTAATGTGACTTATTTTTGGCCTCCAATTTATTTCCACAAAATCCAAATATAGCAAGTGCTTGTTACTTTGTTGCAATTATTTTCAAGGCTCTTCGCTGTTTGGCTGCATTCAATTTTAGTGTGCAACTTGGAAGTGAAAGAGCAAATCTGGTACAATATAACTCGTTGCACAGTTTTTTATCTTCTCTACTTGGAGAAGTACTACTTAATTTTTTTTTAGTATGATAGATTACTCAATATTGAATGACTTGACTCAAACAATTGTATGAGATAATTAAGCTAGCCATTTTCTCGAACAACATTCTGAATCCTTATCCACCATGGCAGAATCCTACAATATAGTTTCCCAAACATGAATGTATATATAAATCCTACAATATAGTTTCCTAAACTTCAGAAGATCGTCTATGTCTAATGTCACCTACTCTTGAGCATCAGTTGGTCAGCCTGCAGCTCTATCATTCAAGGGAATAGATAATTCTGTTCTGATCATGATAATGTCTAATATACCACTATCAGAAACAGTTTATTTAAAAAATTTGGGAAACCAGTTTTGTTAAATATAGTACAGAACATCATCATTGGCTCGAAATATAAGATCCAAAAAAACTCTAACTTAAAGTTCAAACCTATAGAAATGCTACAGCCTCACCGTGAAGACAAGCTTGCATGTCTAAACTATATGATTCAGCAAGCTCGTAAATGAGAGAGTAACTGAAAGAGAACCAGAGAAGCAAGGATAGCTGACAGAAGAAGTTGTCAATGATAGATAACCCAATGAAACAGGTAAAAAATATTTCCATCGAAGATTTAATAGCTGGCCTATTTCAGTTAAAATGCACATGCAAAATTTGATCTTTATGACAGTTAAGTTGAACGCTGAAAACAATTTCCTTTATCCCAAAAAAATAGGGAAATGGAAAGCGACTTATTGTGCAGCATACAACACGTGTTTTTCAGTAAACTAAATTATCTGGTAAGAAAAAATAGAAATTTTCAAAATAATCCACTTAGGTGCTTGCTATCACCTTAACCTATTACTTTTGAAGAATTTATGATGCAAGGAACCGGATGAATCAGTATACAGTTCCTCATGATGTTTCACTTAATGTCATTTTGAAACTGTACAGTAGATGCATTATGTCTCTATACAACATGGGTCACCATGCTGTGTAAGACATGGAGATAGAAAATTTTAATCAGATTAGAAGGAAAGATTATCACCTTTAAGTTAGAATCAAGTTTACCAGCTAGAGCCAAGTGTAGCGTGGTTTTGCCAGAACCAGGAGGTCCTAATAGCAGTGTCATTCTGCCAAAACAGCCAACAGACTAGTTAAACATGGACATAGAAATATCAGTTCACCACAAATTAACCAAAAACAATCCGAGTGTCACGTAGTTCATAGTCAGGCATGGTTTGATGATTATCATGGTAAAAAAGGCAGAGTAATATATTCTTACCTTCCTGGTTTTATGACACCGCTAACGTTGTCCAAAATGGTGAGAGTATGTTTTTTTGGTCGGAGTAATCCTAAGGAAGTAAAAACCCCCTGCATGGAAAGCAAAACAAATTGTTTGGTCGCTTGTAATAGATTGCAAGAAGCCAAATAGAACGTAAAATACGAAGGCAAATTAAGGAGAGATTACAAAAGTCCGTTAAGATGGCATGGCACTGTTGTTAAAAGAAGACCCAAGTGTTCTTTCACCAGATTTTGTGGATCCAAAAGAGTAAAGAATCGATAGTAGTTCATGCTCGAACAATAATATATCATGAATTTACTTATCTTTTCATCTATTTTTATGTTGAAAAAAATAAAAATAGAGCGACGTGTTCCAAGCACAGTTCGAATGTTCAAGAATTTAACTTCAATTTCTGATGATTTCGAAGCTATAACCAGTTTCTTTTGTTTTTAATTTACAAAACAAGAAGTATTAAGCTAAAAAAGAAACGCTACATTCGATTCACATTGTAAGCCCAAAACAACTATTCTATTGAGTTGTTGATGTCAAGTGAGATAGCAATGTACCTCAATAGCGTCGCGGACAAAGTTAGTCAGAGTAGGCAAAGCCCTGTGACCGGTGTATACTTCTGCAGAGACGGTGAGATTCTGGAACGTCACCTCCACTTTGGGAACGTCCAACCCTACACTGTTTCGTTTGAAGGGACGAAATCAATCAATCAAACCCGTCGTGATACATTTGGTAAACCAACTAAAATCTGCCTTGCAGTAAACTAGGCATTGATACACACGCCATCAGCAATGCACACAAACACACTTAATAATACTGCACTAAACGTGATATGACCGAGGCGTCAATGCCATCACATGTCAGAATCTACCCAAAAGAAGATGCGGGGGGAGAAGAGTTGCGATCTTGATCTTGCTCAAAGAAAGAAACCCGTGAAAGCAATTATAAGCCATTGATGGCAGGTGAAGGCAGGGCATGGCCAGATGGGGTGGGTGGTATACCTATCGAACCGGCCTTTGATGCCGGCAAGGAGATTGTAATTGTCCTGGTCGTTGGTGGCGAAAGCCTTATGCAGCACCCGCTCACGGGCGGCGCGGTCGAGCCGCCTGACGTCGACCAGCTCGAACGGAGGAGGCGTCGGCCCGTGGCGGGAGAAGGATCGGGAGTCCCGGCGCACGACGGCGAAATTGTGGCGCTTGACTGACGGCAGCCGCTCCACGGCCGCCCACATGAGCTCTTCCTCGTCCTCCGCCACAACCCGTTCCTCAAGCGCGGCGTCCAGTCCGGATCTCGGCTGCTCGAAGAGTTCGCCCGCCACCTCCATGTCAATCTCGAAGAACTCGCTACCGGTACTGGCGGCCATATCGCTTCGCTCCTCTCTCTTTCCCTCCTTTCGGATCGAGGTCGAAAGACGAGGAGGGGGAGGGGAGGACATTATATAAGGCGATGGGAATCTCAAACGGTGAGGCCGTTGGAATTCTGGGCGTTTCGGAAATCAGGGCGTGGAATGACCTAACTACCCCGCCGTGCATCCGCTTGCGGCAAGAAGGGGGGGGGGGGGGGGGGAGGAGACGGTCTTGTTGTTTCGGACTTCGGACTTCGGACGCGGGCGCAACGCACGCGTGCGCGCGCGCAGATCGGGCGAGCGAGCTCATCACAGCACGCACGATTGAATCAGGGGAACAACGCATCCCCGCCCGACGCGGTCAAATCACACGCGAGGTTCGCTGCTTCTTCTCCCAACGCGCAAATGATGTGAAGCGCGTCTCTCATCGCCCATTGTAGATTATATACGGGCAGCAAATTCTACGCCAGACTGCTCTGCATGGGAATGTTACCTTTGGGTACGTCTGACCCCATTTCGGTTCTCAAATTCTGGGACTTAAATCGTACAAGGATGAATCATTTTTTTTTAATATTTTTAATTAAAAAAAATTATAATAATGAAAAAAAATTATATACCTGATTTGATTTTCAAAATTAATTTAAAAAAAAAAAAATCAAGAAGCACAATTAAATCATTCAAATATGATTTTAATTCAATTTGAAACCCATAAATCACCAAATGGATTCAGTTTCGATTCCAATCATGATCAGAATTACTTGAAATGGATCCTTCTAAAATCTTATGTTACCTTTTATTTTAAATCAGATATTAAAAATATGAACAAGCATGACAAAATGAACTCCCACGAGATTTTTCTATACTATTACAGGAGGACGAGAGAAAAGGTGTTTGATTTTACAGGACTGGAATAACTTGTGGACTCCAAAATGGTCATGACCATATCAAGCAAACTTCAAAGCTGATGTCCTACGTAGAGATAAATATTTACAGTCTGCAAAAAAGTTGCCTATTGTGCCATAAATCAAAAACACGGGTGAACAAAATGCGGTCAAGCAAAAGACCAGATGGGGAACACAGAATCCTAAATTTAGGCAGTCTTTAGGGAGTAGAAGCCTCTTTCACCAGGCCAGCTTTTTGTATTTACCTTGGCATTTCTTGGCTTTGCGTTTTTTCCCATTGGAGTCACAGTCAGAATCACCACCACTGTCGCTGTCGAATTTCCCATTAGACTTCTTCTCATTCTTCCTAAATATGAACTGCTTTGGCCTCTTCTCTGGTTGCTTCTTCGCTTCCCAATCTTCCTGCCTTGCTTTCCAAATTAACAGAGTCCTGCAAGGTGAATTAATTTGAGCTGACAACTGTTGACATATTTCAAGTCAAGCAAAGATGGTGGCACCAAGGATATGCATGAATGCATCTTCCCTTGAGAAGGTAGGAGAGGGAAGAAGGAAGATGTATCAAAATGTTGCTCAGTTATGCACCACCCAAATGGAAGATCAGTGTTGAAGAAGGAAAGAAAAGCAACAAACCTTGAACTCCCCGATGCCAAAATATGATCTTGAGGATGAAGCTTGTTCACAGGGCTGATTGTTGTTACATCTGTGTCTATTACTTCAGCCACAAGCTTACCAGTACTCGTGTCTATAAAGTCAATAGGATGTAATGCAACCCCATCATAGTTCTCACTAATGTAACGACCAATAACCACAAGCGATTCAGAGGGATCCTAAACAACATTGCCATACTAAAAGAGTTAGAAGCATATGCAGCTCATATATGAAAAAAATAAATGCAATAATTGGCTTATTCCTATAAAACAAGATACAAAACAGGCAAATTGATCCCCTCTCTGAGCATAAGAAATCAAGGCATATTGAACCAGCTAAGCATTTGTAAAGTATGTACACCAGAAACAGAAAACAACCTTTGGATCCCACTCAGCTCGGAAAGGAGTCAAGTGACGATTAAAATCATGGCTGTGGACAATCTCTCTACTTGGGTATTCCAAATTGCCAAAAATTGAATCCCACACTCTAATGCGGTTGTCTTGAGATGTTGTCAAGATTTTGTTCCCGGTCAGCGGTGAGAAATATGCAGAGTTCACAACACGTCCATGAGCAAGACTGGCAAGGCAAGATTCAGTACCTAACCTTCTAGCATCCCAAATTCGAGCCTAGAGATCATACATGTAGGGAAGATTTATTGCTCTTTCGTTGTTATAAGAAATATAATAGAAGACCTGATCAGAAATTCATACTAAAACCAATCATAAAGAAATTTAGGGATGCAATAACATGAACTACAATACTCACAAAATGGTCATTGCCACAGCTTAGAAGAACATCTGGTTGTACAGGATTGCAGTGAAGCCCAACAACCTTGCTTCCTTTCTTATGTACTAAAATTGGTTCACCAATTTTCACATTTGACCGCACATCCAACCTTTTTGTATCAGAGGGAAACAAATAGACTTGTGTAAAGAAAAAATTATTTGCTACAAGAACACCTTTCTATTGGTATCAGAGGGAAAAAAATTATGTAATAAAGTTTCCCATCATGTAGCCTACTAGAGATAAACCATTATAAAAAAAGAAGAGCAGAATATAAAAGGATTTGGCTATAGGTACTCACAAGTAGAGGTATCCAAAATTATCTGCTACAAGTAAAACACCTTTCTCAGTATTGACATCCATACCATACAGCATCCTCCAACTAGCAGGGCCCTGAAAGTCAAAAATAATTCAGGCATACATCTCAATCCTTCCAAGAATTAAGTTATGCAAAGAAGGGTAGGAACATAGGAACCGCTAGGAAAAACTAGCAATAGCCAACAGTTGAATTTTCTAAGATGAATTCTCAAGTTTTGAAAAGTTTCTTGAACTATCACCTTCCCAATGCCATAAACTAAAGGATATAAGTGTACCTGTCGACTCTGATAATTCACAAGATGCTACTAGTTTATGACTTTCTTATATGTGAGATACTTGTTACCCATAATTTAGCTGAAACAGAAGTTCCAGATAGAAGGAATATCTTGGCTCTTTTATGTTGGAGGGAGTGCAAATACTAAGTCGAAAGCAGACAATTTTTCTAGTGTTCCAAGGTGATAAAATAATCTGACCACTCAAGTTGACACACATCACCAAAGTAATTTAACAGAAACACTGATTCATCTTCCTCGGAAGGATACATATCTCTGTAATGAATCAAGCCCACCATATTCAATCTTTCTCCTCTGTGCACTTAGTCTTCAACCATCACGGTTTGAGATGCATATGCATATGCATCACCCTAACCTATATTCTAAGTAAGATGCATATGCATCATCCAATATGGAGATGTTAGAATGTGGTTTAGGGGAGATTAATTTGAAAGATAATTGCACCTTCAAAAGATATATTATATTTTGGCTGGTGCTTCACAACAGACCATGCACAAGAGGGGCTCTCAGCAAAGGATGGATTAATATGCCATGATGTCTGTGTTCAACCTGGAAAGCAAATAGGTTGATCACCTATTACTTCGTTGTCAAGTAGACAGAATTTGGAGCTTTCTGGCAGAAGCTTGGGATAAGGCTTCTAGAGTTCCTGCACGAGATCTGGTGGTCTTGGAGAAAGCTGAAGATGGAACCTAAGCTGAGGAAAGGAAACAATATTCTGATAATTGCCATTACCTAGATGATATGGAGGGAACACAACAGATGTTGTTTTGATACTGGCATGTTTAATGAGACAACAAACGAGGATATCAAAAATTTTCCAGGATTGGAAGTTGACAGCTTCATGAGCTACATTGGTAGTCCTGTTGGAGGTGTTAAACATATTTGTAACTTGTCTATTTCTCTCTCTAAAAAAAAATTAGTTTCGAGTATCGCTGCCCTTTCTTGTCTTTTTTTGGTTTTTTTTCTTCTTTTATTTTCTCTTTTCCTCCTTGTCTTTGTATCTGCTTCCTATCTTTCTTACATTTTCTTCTTGTCTATGCATATTTCTTATATTAATCAATGGGTTAATCTAACTCATTCTACGCCTCAAAAATTGAAAAAAAAAAAAATCAGTTAAATCATCTCCTCTAAGCTAGCACCTCATATACACAACCAAGAGTTTCTGCAGAAATATTTCCTACTCTTCAGATAAATCTTAGCCTAGATAAGAAATTGATTGAGGTACCATGTTTGATGATATCTAACTTGTCAAGTTAATCATATCCAGAACCTACTTCACTTTCTAGACCAAATCTTGCTCCTCCTGTTATCAACAATAACAACAATAAAGCCATAAGTCCCAGCTATCTGGGGCTGGCTACATGGATCTGCTCCTCCAGTTATCTGCAGTAAAAATGCTTATAGACAAGTTCTAAAAACCATTTTGTAGATGGACGGGGTCGTCTTCTGTTCACCTTTTCTTTTCTGTTGTCACTAGCAAAAGTGCTCAATTCACGAAGCAGCATTTGCAAACAAGGGAAAACCCATAAACTTGATTTCACATGTCAAAAAAATTTAATAAATAATTTTCAAAATGCGAAAGGATCAGTCAATATAAGCTTTCCATACTCAGATGCTAGGTGTTAGACAATGTCTTCTAGCAACTGGAGCAGACTCGATCACTCACATGTAAGAAATCTACACTTCTGCTGAGTTATATCTTGACCTTATTTTTCAGACAGTGACAAGATAATACAAGACCATATGAAATAATTTAAAACAATAATTACCTAAAAAACTTAAATTAGATAGATTTTTTGCTTGTAGTATGAGTAAAATGAAAGCAGAATTGGCATCTGCAAAGAACAAAACACTAACAGTTTATAAGATAGCTTAAAGGTGTGTACTTAGCAAGCATGAAGCTGCTTCCACACAATTTCTTGATGAATCCTGAGATTATTTACAAGTCACAATAGCAGCCCAAAACAACTAACAGGTGGTGCTATGTGTTCAAGGGGTGAAAACATGCAATAGGCACATACATAGATACTAACTGTCAGAGGAATTAACACATACATTCCATCCATCTGGGTTAAGATCCAATAAGAGAGTACTGATTCCAGTCTCCATGTCAGTGCAACTGACGGTCCCATCTGAGGATGATGTATACGCCATTGCATCATTGCCTAGGCTAAACCTGGAGGAAGAAATCATCACTTTCTTGGATCCTGGTTTGAGAAACTATATAGATGCAAAAAATGAAGTGTGGTGAGATGTCTTACTTTATGTTGTTAACTATGCACGAGTGTATGGATCCATAAATTGTCCTTTCATGCTGCTTATCATAGTTCCAAATGCCAAGTTGCCCTTTCTTTCTCAAAGGAGAAAAGCAAAGAACAACGAGAAAATAGCTTATCAAATAATAAATAAAATGAAATACAAAAGCATTACATTCCAACTCAGGCAGCGAATTGAATAGCCATCAGATAGATTGCACACCTTATCTCCAGATAGAAGAATATTACTCTTTGTTGGATGAAATTCCAAGCATGTTACACGTCTACTGTGGAACCTAATTAATCCACAGTCTACTTGATCAGGGATCACATAGACTGGCTTGAACTGTAACAAAGATTGAAGAAACAAAATGTCATATCAATTTAATACACACTAAGTGACCAAGATGCAAAATGGTAAAAGACATAAGATAGATAATGAGATGTCCCAAAAGCAAGAAAAAGAGTATACTGCACCATGCATAGCTAAACATAAAAAGAAGCATACATTCAAATCTCAATGCTACATGTTCTGGCTTTTGCTTAGAAGCATACTCTCAAAATTTCGATTTGTGGACATGATTTCGTTTACCAATATGGTCTTGGTAACCAATTTTACGTTTTGCATCTCAGCAATGGAATATATCTTTTGAAATCAACAACTGATTCACACAGTTGTTGTGGAGTAGCCACTCAGTTATTCTACAGTGAACAACTACATAAACAAATATATTGTAATTCTTTTTTGGCAAAACGAAAATCTTCATCATCTAATTTTCTCACCTTTGGTATTTTAGCCTTAAGTTGCCGCATGAAGATATAATCCAACGGGGTCTTTGTGTTCCTTGCAGGGGCAGGAATCACACCGTGCTCCATAGCTACACGATGTGGACAAGACATGGTTGTGTGACCTACGATTTGCAATCGCATGCTATGTTAGTTTAATTCTGAAGAAGTAAATGAAAAGAGTGAGACTTCAAAGGAGAACAGAGCAGCAGCAGCAGCAGCAGTTTACCAGGCGTTTTGCAGAGAAAACAGGGTTTTCTGGGGCAATCGATGTAGGTGGCTCCCCTGAAACCAGCTTCGTGGCCCGATTGCTTACAAACCTGCAACAGTGCAAAAGTAAAACATATCACTCAAACTCGAATTCCAGCGCTACTAAGGCAAGAACAAGCCTGAACAGAAAGAAACCACAGCAAATAACGGAAACCTAGGCGAAAGGAAACAAAATAGGGCACCTTGCAAACCCTCTTGAGACTGATGGTGATGGGAGGCGGCTTCTTCCTCTTTCCCGGCGCGACCTCATCAGCCGTATCCTCCTCCACCTGAGCCTCCTCGGGGAAGTCCTCCTCCAGGTCATCTTCTCCGCCGGAGGACGAGGTTTCGCTCTCCTCGTCGGAGTCGGCTTCCCTCCGAAGGAAGCGAGGCCTCAAGGAAGAAGAAGCGAAGGGCATGAGGGTCGGTGCGGCTCCTAGCTGCAGGAGAGGCGGGCTTGTGGACACGACTTTTCCTTGAGCGTCGAAGCAAATGAGGTGGCGTGGAGCGGCCGGGCGGGAGAGAAGTTAACCCAAGCCATCAATCAACCGACGACGTCCACGATTGGATGCACCCGAAGTAATATACTTGGTTAGACCAGACCAGTAACCCCTCACGAATCTTGGCTCGATTCGAACAATGATGGATCATAGGACAAGAAACATTAAACGATGAGAAGGTAAAAGAACAACGGTGAGAAGAGGTTTGTCTTTCCTATGCCTAAATTAGTGACCTAAGATAGATAAGTAATATAACCCAAGGTGGATAAGTATCATCGTCGATGGTAAAAAAGTGATTCATTGATTATGTTAAAAGTGAGCTTTTATATCTAATAGCAAATAGAATGATATATTTTATTAAATATTTTTCGAAGGAATAATCTTTAACTATATATAATAATCTCAATTTGATATTTTATCTATGTAGGTAACAAGAGCGAAGATAGTCTATAATTATTATCTTGCGTTAATGACACTGAGGTGTTGTTACCTGGTAGGATGTTATATGCAAATAGTCTCTCCTGCGACAAACACAAGAGTTTCCGATCTTACCTTAAGTGGAGGTAAATCAACTAATCTAATGCTAATACGTAGTAGTCTCCTTATCTCTCACTATATTAATTATTTATTATGAATTAGTATGTCACATAAAGATCATAACCAAAATCGCATGGATTAAAATATATTTTAATCATAAATTATATGTATTATTATATTAATAATTTATTATCAGCCTATGTAAACTTTAACATATGTTAACTCAAATTTGAAAGAGATTTATATCTTATATTTTTTAAAATATAAAAATTATGTTAGATACTAATAAATTATAAAAAAAATTAAAAAGTGATGCATGCGTCATGTTGAAATGTACCTTAACCTAAAAGAAAATGATATTGTTTGGGAAAACTGTTGACACAGTGGGACAGAAAAAAGTGCCATCGCCGACGAATTCGCTTCGTCTTCCCGTAGGCAACTTTATGGCATCATTAACAACAAATAATCCCATAAACAGAATAATCTCACGTCACCTGTGTCAGCTCGGACATGGAACAGAGTGGACCACGGCAATCATTGGTTCGGACAGCGGGACGCGCGTCACTCCTGCTTCAATGGATAAATGTGCAGTGCCTCCACGCTGAAACCTGGCGGAGAAGACACAGATGAATTGCACCCATCAAGCAGAAACTAAATTATACTGCCATGCTAATTTACTACGGATAAAGACACAAATCAGCAGACAACAGAAGGGGATTGAAACCAGCTGAGATGAATACATATGCTGCAAGACTTGGATGTGTTGACAACAAACAATTAGGGATCAACTCAAACTAATCCACAGTTTTTATTGAACAGGAAAACCACAAAGCAATGAAGGACAACCTTTTCGATATGAAATGAATTTTGATGGGTATCATCTTACACCACTTTGATTCTTGCACACCAAGTTCCTACATTAAGTCAATCTACCATAAGCTAAACGCTAAACAGGTTAGTGAAGTCGGATGGATAAAGGACAACCTGCTGTTTGTCAGAGTCTTCAATAAATTAGGCACAAAACCTCAATATAATCCAAAGAAAGCATCGCGCTCCATGATACCTGAATTTTTATGGGCAACATAATTAACATTAAGCAAAATTGTCAAAAATATGACCATTGCAACAAAGATGAGCCATCCAAAAGATGAACACTTTGAGCAGCTTTATGCATGACCGCATGAACTAGATGATTGTCTTACCAATTTTATAATCCAGGCATCGAAATAACATGAGAATAATGAAATACAGCTTTAAACTGGTAAGAGAATTTATCTTATGGCAGTTCATGTTGAGTGGCATACAACTTGAAGAGACATTTAGCAGTTTCTTTCTCATGTCACCTGGATAACACCCAAGTTACCCATGCTTGTGCAAGCCCTTCTAATCTTCTAGATTTCAGAAAATTAATTGACAAAACTGATAGCATGAGTTAATTTTTAGCTCTTATTTTTTCCCTTGTCATTGTGCTTCTGTGTCTAGAAAAGTGACTACACATCACTCTTAATCATTTACCTAGCCATTAACTCCTATAGGGCCAAGACCTTCAAAAGCAAGTACTGCATACAATAAAAAGCAAGAAACAGAGACTTCCCAAGACATCAAGTGCACATGGAGCAAGAAACAGAAATAACTGGTAATCATCGCATCACCAATAAAAAGCAAGCACTGCATACAAATAAATATATTACCTGGGAAAACATAGAAAATATTACTGTAAGGTGAACCTTTCATTTGCATCTGTCTTCTCACAGTGTCCAGTGGATAACACATGAGCGTAGTAAGCGATGCTGAGATCAGAGCAGTTGTAAGAGATGTTTGTGGCCTCTTTTGGTATTTTTCTAGTAGTGACTTCTTCACTCTAGCAATTGCATAAAAATAACATGTCATAAGGGTTATGTCTCAAGGTGTTTTTCAGAATGCTACAAGGAAAATGAAATGTGTAACCTCACAAGTAAAAATGCAAAAGTTAACTGCAATGTAAGGCACTATCCCAGTAAGAGAAGGACCAAGACCACTGTAGAACAATGCTATCCCTTTTTCTCTAAGCATATTAAGAGCAACATGAATATATATATATATATATATTTATTTATTTATTTATATATAACAACAAACATCAAAAAGAATAAATATAACCAGGGACATGGTTCTACAGCCAGGTTCAACTGCAAGCCTCTTAGCCTTAGGACATCTAGTGGATAAGTTACCTATTTAAAAAGTACCAGAAGTTCACAACAAATCAATATTACTTAAACCCTTATGTGCCTAATGGCAAGAGGATAGTTGATCCAATCATATCAATCGTGGAACTTGATCACACACAGCCACTAGGAAAGAAACATACAAGCAAACAAGCACATGAATTGATTGTTTGTAAAAACTCACTAGTGTGGACGTCATCCCAGCACAAACCCCTGCAACAAGCCTCCCCACAACGGAAAGTTCCCCGTCATTCCTCCTAAGGAGTTTCTAGAACCAAATTGAAAAGTACATGGCTTGTCAAATATTGAGAACTCCAGCTAAATGTATAACACAGTAAGACAAAACACAGTCATGCAAAACTGTGTTAACATTGGAAACAAATTTCCCTACCTTGTAAACTTCATAAGAAAAGAGTTGAACAGCACTATATGGAATTATTCGGATCACCTGGAAGAGTTCAAGAATTATTTTGAATCTAGAGAACTATAAGGATAAACTTTTGATCTGGTAGCAAAGCAAGGAACCTGGGGTAGATTTCTTTTCCAATAGCCTTTAATTCCATCCTCCTTCCCTATTAATGTTATAGCCTGAAAGAAATAAACATTAAGATCAAACACAACTAGAAGCAACTGTCCTATGTTCCTGAGAAACTCATCTTTTATGAATCTACAACAAATCATAGAAAAAAAGAATTAGAAAACGATATTATTTTATGTCAAACATAGTGGAAGCATCTTCCTAAACCAATAAAACCAGTGAAAGACAAATCAAAAAAAGGAAAATCAACTACTGCAAACACTAACAGTAACAAGAAGCTCACACCCCAACTATTCAGGATAGCTACATGAATCCTTTTCTAATATTTAGCTTTATCAAGGCTGACATCACCAGACAATTTAATGCCATCATATACATTTTCTATTGCTTCTGACCAAGACTGCTTATGTCTTTCACTCCTCTCTGAGCATTTATAATCTGAATTGTCTACTTCAATTTGCCTGTCAATTGGACGTCAACCCTAAGCTCTGATAATCTACAATTTGCAATTTCACCTGCTTAATCATAAAATCATCTAAAACAAAAACAATATCCTAGCAGACCATGTTTTGCATTTTCTTTTAAAATTCTTATGAGACATGATAATTATAGATAAGTTCCACAAGGGTAATATACACCTACATCAAAACCACCATGATAGCCCTTTATTCATTTTTTTAGGTTTGTAAATTAGAAATTTTACAAGTCCGCTAGATCTAATTCTCCATTCTGGAGAAACTTACCTTGCCTTAACCAACTTCTATGTCTAATTGCTGGAATCATAATATCAAATTTGCCAGTTAGGTTACCAGATGTATGTCAAATTTAGCACCTAATCAAGGTTGACAGAATCAAGCTTGATTTGGTTTACATGGAGGTTAGGCGTGTCCTGTTTACTGTTTAGCTCCGCACTGTTCCACTGCCACTCTGCCCTAGGCTGTCCCCAGCGGCAGATGGCCCCCTCTTCCTCCTCCTCTAACTTCCAGTTTCTCTTTCCCACTGTTGGCTGTCACTACTAAAAGATGATCCTCTACCCTCCCCCCTTTTCTTTTTTTGTTGTTCCTTGAAGTCTATCTAAACTAATCGTCTTGAAGTTCTTAAATATCTGACAGTCCTGTCAACCATTTTGGAAACCAAACTAGTAGTTCAGCCACTTCTCTCGACCCAATAGTTATGTACAACTATTCGACTAAAGCCAGCAATTGTGTTTCAATTTCCCCTCATTTCACTTGTTCCCACAATCATGGCTTGCTGCCATCAAGATTTTTATAATCATCTTTTTAGTTATCACAAATGATCCAATGATAAATTCCAAGGTTCTTAGGCAATTCAAATTTCTGAAAATTATTCTTTTAGTACTTTAAGTAGCTGCTGGAGATGTCTCTCTCCATTTGCTTCACCAAGACAGTTAAACATGAAAGATAATAGGAAGAGAATTAGGGTAGGACACAAATGCAATCCTATTTAGGAGCAATAACAGAGGTGCTTACATCAACGAAACCAATAGCTTTCTTTCCAGTCACTTCTACGACCCGCAACCCATGAGTCTGCAATCAAATAATTGAGGGACATCAGGCATATTGTCATAGCTCCAACCAAATAATAATTTTGCGAGTTCAATAGAAATAGAACAGAATTAAAAGAAAGGTGTAATTGAGTCGTCCTGTTCGATTTGAGGTTCCCCAACAACAATGGCGAGAGGATGCCTCAATCAGCTGCTCCGGCAACGGGAACGCCTCCCTCCCACTCCCGTCCTCCTTCTCCCTCTCCCTGACGGGCGAAGCAATGCCGCCTTTGGACACGGACGCGAGTGCGGCCCGACGAGAAGGGAACCTCCTGGAGGCATCATGGAGGCCGGGAATGGACGCCACACCACCGCCGTCTGCTTCCTACCGCTCATTGCTGTCGGTCTCTTCGGCGGAGAGAAGAGGACCCGACGAGATACCTGAACAGGAAACGGTGCTCGATGCGAATTGGGTTGTATTTTTTGAATGTCCTTTTCCCACGTGTATAGGTCACTCAAGTAGCTCCTCTTTATTCCTTTCCTTTATTTAGTTAAATGACGTATGCATCCCTCATTACTCCCTCATTTCACTATTATTATTATTATTATTATTATTATTATTATTATTATTAATTGTATTATATTGAAAGAAGTCTATCAAAGTATTTAGATTCAGAAGCGAGGCTTGCTCATGGTTAATCTCTGGGTCATAAAGACAAACACCTTCAGTAATAACATCATCACGAGTACTGCTGGCTGACAGTAGCATACGCTCCCAAGCTCGAGTAACATGGTAAATAGCCAACTAGGAAAAGATGCCGCAGAACCACGAGCGGAGGAACCGCCCTGGAACACACGAGTCCTAAGCAACTCTCCGCTGCTGCTGTTGATGGGTCAGTGGAGATGCTGCGGCGGCCCGGGAGCAGGGGAAGGGTGCGGGTTGGGGCACTGGTAGCACTTGGCGAACAGGCCGAATGTGTCGACTTGCTTGATAAAGGTGGTCATACTGGCCCATCCGCCGATCCCGAAGCCCACCACCAGCACCCACACCACTACGAAGGCGTTCACCATGTACATCGCCGTCCAGCTCGGCAAGAAGAAGGGCAGCTTCTCCGCAGCATTCTGCAAGGGACAGTGAAGCGATGAGCACAGCTGTTCTTTGATCAGACCGGAAGGAAAGATAGAGGAGAGGAAACCAAGTAGTACCTGCCGTGCAGATGGTTTCTGGTAGGTGACCATGTGTGCCAAGGCGGGGATGATGTAGACGGTGAAGCTGACGAGGAGAGCGCCCACCGCGGAGTTGATGGGGCCAAAGAAGGGGAAGATGATGGCCAGGAACCAGATGGGGATGACGACGGGAAGCCGGGCAAGGGAGCGCAGGCAGATGCTCTTGGTGTCATGCATTCCGATCACCTTCTCCCACACGAAGTACAGCGGTGTGCAGGCGAAGCCGAAGGTGATGAACTGGTGGATCAGCATCAGGATGACGGCGGCGTCCCTCCACCTCGACTTGGGCAGCAGCGAGAAGGCGTTGGAGTGCGTCAGAAGCTGGTCGCCGAAGGCCCAGTAGGTGGCGGCCGCCGACGGCATCGTCAGGGTGAACACGTACAGCGTGGCCAGCAGATAGATGTACTTGAACTTCTGCGGTTTCCACATCGCGTGCATGATCTCCCTGCACACAAATATCGTAATGAAACCATGAGCAACTTACTGCAATATAAGAACATGGCTGGTACAGTGAACATCCTTAGAACAATTTCCAGAGGCAGTTTACTGCAGTCCAGAAGGCCAACCTGTGGACTCTTCAGCCATGTTCAGAAGAATCTTTTGAAGCTTGGTTTGACTGAAGACATAAATCTCATCGAAATGGCTTTAATTCTTGGTCGAGCAATGATGGGAGAAACACAGCATACTCGACCACCAAGTTCCCATGTTCCTCTAATCACAATCCCTTCTCTCACTCGATGCTTTCGTATAAGAAAGCAACAGCACCTCGTTTAATGCCTCCCATCATAGCCGCCGCTTTACCACTAAAAGATTCTTATAGTTAACTAATCTACTTCTTAAACAAGAAGGCTAAGCCATCAGTGGTCGCATTCATCATCTTAACTAGTGATCTCTCCAGCTGGTGACCACTTCGACGCTGGGAGATCGCATTGCCGTACCAAAAACCTAGTCACGCTTGGTAAAGCAACGGAAGTTGGTCCAGGAGTACTCCATTCGGGAGAAACGAAGAGAGGAAGTGGGGACAGGAAAGAACGGGGAATGATTCCCGTGTCCTCCCCGTTCACCCCCACCACCCTGCAAAAGCTGTCGCTGGGAGGGGCGATGCTTAGAAAAGGCGAGATGGGAAACCTCTGCTTCAGACTCAAAAGGAAAGAAAAGAAGGCGGTCGGGTGAAAAGTTGGGAAGTGGGATTTAACTAACGCGTCGGGAGAGCACTTCCATGTTTAAGCAGGCTTAACTACGCTTCCGGCTACCCACTTAGTGTTGGTGAATGTCAGTGAGCTTTGAGTGTCCGAGATGATGGCACTTACACGGTGACGGCGTGGCCCCCGAAGGTGTAGAGTATGTTGGTGGCGCCGGTGAAGTAAAGCACTAGCTTTGTCGGACCCGAGTGCGTCACCCCTTCCACCTGCATGATCCATCCGGAAAAGAGCATCATTGTCATCATTCCTTGTGCGATCTTAATTAAGTGGGCAATCAAATCACCCACCAATCAGATCCATAGCTAGAGTTCATCTGATCCTACGCTACTGTTCTCGTTGTGGATGACGTTACCTGCCCGTGGACGGCAGCGGCAATGGTGAGGTACCAAGCGGTGTAGGTGGTCATGCCGAGGCCGAGGAAGGACCATATCCTGTAGTTGTGGAAGGAGGGTATGAACACCGTCGTGGCGCAGCAGGCGCCGAATATGTACGTCCACGTCCTCTTGTCCAGCCGATCGTTGATGTAGTATATGTTGCTGCTCCATCACCAACATCAAGCAAGTAAATCTGGCATGCGTGGATGATCGAGCAATGCGTCTCGAACCGAAACAGGGGGAAAAAAGATACCTGGCACAGGCTATGAGCTGAATGACGGAGCCGAAGAGCAGGAAGGTGCAGTTGAAGGCGAGGCCGGCAGCCTTCCAGTACGGCCCCAACAGCCCATCCAGCACCTCGAACCACTGCACATGGGTGGAGGAGGAAGAAGTAGGGCACTTCCGTCATCTCAACGCTAATAACCATTAGTCAAAGGCGCAGAAGTAACAAGGGTCGAGGAGTGCGTTCGTGTGGGGAGAAGTAGTAGCTTTTAATGGGGAAAAGTAGCCAAGCCTAAAGA
The DNA here is from genome assembly GCF_036884655.1 of Musa acuminata AAA Group. Taxonomy (NCBI): domain Eukaryota; kingdom Viridiplantae; phylum Streptophyta; class Magnoliopsida; order Zingiberales; family Musaceae; genus Musa; species Musa acuminata. Next base: position 31,957,050 of record NC_088337.1, on the reverse strand, counting down.
TCATGGGAAGGAGCAGAAAAGATAGAGGAAGAGGAAGGAACCTGGATAACGTGATTCCTGAAGCTCACGTTCTCCTTCTCCTTGCGAGTGCGGTACTCGACGTAGAGGACGCTGATGAGATACGCCGTCCAGCTACCCATTATCCCGTAGAACAACTGGAGGATCACCCCCGACAGCATTCCCATCTGCGAGAACGAGTAGGGCAGCGTCAGCAGAACCTGGGCCACCTGCGACGTCGACGAGAACGCGATTAGAAGAGAACGGACCAGTAATCACCAAGATCTTCGGTTCCGATCGAAAAGAAGAGACGGCAGTACCTGGTTGGAGGCGCAGCTGAACCAGGCGTCCCAGACGGAGCCGCCGTGCCAGAGGAAGCTCTTCATGCTGAACCCGCGGGCCACCTCCTCGTCCTCCTTGCCGACCACGTCCTGCTCCAGCTCGTCCTTTGCGGTAGTACTGCTGCACATCACGATGGCTTCCTCTGCTTGCTTCTGCGGCAACATCTTCGCTGGCGGCGATCGGGTATCAGATCTGGAGAAATAGGAACATCGCGACACATCACCGTGGGAAATCGATACATAATGGCGAGTGCGACATGCATGCACGAGTGGAATCCGGCAACCAAAATAACAATGGAAAATCCAATAAGCAAAGAAGGAACCCCTTGACCCAAATCTGGCACTAAGTGTTGCCATTCTGGTCTCCTTCGTCAGAAAGATCTGCCGCCAAGGAACACATCTTTTCTGGCTAATCCATACAGACTGTGACGATCAATCAGCCCGTGCAAAAGACATGCATCTATCTGAACGTTGTCTATAGAAGTTGGAAGAGATGCGAACGAAGCGTGATTTCACTTCCCTTAACAGAAAAATGGAGTTGGGCGAATCATAAAGGCGAGCAGACTGTAAACAGAAAGAAAAAGGAAGAAGAGCGGAAGGTGGAGATAAATTGAATTCTACCTTTCTTTTCCTCTGCTGCTGGGGTCCTTTGTTCCTGCTCCGAGCAAGCTAGTCACTGGGAATCCTCAATGGAAGCGCCTGCACACTGACCTTTGCCGAGCTCTGCCCTTCACACTGCAACGAGAAGAGCCGACTCCTGCGCGTGAAAAGATTGAAAGGCGCCTTCAGCTGGACTCGCTAACTGGGAGGAAGAAGGGAGCGTCTTAACAGCGCTCAGAGCTCAATCGAGTGGGTGGTAATGATTAGTGGGCGTATTTGGACGCAGCGGCATGTGGAATACTTGGGCCCATGTGAGCACGTGCCCCACCACCTCCCTCCCCGACCTTTTCCGGGCCGGAGAAACCCTAATTAACACTGGTGTAAAGACTCTAATCGCATCATAGTTCACATGATTATGATGGATAACTGTGACTTCATCATCGTCCACTGCGGTGTTAATCATAACAAGCCGAATCTTCTCGATGGCAGGTGAAGGTGGTGGAGCCGCGGCCGCCACGCCACCGCAGATAGGACGGAGAACGCCTTTTGGAGTGGAGAGGAGAGAGGGAGACGTTACCGTGGGGCGTGTGGATTCGTGCGCGCTGCCCGTTTTCCGGCGTGCGATTGGAACGCTTGCACCGGTGGTGGCACTTTGCCGCCACTCTGCGCGATCAGACGGTGGTCGTGAGCTGTTCCCTACAATCAATCAACCGATCTTGTGATTGATCAAATGCCTTTTTGTTTTCTTTTCTAAATATGATCACGCACGCAATCGAAGGTAATTAAAGAACACGTAAGCTTTTATATATAATATATATTGGACTTCGATCTTGATATATAGCCACCAATCCAAACGGGATCTAATCGACTCGATCAACCAATATTTTGATATATTAATTGATCATTCGATACGAAAAATTGATAGTTTGACTTTGTTGGTCAAGTTATCAACACACCAATTAATTCTTAGCATGTTAATCAATTTTTAATTTTTTAGCTCAACATTCAAATTTTTATTCTTTAAAAAATTATATCTTTAATAGAAGTATGTTATGAATAAATTTATTTCATCATAAACCTAATAAATTTTTAGAAGTTATATTGAGATCCCTATGCTTATACTTATGAAAATAAATATTTTGATTAATTGATGTGAGGAGAAACAAAATTAAATATATTTTTTTAGTAAATATAAGAAACTTAATATAATTTTTAAAAGATATTTGACTCGTGATTAGACCTAATCAAATTATGAAATCAGTATTAATTCTTGTTGTGTATGAATTGAATTGTACGAAAATTAAATATTAAATCGAATCGAATCTGAGTTCTGATCTACTAATTATTCTTCGTAATACAAACGACAAAAGATGGAGAGAAATAGCACATCATCAAGTGCTCATCACCGAACGAGGCAGGCATGGTCTTCCGAGCCCTCCCATCACGCACACCCTCACTCGCTCCCTTTCTCTTCCTTTCTTCCCATCCCACTTGGATCAGGATTCCGGGAAACGAGGGAGGTGACGGGGACGACGGACCGACGTGATATTTCCCGCGAAATCTGAGAACAAAAGGGGTGTTATATTCCCGAGGAGCAGATGGCGGCAACCAGAGCAAGCAAAAGCTGAAGCCTCCGTCTGTGGGCATCCGATCCTCTTTGTCTTCTCCCTGCTTGCTTATCCTCTCCTCTTGCTCGTCTGCAATTGCTGCTGATACCGCTACTGCTACTGCTTTTTCTTTGGATTTCCACGTGCACTTCACTCTCACTTTCCTGGCTTTGTGCATCAATTAATGTATTTCTAAATTGTTAAGCATAATCGTTGATTCATAATTCATTATTATAATTTTCTTTATTTATTATAATTTAAATATTTTAAATTTTTATTTATTATAAATAAAAAATATTATTATTATTAAATATTTTTTATTTAATATCATTAAAATTCTTCATTATTGTTTCAGACGTTATAAATTTGAATTAATTTTTAAACTTTATGAATTGATAATAATAAATATTCTTGATAGAAAAATATGTATATAAATGAATATTTTGATTTCTGAGCTCAACATCTCTTTCAAGTCTAAAGAATTTATTACATCATTTAAAGTGAGAGTTTTGAGTTAGAAATACTAAAATTCAAGAAGAAATCGATACTTGACAACAATGGCCGGAGATACGTAATTTCATTTTTACATTAGTTTTCATGTGTTTCTATTATAATAATTCAGAAATATATTTTGGTATAAAAAAAATAAAAAACATAACGTGTAGATTAGGTTTTTCTTTTCTTTTTTAAATATATGAGTTGATCTAAGAATTTTAAAAATAAATATATTCGATGCGATTGTAAATCTTTAATACATCATTTAACTTTAGATCAAGTAATTCTAATATATTATTGATTTTAGACAAGAATCTTATGTATAATATAAATTCGGTGTTGATGTTTTTAAGTGTAAATTGGTAAGCACAATGATATAAATTTCACGGATAGAAAGAAAAACATAATGTGCAAATGGGTGTTTTTTTTCTACAGCAATAAATGATGAATATATGAGTCTTCATTTAATAAGACTTCGAGCGTTCAATCCGTGAGAAATATATCTAATATACCATTAACATTAGATTATACGAGCGTTTTATGTAATTTATAAACTTAGTGTTAATATTTTATGTGTAAAATATTAAACGTGATGATGCAAACAACACAAATAGATATATATATATATATATTTATTTATTTATTTATCTTTTCATTTGCTATGTATGACTATATGACAAAGTTTCGTTTGACATCAACCTTAAATACATAAACCTCAACCACTGCACATGATATTATGCCTGATATTTATATACACCGAATATATCTATAATTATTGATAATTGTTCTCCCTTGATACAAATTAATTAGCATAAATAATGTATATTTTATTTAAATTATTAACTTCCTATTTATGTAGTATGGTTAAGGAAATGGTTAAAATTAATTTTTTAAATTATGTGAACAAGATAATAATTTTATCAATCAATTAAATTATTAATTAATTTATTTAAAAATGAGTGATGTGATTTTTAAAAAGTAAATAGTATAAATTCTATTTTTGTGTACGAACCATCACAAATAAATATTACAATTATATCTTTATGTTAAAAGTAAAATAAAAATAAAAATTGTTTACATTTTGAGGATAGTTAATCTTCTCTTATAAAGGAGGATTACTCGAGGAGAGATAAGATCATCTTTTTTTTTTTTTTTTTTTTACATTCATGTTTTGAAAATTTTGACATTAGGATTATTAGAATTTTATGATGCATAATAATATTTTAATTTTAAAATTTTATGATTAATAAGTAATGATAATTGATCGTTGATGTTAATTTGACTTATAATGGTCTCTTAGACTCAAATAAATTATAAGATTGATTTAATTATTAAAATTTTTATTTTTAGATTAACATAATAGTTTTGATTCATTTAATTAGATATATTTATATTTTAAGAATTATGTGCGAATTTTTATGATTTAATTAATTTTAAATTTAAGATCATGAATTTAAATTATTTAATTCATAATTTTAAGTTATTATTTAATAATTAACAATATTAAAATTTAATTTGAGGTATGACTTAAGTTAAATTGATTAATTATATTAGCTCATGTGGTTAGGTATGACCCAACATATGTGATTAGGTATAACCCAACTCATATTGTTATATATGATCCAACTAATGTGGTTAGGTATAATTCAACTTATGTGATTAAGTGTGATCATATCTATGTGGTTAGAACCTACGAGACCAGGTACTGCTCAACTTATATGACCAAGTATAACTTTGCATAATGATCAAAGTATGGTTCAACTCATGTGACAGACACAACTCAGCCCATGTGGACAAATATGATATAACTTATGTTATTATATACAATACAACAAAGTACAACCTAACTCATATAGTCAAGCATGACTCACCCCATGTGGTTTGGTGTAGTGTAATCCACATAACTAGGCACAACCCAATCTGAAGCCAAGTGTGGCCCAATCGGTAAAGCTCAACCCAAGTTGTGAGTGAGATTCAATCTAACTCGTGAAGCTATGCTCATCCAATTCTATGATTGGTATTAGATACATTGTCGCTTCTCTATTCAGCCTATTATATCTCATATTTTTGAGATTCGATGAAACTAACAATTTTATCTAAATGTGTCATTTGGAAATAATTATTAGTTTTTTTTAATTAAGTTTATGAAATTAATGTGATTATATATATATATATATATATATATATATATGCTTATGGTCCACATTGAAAATACAATATATGAAAGAAGCTACTAGCCTATCATAATGTGGAGCCACCAATTGATATAGTCTAACAGATCATACATCAAGCATAATCCCTCATAATATTTTATCTGGATGGATGCATGAATGAATAAATATAAATAAATGTTCATGGTTATTTATGTATTTCTACTACTAACAAGTAGGTTAATTCTATTCAAAGATTAGTGAGCCATTAGACATAATAGTTAGATAGTTTATCCATCGGTTGTTGAGAGAAACATATCTCTATTTGGATTGATGAGAGATACTGCTCCATCTATTATTGGAGTGTGTTATGAGTTCTCTCCGTCTGTTATTGGGAGGAATCCATCCCATAGAGCTTATCTTTTCATCCATTGTTGGGAGAGTATATTATCGAGTGTAATGTATACTTTTGTTATTTGAGTATTATATATATTATCGAGATATATTGTATATGATTGATATATGATTTTATTTACTGTATAAGAATTATCATTAATTTTTTGATATATGAGTTTTCATAGTGAATTGATATGTTATTATTTTATATTAAATTATTGATATTTATATATATTTCATAAATATTAAAATTATTTTTATAATTTTTTAAAGGTTCTTACCAATATATATGATTATTGATGTGTTTTTATATAATATATATTTTTAGAATAATATATTACTTTGTAGTAGATCTAAAGCTTATGTGAAAGAGATTTTTCATCACATGTGACCAGATAAGATCATTTTTTAGTAAAAAAATATTTATTATTCTAAAGATAAGAATTTGAATATAAAAAAAAAGTCTTCTATAAATTATGAATATTGAAATAATAGTTTAGTTTTTATATATATGGGATGTGACATAAGTCGTCATCTATATCTTTCATAGCACGATTACATATCCTTGGCACATCATGTTGATGAACTATCAATATCTTTATCCGCAAAATAAGTTCTATAATGAGTATTAACTCAATATGTATAAACTTTCAATTTGACCTATTAAAGTGATATATGTAACCTTTTAAGATCAAATACATAAAATATTTTATTGTGAACTCACCTTTTGTTGGCCTCTTCATATTATCTCATAAAGGTATAATAAAAAGGTAAAATCTTCTATAAAATAATTTGGAATATACATACACATGAGTAAGCCATGCCTCCTACAGTAGACAATCATACTACAACCATGAACTCCCGTATCGTATATTATTATATTTATGTGTACTTTTATACCTCATTATATATACTAATGCATTAAACATGTCATAACGGATGTATTGAAACTTGCATAATATATTAATGGACTTTCATATTGTATTTTATTACATATACGTGCACTCATATATCATATCATATTCGTGAACTCATATATCATATCATGTAAATATATAAATATTTTATAATATATGCATCATCGACAACAATCTAATAAAGAGATAAATTTCTGATCTAAATATATTCAAGGATAATTTATAGGACATGTAATAGAATTCATAATACACTCATGAGTAATCACATCACATTTTATAATATATACATGTACTTCCATACTACATTATGTAATATATATTAACATAAATATTTCATAACAATTGTCAATCGAAACATACATAATAAAGAGATAAAATTCTAATTTAATTAGAACACATATGTGCAACAATAGTTTATAATATATGTCATAGGGAATGAACTTTCTCACTATATTTTATCATAAATATATGCATTCCCACATCACATGTATCTATAAGTGCATAAAATCATGATAACTCATCTTCTTACTACCTCTTTAATAACATATAATATGGTAACTTGATAAGTGCATACCAAAATGGTAAACATTTTTATGTATAATAAAGCGTAATACATATGTGCACAAGTAAGGTTAAACACATATGATAAAAAATCATAACACATTTATTAATTTTCACACCAAATGTCATAACATATACATTCATAAATTTCAATATCATATTTCATAACATATGGGTACATTATCACACTATACGTCATAACATATACATTTATTTCTACACCGCATGCTATAATATATACGTATATTCTCGCACCGCGCGTATGATAACATATACGTGCACTCCCACACCATATAATCGTAATGTATATAAGCATTCCCACACCATATATCATAATGTATACATGCACTCTCATATCACTATAGTACGTCATATTGTGTATATGCATTCTTATACTACACATAATAACGTTTGCATGCATATCATTCATTTTCATCAAAATTCATATTTTTTTCATGCTTTTACAATAAACACATTAACATCAAGCTTATATTCAACTCATGAAAATATTATATTTCAAAACATGTTTTTAAACATTCATTAAGCTCATATCCATCTTATCATTCAAGATACACTTTTAAAATATATTTTAGTTTACATAATATATATATGATCACTATTTTATAGTAAATTAAGCTTATGCTTACCTGATTGAACTTAAAAAAAGATTTTAATTAAAGAGCTACGATCATCAGGAATTAGGTGTGTTATAGAGCTGTAAACATATCAAATTGAAGCATAGTATCATGATATGCCCGAATTAAAACATTCACCTTAGTTATCATGTAACACCTAATGTAAATAATAATTAATAGCAAAACTTTGGTAGAATCCTCTTTGAATTAGGCTATACATGACATGTAAATTTATCTAAATTCTATCATCAATTTACTAACAATTCAACTTATAATCCATGACATAATTGTTACCGATCAACCAATTATATAGATTTGTGAAGTAATTTTATTTGATTATTATAGTTGACCAAACCATCTTAGATTATAATAAAATTTTATAAAAAACTTATAAGACATATAAAACTAAGCATGTATCAAATTTTAACTCAAAACAGAATTATTTCAAGGCTAAAGTACCTTCCTAAATTTAACTACCAACATATATTTTATTATACTAAAACTGGGTTAGGATTATTTGAGCTTATAAAACATATATGTATGAAAACTTAGGCACTACACAACTTAAGTTGAGGTATCGAAATCTCAAAGGTGTTAACTAGTTTGATCGATCAAGATTTTATAAAATCATTACAAGCTATTGATATAAAATCCTTACTCTTCTTGAAAACAAAATATATTTCTTTGTATCATTTATGAGACTAGTTACAATCATCGATGGTCGTATATGAGTCTTTCCACTCCCATTGTAGTTATATGGACCTAATGACAACCGATATATGGTTGCTTCTTGAAACTCGATGTGATAGAGCATGCTCTGGGAGGATCAAAACTCAAATATAATGAAAAGCCATCTTGCTAATTATTTTCTTGACTAGAGGGAGAGAGAGCAAGTCGAGGCGAACAACACCAAGAGAAAAACAAAAAGAACAAAGAGATGAGGAGTCCGAGTCAAACTAGTGAGGATAAATATACATCAGATTTAACATTAAATCAATAAAAAAAAAACTTAAGCTTTTAAGTTATAGGACAAACCTAATTTATGTAATATGACTCTCTAAATCTTTAACAATATAAGATTATTCACATAGTTTACTTTCCTTCATGAATATTTCCAACAAAGAGATGATGTGAAGAAATTAACGATATTTTTTTGTGTGGATAATATATTGAATTTTTATCGAGGGGTTGAACGAAATCACGTGTAACAAAGTTGGATGAATTAATTGGCTTCATTTTATTTTCGGATGTTGAGTGATTAAAGGGGCACGGAACGATCTTGAGGCGCCGCGGCCGTGGCAGCGTTGCGCCACCGATGACCGCTGGTTTGTGATGAACAAAGCAATTAGTGCTCCGCTCCCGCCGACCGGCGTAGTTGACGGAAGGCGCTCGGCCATGTGACTCGCACAGCACACGTCTCATGACTCCGCGGGCATCTCACATGGAGCGCCGCATGCGGCGGTCCACTTCGTTCCCCCTTCTTCCGTCGCTTGGACTCCTCGGTTTCCAACCCCGCCCCACCATCGACCGCGTGCATACATACATCTCCCTCCCCACCACTCCCTTCTCGTGCGCTGGCGGGCGGGTCCGCCGTGACGTGCGCCTTAGAGTCTACGCGTGCTTCTCTGCCGAAAGCAATACCTCAAACAGATGGTGGTGGATATCTTTACCTCGGCAAAATAAAGCACATCGACGCTCGGCATCCACATCTTATCCGAAACCGAAGGCTTCTGTACGAGTTTCTCCGGTTCGGGACGTCACACGCTCCAGGTTTATTATCTATGTAAAATAACGGCTCTCAGCTATTCGACCTATTGCCGCTGTGAGACTTCCACGCGGTCGTCGCGATGTTTCGTGCCATTTCTAGTGTTATTAATATTATTTTATTTCTTATAAATAACTGAGGTCAATCCACACCTCTCTTCCCATGCCGTGAACTAAAATAAGAGCAGGAAGGTCAAAACACGGAGATGGCCTTTTACGTTCGAGAACGTACGTCACGATGGTCGATGACGTGGATTGCAATGAGGGCTTCGATCGATAGATATTGCGGTCCACTGTGATCCAGGAAATATCCAACAGATAAAAGGACTCGACAGCGCGATGGGTAAAAGCGGTAGTACTCTGCAGCGTATAGGGGCCCGGGCTCGAGACCAATGCTTCCTCCAATCCCAGGGCCGGTAGGGGAAGTGGGAAAGAAGGAAAACATCCGAAAGCGCGCCGTTGTTTGGATAAGCTCTCCCCGCCGCCCATGTCGCCTCCTACAGTCATGTCTGCCTTCACCGACACGCCTTGGAGTATAAGAATTATTGCCTCTTCCGCGTCCTGCCGGCTTCCTTGTTCCGATCGTCATCCCTTATCCGCCATTTTATATCCGTGTTGTGTGTGTATATATATCTCCTCCCCACCATTTATGCTTTCAAGAATAGCATAAGCCTTTTCCACGTTTCTAACGCAGCTTTTGATCGATCGAGTTTTCCTCCTCCTCTTTCGTTGATACCTGAGAATTGGATGGCAGCGTCTGAGATATCGGCGAGGTCGTCGCCCGCGCCTTCCAATCCCAAGCCGTTCCCCTCGAAGTCGGCTGCTGCTCCTCGGGGACATGACGCCTCCGCCATCGTCGCTTACGAGCACTACCTCCGCCTCCCCGAGTTGGCCAAGCTTTGGAGCTCCAAGGACTTCCCCCAGTGGGCCGACGAGTCCATACTCAAGCCGGCCCTGCAGGGCCTGGAGATCACCTTCCGGTTCATCTCGCTCGCCCTGTCCGACCCCCGGCCCTACGCGAACCACCGGGAATGGAAGCGGAGGCTGGAGTCCCTCGCCGCGCGCCAGGTCGAGCTCATCGCTACCTTGTGCGAAGAGGATGGCGGCGCCCCCATCGCCGACCTCAGCTCGTGCAAGGGCCTTCTGTCACGGGACAAGAGCTCGCAGGAGGTGTGGAAGGTTCCCGGCACGACCAGCGTGGTGAGCCGCACGAGCGAGAAGAGCCTGCTGCCGCGGCTGGCGACGTGGGAGAAGTCGGAGGACGTGGCCTCCAAGATCCTGTTCCAGATCGAGAGCCAGATGCAGCGGTGCCGGTTCACTCTGGGGTTGGGCGAGCCCAACCTCGCAGGGAAGCCCACGATCGAGTACGATCTCGTCGTCCGCCCGTCCGACCTCCACGCCCTGAAGAGGAGCCCCGGCGGATCGAAGGACGCCAAGGACCACGAAGACCAGGCGCTCTGCACGATCCAACAGATCCTCGAGTCGTGGCTCTTCGCCGCCCGCGAGCTCTTGGCTCGGATCGAGCAGAGGATGGACGCCAAGGACTGGGTGCAGGCCGGGAGCGATTGCTGGCTGCTCGAGCGCGTGTGGAAGCTGCTGTCGGAGGTGGAGGACCTCCACCTTCTGATGGACCCGGACGACTTCCTCCGGCTGAAGAGCCAGCTGGGCATCAAGGCCACCTCCGGCTCGGAGGCGCTCTGCCTCCGCTCGACGGCGCTGCTCCAGGTGACGAGCTCCTGCAAGGACCTGAAGCGGACGGTGCCGTGGATCCTGGGGGTGGAGGCGGACCCTAACGGGGGGCCTCGGGTGCAGGACGCCGCGATGAGGCTGTTCCACAGCCGGCGGAGGGGCGAGGGCGACAACCTCGGGAAGATAAATCTGCTACAGGCGTTGCAGGCCGTGGAGGCGGCGTTGAAGAGGTTCTTCTTTGCTTACCGGCAAGTGGTGGCGGCGGTCATGGGGAGCCTGGAAACGAGCGGCAACCGAGCCGTGTACGCGCCGTCGGAGGCGTTGGATTCGCTGTCGCAGATGTTCTTGGAGCCACCCTATTTCCCGAGCTTGGATGCGGCCAAGACGTTTCTGGGAGACTTCTGGCAGAACGATCTCAGCCGGAGCGGTGGCAGCTCTTCCAACACAAAGTGGCACTGACAAGCGTTTGCATCTGGCCGACAAAGATGAGATTTTGGCTAAACATTGTAATGCAAGATAGAACAACAACAAGATGATGTTTTGTGGATTTTTCTCATTTCTTCATAAGTAGATCTGTAATTTATGGTACACTATGATTAATTGTTTTGCAATTTCACAGTTGGGTTAATCATGATGGTAGATGCCAATGACCAAGACAAATCATCTTCTAATGGAGCAAGATTCATCCACGAGTTGAGTGAAAGAGTTCCACAAGGACAATGACTATAACAAATCCTATCTCAATTTGCAGTCTTATGAGAAGCAAAATTTTAGATAAAATGCCGTTGACTTATTACTCCTGTTTATAATGTTCCAAATTATTGAGATTGATAAATAATTTTAAATTCCTAAAACCTCCGATTTTAGGTATTAAAAGATTTCTATGTGAAAGAAAAAAAAAATAAAAACTAAAGTTTATCTAACTATAAATACCACAGATATCTCTATATTTTGGTGGAAATCTGAAAACATGCTAGTAGCTTAAGACACAATATATCTTTTACAGGAGGCACAAAATAGATTAAGATACTCACAAAGAGAAATATTGTTAAGGTTCATACATATTTTTTTTATTTTTTAAGATATATTAGAGGATAAGGAATTCAAAAGACTTTTGTGAAGGAATTTTTTTTTTCTAGTAAATCTATAGAGGATGTGAGAAAATATGAAACAAAAATTAAAGTTTATATAACTGGATATACAGAAAAAAATTGAGCTTGAGACTAAATTATCTAAAGTTCAGAAAACTTACAGTTTGCTCTCAAATGGTGAAAAATTTGACCTTTTCCTTTTTGGTATTAAGGTGCTATTCACCATGGTATATAATTTCAAATGATACCATCTGGTACGAGCGATACATACCGATCTAACGGTATACCGAAATACGGATCGCTCGGTACCGGACGGAACGTGCTACAATGCTACCACTCGATACGTCCTAGTGTACCACTCGATACATGATATCATACCGTATCGAGCCAACCTCGAAACATCGATACAATACGGTATTACATACCTTGGTATTCACCTACACAAATGAAGTTATATATCATTTAACCAACAAAAAGTATAAAAATTTCAACAAGGCAAACTAGCGCTAAGATGAGCGATGCTGATAAATTTGTGATTGCGTGTAGGACAATGGTTTGGCAGATGCTGGAATCATCAACTTTGTTCAAGATAAAAAGAACACTGCAGCATTATCTCAAACTTTCCTGAACTCTATACGACAAGAAAAGAATAATAAAGAAGTATGGTTGTATGTGAGTGGAAGAGAAGTATCCCTTTGCCGAATTGGTCAGTTCTACTAAAGGATTCACGTTAGAATGGAGAACAGCAACTCAAAAACCGAAAGAAAAGGTAATGGAACGCAGAGTCAGCCACGGCTATAGTTAAGAGGCAAAGCCGAGAAAAACAGGCACTAGAGGACTCTGCAAGTAAAAGGTAATCACTGCAAAATTGATATCATCCATACACAGTTGCACAAGATTGAAATATGAATCAGATTCTGCACAAGGACCAACCGGAGACAAATCCAAGAGTAAGAATGCAAGATTACTAAAAAGAAGAAAAAGGATGCTGCTGACTCAGAAGCCAAAGAAAATAAACCACAAACAGATCAATCAACAGAGTGCTTCAAGAGAATTCAATCACATTTGTTGCATTTCTCTCGTTGTAATCAACAAGGCTATCTTAATCTGGAAGCAATTGACCACGTAGGAACCAAAGAATGAAACTAAAAGGCAAAGCTTAAACTCTTTGATGGCCTTTACACCTTCGGCACCGTGCATTGAACAAGGGCATAACTACCAGAAGCATCTACAGCAAGCTGGAAGACCAGTAACATCCTGCACTAGGAATCAATAAAAACTGTAACACGTACGAACTAAGGAAGAAGACAAGAGGATGGAAGAGAAAAAAGCGGAGTGCAATTATTAGCAGAAGAAGAGTTGAGGAAGGAATCGATATCCATTCTGATGATTCCTCCTTCCACCACCTTTCGTTTATTCCTTTACCGCTGTTTTGAGAACTGAAAGCAAGGTGGAAAAAGGGGAAGGTGGCTACCATTGGTTCTTGGTTGAGAGATAACATGATTTAAAACTTCTGATAAATTTGGAAACCTAAATCGTTCAAATTATTAGCATTTTTATTAAAAATGACACACATTCGCTTGCTTTGTATTAGCTTTTAAACATTCTCTTTTGACTAGACTCTTGACTTGGATCTTTCTCAAGGGAATATTTTTTTCTATGCTCCAAATCAAGAATTGGGACAATTTATAGCACAGCACAACTATAAAAAATTGTCACTTTTTTTCCATATATCTCAGGTGATCTAGCAGTTGAATCTTATTTTCATATTCTAATCGTTGACCTTTTTTAGCAATACTTTGTATCACACTTTAGGCCCATATTAATAAATATATATCCATTTTCTACCTTTGTATTTGCCATTTATGGATCTCTAAGCTATCTATGGTTCCCACTTTAGAAAACCACAAGTAGAAGGCTCGTCCCTTATAGGACTGCCATAACTCACAACAAAATTACAAATATGGTTCAATCCTAATCCCTTTTCTTTTACTGTAGCGCAGCACATCCAGTGCTCAGAGTTCAACATGAAATGTTGCTTGTAGAATAAACTACAGAAATTTCTTGTTACTGTAGTCTGATACACACAAGCTAAAGTTGCTTTTGCATCAGGGTACGTTCTGGCAATAACTTTACATCGCCAAAGTTGTGTAGCATAGCTACTCTGATGCTATACATAATTATGATACTACCAGCTCATATATGTAAGGCAAAAATAATGTAGGTTTCAACTTATAAGACATACATCAGGTGGCATAACAGCATTAAGGAAAAATATTGCCGCAGACTCTAGCCAGTGGAAGAGTTTAAATGACAATTGACTCAATGCATCAAGGTTTCTCTATTTTATGCTACTAACAACATTGACAGATAGATGTCAACAAATAAATGGCAAACAGGTGAACCCAAATAATAGAGTTTATATGTTACCCGCAAAAAAGAACATAACATGTTTAAAACATGGCAGATTGATAATATGCAGTGTCAAACAAACTTTAAAAATTCAGGTAAAAGTAATTAAAAAAATCTACACTGCAAGAAGAAACAAGCAGGTGGACATAATTTCAAATAACATTGGAAACCAAACTTTTTTTGTCCCTCAAATGGGTGTTGAACTCCTGGTATACAATTTGCAGTAGATATCCATGTGAAATAAGTGCAAGATTGATATCCCAAAAGATAAAAGCTTTGAAGTAATGCACGAAAAGTTATCAAAAAACTAAATGAAGCTTCTTAAGCAGTATCACCATATTCATCCATGAGGTCAAAGTGGAAGCATCTAACTAAGGCAACTATAGGAATTTGTATCTAAACATATAAGAACATCTTTTGGAGTTACAACATTAATTCACATGTAAGAGCTGAACAACAAAATAAGCGAAATAGATAGTTAACTGGGAGAAAGAATCCTCGCCTTGGGGAAGGACTCACAGAGATCGTGTTAAGCAGGCCTTTACTCCAGGTAAAAGAAGTTGGGACCCTGCCATGGCTCAGTGATTCTCCAACAAAAACTGGACGGCTTCAGATGTTCTATTTTATAAACAAAGGCCCATAGAAGATATGTTGCAAGAGATGATATATGGTTCCAATCCAGCCTATAGCACTCGGTCCATGGAATTGATGCCTTTACACAATCACCAGATTCATAAAGTTCATCGATGAGTGTATTATATGTGACCAAGGTTTGCATAATGTTTCTTCATTTCATCTCAGAATGAATGTGGCAAGCTTCTTCCACTGATCCATCAGAACAAAGACCATGGATGATAATCCTGTGAATAATGGCATCAGCTCCTTGTCCCGCATGGGAACCTCCTCTGCAAATGTCAAGAGCAACATCAAGATTCTTAATTCAACAAAGACCACTAATTAACAAACTTTATGTCACCACATCGGTCTGAACCCTACACAAAGCTACAAACAACAGGCTGGGATTTCGTATGTCACAATGATAGGACTGCAGATACTGCTGGCTATCTAATTGAAAAACCAGATCCCCTCTTTGGACACTCTGCAGAAGTCACTTATCAGGGCATTGTAAGTGTGAGAGGTAACAAGTGCAAATAGCTTCATCAATTCTTATCTTTGCAGTCCATCTATCATCCATGTACACCAAAGACTTCCAAGTTTTCTCATTGCCTTCTTGTGACTTCTCTAATACCTGGAATGCCTTGCTAATGTACCCTTCTCACATAATCCATGTATCGAAACATAGGAAATCACTGAATCTGGATGCAATCTCTTATCTTGCTGTTGCAAGTGTTCTCCAACGATGATAGTTTCTTCTGGCCTTACATTCCATAAGAAGCCTCTAACAGTATGTTATAACTGACAATGACATGATTCCTTGTTCTTCCCATTCATTCCCACAACTTCAAAGACTCCTGCTGCGCTGCAGAAGCCATCACGCAGGATGACAGTGTCAAGAATCAACCCTGTCTTCATCATCTCCGTGTACACTTGTGATGCCCCATCCACATTCTCCACAAAAACCAATAGTCAAATACTAACTAGCAGAACGCGTCAGGATGGCAGTTGCTCCTCACCACTCCAAATCTCCATCACCTCTTGCAGACCCATTCTTTTGTCGCACATTTTATCGAATACCCTGAGCGCTTTCTTCGTATCTATGTTTTCAATCAACACGCACATAACGGTGCCGCGAGTGATGCGGTCGGCCTTCCATGCCGCCACATCGGATCGTTTGTAGGAGCTCTATCGCACGATCAAACTGCTCTCGAGCATAGACGCCTGGGACGAGGATGACGCAACTATGGAGGTCGGAGAGGGCGCGGGCGGCGGCGAGAAGAAAACGAAGGACTAGACCTGGTCCTTGCGCGGCCGGTGGACGAAGGCATCGGGGAGGACGCTACGAGAGCGGGCGTCGACGCGTGGATGGTTGCTAGGGCTTCGTCGAGCATAGGGGCACAAAGCGGAAGAAGCAACATGTAGAACATATAAAGGAAAGCAAGTAGATAATACGAGTAATATCGATTTTTCTTTTTTTCCAAAAAATAGTAAAATTATATTAATTCGATGACCAGATTATATTATAATATGGTCTTTGTATAATTACACATCAACCATTTAATCTCTTTCAACCACACGAGGAGTGACGTCACCAGGCCGAATCCAACGGGCGTGACGCGGACAGCACTGCGGTGTGCCGACGCCGCCAGCTCATTCCCCACTTGCCCGTCCCGCCGATCCCGTCCCCGGTGAGCCTACGCAAGTCACCGGAATCGATCCGGAAAGATCTGAAGCTTTCCCGATACCACGACGGAAGACACGAGAGCCTCGTCCTCGCTTACGAGCGTTTCCTCTGACGCCTAATTCTTCTTTGGATCAAAATGGGAGAAGAAAGAGAGGAGCAGATGAACAGAGATTTCTTGCTTGGAATTCCATGGGATTACTACGACATAGCCGAGTTGAGTGCGCCATGAATCACCCAAAACGAGAAGGAAGGAAGGAAAAAAGAGGCTGCTTTGCAGCTAAAATTCCAATCTCTGTATACAACACCGTCCGAAATATCCTCCCAACCCCAAAAACACCAAAGAATAAAGACCCAAAATTTAGATGAAGAGAAAGCAGATCTCATACCAGTAAGAGCAGCATTAGATAGAGCGACGCTGTACAAAACAGAGCAACCTCTTCGCGGCCGTCCGCCCCTGACGTCACATCTTCCCTGACGCCCGGTGGCGACGACATACTCGCTGGCGGTGTGTCCACCTCCTCCGCCGCCTGCGGCGCCAGACCTGCCGCCTCCGGTGGCTGCGGCGCGGCAGCCACCGCCTGCATCGCGCCGCTGGTCTCCCCCGTGAAGATTTCCCTTGGCAGTAGCACTTTGGAGACGGCGAATATGGCTACCGGGTTCTGGTCGAACACGGTGCGGGTGATGGACGCCTGGACCACGCCGGTGTCGATGGCCACCGAGCCGTTGACGCGGGTGATGTTGAGGGTGAAGCGGCCGGCGCCGGTGTCCTCGGTGGCGAGCGTGGGCTGGACGGGGTTCACGATGGACTCGAGGGAACCGAGGGGATAGTAGGACTGGAGCACGTGGAAGCGGAGAACCACCGCCTTGCGATCCGCCGGCAGCGACTGCAGCCGCTCGGTGACGGGGAGATCCGCGAAGGCCTCGTCCGTGGGAACGAAGACGGTGATCCCGGCGCCGCGCTCGGCGGCCTCGAACTCCGACGCGACGCCCGACGCCTCGAGCATGGAGGCTGCCACGTTGAAGTCGCGGCCATCGACGAGGACCCGGGTGATGTTGACCCGGACGGAAGGTCGGGTCTCGGAGGCGGCGAGGTCGAACCCATAAGGGAGGAGGAGCGCGTCGACGGCGAAGATGGAGACGTTGTAGGGGAGGGTGCCGACGAGGTCGAGGACGGTGGCGTTGGAGGCGGAGAAGGGGAAGGGCGAACGCGCAGTGACGGCGCCTTCGTCGTCGCGGGTGAGGTTGACGGCGCCGAGGTTTCCGGCGGCGCGGCCGGTGGTCTGGTAGAGTGTGGTGACGAGTTTCCCGCCGGCGGGGATGCTGCGGAGGTCGGGCCAGGAGAGGTACTCGAGGAGGACGTGGTAGCGGAGGACGTCGGCGATGTCAGCGGCAGCGGCGGCACGGGCGGCGGAGGAGCGGAGGAGGTAGGCGTTGGGGACGGCGAGAATGGTGAGGGAGGAGCGGCCGGCGAGGTCACCGGGGACAGAGGTGGATCTGAGGAGGCGGTTGAAGTCGGAGAGGTCGGGGTAGGCGGAGAGCACGGCGGTGATGTTAACGGACGTGGACACGGGGGGGAATATAAGCAACAGGAAAAGGAGGAGAAGCCGGGCAGGGGCAGAGTGGGGAATACGCAAATGTGGGTGGAGAGGAGGAAGAGGAGGAGGTGGAGATGATGCGCCCATTCCAATTAGCTGCACTGTCTTCCCCCCACCCCACTCTCCTCCCCAGTGTGAGCGAGAGAGAGAGAGAGAGAAAGAGAGAGAGTGAGAGAGAGGGAGGAAAGTAGATAGAAATATGTGGGAGATGATGATGAGGATTATATATTAATGTATCATATTTATTACAATAATAGTTTAACCCCACGAGATTTAATGTGAGAACGTGATCGGATCAGTTCGCGGTACGTTCACCTACGATGCACCAGTTTGCATGTCCGACGACCGTCGCCCAGGCAGGAGGAGGAAAGGTTCGTTGGGTGAGCGGTGGTGAGACCGTCAGCGTGGCGCCTAGTAAGGTGTACGTAGCGTTGGACGTGATCAGCGATTCGGTACAAGGCCTCGAACGCGCATCGCGAAGCGAAGGCCAATGGTCGCTCGAAACGCTTCGCGTTGGCTATGATGGGAAGTGCGATCTGGCCGTCATGCACGTGGTGATCGTGAGAACGCGAACACGTGGCGCTTCGGCGACGTCGCTTTAAAGCAGTAGCTGGGTATGTGCAGACGTTTGTGGTACGACTACAAAATTAGTAATAGTATTAAAGAAAGATATAAAAATTACGCAGCGGTAATTAAATAAAGAAAATATGTGGGGGGGTACGGATTACTCTTTTGGAGCTTCGGCGGAGGTGGACGACACGGTGGGACCCGCGGGGGTCGTCTTTTATCATCTGCGGGCAGCTGCCATCGCATGTCACGCAGCTGTTTCGACGTCGACCCGTCTCCCTCCCTCCCATCTCCTCATTCTTCGTCGTGTTCTTCGCGGAGGCAATAATTAATGTGTGCCGGGTGGTGAGTGAGGACCAGACAGAACACACACACACACACACACAACACTCCGGTCCAGCAGCCTCCACGCCAGCCTAGCAGCGGCAAGTGACAGTTCTTCCAGAGCAGTTGGACCCCACACTGACCTTTTCCAAGTATCAGACCTTCAACAAGGCTCAAAAGATCAGTTGAAAGAGTACTTGCCTCGAAACATTCTTGAGTGGCAAATTTATGAGTAAACCATTCGGTATACAGTTGACTGTTAAAAAAAAATTACAATGAAAAATTAGCATCTCACTCTATTTTGAGAGTGGCGGGGACGACGAGACCGAGTCGGAGTAGCATCATGTTATAGGTGAGCTGAGTACCTACTTGTTTTGGGTTCCCCCCCCCCCCCTCTTTATCGCAAGGACAGGGGCTGGGCCCCGTCCCTCACCAGCCTTGTTACAGAGAAGCATTGGCTTCCTGATTCATCATGGACAGATGGTTGGGTACAAAGGTCAAACCTTGAATCAGAAGAAATCATGGAGCAACATCGAAACAAGCTCCAAATTTGTAAATGTACAACAGAGGCAAACTCTTGTGTTTAATCATCACAGATATATAAATATACAAGTATACATAGGCCAAAATGAACACGCGTTACATAAAACTTTCTCCAAGCACGGTACAGATGTCCCGACCCACATGCAAAACTTCCCTCGAAACGAGGGACTCCTCTGGTTGCCGGGTGCCCACTCGTGTCCGACACACGCAGTGTTGTCACATTTTGGGTCAAACGAGCAGCGGTACAAGACAACATAGAATCCATAAACTAATACTGTATCGATCATATAGCGGGGATCCTTCTGTAAGCAAAGCATATCTGTCACTGAGTAGATGCAGGTTTGTCATGGGGGTGCTTCTGTTTGATCGCTCAGCGATGCTGGTTGGTCAAAACAAGTACATCAAATTTTGAATCTCCTGTGGACAACCAGTTAAATGTGAAGTTACTTTCCGACACATGTACAATAACTGCAAGATAACATCAGTTTCACTAACCTATATCAGTATGTCTGTCAATGGGCAAATGGCAGTGCAGGACCTGACTTACCTCTTTAAACTTCCCTTACTGAAAGCACATCATCACGTGGATGAGCTTCATCTATGGTAACTTTTATCTCATCACCAACCTTTTTCCCGTCTGAAACAATCGCGATAGCCTGAACCCCGACCTGCAAAAGCCATTTGCCAGGAAGAGAGTGAGCAAGACACAATCATCCCCCTTTTAACAAATATGAACCAAACCATGAGTTGAATTTTTGCAAGTGCCGACGCTCCAGATAAGAACAACAAATTACCTACCCAGATTTCCAGAGGAAAGAAACTTGAAAAACTATCATGCAATTAGCATATACCAAAATTTACCAAACTGTCTGCTATTTGCCTGTTGGACGGAACCATGATTACACTTTTGATTTAGGATTGTTCATTTATTTGCTCATTGATGATTATTTATACTGGAATTAATCGGATGAAGTATACCTCTGTGTAATTCTCTTTACCCAACAGAAGGTTTGCTTCTATAGACCAATAATATGTTCTTGGGGAGTTAGAGGCTAATAGAGAAGATTGGAAGCATGTAACTGACATTCCGATGGTATGGCAGAACAAAAACAACCATGGTGACTAGTTGCTAATTTGCAGATTCCAAAATAGAATATTTGTCTACTTTAACTGGCTGTTGCATGGTGAGAGCTCAAGTTGCAAAAGACAACTCTGCCAACATGACAAGGAATCTAACAAGAAAATGCAAGATGAATATGACAGGTGCACTCGATTTTCGACATTCCAGAACTTATCACACTGGCCTTGATGATATTAGTGGAACTATTTTTCTGATATACTCAAATGCAAATGCAGCAAAAAAGTCAGACCTTAAACGTACACTTGATCCTATGGTCAATGAAACTGGCAAACTAACACTGTAGAAGCACAGACTTACCTCCATCAAAAGCAAGGCTGCTGTCCGATCTTTAATGAGCCTAAGGATCATTGCAGAAAACTTCCTTTCTCTTTCTTGTCGTCTCAAATACTCCAGTAACCAATATCTTAAGCTGTTACTTTGAAGTCTCTTAGCTACTCTTACATGCATGTTAACAAGACATGCCATTCCCTCCAATTCACCAGCTGAAAATGGTAGAGATTCTCCTCTAATAAAAGCCTTCACCTGTAAAACAAACAACAGTAGCAAGCTAAGATACCCGTATATGTCTAAGTGTAGCTGTTAGCAAACTTCATCCTTATAACCAAATCTTGGTTCTTCCTCATAACCAATCTTACATCTAATTGCTCAAGAAAAGAGATTATAGAACTTGAAGAACCCAGTGACCTGTCTCATCTACAGGTATCAAGTAACAATAGTGTGGAAAGTTGAACAGAACCATCAATGGATGCTTCCAAATGACTAATTTGCTAACGAGATACATTTGATACAAAGAACATACCTGATAGTGAGCTAGAAGATCAATATATCTACGGATTGGAGATGTAAACTGCACATAACCAGGGAGTCCCAATACTCCATGGCGTATAGGTTTCCTAAAGTTCATTTCTGCGGCACGCATAATTTTTAGGTAAGCAGCACTTCTAGCAGGTCCTTCAGGGAGATGAGAAAATGCTGATGCCGAGATGTTTGATTGGGGCTGGCCTCTGTAAGGCAACGAAATGTTGTTGCAGGAACCAAATGTGGCTATAACTTCCCCACAGAGTATCATCATCTCGGATACAAGACGCATAGCGGGATTTGATTGATCTTCAACATACAGAGTTATAGATGGTTCAGGATCATCAGGCTTTGCCACCTTGATTCGTGGGTCTATTGTCGCTGTGTCTATCGCACCCTGAAAATTTAGTTGGTCAATATAATCAGAGAGAAATAGGTCCATACAAGAAAAGCCCTAAATAACTCCAGTAATATTGCCATAGAGTGCTTACACAAGAAAGGATTTGTAAGAATGGACCAGATGAGATATCATATGGCTGATAAAAGATTTATGCCTGGAATGAAACTGTTTACTCAGTTTCTGGTATAGGAATTAACACTAGGGCCAACTAGGTCATTTGGTCATTTAATTCTGAATAAAAACTAGAAACAAGGTGGCTAAAAGTTACAAGTAAGAAACTACAATTTCAACAACAACAACAACAAAGTCATAAGTCCCAATTATATGGGGCTGACTACATGGATCTTTTGTTGTCAGATCTGTAAAAAGTTATATGTTTAGTTGAGTTCAGAATAGTTAAATCTTTACTAATAATTTCGATTAAAGTCTTTTTAGGACATTAATTATTTTACCTCTTTTAACTACCGCATCCAAAGGTCTTCTAAGCATATAATCATATCATCTTAAATGATTTTCTTCATCTTATTCTCTAACGAAGCGATACATAGTTGTTCATGAATAAAATTTTTTTTTTTGCTATCTTTCCTTTGTAACTCCATATATTTATCTCAACATTCTCACCTCGGCAACACAAACGTTTTGTATATATTTTTTCTTAATTGTCCAACACTCAGATCCATAAAGTATTTTTGGTCCCACAACTATTTTACAAAAATAATCCTTTTAATCTTAAAGGCATCCGATGATCACACAAGGCTCATGATGCCCCTCGTCATTTTAACCATCATGTTTATAGTCTATGAATAATATCTTTATCGATCTCTCTATCTTATTAAATAATTAATCCAAGATATCTAAAGTTATTACTTAAAGTGACTTCTTGCCTATCCAACTTAACTATATTTTCTGGCCTATCACTAAATAATATCACTAAAATTACATTTTATATCTTCAATTTTAGTCCTACTTAATCTAAAACATTTAGTTTCTATGACTTGCCTCGATGACTCAAGTTTATAATTAATTCTACTTAGATTATCATCAACTAAGATAATATTATCAGCAAATAGCATACACCAGAGAGGTCCATCATGTAAGTGACTCATAAATTTTTACTAAATTAACGAACAATTTTTCAATACTGTGGCTATGAATTTTCTTAATAAGTTTATAGTTAAAAGCTTACATCAACCAACTACATTATCAAGTGATTTGATGCAACAAGATTTACAATAATGTAATGACTAATCAACACAATTAGAAATTAAAAACAAATCAACAATCATGAGTTGTAATATCACATTGTAGTATCCCACCATAGTGTAAACTCTGTGCATAGTTCAAAATTGACCTTTAGGTTTCACAGTGCTGGATGTCCTCTTAACTAAACCTAATTGGCGATGTAGACCATCTATGTTGTGTAAAATGCTTATCATGCCCATTGTCTTCATTTCAGACTGATATTTGTTGAAAACCTCTCGTCTACATGTTTTATATATATATATGTATGTGTGTGTGTATATATACACACACTTATACATATATATATACATATAGATACACACACACACACACACACACACACACACACACACATATATATATATATATATATATATATGATTTTACTTAAGGAAATGGTTATGATGCTTATCACAAATTGTAAATTATATTAATTTCATAAACAAAAGGTATCAAAATGAAATCATAAAGTTTTTAATAAGCATGATGTCCTATAGTGAGCTGTCATATGGTCATGGTCATGCCCATATTTCGTAGGAAAGTGTCTTCTAAATATTTGGGCTCAAAGAAGACAGGATAGACCACAATCTAACTTGTCATATCATGAGGCATCTCATGTAATCCACATGGCACTCCTAAGATTACAAAATAGATGGAGTTTATGAAGCAAATAATAAGGGATTGAACCTCATAACCAATGAACCCACCACAAACCGACCAAAAGGGATGTCTACACTAACCTGACCCTAAGGTGCTGAATACCAGTTAGTGGAAGCTGCCCGCAAGGGGCTTACTTTCGTGGTGACCTAAAGGTGCCAGCTGCCTGTTAGGCCTTGAAGATTTCGGTACCGGAGGATGGCTAATGAGCAGTGTGCCTGCCACACCGAACTCAATTACAATAAAGTGATGCCATACCAGGTCCCCTTATCCTTCTGACTCAGTCCTATGGGGTTACGTGGTTCCAGGATGTGTGACTCCGAGCTCAGTCTATTCACGCCCGGACCAGTCCTGTAAAAATTTAAAACCTTGGTTTCAACTGTCCCATGACCTTCATGAGACTAATGTTCAATTTTTTTTGTACACTTTGATACTTCTCTGGCCTTGCAATTAGATCATAGGAACATCATGGCAGTGATAAAGAGATGAAATAAAATTGACTACAAATAA
Source organism: Musa acuminata AAA Group (assembly GCF_036884655.1). NCBI lineage: Eukaryota > Viridiplantae > Streptophyta > Magnoliopsida > Zingiberales > Musaceae > Musa > Musa acuminata. The sequence continues at coordinate 31,932,316 of NC_088337.1, read as the reverse complement.
AATAACTATAGATAATAAGATAATTAGCAGGAAGAAGTTAACAATAGCCTCAAAGAAAACCTGGTCACAACGCCACTGAAACCTGAGCAAGGCAGCCTCTGAAAGAATCCTGAGCTCACCCTCCTCTTCTAGATTCAGATGAAGTAACTCGGTTGCGTTCTCATATGTCAACATATAGGTAGGTCTAATGATTGAGTTCTCTATTGCAAGATCTGCAATGCTGGCATTTGATAAAGGTTAACTGAATTTGTATGGAGAAGATTCACTGCAGATGAAAAGAACTAAACAACTAAAATTTACCTTCCATCTTGGGATAATGTTACAGATACACTGACAGCCCTGCATAGTTTTCCTTGCTGCAAGCTCATACCCTCCATTGCAAGCTTCTCTGGGAACATTGGATAGGTAGCAGTAGGCAAGAATATGGAGGTTCCTCTCCTCATTGCTTCCCTATGCATCAGAAAAAAAAAATGATCAACTCTTTTAAGTCTAAACCATATGAATTCTGTTCCTAATTAAACAGAAAAATAAATTAACAAGGATAAACCGGTCAAGTATGCTGTGAGGTGCAACCAAACAAGTGGGATCAGCAACATGGATCCAGAGTTTTATCCTTCCATCTGGTAGCCTTGTAGCGCTTAATGCATCATCGAGCTGCACCATTAACAGCATATTAGAGATAACAAGGCCAATGGCATGGTGCAAGATGATTAACATATTGATCCAACATGTGCTCGGCACTTCACATGCATGAATTCCATTCTACCTCATCAGCATCATCCACGTCAATGGCATACACTTTCAAAAATGTAAGATCTTTCCTGTTTCCCTAAAGTTAAACCAAAGTAGATTAACTTCGCAAGAGTAGTTAAGTATATCTCATAACAACTATAAACTTAATACAACATCTCAACTGTACTATTACCTCATCAAGATCATTGGAAACAGCTAGAAGGTTTTCGGCGGCTGACAGAACTTCTTCGCTGTATTCAGTGTGGATATTGAACTTAAAGAGGTCAAGATTGACATGCACAGGGAAGTATCCAATATCTATGAGGAGGTTAACTGCAGCAGATGATGTCTTCATTAATCCCATTGCCTTGAGTATCTATTGCAAAATTGATCAATTAAGTACAACTGTGGAGTAAATACACAAAGACAATAAAAAGTATCTTCTGCAACATTAACAAATTACCTACAGCTGTGATTGGATATACAAAAATAGCAGAAAAGAACCTAAAGGTACAGAAATATATGTCCACATCTACTTTCTTAATCCACCAATATATTATAACATCCTATTAGATTTCAGTTTAATAGAGATAAAAAGATAATTTCATACAAAATGTGACTGCAAAAAGCTAAAATCAATAAGATAAAAAATAAAAAAAATCCCCCTGCCCTCCCCCCAAAAGAAAAGGAGATACTAATAGTGGTCAGTGCTGTTCCTTAATCCCAATGGCATATACATTGATACATGTACTATGGAAAATTCTCTTGTAAGAAAAGGATGATAGAAAAAAAAGGGCATCCATTTTTTTGGTATGTGCCAACAATATAACATATACTAAAAACAAAACAAAGTCAACAGAGACGAAAAGAAGTATTACACTTCCAGCAGTTTTTCGTTGTTCATCATTTTTGCACGCATCTAAAGCATAAGCCTCAAGAGATTCAATTCTCCTTTTAACTTTATCTTCTGTCATCCATGAGCTTTTGGAAGGTTTAGACCGTGAAGGCATAGCTTTTGCAGACAATAGTAAGTGCACAAACTCTTCAAGTTCCTTCTCTGAAGACTCTTTGACAAGCTTCCTTTTTAAGAGTTCCTCCACCTAATACACCACACAGAAATCATTTAGAAAATAAAAGCAAAAAATTAAAAAGGATTAAACCAAAAAACATAACAGGGAACAAGGTATTAGCGCACTGCTCTTGCACAGCCATAGTGACAACATCACATGATGAATAAGATAGAATGCCAGGTCAAGTATCACGACAACAAAAAACATATTACAGGGCAAAGAATATAAACTAATTCAGGCATTTCCTCTCTTGAGAGTTGAGACAGCATCTAATGATTCTACCATTAATCCAAATTAGTTTATTATGCCAGACCAAGAAAAAGGATTCTCACTTAACAGAAAAGGTATTTCAATGCCTTTCTAGTAGGGCAGTTGGTAAGCAGGTATGCCAGGGGACACCTTCAGCACAATTCAGCATGGCATGTGCTGATACCTTAATGGCATGTAAGTTTCTTCTCAATGCGACATGTCTGGATTAACATGGCAATCAATTTGTATACAACATACAAAAAGATGTCAAAGCTAAGGAAAGGTTCTAAAGCATTGCAGCATTTAAAATATTAATCTTATTACTTTTAATAAATAAATGGCTTCCATTCTCCTATTAGTGATAATAAGTAGGATACATGATGAAATTATCTAAAACCACTGATGACTATTCTTGTAGCTACATAAAATCCATATTCCTAATTTCATTCTTGTGATACAATGTGATTCAAAAATAAACTTCCAATAGAAACAAGACTGCCCTTTTGGAAACAGCAAACCTGGAATATAAGTAAAAACCATCTGCATTGAAGTGACAAAGGGTGTGAAATAGCAGAGGGAAATAAGATACCTGAATGCTAGGACGTGGTTCATATAGAGAACAATATCCCTTGCTCTCAACCACATTAAAATATATGTCATCTCTTGACAACAAGAGATGGGAACAGTAGCTTTCAAGAGATTCCTGGCTGCCATATATAATCTGAAGAAAATGAAAGATGAGCAGTGTTCAAGCATGGAAAGTTGATTTTGTCAAATAAGTACCTCAGCTAATTCCTCAGCTGTCACTGTCCTTTTATTTTCTGAAAGCTCTATCCAAGCACACTCCAGAATGGATGGATCCTGTGGGAAACAAATAACAACTTGTGAATAAATGGCTCCAAGTTCTATTATCCAAATATTGAATTCTCAGACACTTACTAAGAGACCCTGAGCTTTCTGAACAAATTCAGAGATATCTGTGTGGTCAAAGTCTTCAATACCAGGTACCACGTATGTGACTTGTTGGGGCTTTATTGAGCAAATCACTCCATTCTGCTTTGAAAATTAAATACTAAACTAAATTTGATGCCTCAGAATCAGTTAGATCAAATATAACATAGAGTAGTCAGGGGAGATATAAAAAATAAACAAGGACCTAGAGATCTATTTAGCTGAAGAAGTTGTTTGTAGGAACCTGATCGCAAACCATCCAATTTTTCTTCCCATCAGGCTTTTGGACAACTGCTAGCAATGTCTTTTGAGAATCTTTCCTAAACTCAAGCAACAATCCTTTCTGCAAGGTTTTCTTTTCCAATTTAGCATCAAATAATTCTTTACTGCTTGGTAATCCCACTCTGGAAAGATAACAGACATAAAAAAAACCAAATATTCAAACTAATGAACAAATAAAGCAATGCCAACTACAACAAAAGTAAAACTGTAAAAGAATATCCTACCGGTTTCATAAAACAAATAACCTTTGAGAAAAATTCAATGATCCTCACCAAATAAAATTGAAGTCAAAAACTTCAGTTTTGAGCACCAGAACAAGCTTGAATTGAGCCTTATATCTGGGATGTATAAATCAACTATCATCATACTGACCTTTGCAAGTGTGCACACATGGATCAATGCTCTGTTGAAGGTGTGTCTGTGCATCCTTACCAATCTGTTTGCACGAGGCAACATGTAGCTCGTGCCATTTCATGCAACTAGTATGTACTAATCTAACAAAGACTGTAGAGTAAAAAATCATAAAAGGTTAATCCCTTAATACAAATGACCTTCAAAATGTTTCTATACCATGCCATCGATGACTAGTTGGGCCAAACGATTAAGTTAACTGATCTTCACTAGCCTTTAGCATTGACAGATCCAAGCCGATGACTTCACATTTAAGATCATCATCTGAACCTTTTCTAAAGTAATGAATGAGGTAATGACATTTCAAGGTTTGAGATATATCCTACTATTTATATGTGTGAACAACTAGAGCTAGTTCCAATGATGGATAAAGTAAGAAAGAATACAATTTGAGGTGGTCTAAGTGCATCGAGAGGATACCTGTAAATATACCAGAAAGGTGTGGTGATTGAGTTCTGAATAGTAATTCAAGAAGGGATAAGGAATACCTAATAAACAAATGAAACAATATTAAGAAATCTGTGTCTTCATTTGACTAGTAATACTAGCTATAAAAAAAGATCAATTGCAAGAAGTATCCATCTATCCAACCCAAAATAGTTGGTTCTATCATCTGCTGTTGTTCTTTTAAACCTTTTTTACCAGTCAAATACTATAAGATATAATGAAAAACGATTCATATGTTCCCAGAGTGACCAGTGATTTAAAAAGCGCTAGGCGCCAAAAGGCGCCAAGGTCCACAAACGCCCGAGGCGCTAGGCGCTCGCCCGAGCGAAGCGAGGCGCTAAATTATAAAAATATATAATATAATTATAAAAATAGATAATATAATTATTTAAAATTATCTAAATTATAAAAATATATAATATAATTATAACAATAATTTCAAATAAATAAAATTTAACAACATTAAAATCAAAATAATATATTATTAATCTATTAACAGAAAATTAATCATTTCAAAATTCAAATAAACTTAATATTAAGAGTATACTGAGCCTGATGGAGAAACGAGGAAGCAGCGGTGGCGAGCGGCGGCAGCGGGAAAGGGAAAGGGAGCGGAAGGCGCGAGCAGCGAGAGGGCTCGCGGGAGGGCTTGCAGGAGGCACGAGCAGCGAGAGGGCTCGCGGGAGGCGCGAGCAGCGGGAAGGCTCGCGGGAGGCGCGAGCAGCAACAACGGCGAGCAGCGGCAGCGAGCGACGAGATCGCGATCGGGATCGGGATCGGGATCGAGAGCGACAGCGGCAGCAGGTTAGTGTTGGGTTAGGGTTAGGGTTATATCGGTTTAGTTGGTTCGATTGAACCAACTAACAACCGAACCAGGACTGAACCAGACCTAAAATTCTGGTTCGGTCGCCTTGGTTTACCCAGGCGCTCGCCCGAAGCGCCCAGCGCCTGGGCTCGGGCGAGCGTCCAAGCGGCGCCTGTTTGAAGCGCGCCGCCTGGGACATTAGCGAGGCGCTCGGGCCTCGCCTCGCCTCGCCCGAGCGCCTAGGCGAGCGCCCGAGCACCTTTTGCAATCACTGAGAGTGACTGAAACCTTCTATCTCAAATCTCTACGAATGATGCAAGAAAAAACTGTGCACTAAAAATGCTCCGTCGTGAAAAACCTCATCTTAAGCTCTTTTGAAACTGTTCTAGTCTTGGAACAGGTTTCAATATTAAAATTGTATTTCTGTGCGTACAGTCAGTTCATCAATGATATGACAAGAGATGCATGTTACACATCGTACATTCTCTTAGGACCAGTAAAGCTAGATGATAAACAGTATGACCTTCCTATGTTGCACCACCGGTATCTCAAATAGAACATGGACCAAAGACGTCAGATGCACCAAGGAGTACAAGACAGGCAATTTAAGGACAGAGAAAAAAGAAACATAAATCTCAGTTAAATTCTTTGCTTCTAGTGTTTAATGACCAATCACACTTTATCAAGACACTCAGAACAGTTTAAGAGCACTCTAACAGATGAAAAATACCTTAATTTACTCATATGACAATGATACTATGTACCTCGATCAGTCATATGTGCAAAAAGAAACCCAATTTGAAACCCAAAATTGCAAAAAATAGTTTACAAAACCTGTAGTTAAAATCCAAAACATGTTCAGATGCTTCAACAATACCTACATTACAGTGTATGTGAATCAAATAGTTAGCTTAATATACACACTTCCTATGGTTTCAATTCTTTTGAAAACCCTACGAGCTACCACAGAAACTTCAACTTCAAATATGACATACAATCCACAACTAACTTTTCCATCAGAGAAAGCAAGGTTCGCCGTACCGTACCGTACCGGCGTTTCGACCCGAGCTCGGTACCGGTACGGTACGGTATACCGCTCGGTACACCCAGGTGTACCGAGCGGTACACGCACGTACCGAGACTGTACATTGCTACAGTGTTGCTACAGTGGTACTGTACACTGCTACAGTGTCGGTACGGTACGGGCCGGTCCGCGTACCGTTGGCCTGTCGGACCGGTACATACCGCCCGTACCGGGCGGTACAGTCTGGTACGGCAAACCTTGAGAGAAAGTCAGTATCATTACCTGAGCCTTGCCAAGAAAAGGTGTCTACATGCTTCTTGGTCTCCAATCCACAAAAGAATCATTTCAAATCTCTATGGGTGAAACTAAAAATAACTACAACCCATTTTTCTTCTGATAAATCATGTAAATTTTAACAGATTCCGGTAATAAAACATTTTGGCATACTTTGTTGCTTCAAATTGTCTACAGAACATATTCAGACACCGCATTGTTGTTCAAAATTTGCTCTCAAGCATCAATCATAAACCAGTCAAAATGATGACCAATATCAGACTAGCTGGTATTTTATTATTATTTTTTCCAGCTTCTGCTTCTTCAAATCATTCTCAGCTTGAATTAGAAAAAGGGCTTCCATTATTCTATTGAATTGGAATAGTTGGTGAAAACCGAAAGAAAGAAGCGCCTAAGGATTGATTGTGTTCAACTGGATTTCCTTAATGAAGGCAGTAAGCTCAGTTCAGGAACTTTTCTTCTGAGTGACACTGAGCAGTAGGAGTCAGTATACCGCCGAGAACAATGGTACGGTGTTAATCCAGTGGATTAACGAAACCAAAAACGAACCAAGACACAAATCTTTGCTCTGAATACATTCGATAACCAGTCAAGTGAAGATGAGTTATGGATCATCAGACCCAATATCATGGATCCTCATCGCAAACAATTGTGATATAACCCGAAGAGGAGGGTCACATAGGTGGCCAAAGACATGAAGAGGGTGTACGATTTGGGAGAAGAGGAGATGGAACACAGGATGGTATTCGGATGGTCAATCAGGTTCGTACAGTCCAAAGTAAACCAAGTCTAAGTGCAGTTACCAGAAAGTCAAGCCCTCTTGATACCCAGATCGATTTACCCAGCACTTGAGCTCCAGATGCAGCAAAAAAGCAGGAAAACACTACGGAAACGAAAACGCAGCAAGAAAGAACAGAGAGCGTTACTTGGCGGTCGCCCGAATCCGCCGGGTGGCGCGGATGACGGCCAATTCCTCCATGACGGACTCGACGAGGCTGTGAACGTAGCAGCTCCGTTCACTGAAGCCATACCGATCCAATCGGAACCCTAGGGAAGGTAAAGAAGAAGCAAGGCCTAGGTTACGGTGTCTTCCGCAGAGAGCGGAAAGGCGGCGGCGGCGGCGAGGGTGGAAGAAACGGAGGGATAGAAAACCGGAGAGAGGAGGATGGCAGGCGGTGCGCAATAACCCGCCACCACTCATCGCCCTCGTCGCCAGAGTGAGAAGGCGAGGGAAGATTTTATAGGTTTGGTGGAAGGGAAGCCTTCAATTTGCTTCGCTCGCACCAGTGGCTGGGGAAGAGATGGGATGTTTTATTTCTATCCGAGGCCTGAGTAGAGCCATCTAAAGCCCATTATGGCCCATGTAAAGATTATGGACTATTAATGGGCCCATGTAAAGCTGAGTCCCATAAACCAAGTGAACACAGATCCATTGCATCTTAACATGGCTGCGTTGTCTGTATCCAATGCATCTTAAAATGACTGCGGTGTCTTGTTGCAACATCAACACTCTGCGACGAACTGCAAGTCTGCTGCCATGGCTGCAATGTCTCCTTACGTGAGCAACTTAGTCAGCATACGTGTCCGACCTATCTAAGAAGTTCAAGTGTGTCCACCCTTAGCTTGTGGATCTCCTACGACTTAAATGTTGATGCTTGATATATGCCCTAACAAACAAAACATCTATAACGTTTGATGCGTTTAGATACTTTTTTATTGACCCTCTTCAAACCTCACGTTACCCCAAGTTGAAGGCTCTACATTATTGACCCTCTTGAAACCCCACATATGTCCAGGTTAATAATTAATGGAGGCATGGATACACTTGACACATTTCTCTGTGCAACGTAAATGCCGGCATCACAAATGCAAAAGTAAATAAAACACTAGCAAAAACATTAATAAATAATTTCACAAACTCCAAACGAAAATTGAGGAAGACAAACATTGATGATGGATGGACTCCCATTTTGCAAGCGAGTGACCACAGGCTGAAACAGAGGCAGGCAGTCATCGGCCGTCTCCTACTATCAATGGACCCCGACGTCCCTTCTACGTTTGCTTGCATGTAACCAAATAATACATCTGACCAAGTTAAATTAACAACAGGTGGTGATAGGCTACAATGCAGTGCTGAAAGATATATATTCAAGCTCAAGGTGAAGAGTGGAATGACGCACCTGCAACCAACGCTTCTTCAGCGCAACCGACCCATGAGTTGTTGTTGATAACTTGGCCAAGAAGAATTCAGCTTCAACCAAGGATGAAAGAGTACACGACTTGGTAAGAACATGAAAAATCAGCATCCACACCCACCATGTTTTGTGGGTGTGGATGCTGATTTTGTACAATTTTTTAACCTTAAATAAATAGAAGCAAGAGGCTATCAAGTTTGTATTTAAATACATCATACAAAACTATATCGCTTACGTAGGAACGACCTCCCCATCAAGTGATGATGACCCATCACCATCCGCAACTATGGAACCCTCCAAAGTCTCTTGGCTTTTCTTCTCAGTTGCTTCTTGGAACCCTTGCTTAAACCTATCGTAATTTGTAGGCTCAGTTAATTTGAATGGCCGCTCACCTAGGACCTGTGCCAAGTCATCCTGGTGCAGCACTTCCTTCTTGAGGAGGAGCTCCGCAATCTGTGCCACGTGATCTTTGTGCTCCTTTATCAGCTCAACCGTCCTCTCGTAAGCCTTGGAGATCCATTCCCTCACCTCAGTGTCAATGATGGCTCCAGTCTTGTTGCTATAGGGCTTCGTCATTTCAAAACCATCCTCTCTCTGGGGAAAAGAAAGGAGACCGACCTTGTCACTAAAACCATAGACTGCAACCTGGGCATAGGTCATTTTTGTCACTTTCTCCAAGTCATTCTGTGCTCCAGTGGAGATTTTTCCTAACAAAACCTGAAACAACCAATATAGTTACTTTTTACTAGATTTAACATTTACAAAAAGGATAGTTCAACTAAGTTTGCAATGAGTTTTCAAATCTTATGAAGACTTTATGCGAGTATACACTTTAGTCCAAGATTTTAAATACTGGTCCAATACAGACATTGGACCAGTAATGTTACTAGGATACCGGGACAGCACACCAATATGTGCCATCCAACATTGTTAAGTAAAAGATATAAATGATAGGTATTTTACCAGTACTACTGGTCATTGGTTGCAAACTATCAATACTATGAACATAAGTTACAAAACTCAAGCGAGAGAGGGATTTTACAGCCTGGGACCCAGTTTTAAACATCAACTTCATTAAAAGAAAAGCCAAGTGATATAACAACTTCATTTAGAAGTGTTCTGATGACTTTGATTAGTGAAAAGGCATACCTATGATTTCCTGTGTCAAGATCAGACACATGATGAGACATTACTCTCAACAGGAATTAGCAAATGCAGTATCACCACATGAAGGTATATACACAAATAGATAAGATACATGTGTTAAATAATAACAAAATAATATCTTCATTTTCACTAAGCAGGAAATGACTTAATTGTACCAATTTTAAAATTAATCATGGTTAAAAAATCAGGAACGGAATACAATTGTTTTCGAACATCAATCTGTAAATAACGTGCATAACCATTTAATCAGAAAATTAACACCAACAAACATTTCCAGATATATAGCATGTCAAATTTCTGCTCCTATTTAACCAACTAGTAGTAAAGAGGAAACTTTCTAAATCACAAAAAACCTACTCTATTCAAAGATAACAAAATTTAAAGAGTACACTTCAAGTGTTACAGATAACATGTTTGGAAACTAACAACCAGCAAAAATTATTTAATCAACAAATATAACAGCAATGCTGACAATTTTTTGAAAAATCATATTTATTAAGAGGGATATTCCATACCTCTTCAGATGCATGGCCACCTAGAGTCATACATGTCATGTCAAAGAGCTGCTCTTTAGTCATTAAAAGATTTTCATTAGGCACATATTGAGCAAAACCCAGAGCAGCAGTTCCACGAGGAACAATAGTGACTTTCAGAAGGGGCTCCGCATGCTCCAAAAACCATCCAGTGACAGCATGACCTGCTTCATGGTAAGCAACAGTCCGACGTTCCAACTTGCTAATTACCTAGAACGCAAACAAGAAGAGTTTTCAAGTGCAGTGACATTCTTAGAAAAGCATAACATCATCTTGCAGTAACTAAAACAAACACCTAACCCGCAACAAGATTAGAATTTCATAAGAGGAAAATGGAGTGGCAGCTCATTAGACACATAATTGTCTGCATAGTTAAGGCATCATTTTCCAAAGTTCAAAGTCACCAAAAAGCTGAATGAAATTTCTTGTCACTCGCAAGAAAAGCATAGACAATTTATTGTGATTTACAAATTTCCATAGAATAACACCTTGCCAAATGTGATAATTCTTAATTCTGACAATGTTAGATGAGTTTAGCTCTTGATTCTTATATTTGCAATATGGTAAAAAAGAATACAATGCTATAGGATAAAGTTAAACATATAAGAGGAGAACAAGAGCTAACACAAACAAGAAACCAAATCATTGAGAAGCATATAAAAGGATCATTTTTCAAGGAAAATAATGGAGTAGAAAATGAGATACCTTATTTTTCTTCTCCAATCCACCAATAATCCTATCAATAGCAGCCTCAAAATGGATCATTTTTGCAATATGGTCAAAATGAGATACCATATATTTGCAATATGGTAAAAAAGAATACAATGCTACAGTATAAAGTTAAACATATAAGAGGAGAACAAGAGCTAACACAAACAAGAAACCAAATCATTGAGAAGCATATAAAAGGATCATTTTTCAAGGAAAATAATGGAGTAGAAAATGAGATACCTTATTTTTCTTCTCCAATCCACCAATAATCCTATCAATAGCAGCCTCAAAATGATGCATCGTAACTTGTGTTTCTTCACTTCTTGCAGCAATCAAAGCAGCCTCATTACAAACATTGGCAATGTCAGCACCAGCAAATCCAGGAGTGAGAGCAGCTAATCTCTCGGAGTAAAATGATGGATCATTATCAAGCTTGATCTTTTTAAGATAAATGCGAAAGATCTGCTCTCGACCTTTTATATCAGGCTTATCAATTGTTATTTGGCGATCAAATCGGCCAGGTCTTAGTAAGGCCTTATCCAATATATCAGGTCTATTGGTACCAGCAAGCACAACTACTCCTGAGGTGGTTCCAAATCCATCCATTTCCACAAGCAACTGGTTCAGTGTGCTTTCTCGTTCATCATTTGAACCTGAAAAACCTCCACGACCTCTTGCTCGACCAATAGCATCAATTTCATCAATGAAAATTATACTAGGAGCACACTGTCTAGCTTCTTGAAACAAGTTTCTCACCCTGGCCGGTCCAACGCCAACAAACATTTCCATGAAATCTGAACCAGAAATTGATAGAAATGGCACACCAGATTCACCTGCAGTTGCTTTCGCTAGAAGTGTCTTTCCTGTACCAGGAGGACCTACAAGAAGGGCTCCTTTAGGAATCTTAGCTCCCAGTTCCTCATACTTCTTAGGATTTTGAAGGAAGTGCACAAACTCCATTATTTCCTGTTTAGCTTCATCACAGCCAGCAACATCTTTGAAAAACACCTGGCTTACATGCACGAGTTATTGAAAATAGACATGCACAACAAATATATGAAGGATAAAGTTCTAGCTACCAGCTCATCCTACCTGGCAATAAGCAACAAGCATAAACAAGGAAACCAATATAATGTTTCTTGCTTGACCATCAAAATGACAACTGGAGATACCAAGAAATATAATGCTTACCTTATTTTTTGAATTCTTATCCATCTTAGTCACATGAGCTTTTCCAATGTTAAAAATACCTCGATTTCCCTTTCTTGTGCCGCCTCCCACGCTAAGTCCACCCTGAAATCTTTTCCCCATAAAGTAGATAAAACCAAGAAGGAAAGCCGTTGGTGCAAATTTCAGCAGCTCCTGATACCAAATTACTTCTGAGACATAAGTCACAGGAATATAATCATGTGGGTCCATGCCCAATGCTTCCTGAGCCTCCTCCATTTTTTCTTCAAATGATTCCACGCTTCCAATGTTGAAATAGTACTTGTAACGGCTGGGAGCATGTCTGCTAGAAACATCGGTTGTTGGACCATGAATTTCATTGTCTTGTGTTTGATTGTTTATTTGAGGAGATTTCTTGACATAAACTTTGGCGACTGATTTATTGGATACAACAATATGATCAACTAAACCTGCTTCCAATAACTTGTTTTTGAACTCTTGAAAACTAATCTGCAAAACGAAGAATCTAAATCAGAGAAAAAAAATGGCTTGAACTCAACAAAAAAATCCAAACAGGAAAAGCATGGCATAAAATTATTGTGTTTCACATTCATAATCTAAACTTTCTCCATTTACTATCTTTCAAGAACGGCATAGCTGAAACCAAGAATCATTTAGGATAAATAAACTGATGATAACTCAATCAATACAGCAACAATGTGATCATAATATAATAGGATATCCTGGAATGAAAAAAATTGTTAATGTATTCGTCATGTTGTTCAAACACAAGATTCAACTGGAGCTAAAAAGTATAGTATAAAGCAAGGTTCGCAATACCGTACCATACCGGAGTTTCGACCTGGGCTCGGTACCGGTACGGTATGGTATACCGCTCGGTACACCCAGGTGTACCGAGCGGTATATTCAGGCGTGCCGAGCACCGAGCACTGTATCAGTGCTACAGTGTTGCAGGACTGCTACAGTATTGCTACAGTATAAACGCCGGTACGGTACGATACGATATTTCAAACCTTGGTATACAGTATAAACTATGAAGCGTTGGTGGAACCTTGGACACAATGAAGGCAATAAAGGTCACTTGGAGTTTGCATCACATATCAACCAACTTCTTGCATCAACCGACTAGAAAATACTCAACTCCTTGAATCAAAACTTGGCAACTGATAATCCTAATTAAAGATGATTTTCTTGGCCTAGCAAGATAAGAAAGGTTTCAAAAATGCTTAAGTCGTCATTACCTAGATGGTATACAAGGAAGCCTTAATTTGCAAAGTTCAAAGAGTAGCTTCAAATTGGACAACTAGAAAGCACAAAATTTGCTTTATTGATAAAAAACTAGGCTAAAGAAAAGCAGTACTATAGATCAAATTCATAAGAAAAACTAGAATAGGAACATCAAAAGTGTGAGCATATTTGAAAGGCATAATTATGTAGAATATTGTAAGCAATCCATCAGACAAAAATCAAAAGATCTGAGTGTTGGACTATCTTGACAATTTGCTTTTTTGCAAGTTAAGATGCACAAACATGTTGTATGTGCCAGATATAGCATCCACAACTAAAATGAACGCAATTGATGAGGACCAGCAGCTACAGATGGTGTTTTCCCTACAAAGTGCATGTCTGCTCCATGTATGATTCACCAATGCTTCAATCATTGATCTAAAACAATCTGAAGAAAATAATGGAGATCACTAATTACCAGTCCCAAAGGCAAATACAGTTGGACCAGATTATATGAGAAAAGAAAAAAAGAGTCTGTATAACTGTGGATAATTACTAGCCTTCACTAAATACAACACTGCAGACTGCAAGCATGCAAGCTGAAGATAGACCAAAGTTGACTGATAATTGTAATTTGGCAAGCCATGATTTCCACAACATAAAGGACAACCTTCCAAATAAAAGAATCCAAACGTTATAAACTAATTCGTAATTATACTTGGCAATCAACTGGCTCATTTATAGATATAAGTCAACAAGCATGACAGAGTTACATTTTGGTCCTCGTCAAGATTATCTATTTGTCTAGGGCTTCACTAAATTTCCCTCGTCTTTTAATAGTTCTTCACTTAGATTAAATGGATTGATGTTAAACCCATACGATGTGGATCCCACTGAAAAAAAAAAGTCTGTGAAGATTCTATTAAAAACCTGATTGATGGCTTGCATCCCTCTCCTGCAGCATAAAAGAATTGGCTACGACAGTCAGATACAAGAAGAAAATACAAGTAGAGAAGTATATGCTGAAGGCAGTGTCTCTCCACATATTTCAGGCCCTTAAATGTAGAAATATTATGGTAAACTGGAGCCTGTTAATTCTCTCTCCACTATGGAAATGACCCTGATCACCATTCAAACAAATTAAATTTATGTCAAAGCTTTTAGGACAATCCACCTGAAGAGACTGCATAGTTAACCTTTTCTTTCTTCTCACCATTTTGCAATTTATCTTTTTATCACATGATCTTTTTATCTTAATCAAAAAATTCTATCAGCTGGTAACAGAAGAAAGATTTTTTCCATGCTTGATGAAGCATAACTTTACATTTGTTTTAAACAGTATGACATCTGCAATTGAATGCTATTTATATCTAATTTGTCATTTCTTTTTCTTAAGAACTTCAACCTGGAGCCTGTCATTATCTTTTTTTTGTGCATCTATGAGTTACATGAAGTCATAAAAGCTGGTAAAACGGGTATCTGTAAATGAAATCAAACCAGGAAGAAATTCCCATCTGAAAGATGATCCTGATTTAATCTTTATTTAGAAGAGGTCTACTCAGCAAAGGACAGATATACATGTGAAGTACATATCAGTGTATAAAAATATATTCCAGAAATACATAAATGAAATACGACATTTCTTCTCAATTAATGGAACTTCATCTTAGCATGGACACTGGAGTGGCATCTGATAAAAAAGATCACAGGAGCAAGTTCTTTATAGAAAAAAGAATTTTACAGGAGGAAAAGAAACATACTTAGATGGTTAAAATAAAGCCTGACCTCTTTCTGGTCAAAGGAACCTCTAGAAAAAGATGAAAACAACAAGCCAATAAATATAAGAGGGGTGATAAGACTTTGCCACTGCTTCATAAAATTCTCCTGGAAATTTCCATGATCTTCTGTGCTTGAATCCCCTGCAAAAAATATATAAGTGCATATTCTCGAGAACAAATTGACTAGTTAAATCTCTAAAACTTCCACTAAATTAATTGCTCAAGAACATAACCTGAATTGTCAACAGAAACAAAAAATGTATTCCACTAATGATGAATAAACATAATTATCCTATGAAAATTTGATAATAAAAAATACACATATTGCCTTACTAGCATATCTAAAACTCTGTTACTCATCAAAATTTCTCAATAGGAATCCAATACTTCATGTAGGTGTCACATCCTTCATAACTAGGAGAATTTTACATAATTCATCCATGTTTGGTCAACAGTTTATAGAAACTTGCTAGTGAATTCTCTTGATGAACATTGATTTGAAAATGATTCTCCTCTTGCTAGGAGAATTCAGTAGTGTATTGTCAGTAATCAACATGGAGAATACTTCTTTTCTTATCTCCTCCATCTATTCATGTTTCTTCTTAAACATCCTTACAGCATTTTATTCTTCTTATTTTTTTAACAAAATAAAGGCATTTTATCGTTTAATGTATGTGGCATAAACAACAAAGTCTGTTAAGTATAAGGTTGATATCTATGAATTCAAGCAATAATCTGTTGTTTCTCTGTCCTTGATGCATAATGTCCTTTTTCAGCAATACCATATGGAGAAGCAGTTCAGTGTGCATCATCGTATTCAAGAAATTCATATGCTGAGCTTTGGGGCTCCAATATATTGACAACTTGCTAATAATATAGTATTTCACTATATATTAACAACATCTCTAATGCATAGCACAAACAACTATCATTTGGAAACTGTTGATTAAATTATATTATGCAGGTTCAAACATACAGACTCCGAAAAACCACACCAAATGACAGTTATGAAGCTCAGCATAGCTAGGGAATGCTGGAAACTTACAGGTCCACAACAATAACAAATCCAAATAGTATGTGAATCCATATAGAGTTTGTATTCAAGTAATAATTGGAGGTACTACCAAATTTACTAATTTGAGTGTCACTTACCTTTTGGATCCGATTTGTTATTTGCATTCCCTTTTGGGATTTCCTTCTTATCTTTTGGGAAGTAGTTCTCGTAATCTGAAATGAATGATACAAAGGGAAGGAGGAACAAATATAAACGAAAAGACAAGGAGCTGCAAGCAAAGAAGTCGAGTTTCATCAAAAGATCGATCACTTACTTTTCTTGTTCGGATTTCCACTGGAGAAGAACCGCCTAAAATTAGGATTCGCTAGCAGGAACCGCCAATCCAATAGCCGGTTCCCAACGCCGACGGCCTTATTCGCTCCAAGAGAAGTCAGGTAACCCCTCGTCCCGGCGACGTTCTCGTATCCAATGCAAGGCTTATGAAGGAGTGCTTCGCCGGAGAGCACGGGCCGCGCACCATTGTTACCGTTGGATAATGCAACCTAAACAATCAAATCGAACCCAACGATTACGTACCCCAGAAAGCAACGTCTCTAGTGCAGAAACTTACAGGAAGAAGTGGGAGGAGGGATCGGCGTGCAGTTACCCTGGGGGACCGGGAACGCGCCGATCGCAAGAGGGACCGCCCGAGGCTGGCAAAGCTCATGTTTCGGGGCGATGGCGCATGAATTGGCTGAGAAACCTAGATGTTGAAAGAGAAAGAGAGAGAGAAACACGAGAAGGGGTTCGAGGAGGAAGGAGAGGAACCGGTCTTATTATGGTTGGGGCGATCGAAGTTCTAGTTTCCTCCGAGGAAGGGGGAGGGGTCTCGAAGCTGGATCTGGATTTGGATCCCGATCCGAATCCGACTCCGAATAGCGAAGCTCTTGTTAATAAAGAATGAGAGAGGTCTTGAAGCTGGATCCGGATCCAGGTTTCGATCCGGATTCGATAAGACTGCATCCATCTAAAAGCTACGGAAAAAATCGTTTATTTTGCCCCTTTTTTTTCTTTTTTCTTTTTCTGAGGAGCACTTCGTTTCTATTTTTTTTTAACTTATACAAAATATTCTTACTTTATTTTCTCTCCCATCTCTTTATAAGAGATTCTAATCCGATCCAATTCATTGAAAAAAATTAATTGTTCAATATGTGGAGTGAGCTTAATCGGGATCCACGTCCAAGCCCATCTCTTATGATAGAGATGATGATCTTAGGAAGTTAAGGATTTAGATGATGATATTGTGAAAGAGGAAACATATATGACATGATATTTAATCTCAAAAGACAAAGACTATACTAACACGTTCAAATGAACAAGGATCTCAGGCTGTAGAGTATTCTCTATCTAACATATGTATAGATAAAAGGCGATGTTGCTAACTCCCTGCAAAATATTTATGAAATATTCTGTTTATTTACGATAATATATCAATGCTTATTTTTAATATAATAAAAAAAATTACTTTTTAATCGCTCGCTTCTATACTTGCCTATCTCGAGCTAGCATCGGAGGGATCGAGTCAAAAAATTTCTCCCGATCATGATCTTCATACAAGTAGCACCTTAAGAGCTCGACGTTTTAACCTTGGAGGTACTTCGAGCAACTCTACGCACATGGGTTTGGACCACATTGGGTTGATCGCAATATCGATGATATATTCCTATAATATTTTTGGTACTAAAAGGATAGCTCGATATTACAATAATATCCACCCATCGATCCTCTCAATGAATGCTTAAATGAATAGGCATTACTCTCGAAACACAATATTTTCATTAGGGGGATAATAGATGCTCTTACAAATGCAATATTAGTGTCTATTCAATAACTTGAGTCTTTTCCCCCTATGAATGGTCCTAATCTATGTACTCATCTCAATAAATTTTTATCTCTTATCTTAGAGGTGTTCGATGGTAGTGTCGATCTGATGGAACACATTATAATTTTTTACACCCAAATATTATTATATGATACTTTGGACACCATGATACATTGCACCTTCTCTATCGATTCTTTTGCCTAACGTACAATAAAGTTCAAACTTCACTTCCTTAAAAATATACACCCGCGGTTTTCAACGACAATACTCCTCGAACTCAGGTAAATGAGGAAGAAACGCTTGCAAACTTCATCGCTTAGTTCACAAATGAGATATGAGGCGTGATAGATGCTTATCCATCACTTATAATATAAACCTTCGTGATGAAGCTAAAACCCACTCGCCTCTTTTAGTTATCGATAGAGAGACAATTAGCGACTATAGTGTAAGTACTTCAAATAATCAATTAATATACTATCATCAAAACAATGATCTCAAGCAAACATGAGAAGTCATATAAGAGACAAAAACAAAGAGTGACCACAATTAGCCCCAACCATGAGGTTATCACAATAGAGGATAAATGAATTGCCTGAGTTATCTTATCTAAGGTCCAAGCTAACCCCCCAAGTATAATTAAAACTAAAGCTTTTTCATTAGAAAAAAATAGGAGCTCTTAAAATACCCTCACTTGATGGAGACCCTATTGACGAGAGAAATGTTTAAATACTATTGGTTTCATCATGATTATGGTCACAACACAAACGATTATTGTAACTTGAAAGAGCTTATTGATAAACTCATACATTGGAGACATATCTGGTGGTTAGTCCAAAAGTATCAAGTGCCCTCACCCCAACCTTAACGGCCGGTTGAGCAATAAATTGATGTCATCATTGGTGGACCCGTATTAGGGGGAAACAATTCATTGGTTTATACATGCGCTATCATTGAAAAGCATACGAGGATAAAGGATGACCCAAATATAACCATAAAGGAGAAAGAGACAGAGTACCTTGACTCGAATTACGAAGATACATTGATAGTTTCGGTAAGGATGATCAATGCTCGGGTGAAGAGGGTCATGATTGACACATGTAACTTTATTAGTATTTTCTACTTTGATGCTTTTCAAAAACTCAAGCTGTCAACTAATGATATTAACCCTATGACTTCTTCGTTAGCGGGATTTAGTAGCGACTATATCTCACCTCTTAAAATCATGAACCTATACATCATATTTAGAGATGAGCCTTACTCATAAATAATACTGGCTAAGTTTATGGTGGTGGATATCTTTCAGCATATAACACGATCATATATTGACCCACTCCAAATAAATTGAGGGCAATGATGTTGACCTTTCACATTGTGATGAAGTTTTAGATGATGACCAACATTAGAGAGTTGAGAAGCAACATACGAGAGTTGCATCAATGTTACTTGATGGTGGTCTTACCATCGAAAAAGGCCCAACCCAAGGTGCCACCCATAGACCCTTGAGACTTCATTAAGTGTGCCTCACATATTTAGTTACTATAGCAACTGATTGAAATGCCCTTAAACAAGGCTTGACCCACCCAAACTATCAAGGTCGAGGCGACACTTTCGAAAGAGAGATGGGTGCAACTCATCAACTTCCTTCAGGAGAATGTCGAGGTGTTCATGGATTGCTAAGAGATATGTCGAGAATCCACCCCAATGTGACTTAGCATCACTTGAATATTTCTCCCAAGACACGATAAGTGAAACAAAAGTTTCGTAAGTTTGCTACTGACTACAAACAGATAATTAGTGATGAAGTAGAGAAGCTATTAGAAGTAGGGTTTATTATCAAGATTTAATACCCCAAATAGCTCTCTAATGTTGTATTCAT